>NC_137983.1:55980237-57180237 GCF_963924665.1 Micromys minutus | reverse complement strand
TCCACCCCTTGCACACTGGCAGCCTATCAGGGTCACATCCATAATGAGAATAGCTCTCCCTCTCCTATCAAACATCAACCTGCCTAAGCAACAACAAAAACAACCACAACAACTAAAAAGATCACTAAGGATGAGACATGGAGCCCCACTCTACCTTTATCCCTTGATATATACAAGTGTTTTGGCTTACTTCATCAGGTTTCAGTGTTGTGTATACAGACATAGCCACCTTAAAGAAAAATTAAATGTTTACGTTAAGATATTGACATGAAACTGATCATTCTGAAATTAGGTGACTCAGACCAAGGCAAACAAGTGATAGACATTGTCTTTGATATATCGATCCCAGAATTGACTCTTTAGAAATCTTCAAATTGGAGAATTGTAGAAGGAAAGGAACTGGAAGGTGTTCATTGTGGGGGTCTATAGGGGGTGATTAAGGAAAGGAGAAATGTATATTTTTTAAAATAAATAATACAGAAAGTAAGTACTAAGGAATTTGAAGCATACTTCTATCACTAAGAAAACTCAACTGTAAACTTTGATTTCATTATTGAACTTTGCATTTATTTGTTGAGATTATAATATAAATATACAATCCTCCTTCCTTTCTATTCCTTCTTGTTGTCTTCCAAATTCATGGCCTCTTTCTTTTTACATAAATTATTGATACATACATGTATTACTATCAATTTGTTAGAGCTTGGTTTTTATTAATGTATGTATTTATTTTAATCCTCACCTGCTGACTTTTTGGGACTTGAGTTTTAGTTGCACTACTTATCAGAAGATGTAGAACACACACTTCGTTATGGTATATGATCTACTCAACATGTCTAACTTCAGTACACATAAGAGTAGAGTAGAGAACTTGATTAAGTTGGGCAGGGATTCCACAGCCCTGGTATAGAGTCCTACTTTCTGTACACATAACAATCTCCAAATTGTATACTTCTACTGAGACTTCATGGGCCATACTTGTATACTCAAAGCAAAATCTCAGCACACTACCCACTCTCAACCAAAAGTTATTTTTCCCAGAATCTTCCTTTTTTATTTATTACATTTTATACTTTTATGTTAAACGATTACATTCTTTGGTCTGAATGTTTTTACTTATAAATTCAATGTTTTCATTTATGTTTTATTTTAGTATTTTTCTAGCCTATAGCACAAATAATTTAGGATTTCATTAATTAGACAATTAGCAAATACCAAAAAACAGAATAATGGGATACACATTTGACATAGAATTTCTCATAAACTATTTAAGCCATAGATAGAAACTTTTGAAATAAAATACTCAAAAAATCTTAATCTAATATCTGAACATGACTGTAATCTTTAGACTGAAGTCATAAAATCAAAGCATCCTTAGAAAATCATTGAACCATGTGCATATGAATTTAAGGAGAGATAGGTTAGCAGGAAGCCCAGGTAAGGAGTTGTACTGGTCTAGAGTTTGAAACTACCAGTACCACCACAGTGCTTCTCATCTGTAAAATATCCTGTAACCTTTGATGCTGACTTTCACAGGTTGGTGAATGAAAGTTTTAGAAATGAATACCTGATTGTCCTGGTTTAGGTCTGTTGAAAAAAAAAAAAAACAGATCACATGCAAATATTGCTTCATCTAGATAGTCACACTGGACCATCAAGGAGATGGTCCATTTAGATGTCACACCATTGAACTTCTCACACAAAACTGTTACTGACAAAAATGAGTAAGTTTGCATTCCCACAAGAGAGCCCCAACTGTCTGCTAAACACAGATGATCAAATAATCTGCTAAGACACACAGCTAGGATGTGATTGTCATTAAACAAATACTGCAGGAGACACACTGTTTAAGCAAAAAGAAGTCTCAATTATAGACACCTGCCTAAATGCTACAAGATGTAGTTTTGTGTTTAAACAAAACTGTCATATGTAAGACATTGAATGAGATTCATTATGTTTTTGGTAACAATTACAGAATAAACAAGTGCTGTGTTTTCCTTTGATACTTTTCACCCATCACAAACAATTATCTTGTTCTATGAGGGCTGGACCTTGGAATAGAGTGAGGCTATTCTGCTTTCTAGCTCTTTACTTATTCCAGGACTGTCGAAGGAATTCTGCACCAGTGGTTGGTAAATAAATATCATTTGTACGTAAAGCAAATAGTAGTATCATTTCAAGTAATAACACTAAAAATTGAATACATTTCTGTTTGTGTATGTGTTTTTGGTAATCCTCTGCTTAAACAGAAACACTTACTTGTCTTTACTATGTCTCTTTATTTAAATTATTTCTTAATGCTGTAAAGGCCTTAGAATTAATCAGCCCCATCTGCAGACACAAAAGACATGACACAGGGAACAAAAAAGTCTGAGGACAAAACTCTGCTTCCTTTCACTGGCAATGGGGGAAATTAGTGTCATCGCTAGGTTGAAGACATAAAGAGACTCAAAATTAAAAATCCTTTGAATGCTTCCAACAAGATTCCTATAATCAACTGGAAGATAAGTAATGATCAGAGCCCTTTAAAACAGTATTGTTCACTCCATTAGAACTGTTTAAATGTACCCTACTATTCGCCAGAAATTATACAAGATTACCACAGAAACCACGCTATTGTTTCAGTAAGGCACCCAGATGTTTTAAGGATAGCTCTTCCCATCAACCTAAGGTTAAAAGTTAAGGCACAGAACCAGCTGCAGTCATAAACTTTAATTACCAGGCATGCTCCACCACAAAGGTGCTCAATTGTCCTGACAAACAGATGTATTCTGAAAAGTTGGGTAGAGATAGACTTGAGATATTGTGAGTAGCACATGCTAGAATGGGAAATTCCTTGCTAAGTGGAATCAAACTTTGTAGGATTTTTCAAATGAGTTCTTTCATAGACCTTACTGAATGGTGTCTATTAAACTTCTACATATATCTTTTCCCTACAGACCATGCTAGTCCAGATCTAGTAGGAAGTGTAAGCCACATTTTGAATATACCTCATGACTATTCTCAGATTTGCACAATACTTGTGTTAGTGGATCACGGTTAGGACTTGCTATCTGAAGACAGAAGGAGTGTCATTCTAGAAAATGATTTCTCTTATCCATTTTTGTAAATGCCTTTTTTTTTTCTCATTGCATCTGCTTCAGCATCAAGGGAAGACCAAATTTGTGATGAAGATGCACAGTCAGGGGAGGTCCTTCACTAAACCTGATGTCTAGAGGTATGTGGTTCAAATGAACCAAGCAACTTTAGGCTAAAACACAAGAACACTTGTGTTACAACAAACTGCACAATCAGAGTGTGTTTGTTTACTTTTAGGTATTTTTGGAAAGTGAGTGGGGAATGTAGACTTGGAATATAGGTTTTCAGTATTCAAAAATAATATTTCTCAAATATGCCTGGAAACTATGTAAATTCCATTATTTTCCAATTAGCGTGATTTTATAAATAAATGAACATCCCATTTGAAGGATTATGAGACAGAGTATCAGAGAAGATTTGCCATAGTGATCACCAGTGATGTTGAGTGCTTAGAAAAGTTTGCTTTTCAGAAGTACTCTACAAGGTATGTATGTAATATTGGTGTGTGAGGAATATGTGAGCATTTTAGGAACTAAATACCTTGCAGTGAATGGCAATGCTGTATAAATTCTTAAGAAATAGTGACAATGTTGGTGTCTGAGTTTTGCAGCCTTTTGATCTTTATAGTTTTACTTCTGGATCTGCTTTTTTTTGTTTTGTTTTGTTTTGTTTTTTTAATAGAGTGTCTTTTATTTCTGCTGTCAGGTTCTAAGAGATACAAATGAATTGGGGGAAAAAACTGATATTCTTATCAAGGTAAATGTTGACTACTTTAACTACTCTGATAGTTTCTAACTTAATTTTTGTGATATTGCTATTAAACATTAGAGTCTATATAGGGGACATAGAATATGTTTCTCTACTTGGATTTTTTACCTATACTTTCCTCCAAGTCCACCTGCATTTTCAAAAATTATAAAATATTATTTTTACTTTCTAACTAAATAGTGCTCCATTTGTCATACACATGGTCAATATTTTGCTTGGTTATTTATTCCTGAGTGCTATGATCAATTATTAGTTTATTCAACCAAGACAAAGTAGCCAGGTAATTCAAGGGTAGCAGAATTTTATTCATTATAATTCCAAAGCTTTATTTTTATTTACTGTGTGAGTATGTTTCCTCTGTACATTGCTGTACTCCATACCTGCCTGGTGTTCAAAAAGAGAGCAGATGAGGGTGTTATACCAACAATGATTTACCAATTATTTTTCTAGGTAGGACTTTGACTTTTTAAATATGGTTATTTATCAAGTTAAAAACAACAATTTGAAAACAAACAAGATATTCAGATTGTGTCAAAGCCTATTCCTCACTTTTTAAAAAAAAATGTATTTTATTTAACAATTTCGATTTTCTCAAAATCATTTTTGATTTAAATCATGGAACTCAAGTTTTACATTTCTTTGAAATACTTCAACAAATTTACATAACAGTTAAGCGACTGTATTTGGTGTATACCCAAAGCAGTGTGGAAACTATAAAGGAGAAGCTTCCCACATAACTAAGAAAAAAAATTAGCAAAATTGAAGATAATAAGACAAATTCTCCAGCACAAGTTTCCCTTGTAAAATTGATGTGGAAATTTGTGAAGCAACTTATTTGAAGATGATGTTGAAGAATCAACAGAACTGCTGTGCTGTGTTTGAAACAAGTAACACATTTTGTTGGAAACAGTTAAATTGGTGTGTGTGTGTGTGTGTGTGTGTGTATGTTTGTGTGTGTGTGTGTGTGTGTGTATGTTTGTGTGTGTGTGTGTGTGTGTGTGTGTGTGTATGTGTGTGTGTGTGTGTTCTCTGTGACAGGCTACGTGCAATGTAGTAAAAAATTGATTTATCACAGTCTTCACATCAGACCTGAAAACTTTGATTTTTGTCTTTATATATAGGCTTAAATATCCTCTTTACAAACAAGAGAGAAGTCCTAACATCTGTTTAAAGCTGGCTTACCAAGAATGACTGTTATTACCTGGATGTTCTCACTGTCACTCCAGCTTGTATTCAAATAATGACTCCCAGGCAGGCATGCAGAATTAGTCTCATAAGATAAAAAGAAAGGTATAAGGACAAAAGAAAAAAGGACTGAAAAAAAAAAAAAGAAATGTGTAAGATTGGTCATACTGCTTTGTTACTTTAAAACTAAAATCACTTTATCCAAAAGAGGGTTGTTTTAATGAACTGCATATTGAACTGTCCCCATTCCCCTCAATGTAAGACTTAGGTGTCTGAACATATTGAATGTCTGAATTAGTAGCATACGTAATTTACGTATTTAATGCCTTGCCTCCATAGTCAAACACTTCTGCCCAGAGCAAAAGCATGCAAATCATCACACAACAGGTCTTAAATTTACAGATGAAATCATTTGACTTTGTCTTCCATAATGAAGTATGCAGAAAAAAAAAACAAAGAAGTAATATAATGAAAAACATATCCCACTTTTTTGTATTTATAAAATATATTATATTTGCCTTTTTAAAAAAATCAAACAACTTTATTTTAAAAAACAAAGATATATGTACAGATTTTAAGCATTTTTGCATAAAAGTATATGAATACATTTTTGTCAGTACTTGCTTTTTTTAAAGGATTGATAGTGTGCATTAAGATCTTACTAGTTACAATTAGCATGAAGTACATGTAAAACAAGAATGTATCCCACTATTAAGTCACCATTTAATTACAAGAATCAAACACCAACCACACCTACAAAGCAAGCGCCCTCCCATTCCCAATGTCTGCATGCCTTTTTTTTTCTTCTTCTTCTTAAATTTCTAAGGAATACGAAACATCTGTCTTTTTCAGTCTCCTCACACAGCATTGAATCCTATGGACAGATGTTTTCAAAACCACGTCGTCTGTGAGCATTTAAAGGAGGAGTCTATTTGCATAAACTCTGGGAATTCCAATCTTCCAGATTTCCATTCTCTTTCAGTTTCTTTTCCTTTTGTTTTAGTTTTTTTCAAATCAACAATTTTTTTTCTGTTCTGTACCTATCATTTTGTTTTACTCCTCATAAAGCAGACATTGTGTGCACACATCTGTTAAATCTGGGCTGCATTTATTACAGTTCTGTTCTTCCAGAAACAGGAAGGATTAATTACCACAGACTGGCTCTAGAAGCACCCCGTGTTTCTTAACACACAAAATTAATTCAGAGTTGACAAAACTCTTTCAGACATGGACTGCTTCCTGCTGAGGGCGCTTTATTAGCATATTTTTCCCAGAAAAAAAAGTGCCTGATAGGCCCTTTTTACCTCTCCTCTGAGTTCAATTTGTACAGCACTGAGTGACAGGCAGTAAAATGGCTTAAACTTATCTGAGGCAAGTTGCCAAAATCCTCCCGATAGCAGCACTTTGGAGCCTTTGTTCGGAGTACATTAAAGTCACAGAAGGTCCATGTACTGTAGACAGCATAGGGCAGGCAGGATGTTCTCAGTAAGACAAAACAGCAGGTGATAAATGACATTAAATAACAGTGAGAATTTACCACAGACTAAACTAACTACTGGAGTTAAATGTTCTCAGCTCCAAGGCTATATTAACAGTGAATTTATAATTAGGCGATTATCATTCTTTTTAGTGTTTGAGGAAGTCTATACGTAAAAATGATGAAGACAGCTCTATTTGACTCTGGAGACATGCGCTGAAAGTGGTTCTAAAAATTCTGGTGAATAATTTTTCTTTTAGGATTTATAAAGTCATTTATAAAATCAGTGCTTGGGAAGATGGCTGGACTTTTGAAGATCTTGCATATGCATATATACAGGTGTGTATGTGCATACACAAAGAGCATTAATAAACTGCTGTCTTATCACATTGCTAGAATGTCCAGCTATGTCAAATTATGATCTTGTGGGTGATTTCTAAATTATACAGATATTAATCTCAAACTATAAGCATTATATTTTGTGTTTATTATTCTGTTAGAAACGGAGTCCTTTAAAGATGTTTCTTTTTTAGCTCTTAAGGAATTCCTTTATGACAGAACTATATCTGATTTCTATTTGAATTTCCCCTGAAGCCTCTTGGGATCTACAGAATTGTAATTTGCTCATTTGGGGAATATGTCAGGAGAGACAATCACCTGCTAATTTTATCATAAACAAGGTTATTATAAATCATCATAGAGCAATAAGTTTGTCAAATAACCTAAAACAAAACACATTGTTAGAAATAAATAGTAACAAAACAGTAATTAAAATAAGACAATACAAAGATTTTATTTTAAATACTTAAAATCATTGTTTTTTCCCCAATAGTTTGTTCTTCCAGCACGTTCCTGTGTCCATTGAACAGTATTCCTTCTTTTCTTGATTACCCATAAGCACCCCTTTGTGAAGGAGGAAGGAGAATACCTTCCCAGCACTGGCCACAGTACACATGGGCCTTTGGTATGTTCTCACCATCCAGCATCTTGTGTACTTTTCCAGACAGAGTTCTTGTGAAACTTGAGTGCTGCGTGGTTGGCAACCAAACCCTGTCAGTCTAGACACAGTGTAGTACTTGGTTACAATTGGATTTCCACAATAAACTAGAACCCATTCATTCATAACTTTCTCCAAGATTCCCTTCTGGGCTTTTAACTCTGCAGGCTAGTTTCAGCCAAAAGGTGAATTCTTGGAAAGTTTCTGCTAAAGCCATTTTATCAGATATTGACTTATATGACTCAAAAATCATTTTCCATATGTCCACAGGAATTATTGCCCCAAAAGAGAAGACCATGAGGATCTGACGTTTATAATTTAAAGTTTGAATCTGAGTATTCCTCTGAGAGAAAAGCTCAATCACTGGAATGAAAGTTTCAAATTCAAAACAAAAATGTGCCCATATCTGTGCATATTCCAGTAAAGCATCAACATGTGTGTCCACCACACAGGATTTTTCACTTTTTTGGATGTCTCCAGATACATACTTGCCAGGTTATTTTTTTATTTTGTCTTGAGAAAATTAGAGAATTACAAACTCACCAGTTAGGAGGTTTCTCAGTATCTGTGGTCCTCTTAAGCTTTTTTTTTTTTTTTTTTTTTTTTTTTTTTTTTTTTTTTTTTTTTTTTTTTAACTATAATGAGCCTTTCCATTAGGACTCACTGCACCACACAAACACACTGCTACAGCTCCATGTCCATGTGTCCTCCACAGGAATGTGAGTTGTGTGTCATCTAGTCATCATTTATTTCCTGCCATTACACACTATTTATTAGCATTTATTTGCATAAATGTATGTGCTTATACATATGAACATGGGTGGAATAGTAAAGTTTGAGAAGATGTCTTCATTTTACCCATTCCCTTTCTAAATTCTTGATGATTGTCTTTGACAAGAAACATCCAATTACTTCTAGGGATTTTCTGTCCTTTCAGAATAATAAATAGACATTATTACATCACACTCTTCTAAAATTATCTTTATTTAAAAATCCACTCACAAATACAATAGTAATTCAATATAAAAATTTACAAAATTTAGTCAATGGGTCTTTGTAAATTTGTTCAAACTGAATTTAGGATAGAGCATTGATTTCTTGGTTGATGTCCTTGTTCCTAAATTTCCTCATTGGAAAGATAGGAAACAAAGACGTTTATATATTTGATTATTTGAAAATAGTAAAGATAAGTTCCACATGCATCATTCCAAAAGTTCTGATTAAAGATGCATTTGATCAATACTATTTACCAATAGCTGTCATCAGTACTGTCTATAAATGGTAACCATGACTATAAAATTGACTGTCTACTAAAAAGAATGCCATTTTCCTGCATGATTGAAAATAGCAGTAAAATTTTAGATCCAGTACTAATTATTCCTTTCTTTGTTTTTAATTTAACTTAATTCTTCTGTGTGTGTGTGTGTGTGTGTGTGTGTGTGTGTGTGTGTTTGTGTGTGCATGCCCATACACTCATGTGTATTCAACACCATGCTGTAGAGAAAAAGAAACAACAAATATAGTCATATCTAAACATTATTTTAAACATTCTGAAACAAGTAATTATACATTAATCTGTGTGAATATATATTGCTTACTAATGTAATTTTGACATGATTTCTGTGTGTTTATCTACTTTAAGGAAAACCAGCTTATTCATGAATACATTTGGATGAGCAAAAGTTGCCATTACCAAGAAGGTCTTGAGTTCAGACTACCATTAACAACACAAAAAGCTCATGTGAAAATGTGTTTTTGTAATATAAGCACCTGGAGATGGACAGGAGAGTTCATGTGTCTTTAAAACAAGTCTTTCTAACCAAATTGGTGGGCTCTAGGCTCCTTAAGCAAACTTGTCTCAAAAGTAACATGGAGAATAGTTGAGAAAGACAGGCCACAACACATAATTATAGAAACACACACATGCACACATGCAAGCAAACACAGCTATAAGTTACTTTAAAGGGTATTAAGTAATTTTTGTCTGGCTTTGGAAACAGGAAGATCCACAAAACTCAAAACTGATATTGGGAGAATATAATTTTATTTTAATTTTTATCATAATATGGCAAATGCACCAGAAGGTTTTCTGCGATATAAGAACTGAAGAGGACTACCTCTTATGATTCTTATACATGAGTTCAGAAATAATAAACCATTTCATAATAATTCAGGGTAACAAATATGTAAGTTAAACTACTGTAATTTTACTGAAATATCATGATTTAACACAATATTCACATAATCCAGTTACTGGTCACAAAACAACAAAGCAAATAAATAAACAAACACAAAATGAAACGAAATTTTAAACATGAAAGGGCCTTAAATACCATTTCCTCATGAAGTCAATAACTCTTTCTTAAATATCTACTCACCAAGTATTAGTGGCAAATTTCACTCCTTACCACTAAAATATAAACTATTTAAGTCTAAAATATTAGACTTAAAAAAGCAGTTATGCCTTTTTTTTAATGTTGGTGATGACCCCATCTTTCAGAATGTAACATTTATGATCATACAGTTTATGGAAATTTTTTCTACTAAGAACTTACTTTGTTGTACAAAATTCTGTGTTATTCTCAGCAAACCTTTCATTCAACATGTTTTTTTAGCATATCTGCCCAAGCCCTGTTCCTTCAATGGCATTAAAACAAAAGGAATGAACTCAGATCTTTCAAACCAACGTTCTATTTTCTTACAGCAATTCAACACATTTTAAGCAACAAATGACAGTCTTTAAAAATATGTTTTATCTAGTATTACAAACTCCCATTTTATCAAAAAGTACCAAGGAGTTAAACACTGATGATTTTAATTTATATTTAAAATAAATTATGAGTTTTATCAGGAACATCTTATATTTAAAGAATTGGGCTTTAAAATTATAAACTAATATTACATTTTTATAGGTATAATAAATAATTCAATGAGAAATATAATGGCTTGTTCTCTCTACCTTGTGATCCTGTATACCTGGCTAGGTTCTTTTAAAAGCTACTACTTCCAAAGACAGAAAATGATGGCCATGTGGTTTTTGCACATAATAAAAGGCAGCTTTGCAGACAGTAAAAGCTATGCAGACAAAATCTGTGAGAAGAAGATAGCAGATCAATACTTGTTGTAAAGGAAGCCACTTTAGCTCTTTAAAGACTATTAAATGAAGAAATCCTCTGTAGAAATCCTTTGAGGTCTGCATAGGTTATGGGAGGGGGGCTGCCTGTACAATAGGCTGTGAGCAGGCTTCTCTGTCTGAGGATCATAAAATGGGACCATGACTTAAGGATGAGTAATGAGTGAGCTGGCTTTTAAAAAGTGGGTTATTTTCGTCAGAAATAAGGCACGGGTGTCATGTGTTAGGAGTCAAGTGATGTGAAGTCCCAAGGAATAAAATAGAGCCTTTTGTGACCACTTAGCCCTCCTGGATTGGATCACACATAAGAGTAGGATTAGTTAAAAGTCAGAAGGGCCAGAATCCAGAAGTTGAAGCACTACAAGAGACATTCCATTAATCTAAATGTATTAGTTAGCCAGGGTCTAGACCAGGGATAAGAAAAGAAAGCAGTGGGTAAATGTAACACATAGAAGTTGGAGCAGACAAGACAGAGTTAAGATTAGAAAGGGTCCAATTTCAGCCCTATTCACCTTTGGGAAAGCAATGTGAGGAATTCTCATGATAAGCTAGCATCACAGGAACTCATTAAAATTAGTTTCCCTAGTGAAGATACTACACAAAGTTAGAGAAATGAAATCTACCTTTATTTCTACTACTATGACCTATTTGCTGTGTTGCTAATCAATTCATTTTTCTAAAAACGAAAAGAACTGATAAGGAATTGTGTCAAGTCTGTTCACAATTTTGATGAGTTAAGACAATATATTTTAATTTCTGTAACAGTGCATCATACAAGCTATGTCTCTAGCAATTTGTGCTTGAACAGGTAAGATACTTATGTCATTTTTACAAACTCATTTTTAATGTGTTGTCTGATCACCTCGATGTGATTCAGATTGCCCCGAAGCATTGAAATTTTCACCCAGAAATTTATTTCATTTTTGCCATGTAGATTAGCATTTTCAGGTTTTAGGTACTTTTAATATGCAGAGCCAGTCAACTCTAGTCTCTGGCACTCAATCAAGTGGTAAAGTTACATAGCTGTCTGTCTGTCATCAGCTGTTTTCAGTATATAATCCCCCGTCCATTTTCCCTTCCTGAATCTTAGTTTTCTGAACTTAAATCTTTCAAGTTATTACATGACTGCACAAGAATGTGCTAAATATGCACGTGCCAGAGCCTCCAGCTAAACACAGCTCTGCTTCATGCTACTCAGTATAGTTGAGGCATTCAAATCTGCAGCAGGAGATGTGGGGCCTCACTGGGGAGCACACCAGACGGGAAATCAGGCATTCTGACAGCAACAGTCTGACACGCTTGAGGTCTACGCGTCAGGTCACTTACCTCTAACAACTTTCTCTAAACTATAGAAGACAACGTTTTGTATACAAGACAAACAAACTAAGGTCTAAAAGCCAAACATCAACATAAATAAACACCCTTCTCAGAAATTCTGTTTAGCACAGAACTGGAAGTTCTAGTCATAAAATGTAGACAGGAGAAGGAAATGATGGCGGATAGGCTGCAGGCACACAGGTGATAAAAGTGGCTGTTTAAGAAATTATCTTTAATTATTTTTCTACAGTTCAGTCATCATCCCCTTTGTGTGCCACCCTCCTCAGTTCCTCATCCGATTCCTCCTTCTGCATCTTCAAGAGGCTGTCCCCACCCCCATGCTACCCCTCCAGGCCTCCCCCTTCCCTAGGGCCTCACTGAGGCCAGACCAGGCAGTCCTCTGCTGTGTGTATCACACATGGTGTATGCTGCCAGGTTGGTGGCTCGGTGTCTGAGATCTCAGGGGTCCAGGTCAGTTGAGACGGCTGGTCTTCCTATATTTTTGTTTGTTTGTGTATTTGTTTTTGTTTTATTGGATATTCTCTGTATTCACATTTCAAATGTTATCCCCTTTCCCTCCTTTCATCCCCACTCCTCCTTACCTTCTTTCCATGAGGAGCTCTCTCTCCAAACCACCCAGTTCCACCTCAGTGTCTTGGCATTCCTCTACACTGGGTAAACTAGCCTTCACTGAACCAAAGGCCTCTCCTCCCATTTATGCCAGAGAATGCTGTCCTCTTCTACATATGAAACTGGGGCCGTGGGTCTCTCCATGTGTACTCACTGGTTGGTGTTCTAGTTCCTGGGTGCTGTGGTGGGTATGGTTACTTGATAAAATTCTTCCCATGGAGTTGCAAACCCCTGCAGCTCCTTCAGTCCTTTCTCTAGCGGGTCCCCGTGCTGAATCCAACAGTTAGCTGCAAGCATCCTCTTCTGTATCAGTATGACTCAGACAGACCCTCTGAGGAGGCATCCATATCAGGTGCCTGACAGTAAGCACTTCTTGGTATCAGCAATTATGCGTGGGTTTGGTGGATCACCAGGTGAGGCAGCCTCTGGATGATCGTTTCTTTAATCCCTGCTCCTCTATTTGTCCCTGTATTTCTGCCCACGAGAATCCAAGTATTTTCTTTGATATTTCTTTAATTTTTTTCTAACTTTTCTATCAGAATTCAAAGAGGTTATTATCATGAGATTTTCCACCAACATTTTCTTACGTTGTTTCTGCCCCCATGTCCCTGTCGCCGCCTTCTTTGTACTCACCCACTTTCAGTGTTGGCATTTCTGAGACAAAATCTGACTGCATCTCATTATTATGACCTGGACCTCATTACGTAGCCCATGGAGCCCCTGAGTTTGAAACAATTACCATGTCTCAGTATCTCAATTTTTGAATATAGGTGACATCATTTTATATGTATGTAGAAGTCTGAAGGCATCTACTAATGTCTGATAGTCTCTACAAAATGTTAGAATACAGAATAAACATACAAAATGTATTAAGATTTCTATGTACTAACCTTGTATTATCAAAGAAATAAATTCATAATTTACACTATGAAACCTAATACTTATGAGCATAATTTAAAAATGAGCTATTTTTTCTTGTGGACTATGACACACTGTTGAAAGAAATTGAAAATAGAAATAAATGGAAAGATACCCTATACATTAGAAAAACGATATTTTAAAAATGTGTATAAAACTCCCCAAAATACTCTTTCGATTCAATATATACCTGGTACTAGAAGAATATTTTTCAGAAACCATATTTTAGCCTTAAAAGTAAATCAATACACAAAACTCACTGAATTAGCAAAATAGTCTTTAGGGAATAATAGCAAAGATGGAATTACTCACCTTTCTAACTATTTACAAGCTTTTATACAAAACACAAACCTGTTCTACATAAAACCAGATGAGTAATTCATAAAAAATAATAAAGAACCAGGAATAACACTACACATTTATACTTAATTGAGTTTTCTGTTCCAAGAGAATGTTAAGAGAAAGAAAATTCTCGTAAATAAGAGTACTTTTAGGTGAACTGCATATCTAGATACAGAAGAATAAAATGTACTACTGCCACAGGCTCTACTCAAAAATATCAGCTCAGCTTGAGTAAAACTACTTCAATTCCATGAACTATCATGAAACTGGGCTTCAGAATATTTGGGGTGTTATATGAGATTAAAATCAAGGTAACAGAAAAATACACACAAATTTCCTCAAGGCTAAGAACTTACTGCATATCAAAGGAAACAAAGAGCAAAGAGCCTATAGAACAGAAAGTGAAAACTATAGCTACAAATTCCATATCTCACATGTCATACGAGTATCAATATTATATAAACCTCACACCTACGTAGAAAGAAAGGCTTATCACCATTTACTATTGGTAAAAGATTGAAAAAAGGCTTTTTCTAAAGAAGGTCAATAAATGTTCAACAGCTGTATGAATACTCAACCTGACTATCAAGGAAATGCTGATTAACCCATTTTGAGATGTCACTTAGGCTTCTTAGGACAGCTATTATTAAAAGAAGTAGAAGATTCATGTGCATGAGGAAGTAGAATTCTTGTGTGTACAGGATCAGAAATTACTTTATGATACAATAATACCACTACTGAGTGTGTATCCAAAGAGAATTAAAACACAGGATGTGGAAGAGCCTCTCCTTCCAGTTCCTTTAAGTTTGAGTCATGACAGCCAAGGCACAGAATCAGGTTTAGTGCAATAAAGAATGAACAGACAAAAAATGTGCTTATATGGAAAATAGAGTACAACTCAGGTTGCAGAGCCTACACTTTGCTTGTACTATTGATCCTTTAGTTCTATTTTCAAGTTTAAAAAGAAAATAATTAAGTGAACTGATGAACTGAATCAAAAGCATTGTTCTAGAAACAAAGACTAGTTTTACTAAATATACATTTTGTCAACTGAATTATTATATCTATATAATAATGTATCAGTCTGTGCAAACTTAAACTGAAGAAGACGAAACGTTGTATTCAAGTTTTCTTACAGAGACAACCTACCATCTTCTTTATGGATCAGTTTGGTAGATGAAACAACCATGTGCTCTTAGCTAGTACTGCTCAGCAGGAGGGCTCCAAGCTGGAATGATTGAGTCTGCCTTTTTGCATGTGGTAATTTTGTGGGATGGCTGTGTTCCAGAGTAGCCTGGAAAGAGGGATGTCTGGTTAGTTGTAGAAAGATGAATTATCAGTGCCACCATGGAGACACCATCTTATTTTCCATTGACATTTTATTGGAAAAGAGCTGAGCCACATAAACCCCTTATCTGTGACTTCGCCCCCCCCCAGTCAGTCTCACTGTTGACTGTATATTATGTATTGTGCTTTCCTGATCCTTCCACAAGTCACATGAACATAACTGACACAAAGCCCAGGTGGTGTGATTGTAGGTAAAGGAACCTTTGAATCGTGAGCTATGATCTTATAGCTAATTATTCTGTGAAAGACCCGAAAAGGACACAAACAATATCAAATACTATTCTGTATCCTGTTGCCAGTCATAGGCAACCCCAGTTTTCATTCCATCATTAAGAATCTTATTGCATCTTGCTATGCCAACGTTCAGTGGATAGCCCTGGGAGGCCTGCTTTTTCTGAAGGGGAATAAAGGAGAAATGCATCTGTGGAACAGGCAAGGTAGCAATGAGGTTGGTAACTTGGATATGTGGCGGGAGGTGAGGCTGAGCTCAGAATGCACTGTATGAGTGATAAAAGAAAACAGGAAAAAGAAAGAATTGATGTCACAAAATCTTGGTGATTACAGGTGGACATTGTGACTGCCTTCAAGTCACTTTCCTTCTTCATCTCTCCCGTCCCTCTCATAACTAAAATCTACCCTATGAGTTGGTATATGGAGGATAATTGAAGAATATTTCGATAAATATAGCTGATAGAGAGTAGGCAAATTATCTATGTTAAGGGGTTTTGAAGGTTTACCATTTGGCCTTTGAAGTCTAAAAGGAAATGGATTACAAAATTTAGTGAAGTAAAAAGTAAAAATTAAAGTTATTTTGGGAAAAATAATCATCAGTTTTATTATTTGAATATTTTATTACAATTTCCTATAAATAAATAATTATCAACATAATAATCAATTGCTTTCTTTGCCAATCGAACAGCAAGAATTTTACAGACAATTGTCAGCAGAGGGAAGAGTGGTACATGTTTTAATTGTTGTGACAATTGCATATTGGAAGAATTTGGATGTGCATGGTTTTGAAATAATTTCATTTGTGAAAATACATCTAACACACATGAGAAGTATGCAGAGACTTGCATGTTTCTATACTGAGTTAAAAGAACCATTCCTGGTTTCTGCTGTATAGCTATTTAAGCTCCAGTGAGCTTAATACACACATGCTATACAATGTAATGGGCTTTTAAACTTCCCTGTTGGGTAGCAGTTTTTATGATCAGGAAATAGTTATAGGAACATAGCAAGATAAAAAGAAGTGGAGCCATGAAACAAAGCACTGTTTAATGATAAAGCCCAAACAAACAAATCAACAAATAGTCAAAAGGAAAGGGACACAATCATTAGCGAAATTCGTTCCATAGCATCTTAAAATGTTTTTTCACTTGAGTTACCTAAATAGTATTCATTCATCTCTACAATTCAGAAAGCAAGCAATATATTTTCTCCTTGAAGTCTTGTGGACATCACTTCCAGCTTCAGGTCAATGTCTACTCAAACATATTTGTTTCTTCCTCACAGACACTTAGTTTTTATAAGGTCACTTTTTGAGAATGCCACTAGGCAACTCAGTCTATACTGTGGTATCCATACATGTATCCCTGGGTATGTATGTCTTTGGATTTCTACATCTAAGATGCTAATTTTTTTTTTCCTACAAGACAATCAACATGCCTGGAGGGGAAGAACTCATGCTGTTGATATGAGAATCAGGCAAGGAATTAACAACTATTGGCATCCTCCTGAGACCAGGAAACTGTCACAAAGCCCTGCTTGATCTACATCTGTATCTTATTTCATGGACTAGAACAGATCTCTCCTTATGCAAATCACCTGGACTAGGTGTTCAGTGAAATTGTAAGTGATACAGAGAAAAAAAACCCCATGAATTATCACTTTGCAAAGGGTAATGAGTAGCATATCTGTAAGTGTAGCAGCCCCTGGAATCCAGAGCGACATGATATGAGCATGCTGGAAGAGCTGCAGGCAAATGACTCTGCTTAACCTTACCACATTTCAGTGCTTTTTGTACCAAGGAGTACTTGATGGACACACTAATGTTCATTTCAATCTCGGCTTCAAGGTGTGAAGAAAAGATACTGTACCAGTTTGACTTAATGGCTGCCTGTACAATTGGATATATTTATCTTTCAGCAAGAAATATTGAAAATAAGAATTTTCATGTAGTAGGACATTATTTGTCAAGTGCCTTCAATAGCAGCATTATATATGACCAAGCTGATTTTTCAGATTAAAAATAGGAAGATACATAAATACTGACAGCAAAAAGGGGGACAGAAGTGACCCATGAGCATGAATCTGCTGTGGGAAAAATCAAGGATCAGAAGCACAGAGAGGTTTAGGGCATTTCTCTAGTCACTGATGCTCTATATGAGACTCCTGCCCAAGTCATTCCGAAAGCAATTTCTATTCCAAAATGCTCATTTATTATTTTTGACCTTATTATGCTATTAAAACTAACTTTCAGCACTACCTATGTTCAGAGGAAGATGAGGGAAAATCGCCCCTTTTAGACATTATACCACTGAAATGCATGCCCCTTTTTGAAATGATTGCTCATGAACCATAACCAAATAGAAACTCTCCATTCTGGAAGTGATCAGATAGATTAAAAAGAAATATTTGAAGCTGTGCCAAGCCAGCACATCGTGGCAATTTTAAAAGCAAAATCCACACCCTGAACAGCCAGATGTCCCCTCCCATTATAACACAGCTGCCTCCCACAGGGAGCCAGATTTAGCACAAGATAAAATCTCTCAACATACCCTACACTACATCAGTTTGGTGACATTTCCCAGGGGCAAAATCCCAGGTAAATAATTAAAAATGACTTGGGAGTCATTTGGCAGTGTTTACCATTTTCCTGAGACTGGATTGTCCATTGGTAACAGCTATGGTGTGTCAGAAGTGAACGGAATGGGCCATAATTCATTCAAACATACGTTCATGGGGACAAAAATCTTCTGATAAAATACTGTATCTGGTAGACAGGCCTAAAATGATGTATTGAGATTCTGCTTCAAATTCTGTTTTACACTGATTTTCTCCTTTAAACACCCCTGATGTTTAAGTACCTTCATTACTGTGACTGTGGTGTAAAATGCTCTGTGTGTATTTTCATTTTAGTTCCTCTTGGGTCAGAACATCAATGGCAGGAAGACCCCGAAGTGTATATTCTTGTATTTGTTTTAAATAAAGCTTTGACTTCTTATCTATGCATTAATCAACTATAGTGCTGTGCCTATTGTTCAGAGATAAAATATAAAATTATTGAAATCACACAACCAGAGGCAGGAAGGATTTTTAAGGTAGTTTTAGAAAGCATCATGCTGCAGCCTGTCCAAAAAAAAAAAAAAAAAAAAAAAAAGAAAGAAAAAGAAAAAAAAAGAAAAAAAAATAGCTTTTGCTACTTCTTGGTAGATAACATGATTTTAAAATGGCATTTCTTGTAGGTTCTTGACATTTACAGCTCTTTGCATTTTGCCTTCAAGAGTTGAAGTAAAGGCTCCAAGGTGTGAAGCCTAATCCAGCTGTACTAGCCTGTGGGAGACTGAAGAGGAGAATTTATAAGGCTGAGGCCAGTCTGGAGGACAGGATAAGATGCTTGCTCTAACAAAAAAATCACAAACATTTAAAAGCCACATCATTGGGAGGGGAGTTGTGCACTGTGTATTCAAATGCTGATTTTTGTACCCAGGAAATCCGGTTGAAGTCCAGACTTTAGTACTGTTATTATTATAAAACATTTTCTGATTAAGTGCTTTTTAAAACATTGCTCTCCCTTGTCCTCTGGTCAGTGGGAGGTGATCAGCTTAAAGCTGGGCAGGAAAGAAAAAGATGGAACGTTGGGGCCCAGAGAGCCAGGTGCAGGTTCCAGGCAAACCCTGGGAGTCTCAAGGACAGCTAAGAAGGAAGTGTCTGGACAGGAATAAGACACCAGGCAACTGCATATAGCTCAGAAGTGGACCAGGCCAACATAGTCTGGTTAGAATAGATCAGAATCTTCCCACTTATCCCAAAATGCATATTGATAAACATAAATATTAGTCCTTGGAGGTGCTGGAAATGATTCCCCAAAAATTACTCTTGAATCCTGAGAGTTACTGGGATTACAACCTTAAGACAAACCCTCTCTTCCTTGGGGTTCTTCCATGTCAACATCTCTAAAGCTCTCCTTCCCTCCCCTGTGTCGCCAGATCTATTTCTCCACAAATTTCTCTCTTAACAAGAGATTTTAAATGTCGACTACAGTTTGTGTGGCTAGAGAACAGTGTAAATCGTCTCTACCTCCACAGTTTCACATTCACATATGCCTTTGTGGTGTATACTTTAGGAAATCTTGTAGTGTTTTTAATAGTGTAGACTGTGTTCCACATCTCAGTCTGTTTATTTTTTCACCTTTAAGGAGCTTCTTAGATTATGGAATTTTTAATATGAGTATAGACTTTTACCTCATGAAACTATATGTTACAACATACAGGAAGTTTGACTTGCTCCTATTTCCACTCCAGATATTTCTAGTATGAGTTGTATCCAGAGGCGTGAGTAGTCCCACAATCTAGTCCACTGTTTTCATGACATGCTAAGGAAGCTTCATCTAATAAGGAGGCTCAGAGTTGACAGAACTCTTGTAAAGAACTCTTGTTTAAGTATCCTTCAGTATCCATAAAACGTGGATATTCATCATGAGATGACAAATGACTCAACATAAGCCTATAAATACAATATCATTTAGATATTCATCTTTCAGTGATGTCTTTTGAAATTCAAGCAGAAAGATAGAAACTAAAACATTTTTAACAATGGTATCATGAAAAATCCAGAGAATAATTTTATAAATCATAGTCATTTTTTAAATTCCTTGCATCTGATCTCAATGAAGACTAGTAGTATACCAGCAACCCAAAAATTTTTCAGAGACAATGGAACTTTTATGGGAAATGATCAAATGAAATATTTTTTAAAATCAAGCAATAAAAATGTGCTTTTCACATGTCAGTCTTAAGTGCTCACACTTGCACACCAGGTCGTAGCAGTGTATTGTACTTGTGAGCTTTGCTGGCTAGAGCACAAATGAAGCAGGGCTGGAAGTCTACTCACTTCGTGTTGACTAATGGGTGGGCACTGATGTCTCACGACATACAAGGACAGCCATTTCAAGTCAAACCACACAGATTTTGTTGTTGTTTTTGCAGTTTTAGATTTTTACACTGGAAATAAACTCCATTACAGAGACTATACCTCAGAGCTTACTACTGTGACACAAGCCTGAATTAGCAGTATTATCATTGTAGGCATGGTTATACCACTGAGGACAGACATCAGCTTATCTGCTTCTTTTAATTTGTGCCCTTAAAAAACCTTTTTCATTTGATCAATAAGTTTTAAAAACTTTTCAGCCCAGGTAAGTTGTATGCAAAGGAGAATATTCTTGAAACACACAATTTTCTGTGAAAATAGATGACGCAGAAAAATGACTACATTTACAACAAAATAGTCATAATAAAATCATCTAAGCTCAGAGGTAATTGCTCTCATGGAGAAGAAAATTTGAAAATTACTTTTTAAGATATTTATGAGCTAGATTCAAGAACTTGTTTAGACTATGAAACAATAATTACCCTTCTAGTAACCAGAGTGGCAATATCTATGAAATTAGTAGGCATGAAAGCGATATAATTACTAATGCTGCTTTATGAATTTCCATGATAGAACATCCGTTGTGTTTAGGTATATAAAAAACTAAAATGCTTAATAATATTAAGGAAGTAATTTTTTTAGTTCTACATAGAATAAAATTTAATAAATGCAAGAATTTTGGAAAACTTAAAATACTTATAAGGTAATAGATAAATCACTCTAATATGTAAGAATATTTATATAATAATTTACATATCTGTAATTTTAAAGAATCATGGATTTGGGAGCCACTGAGAATATCAGTTTGTAAAGTGTTTTCAATAAATCACAATGGCTTAAGTTCGAGCTCAGAACCCATGTGAAAATATGCCATGCATGGCTCGACATGCTTATAATCCAGGGATTGGGAAGGTGGAGTCTGGTGAGTTTCTGGGATTCACTGACCAACTAACATTCTCTAATGAATAAACTATGAGCCAATGAGAAAAGCTTATCTCACAAAACAAGGTGAGTTATCTCTGAGTAATGATACCCAGGATCAATGTCATATCCCCATCATTGTGCATACCTATCCCCTACAAGAACATATGCATACATAGTTGTGCTCATAGACACATGCATATATGCAGATACACATACACAGACGATTTAAGACAAAAGTGCATTGGTAAATCAAGATGTTCCAGTTCTTGGTCAAAGAGTGTCCATGCATGTTTTTGAGTCATGGTCAAAAATTTCTCTCCCAGAATACCACATCATCTGAGTTCTAACAACTTTGTTCTCTTGAAGTTCTTTAAAATGTGTAAAGGTTAATGATTTTCTTTGTCACATAATAATGTTTGTATTCTTTATGGGTATTAAGTTGGAAATATCTAGCCCTGGCATGAGTCAGCTGACCTCATTCATTTCAAAACTTTTTGAGATTTTAAATCACTAATTGCTTCTCATGCAAATGCTGCATGCAGACCTGTGGTTGAGTGTGTTTCTGATATGGAGGAGGAAATCTGAAGTAAATATTTACAATGCCATCATTGCAAAGGTGAAGATTCAAAACATGAATAACATTAATTTGGTCATCATATGCAATCTTTTTGAATGTTTCTTTCTTTTGAACATTTTCCACTGTAGGAGTATTTGAATACCAATAGAATCAATCCCAAAGAAATAGAACTACAGACAGTATTATAATTTCTGGAATTTATTGTGCAATGTGATATTTATGACTCTTTACCGAACTTAACATATGTTTAACATCTTCCTTGATCTAGAAGCATTAGTATGTATAGCTCATATATGCTGCTTTGTAATAAATAACATTTTGCAAGTAAAATTAAAAGCAAATGTTTGATTAAATGAGCAAAAGTAGGCTATCAAATTAGCTGTTGTCTACTGACATGTATGTAAAGAAGATTGGTGTGGAAGGAGTAACTGGCACTGTATGTTAGGCATTGATTTAGGAGATATAGCATCTAAAGAAGGCTATAACATTCTTGCAAAGCAGGGACACCAGTTTAATCCAGGAACATAATGCAGAAAATCACTTTCTATGGCCTTATCAAGCGAGTATTTTTAGGAAATCAAGAGACAAGATGATACCTGTGGAGACCTGAATCACTACTACTTTTCTGTCCATTAGAAGCTGTTCTGTGTGCGATTGAGATGGAGCATGCAGCATTCTGGGAGACATTCCTAGGCAGTACAACCCAACCTTATCCAAACTCATAAGAAATTAAAACACAATGTATTCTCCATGAAAAGGAAGCTGTATAATAGAATAACTGTGCGTCCAAATATGTATTTGATCTTCTGGAAAATAAATCCACCTCTGAAACTAGAACTGGTAGACGGCACACTCAGCGGGAGCAATATCTCAGCAGAGTAAGTGGGAAGAACCTATGCACAACCACCATTCCCAAGAAATGTTAATCCATCTAAGATCCTATTGTACAATGATAATTGTGGCTATGAAAGAGGCAAACTGTTATCTATTTAATGTGTTATGCTACTTACTTGATTATAAAAATATTATGTGAGCCTTTAGTTAGATGATCATACATTTATAATACAAATATTTTCATGTAAACTTGAGTTGCAAGAGATTTATTCAGACAACCTGTACACAGATATCCTTGTTAAAATTTTTCCTGGTATATTTGTCTGTCCATACAAACCGTTGGATAAAACTTATAATTTGATATGTAATCATAAACATAGAACTTACTCTTCTATACAAAAGCTTCTACAGTGAACTGTCTTTTCTCCCATTTCCCTGCTACATTTATGCATTCAGTAAAATGACCAACAACATGTGCTGAGAAATATGCTCAGGATATAATGTGGAAAGGCTGGCACTAAGGATACCCTATCCATCACTTCCTATTACTATCCAAGTCTTCATTTTACAGAAGAGCCTTTGAAACTGACAAACCAGCATAGGCACAGGACACCAACCTTAGAGTCAGTGGATTTTCAGAGTGAGAAACAGTGCTGGTATTTCAATATTGACCACTGAATGGACACATTTTCCATTCACTATTTCTTGTGTTCTACTATAGATATATTTAGTCAGCCGCCCAATCCAGCATTCTCTCTATCATAGCTACTACCAAAGAGAACATGCAAAAACCATTAAAACATTAGAATTATTTCCATAGTCCCATACTCTTTCCAAGTGTCTTCGTGGAACATCATATGACATGTTGGAATATTGCAATGCACAATGTAAATTTAAAAAGAGTCTATGTAATATATGACATGTGATGTGACTAATAATTTTAACTCAATGATAACAGATTTCTCTTTTATTCTGCACTGATGCATTTATAAAAGACCTCTAAAATTGTCAGACATTAAAAAATGCTGAATATTATTAAAATGTGTTTTAAATGAACTGGAAACACATACAAGATGATAGAGAATCCAATACATAAATTCTGATTTAGACTCTCAATTCAGTTTAAAAATAAGGAACCTATGATTTACATGAATTATCATATTTTTATATATAAGCAGAAGCAATATATATGAACGGATTGATGTGTTTAGATGATAATGATTAAGCACTACAATAAAAGAAAGGAAAGATGGTAGATTACTAAGACATGGTTGGCTACAACTGGGAAAAGGAGCATCAGACTCCTGACTTGGAAATAACTAGGGAAATTATATTACATTGGAGGTCTATGCGTGCATGCGTGTCTGTGTGTGAGTGTGTGTGTGTGTGTGTGTGTGTGTGTGTGTGTGTGTGTCCATGTGTGTGTTGTGCTGTTGCATTTTCTGGACAGTAAATAACATTTTGATTTTTATGAATAAATTTTTCACTCAGTTATTGAGGTCTTTTTAAATTTACCTAATGACTATAAAAAGAAAGAGAATGTATAATGGTATCTGCAGTTAACAGGGGTAAATAATAGTTAGGGTGGCTACATAAGTAATCCAAAATGCAACACTGCAGCCAAGAACATGTGTTTAACCGTATGGTGCATCTGCTGCAAGTTGGGAGTGGTACAAAGGTAGCTGGGACATATGGTCATCCTAAATATGGTGGATGTTCAATATATGTACATTTTAACAGGAGAAGACCATTTTTTGTTTTAGAAAAAGTATATCTCCAATTCAGCAATATACTAAGAAAACTAGATGTCATTTGCTATACTCTGGAGAGAAAAGCAAATTCAAAAAAAATGGAAAATTTTGTTGTGCCATGTTCGTGTATAGTAGAATGCTCTACAGGAGTGAGGTTCCACGTTCATTGTCCTGAACAGCTAAATTTTTTGCCTAGGAAAGGTATTATATGTTTTAGATTATTAAAGTTTATTGCATGAATCATCTTGTTTGAAGACCTGAATACTCTAACCAAGAGAAGCAAATCACTACCTGTCATGATTTTATTTCTACTGCTGTAGTAAAGCATTTTGACCAAAAGAGAGGTGAGGGAAGAAAAAAATTATTTCTGCTTAACAGCCACAATCAATTATTGAGGAAAGTCAGGGCACAAACTCAAGCAGGAACTTGAGGGTGAGCTACATTTCTATCAGGAAGCATGACCTGTGTCCCAGGAACTGACAGTCAAAGGAGTACATGGGAAAATCAAGAGCATGCTGCTTCATGGTCCTTCCAAATTGTGAACAATGAACAGAGAAGTTAACACACAGGCCAGTCTGATCAGAGAATTTCTCAACTTCATGTCTCCTCACATGATTCCCTCCCTGATCCTCTAACAATCCCCTCTTCCACCCAGTTCCCTCCTTCCATCAACATCCAATGTCTTTCCTGTTTCCCCTACTGAGAAAGATTCAACCATCCTCCTTTGGCCATCCTTTTTGTTTGGCTTCTTTACATCTGCTGATTGTAGTGTGTATACCCTGTACCTTACTGCTAGCAACCATTTATGAGTGAGTCCATACCATGCATGTTCTTTTGGCTCTGGGATACGTCACTCAGTTTGATATCATCTAGTTCCATCCATCTACCTGTCAATTTCATGATGTTTTTATTTTTTGAGAAGTATCCTTTTGTGTAAATGAATCATGTTTTTATTCATTCTTCAGTTAAGGAACATCTAAGTAATTTCAATTTTCTGGCTATTGCTAACAAAAATGCAATGAACACAGGCAAGCTGATATCCTTATGGTATTGTGCTACATCTTTTAGATATATACCCAGAAGTGGGTAGCTGGGTCTTGAGGTAGAACTATTCTCAGTTTTCTGAATACCCACCAAATTGATTTCCAGAGTGATTATACAAGTTTTCATGCCGAAGAGCAGTGGAAGAATGAGTGTTCCCCTTGCTGTACAACCTCACCAGCATGTGCTGTCCTTCGAGATTTTGTTATTAGCTATTCTGATAGGTGTAAAGTGGAATCTCAAAGTCATTTTGAATTTTATTTCCCTGATGACTAAGGACGTTGAACATTCTTCTCAGTGCTTCTAGGTCATTTGACTCCTCTGTTAAAAATTCTGTTTATCTAACTTTCTATCCCACTTCTTTTTAAATTGGGTTATTTGGATTATTGTCTAACTTCTGAAGTTCTTTGTATATTTTATATATCAATCCTCTGTCAGATGTAAGGTTTGTGAAGAGCTTTTCCAAATCTGTAGGCTGTCATTTTGTCCCAGTGATGGTGTCCTTTGACTTACAGAAGCTTTTCTGTTTAATGAGTTTAATGAGCTCCCATTGATTTGCTCTTGAGCTGAGTGCCTGAGCCTGATGTAACTTTAAATAATTATAATATTATGCTCTGTCTGGAATAGCTAATAACTGAATATTATAAAATTTAAACCATGATCTAGATTTTAATAGTTTCCATTACAGAGTATGACCCACCAGACTATTCAATGTTCTGCTCTCCAAATACCAAATATTTCCTTTAATAAAGTAAATGACTTTTCTATGCTTTACATTTCTAGACACAATGGGATTTTAAAGGCAAATTAAATAGAATAATCTCATTCACTCCCCATGCTTCCTGAAGCAATAATGTGGACAATGCTATACCTGCAAGTACATGATCTTAGCTGAAGTACAAATCACTGTTGGGCTCAGAAAAAGAACCAAACTCACAATAAACACAAAACTCTCTCTACTCGTAGTGTTTTTCCTTAATCCATATATCAGTATAGAAATATTACAGGGTGATTATTTCTGATTTCTGTTTCATGGGAACAAGGCTGCACTCAGCTATCAGCACCAACATTTTACAATAAGGTTTGCAATAAAATAGAAAATAAAATACATCATTATTGTGTCTGGTTATCTTTTTAAGTGTTATAATTATTTGTAATTTCTAAGTAAAGCAATCACATAATATTAACAAATAGAATTTTACAACATAACTTATATTTATTTTTAATTAAGATATCTTGTAAAGATAGATTGTTTCTTCTACTAAATTTTTTCTAGACCTTAATTTTGTACAAGATTCTCAAAAAAATAATTCTTATCAGAAAAATTTTGTGCATCTTCATAGTTGGTCTTTTATTGCTATATAATATATAAATTTATTTCCAAGAACTATATAAAGTTTCAATATTAGTATTTCTAAAAGCACCTTAAGAAAAAGCAAATATAATTATATATTTATAATCATGATGAAGCCATTCTCATCTGTATTTGTATAATTAAAAAATAATGTTCTTATTCTTTCAAAAATTTGTTAGGTATAGTTTGATTATATTTGTTCCTCATGTAATTCTTACTAGAAAATTTGTTACCTCCTTACCTAAATAGCATTGTGTTTTCCCTTTTAAAAGAAAAGCCAAAATCATGGAAGTTGCATGATTCCAGTTGAGTGTGGGGCTGTTCTTAATATGTTGTAGATATATCCAGTATCACTACACTGGACAAAAATGATTTTCCTTCTCCTAGCAGCTGTCCATTGCACATAACTTTTTAGCTTTATACCCTCCAAACACACCATACCTTTATCTGTGGAGTTCTTTTCTCAGTTAGAAGGAACATGGAATGACTTGTTGAGAAGAGGGCAACAATACATTTCCTCAGCAAATACTGATTACCATGCTCTGTGTTTAGCTGAGGATGATAATGAAGGCCAGACAACAGGCAAGGCTCCTACCTCAGGGGATGAACAATGAACCAGTATGAGGGAACATTAGTGGGGCACTGTACTATTGCTTCATATTTTATCTTTTTGAATTTAGTCTTAGAGAATACTGATGGAATTGATTACCAAACCATTCTTTGAGGCTGTTTGTATAGAAAAATTTCTAGGCCCTAGCATGAAGTTTCTGGAAATGAATATTTTCCAAAGCTTTTGTTACAATATGGTGGACAGTGGTTTGCATTATGCAAATTCGGCAGTGTGGGCTGGCCTGAAGCACAAGTTCCATTCCATATGGCTGTGTGTTCTCCAAGAACCGCCTCTCCAACATGACTTGGCAAGCATTGCTATGAGGTTTGGAAGAGAGTCAACAGGACTTGATTCTGGAAAGAACAATTGCTCCCGGGAGCAAATGGAATAACTGACACAGAAATCAGTTCATTTGCTCCTCAACGATGATGCAGGACTTGGGAATTTTCAGCCTCTTTTGTATCTGGCAGCAAGATAAATTCAGACCTTCACAAACGGACTGTTAAGCTGAGAAAATGTATCTTCCTTGGGTATTGTTGGATAAATCAAGGAGATCCCTTTAGGGAACCTTAGATAGTAGAGTTAGACCAATCAGAGCCTAACTACTTCATCCAGCAAAGTGCAGAGACTGTACTTTAACTATTTTAAGAACAAACAAAAGCCCAACTGTTAGATTCAGACTTTGTCATTACATTTCTTCAGAGCCACCGTAGAGGTCACTATGTATGATGATAGTAATTTCAATGTTATATAGGTAGACATGTCCTTGTAAGCTGATGTGCAAGACTAGGCCATCCTCATGTGTTAAGGCATTTTCAGGCACACATATCTGCAGTTGATTTTCTCACAGTTTTTTTTTCAATGAATTTGATTATTACTATTTCTACACAAAAAGTGTATATTGGTGTACAGATGTCATGCTGTGTGTGGAAGATAGAGAACAACTATATAAAACTTCTTTCTCTTTCTGACTTTTGATGACTTCCAGGGCTGGTACCAGGTCATAAGATTTGTGTGACAATATATTATCCAGTAAAACATCTAGCCATCTAGGGTTGAAGTTAGTTTTCTTGACTGAATAATTTATATATCAGTATTTTGTTTTTCTTATGTCAGAATATGTAAAATTGTCACTTTAAAGTGGACATCGAGCAAAGGCAAAATATTCCATAGAAGTACTACCTCAGGGGCAGAAAACACAAGCTTAGATGAAATACAATAGCCAGATAGCTTGTATTTTCAGAAATAAAAATTAAGGAAGACTCTCAGGGTTTTTTTTTTTTTTTTTTGGATCATTGATTACCCTCTTCTGTAGTTTATGATAGAAATTAAAACTAGTGTTTGAAGTGAGGTAGTGATTCACATACAAGTTCCATAAATGCCTATTATTCTTACAGTTTATTTATTATTGTGTTTATATTAAATCTTATTTGTTTTCATTAAGCAAGGAAGATAACTCAGTAGCAATACATACAGGAGAAAGCAGGAACTTAGTAAGGTATGAAAATACCTGGGTCTCTGTGTTAAGTATTCATTTTTCTAATCAGCCAAATTTTAAAATTATGTGACTCAATAAGCCTAAAGAAAGGAATGAAAAAATGTTTAGTTCATATGGCAAATGTTAAATTATATTTATAATTGGCTATTCAGCCTCATGTTTATATTGGTATTCATTGATTTATCCCAAAATTACTGTGTGTGTGTGTCTGTATGTGTGTGTGTGTGTGTGTGTGTGTGTGTGTGTGTTTGTGTATGGGCGAGTGTGTATGGGCATGTGTATGTGTGTGTGTGTGTGTGTGTATGGGCATGTATGTATGTGTGTGTATATCTGTATGTGTATGGGCATGTGTGTGTGTGTGTTTGTGTGTGTGTGTGTGTATGTGTGTGTGTATATCTGTATGTGTGTATGTGTGTATATGTGTTTGTGTGTGTGTATGGGCCTGTGTGTATGTGTGTGTATCTGTATGCATGTGTATTTGTGCATACAGTGTGAGTGCATGTAGAGGACAGAAGTTAAAAATCACATGTTTATGTTGTTACTCTCTAATTTAATATTTAATTAATTATTATATTCTGTGACTGCATCTTTCATAGGCCTGTAACTTATGAATTAGTGTAATCTGGTCAGCCAGCATGCCCCATAGATTTTTCTGTGTCTGCCTCCTGATAGTCAGGCTTTTAAATTTTTCAATATTTTTTATATTCCCAATAAATAAATAAATATTGTATTAACATTATTTCCACCCTTCTCCCTTCTCTCAGAACTCACTTGTTCCTTAAACCACATCTGAAGCTCCCATTTTTTCTTTAATTATAATGATTACACATACACACATACAATCACACACACACACACACACACACACACACACCCTACAGACCTTTTTTAGAGGTAGATATATTTAGCGATGATCACCTGCAATCAGATAACCTATCTTATTCCTGGAGTAAACTGATTCTCTCAGCAGTCAATAATTGCCTATACTTCTTAATTTAGTGTGGGACCTTGTAAAATTCCCCTTTTACAATGGCTACTGTTATAATGCAGATCTTTCAGAGAGCATCAACTGATCGAAGTACAGAAGTTAATGTAGGTGAATGTAGGATCTGAAGCCCAAATCTTCAATAAAATCTCTGCATTTAAGACTCAGGGAATGTCACTATAGGGAGAAAAGAAAGATTCTAAGAGCCAGAGGACAAGGACACATGCTACTGGGTAGTATACTGTAATCCCAAGGGGAAAGCTGTACCCTTAACATGTCAGCAAAGTATTGGTGTGCCAGGTTTTTTCATGTAGGTGCTGGGATTCTAAATCCAGGTTCTCACAACTGTGTTGTAAGCACTTGCTCCAGGAAGCCCTTCTTCAGTCTTCCTCAAGGCGCACTTTTCAGCTCCAGTCACTCAGCAAATTTTCCCCCTGATCTCAAACCAAAAACTTGGCCTCTCACCACAATGGCTCCTGAGACACACATCCGTTTCTTGCACAATCAAGTGATTTCAAATGATCCCATTAGTCACAGTTTATCACATGGCAGATTCAGGGATTCAGGAGTAAGAAGGCAATCCGGTGGACATTTACTACCCATTTCTTGCCAGTTGGTTCATTTCCCTTCAGTCATTTGAGACCCTGTACTGCTTTACAGAGAGCAGGACCCCTCCACATTCAGTATGCTTGCTGTATGTGTTGACTATTAACAGCAAGCATAAGTGATTAGTCACCAGAGAACAACCCCTCTAAGACAAATGAGACACATGACTCCTTCCAGGGATTCTTTTCTGTCTGGTCAGGAAAGAGTCTGGTGATAAGGAGTTCTGAGATAATCATTCCTGTGATAAGGGTGAGAATGACGGCTTAACAGACATTTGAGAAAAAGCAGATATGTATCGCCTTCAGCAGATACACAACACTGATATTTTTATCAGCCATTTCCTTTACTATTTTACTCAAAATGCACTCAGCTGTTAATTTTCTAGGGAGAAAACATTCACATGGATAAGGATAATCCTTGAGCACTTGAAAACCACTTTAGGCAGTGAACTATTATAGGCTAAGGGCTGACCTTCGGTTCTCATGTCTAATCTGAGGGGATTCTGACAACTACTACATTTTTTGCTAAGAAAAAAATTAATTAAGTTGAGCAATTTGGACTATGGTGTATAATAAATGAATGAATTCTACTGTTAAATAAAAGATTCAGCCATTTCTCACAATGTTGTGACAAGCTGGTGTCCTAGTATTACAGCTTTTTGAATGTACCTTGCAGACCAATAGCCAGAACTCAAGAATAGAGCGAGAAAGAACAAGTGCAGGCCAGAATGTGCAAAATTATAGACCACTGTATTTTACAGGAAGAAGAGAGTCCAGACTGAATTGAGCCCTATTGTAATTGTGATTGAGACGTATATATGATGCTTTTCGATGTGTTTTTACCAATCTACCATACATATATTTCAAAAAGTAGACAATTTGTGCATCACAATGTGATCATACTGAAAAGATAAATTTGACAGTAGAATGTAATAAGGGAATGTCTGTTTGATGCCAAACCTAGCATGTGTGGGAAGTTACAGACAGGTCTTCCAGTCTTCCATTTGCTATGTATGACCAGTATCCTCCTTGGTCCTACTCTCTGGCTGTTAGTTGTGTGACTCCCACTGGATTGATGAGATATCAAGATATAGATACATGAATGCCCTGATGATGGAGGAAGTTAAGTTGTGAGGTGTCATTATCATCACAGTCTACAGATTCTAATACCAGAGATCAATAACTGTCTCGTGGGACTGTTCACCAAAGACATGAGTAAACACTGCTCTTCCTAACCATGACAAGTGAAGCTTGTTAAGAACAGAGAAATGATGGTAGCTATGGGGAAGAGGGAGAATGCGATGAAGAGAGACAGGAAGAGAGAGGGGGGGGGATTGAGAGAGACAGGAAGAGAGAGAAGGACAGGCTCAAGGACAAAGACAAGGTCAGGAAATTTATCCTCTTGCTTTGGCATGCTGACCGTAATTTTAAAATGTTACTTCTGATGTGAGTGACATCACATCTGCCTAAAAATCTGTCCAACATAAAATCATCCATTATATAATATTTCCAAAAAAAAAGCTTATTCCTCATGAAATTTAAATTTAGCTCAGTGACTCATATCATCCTAGAAATGGGTAGATATCTTCATATTCCTAATTCTTGTGTTCTTATGAAATTACAGATAAAAGAAATGTGAATGTACATTGTGATCCACATGTGAATTTTCAAATAAATTTTCAAAACATAGCTATAGTTGTTGTTTTAACTACCATTAAAAATAAATCATCAGAGTTCCCAGAGATAAAGCTGGTGAGAAAGGGATCCGACTAGACAGGGGGCAGGAAGATCACTGCCGAGTGCGCACTGAAAGCACACCACTGCTCTACCTGATCCAGGGACCAGGAACCCAGCATTGGGACCTCTGTTCCCACCCAGCGAATTTGGGGCACAGAACAGGGCTCGGCCCATCTGCCACCTGGACCAGTGGAGATCCACGGACACAGACCAGGTACAAGGGAAAGGCAAGAACATATCACTGACAACAAGATGGCAAGAGGAAAGCAAATGAACATATCCCAAGGAAACAAAGACAACCTGGCAACACCAGTACCCAGCTCTCCAATCACAGCAAACAGTGGAATGCCAAACAAAATTGTACAAGAAAACTTCCCTACCCTTAAGAATGAGATGACCACCAGTATAAAAGAAGCCTTCAGAACTCAAAATAGGTTGGACCAGAAAAGAAATTCCTCCCGACACATAATAGTCAAAACACCAAGTGCCCAAAGCAAAGAAAGAATACTAAAAGCAGTAAGGGAAAAAGGTCAGGTAACATATAAAGGCAGACCAATCAGAATCACACCAGATTTCTCAACAGAGACTATGAAAGAAAGAAGAGCCTAGACAGACATCATGCAGACCTAAGAGAGCACAAGTGCCAGCCCAAGCTGCTATACCCAGCAAAACTATCATCACCATAGATGGAGAGATGAAGATATTTAAAGACAAATCTAAACTTACACAATATCTGACCACAAACCCAGCACTACAACAAATTATAGGTGGAAAATCAAATGCAATGAGGGGAACTACATCCTAGTAAAAACAAGAAAACTCCTAAGGAAGAAAACCAAAAGAAGAAAGAGACAAAGACACAACTCAATCTACAAAGGCAATAATAGCAGGAAACAGCAACCACTATTCCTTGGTATCTATTAACATAAATTGACTCAACTCCCCAATAAAGAGACATAGGCTATCAGACTGGATACATAAACAAAATCCAGCATTTTGCTGCATACAGGAAACTCATCTCAGAGACAAAGACAGACACTATCTCAGAGTAAAAGGTTGGGAAAAAAACTTCCAAGCAAACAGCTCCAAGAATCAAGCTGAAGTAGCTATTCTAATATTGAATAAAGTAAATTTCCTACCAAAAGTTATCAAAAAAGATAAGGAAGGACCCTTTCTACTCATTACAGGGGAAATCTGTCAGGAGGAACTCTCAATGCTTAAAATATATGCTCTAAATACAAAAGCACCCACATTCATAAAAGAAACCCTACTAAAGCTCAAAAAATACATTTTACCTGACACAATAATAGTGAGAGACTTTCATACCCACTCTCACCAATGGACAGATCATGGAAACAGAAACTGAACAAGGACACTGTAAAACTAGCAGAGACAATGAACCAACTGGAATTAATAGATATCTACAGAACATATCATGCTAAAATAAAAGAATACACCTTCTTCTCAGGACCCCATGGCACCTTCTCGAAAATTGACCACATAAATGGACACAGAACGAGCCTCAATCAATATAAGAAGATTGAAATACACCCATGCATCCTCTCAGATCACCATGGTCTAAGGCTGGTCTTTAACAACAACAAACACAACAAAAAGCCCACATACACTTGGAAACTAAACAATGCTCTGTTAAACGATAGCAGGGTCAAAGAAGAAATAAAGAAAGAAATTTAGGATTTTTTAGAATTCAATGAAAACAAAAACATAACATACCCAAACTTATGGGATGAAATGAAAGCATTACTGAGAGGAAAACTCATAGCCCTGACCGCTTCCAAAAAGAAACTGAAGAGAGCATACATCAGCAACTTGACAACACACGTAAAATCTATAGAACAAAAGGAAGCAGATACACCCAAGAGGAGTAGATGGCAAGAAATAATCAATAGTAGGCCAGAAATAGACCAAATGAAAACAAAAAGAACCATCAAAAGAATCAACAAAACCAAGAGCTGGTTCTTTGCGAAAATCAACAAGATTGATCAACCCCTAGCCAGACTAACTAGAGGGCAAAGAGAGAGTATACTAATTAACAATATCAAAAAGGAAAGTGGAGATATAACAACTGAAACTGAGGAAATTCAAGAAATCATCAGATTTTACTACAAATGCCTATACTCCACACAGTTGAAAAATCTGGAGGAAATGGATGAATTCCTAGACAGATACAAGATCCTAAAGTTAAACCAGGACCAGGAAAACCATGTAAACAATCCCATAATACCTAAAGAAATAGAAGAAGTCATCAAAAGCCTCCAAAAAAAAAAAAAAAAAAAAAAAAAAAACCCAGGTCCAGACGAGTTCAGTGCAGAATTTTATCAGATATTTATTGCAGACATAAAACCAATACTCTCCAAACTATTCCACAAGATGGAAAGAGATGGAATACTACCTAACTAATTTTTTTGAGGCTACAATAACACTTGTTCCTAAACCACATAAAGATGCTACAAGTCAAGAGAACTTCAGACCAATCTCACTTATGAACATTGATGCAAAAATACTCAAGAAAATCCTTGCAAACCAAATCCAAGAACACATCAAAACGATCATTCACCATGACCAAGAAGGCTTCATCCCTGGGATGCAGGGATGGTGTAATATAAAGTAATCCATCAATGTAATCCACATATAAACAAACTCAAAGAACAAAACGACATGGTCATCTCACTAGATGCTGAGAAAGCATTTGACAAAATTCAACACCCCTTAATGTTACAAGTCCTGGAAAGAATAGGAATCCAAGGTCCATACCTAAACATAATAAAAGCAATATACAGCAAACCAACAGCCAACATCAAACTTAATGGTAGGAAACTTGAAGCAATCCAACTAAAATCAGGGACTCAACAAGGCTGCCCACTCTCCCCCTACCTATTCAACATAGTACTGAAAGTCCTGGCTGGAGCAATTAGACAGTAAAAGGAGATCAAGGGGATACAAATCGGAAAGGAAGAAGTAAAAACATCACTCTTTGCAGATGACATGATAGTGTACTTACGTGAAACCACAAATTCCACCACAGAACTTCTACAGCTGATAAATAAGTTCAGCAAAGTGGCTGGATATATAATTAACTCAAACAAAACAGTAGCCTTCCTATATTCAAAGGACAAATTTGTGGAGAAAGAAATTAGGGTAAAGATACCCTTCACAATAGCCACAAATGCTATGAAATACCTTGGTGTGACTCTAAGTAAGCAAGTGAAGGACCTGTTCGACAAGAATTTCAAACCTCTAAAGAAGAAAATCGAGGAAGATCTCAGAAAATGGAAAGATCTCCCATGCTCATGGATTGGAAGGATCAACATTTTAAAAATGGCCATCCTACCAAAAGAAATCTACAGATTCAACGCAATCCCCATCAAAATTCCAACACAGTTCTTCATGGAATTGGAAAGATCAATGTGCAATTTCATATGGAACAACAAAAGACCTCGAATAGCAAAATCCATCCTCAACAACAAGAAATCATCTGCGGGAATCACTATCCCTAACCTCAAGCTATATTACAAGGCAATTGTGCTGAAAACTGCATGGTACTGGTACAGAAATAGGCACATGGAACAATGGAATAGAATAGAAGATCCAGAAATGAGCCCTCACGTATATGGTCACCTGATTTTTGACAAAAGAGCCGTAAACATTCAATGGAATAAGGACAGCCTATTCAACAAATGGTGCTGGTCCAACTGGCATTCAACATGCAAAAGAATGAAAATAGACCCTTTCTTATCTCCTTGTACAAAGCTCAAGTGTAAGTGGATCAAATATCTCCACATTAAACCAGATACACTGAACCTATTAGATGAGAAAGTAGGGAAAACTTTAGAACATATAGGCACAGGAGAAAATTTCTAAACAAAACACCAATGGCTCAAGCTCTAAGGTCAGAGATTAACAAATGGGACTTAATGAGATTGCAAAGTTTCTGTAAGGTTAAGGACATTGTCAAGAAAACAAAACGGCAGCCAACAGAATTGGAAAAGTTCTTTACCAACTCCACATCAGATAGAGCCCTAATATCCAAGGTATATAAAGAACTCAAAAGGCTAGACACCAGAGAATCAAACAGCCCTATTAAAAAATGGGGTACAGAGCTAAACAAAAGGTTCTTAATTGAGGAATATCGAATGGCTGAGAAACATCTGAGGAAGTTCTTGACATCCTTAGCCATCAGGGAAACGTAAATCAAAACAACCCTGAGATTCCACCTCACACCAGTCAGGTTGGCCAAATCCAAAACTCAGATGACTGCAGATGCTGTCGAGGTTGCGGAGAAAGAGGAACACTTCTCCACTGTTGGTGGGATTGTAAACTGATACAACCACTCTGGAAATCATTCTGCCGATTCCTCAGAAAATTGGACATAGTAATACCTGAAGATCCAGCTATTCTACTTCTGGGCATATACCCCAGAGACACTTTAATATACAACAAAGATACATTCCCCACAATGTTCATAGCAGCTCTGTTTATAATAGCCAGAAGCTGGAAAAAACCCAGATGTCCTTCAGTAGATGAATGGATACTAAAATTGTGGTATATTTACACACTGGAGTACTACTCAGCCATCAGAATCAATGACTTTATGAAATTCTTAAGAAAATGTTTGCATTTAGAGAATATCATCCTGAATGAGATAACCCAGTCACAAAAGAACAGATATAATATACAGTCACTGATAGTGGGATGCTAACCCCAGAGGCTCTGACTGCCCCAGAAACAACTCACAGACTGTTTGTAGTCCAAGAAAAAAAACAAAACAAAACAAAACAAAACAAAAAAACCCGTCATGCTCAATCCTTACACACCAAGAAAATGTTGATTAATTACGGGTTACACTCTGTTTACATGTACTTTTTGCTCATTGTAACTAGTAAGACCTTAATGCAGAGTATCAAACTTTAAAAAAAAAGAAAGAAAAAAAAAGCCAAACACTGACACAATTGTATTTGTATACATTTATGCAAAAATATTTAAATTATTTTTTCTTTTTTAAAATAAAGTTTAAAGGGAAAAAAAAGAAAAAAATTATCCTTTATTCTCTCACATATTTTTGCACTCATAACTCTTAGGTTATTACAATTATCGGTCTCTAACATTTTATAGCTAAGAAACTTCTGCTTGCAAAAGTAAAATCTACTGAGGTTAGTGAATCGGCTCAGTGTGTTATGGGGAGTGTTACCAGATGGAACAGCCTGAGCTCCATCCAAAAGCCTCCTAAGGTGGAGGAATAAATCCAGCTTCCACAGCTTGTCCCCGATTGCTACATTTGTTCTGTCACTGTTCAGATTAATATGTAGATATAACAAGAATGAATAGAAATAAAAATCAACAATCAAAAACTAAATAAATAAATCATCTTGTTTAATGACCGCACTGACTCATTCACAAGCATCTGGACTATACCTTTATTTGTCCCCTTTGTTTTGGCTGACACATTTTATAGAAAATCATGGCCCTGGTATTATTATGTACCTTGAACCTGAGTAACAGTGACCCAAATTAGAGGAAACAATGGTTTTAGTGGTTAAAATGTAAGATACTAATAGTAAAAAAGTTATAAATTAATAAGGAAAGCATGAGATTATCTGCATGTATATTTATTATGTAATATATCTATATTAGTTTTTCACATAATGATTAATGAAATAAAGGCAACCTGTGATCTTGGTTATTTTAATGAAAATCACTATATGTGGTATATGCTATATAATGAAGATATGATTTTTATGCAGTGTCTATAGATATACTATTATGGGTAGATAATTTACTGTGACTTTAAAAGAAATATGAGACCATAGACATTGGTACCTTGGGAGAAGATACCAAGAGTTAGGTAGAAAGATCTTAATGCCCTGCTTTAAGGAGCTTTTTGAGGTTTTCAGCTATGTAAGCTTGGATTTCCATTATTTGTAAGAATGAAAATCATTCTGTATCAATATCAGTGTGACAAAATTCGCATTTTTAACTGTCTCGTGGCCTTCTTTACTTTTCTTTGCAGACACCAATTTCCTCTGCCTAAATGAGTTTCACATTAGTTCTCAGATTATGTAATTGCTCTGATAACTCAGCTCTTTTCTGGCTATATCAAGAAAACAGACAAAATAGGTAACTCAAAAATTAATCAAATTATTATTTTTAATAAACCTTTATTACTTTTGAAAATTTTACCTCTATAAATTTTTAAACTAGACATTTAAATGGTATGTAACATTTATTAGCTTTCAAATCATGTTTTATTTTAGGGATGTTGCTAATTTTTTAATGATGTTTTTCATTTTACCTGCTTGGTGAGCACACAGTGAACCAGTCAATGAATGTTTAAATTTAAATATCAGAGATTTCAGTTTTTACATTAGTGTTTCATGTCAGTTCTCATTTTGAGCGTTTTCAAATAAACTATTTTTTCAATAAAAATATCACCTTATGTGTACTAGCTGTCAATATTTTATCTAATATTAACTATTTTCTGTTATCCAACTTATCTATTGGCTAGTTTGATTTCATATTGTTCACTTTTTCAAGTTATTCATATATTTTAGCTATTAATTCTCTGTCAGATTTATAGGCAGTAGCTTGTTTGCAATAGAATTTTTCATTCATAAGAAATAAAATTAAATCAATCACATAAAAATAGAAATAAGCAATCAAAATTAAATTAAGGAAACCATGAAGCACTTGTAAAGACTGACCACATGTATTCTCTTATTCATGTATCCAAGAGTCTACATGAGGCCATAAATCTTATGTCTGTATAAAAAACGGACAGCAGAGGAGAAGATAACTAGACAACCAGAGAGAACTATGTAGAGGGAGAGATTAACAATGGATTATAAACCAGATTTTATGGTGCAACTCCACATTTTAAGGTTGTATGAAAATAGGAAAATGGAACCCAGTACCATGCACTATGATTGTATGCTTAGAAATTATTATTGAAGTGAAAAAATATCAGTTATGCTTGATGCTAAACCTATCTTACCAACAAGTTACACATTTGTTCCTTACACTTATGATTTTCTCCTACTATATTATGAATTGAAAATTGAATCTGGTCTCTGTAGTAATATATTAGCAAAACAGATGAAGCAAAATGAAACCTCTAAGCTCTTACATCTGGTAATGAACCAGTCTAAGCATGGAAATGCACCTGAGCAGTACAATGACATTAGCACTTGGGGTCCTTTATTTCTCAGTGGGAAGTGAATTCCTAATAAAATGTAATAACCAGGAATCGTGATTTAAATGTCAAACATAACTGGTATCTGCAGTAATATAGTCAACAGCACTAGATGGTTATCCTTGTAGTAAACTGTAACCCCTGATAAGGCAGCGTGGAAAATATGCTCTATAAATCATTAAGCCAAAAGAAGCAGCTGCATGCAGTAATAAAATTAACCAAAATAAAGATTAGGAATTATAATGATACCACTATCATCTTCCTTAGCAATGTGCTATTCCAGTAAATTGTCAGGTTCATCTTACATTTTAAGTGATAGCAAATGCTTTATATTCATCATATCCATGTATTACCCAGGGCTTGGTGGGGTTCTCACTGTTCATTTTCTGTGACTGGGTCAAAATACCTGTTCTCTTAAAGGGAAACTGATGGCCCGATTCACCTGATACATGCTGTGGAGAGTGACATATGCCTTCAGAGACAGTCTCATCTATTAAAAACTGCATTTGTTTGCACAAAGTTTGAGCACCTTTTTGTAATCAATGTAACCACAGCTTAATGACCAAAGGCTGAGTGATTAGCGCATAGGGAGAAACCAGGCAGGGCAGAAAGAAACATGACACAAAGGTGCTTTGATTCTGATCTCTGATATTGTGTTGTGAACATGGTTTCTGCCTCCCCTCTGAGAGCAACATGCAATTGTACTTCAAGGAAGTCCCAAAACTTACGGATTTCCCCTGATGGTTAATGAAGCTGAATGCATTTTGCATAACAATCCTACAAAAGTCTAAAATGTCTACACTTGCTGATATAATTATTTTTAACTGTTATAACAATCTGTGGGGAACATAAAAATTGTATAAGAAATCATTATGCTTTGTTAATATGTTTATTATCATTGCCTTCCCTTCTGTGACTTTCCTAGCAATGCCAGGGCAAACATTAAGAGCAGTAATTATTACATATATCAGAATAAAAATTGTAGAAGTTTATGAAAGATCCATAGAAACTGAGAAGCTTTTTATATAACAAAAGTGCACAATAATATCCCCCATGCTATAATTTACACAACACTGGGGACTAAACTGACACACACACACACACACACACACACACAGGCACACACACACATGCACACAGACACACAAAAACACTCACACAGACATATACACAAACACACACACAGGCACACACACACATGCACACAGACACACAGACATACACACATACATGAGCACACACACACATTCACACAGACATACACACTATGGGCCCACTCAACAGCTTTAGCAAATGTTGAACAAAATCCCTTTATTGTATTCATTTGCAAAAGAACATAATTAGTTGTCCTTCCAGCTTTGTAGATAAAAATCGTGCGAATGAAAAATAATAGGCTGTCATTCCATAAGGGTTGGTAGTTAGAGCTCCACAAAGGAATACATCTTAAAGTGACAACAGTTACTGTGATATTCCAATGTAATGAAAGCACGTGGTTAAAATGCAAGATGGGTGTACTTATATTGTGTTTTATTTTTAATCTTTGAACATTAAACAATTCTAATGAAATTTAAAATTTAAAAGATATTTACCAAAAACAAGTACTGCAGTGGGGGGGCATATCATATCAGAGGCTTGTATGATTTGGGGTAAGCTAAAAGGTGGCAAACAAGCAATGAGACCCATGGCCTCACCCAGTCCAAGCATTGTGCTCTGCAGGGTCACACAGTGTGAGCCTACAGAATATCTGACTAGTCCATCCCACCCCTCCATTGTGCATGGAATATTAATAGGCTCCATCAGGAAGCTCTTGTCTGAAAGAAGAAGCATCTACAGTTTCTTTGGAAACACACTGTTAAACCGAGTCTTATTTTTTGCAAGATTGCAGATTTCTTTTGAATCAAAAATTACTGTTTCTAAAAATGGAGGCAAGCCTAAATTGCACACATGATTCTGTATAATATAAATTTTGGAAAAATTAAAGAGAATTGAAAACATTTTCCTGTATCCCAAACTCTTTTCCTTCTACAAAAGCAGTTTGGTCTCATTTTTCATTTGATAACTATGTGGTCAATCAAACTGAGCAGTTTTCATTTTATGTATATTTTAAACAGATTGAAGCAAACATTTGTTTAGCAAGCAGAAGTCAATGGCTAAATGTATAGTACACTGGATATAGTATTTATAGTTATAGAGCATATGTGATATAAACATGCATTTTGGGATCATTCACTGACCTTTTATCAGCATAGGAACAAATTAATAATAATATAATATTTGATAAATAGGCCATAATAAATGTACAGACAAAGACATAAAATGATAAATAAACCATTTGTTTGCTGCCTGCTTGAAATCTCTGTAAATACAGAAAGTATATAAATTCACCCTCAACTGACATCTCATTCTTCCAATTTGGCCTTTAGTAGAAAGCAATGGGAACAATAGCCAATTATTCCTCAAGCTAAGATCCCAACAGGCTTCCTGTGAAAGTACAGTTTGCAGTTGTTCACACTAACACTCTACTATATGAGAACAGAGCAGATGTGAATATCATGGTGAATACACATTTACAAAATTACCAATAGGATCATATCTGCACAAAAAATAAAATAGGATTGGTTACAATGCATAATCATCCATGAAGAAAATCTACCTATGTTAATTGGTCCACTTGCATGAAAATAGTCACTTGAGCCTTTGTTCTTTATTTTAGTGAAATCTGTATTTTAGTTCATTTCTATTAGATGTTAAAATATTTTCCCTGGCTGATTCACCTGAGGTAGAATATAATACAAAATTAAATTAAGATGTATATAAAGATAAGAAAGTAAGTGAAAAGACCTATATTATACCTTAAAAGTTAAATAAATTTTATAAAAATACACTTACTTGTCTTTTGACAGTGTTATAAAAGTACATTAAAAGTTTCAGATTCATAAATACTCTTAGCTTTCTTTAAACATGAAAGTAACATCCATAAACTACCTTAACAGGCGTACAACCTTGTAGTATATGGCATTACCAATGTTCAATTTCTTAATAAGTATATTAAACCTAAGTAAGAACTCTGATGAATGAGGGAATGTTAGTAGAAGGAATGTTGATAACCCCCATTCTTGATCAAAACCCAGTTACAAAAGAACACACTTGGTATGCACTCACTGATGAGTGGATATTAGCCCAAAAGTTGGGAATATCCAAGATACAATTCACAGACAACATGAAGCTCAAGAAGAAAGGCAATACTGTGGGTGCTTCAGTCCTTCATAGAAGAGGGAACATAATACTCACAGGAAGAAATATGGTGACAATGTGTGAAGCAGGGATTGAAGGAAAGGCCATTCAGAGACTGGTCTACTTGGGGATCCATCCCATATACAGGCACCAAACCCAGATAATATTGTGAATGCCAAGAAGTTCTTGCTGACAGGAGCCTGATAGAGCTATCTCCTGAGAGGCTCTGCCAGAGCCTAACAATTGCAGATATGGATGCTCACAGCCAACCATTAGAATGAGAATGGAGCTCCATTCTCATTCTAATGTTAAAGAAATAACTGAAGGAACTTAAGGGGTTTGCAACCCCATAGGAAGAACAACAGTATCAACCAACTAGAAACCTGAGAACTCCCAGGAACTAAACCCCCAATCAGAGAGTACACATGGAGGGACCTGTGCCTCCAGCTGCATATGTAGCAGAGGATGGCCTTATGAGGCATCAAGGAGAGAAGAGGTCCTTGGTTCTGTGAAGGTTCAATACCCCACTGTAGGGGAATACTCCTGTAGGTGGCTGGGTGGGTGAAGGAGCACCCTCATAGAGGAAAGAAGAGGGCATATTGGGTAGGGAGATTCCAAAGTGGAAACCAGGAAAGTGGATAACATTTGAAATGTAAATAAAAATCATATTCAATAAAAATGATTGGATTAAATATATAGAGAGGGAGTGGAGGAAGAGAAGGAGGAGGAAAGAAGAAAAAAAGGAAAGAAGGAATGAATGAAGGAAGGAAGGAAGGAAGGAAGGAAGGAAGGAAGGAAGGAAGGAAAGAAGGAAGGAGGGAAGTAAACAAGTAGCTAAACACTTCTGGTTGTGACCTGTTCTTTTCCCACGGGTACCAAAATCCAAAGTGAAAGGAAACTTGGCTAGAAACTGGGTTAAAGAGTGATGGCAAGCGGCATAGACATGGCAGTAGGAAGTGGACTAGGAAATTCTAGTGATACTACCAAGTGTGTTTAACTTTCCTGTATGCTTAGAGGAGTCTGTGTGGGGCGCTGCCTGCACATTCTCCATTACAAGATGGCGCTGACATCCGGCTGGAGTTAGCAGTAAACAAGTCATGTGCGCACGTGCTGGGTAACTTTATGCTCCTTGAGCTCTGCCTCTCCCGTGGCGTCATAGGGCCTGATGAGTTTCAACCAATCAGGGGACTTCACGTCCAAGGCGAGGACAGATTCCTATATAAGGGAACGGGACATCTGGTGCCTGAACCCGGGAACTCAGACCACTCCATCGTCAGCACCAGCGAAGACCCCCTGTCTCCGGGAAGGGAGGATCCAGAACTGCGGGGAGATAAGTTTGGCAAGGTATGTCTGACCCTGGATCTTTCTTTAATTTTGGTTTAAATCTTCCACGGCCGTAGGAAGGGTCTGTAGAAGCTCTGGTCTTTGTCAGTGCAGTTTTTATTCTCTTCCTCTTAATTTCCTATTGTGTCCATCGGGGCTGGTGTTAGTTTTGTGCTTACTCGCCTTTCAGTTTCACTTTGTGCCGCACGTAAATAGCCGCTGGCATTACATAGCTGTGATGGGCTCTTCACACTCGACCCTTACAGCCCTGCAGTCAATTATTATGCTGAGGGTGGCCACGTTCATACCCCCGTAGAATATAATCAAATAAAAGAATTGGCAAAGTCAGTCAGAAAATACGGGGTAACCGCCAACTTTACTATCGCTCAGCTTGACTGATTGGCTATTTCTGCCTTAACTCGCTCTGATTGGCAGACAATTGCCAAGGCTGCTCTACTGAGCATGGGACAGTATATGGAGTGGAAGGCTCTTTGGTATGAGGCTGCCCAAACCCAAGCAAGAGCCAATGCTACAGCCCTGACTCCTGAACAACAAGAATGGACGTTTTATCTGCTGACTGGCCAAGGTCGCTATGCAGCAGATCAGACAGCTTATCATTGGGGCGCCTACACCCAAGTATCAAGCACAGCCCTTAAGGCCTGGAAGGCACTTTCAAAAAAGGGAGGGACCGATAATCAGCTTACAAAAATCATTCAGGGACCTCAAGAGCCTTTTTCAGATTTTGTAGCCCGCATGACCGAGGCGGCAAGACGGATCTTCGGGGATCCTGAGCAGGCTGCCCCTCTTATTGAACAGCTTATTTTTGAGCAGGCCACCCAAGAATGCCGAGCTGCTATCACCCCTAGAAAGAACTGGGAGGGCCACTCACTAATGCAGGTCTCGCGGCAGCCACTTTGCAGTCCCAGAGGGGCCCTCCACAAGCCCCTGATAGACGGATCTGTTTTAGATGTGGAAGATCTGGACACTTGAAAAAAGATTGTCGGATGGTCACTAGAGACCCTCCGCCCCTTTGCACAAGATGTGGCAAGGTTTACCATAAAGCTGAACATTGCAGCTCCGTCAGAGACCTCAAAGGCCGGCTCCTCCTTCCACTAGAGAGCCAGACCGCCCAGACCAATGAGATGCCAAAAAACGGGCTACTGGGCCCCCATTCCCAGGGCCCTCAAAGATATGGGAGCAAATTTACCAAACCCCTAGGGGAGAGCAAAGTGAACATACAAACAGGCCAACAAGCATGGAACTGCGTGCCTCCTCCTCACTCGTATTAATGCCTCAGATGGGCGTTCAGCCCATCCCTGTAGGAGCGGTCACCTTGCCTCCAGGAACCCTAGGACTGATCCTTGGAGGAGGATCCCTTACAGCACAAGGACTGATAGTCCACCCAGGCATAGTAGACAATGACCACTCCTCTGAAATACAGGTACTATGCTCCAGCCCAATGGGCATATTCTCTGTAACTCAGGGCGACAAGATTGCACAGTTATTGCTCCTCCCTGATAACTCTGATAAAAAGACTAAGGAAAAAGCAAAAAAACAGATGGGTTCCTCTGGGACCAACTTAGCCTATTTAGCAGTATCTTTGAATATCAGGCCAAGACTTAACTTGTGGGTTAATGAGAAGAAATTTGAGGGCATCCTCGATACAGGGGCCGATAAAAGTATTATATCCACTCATTGGTGGCCCAAACACTGGCCTGTTGTAGAGTCATCACACTCCTTACAAGGATTGGGTTATAAGTCCTGCCCCACCATTAGTGCAGCCTCACTCACCTGCAAAGCCCCTGAAGGCCAATGTGGGCGATTTGTCCCCTATGTACTCCCTCTTCCAGTTAACTTATGGGGGAGAGATATAATGCAACAAATGGGGCTAATTCTGTCCAATAAATATTCTGCACAGGCTTATGATATTATGGATAAGATGGACTATAAAGAGGGAAAAGGCTTTGGACGCTATGAACAAGGATCCCTAGAGCCTGTTTCGCCTAAACCCAACAAAGAAAGGCAGGGTCTGGGTTTTTCCTAAGCGTCATTGAGGCAGTACGGCCCATACCATGGAAAATGGAGGATCCGGTATGGGTTCCTCAATGGCCCCTTACCTCCGAAAAATTAGAAGCTGTTACCCAACTAATTAGAGAACAACTACAATTGGGTCATGTAGAACCCTCTACTTCACCTTGGAATACCCCCATTTTTGTGATTAAAAAGAAATCAGGAAAATGGCGATTGTTGCATGACTTGAGAGCCATCAATAAACAAATGCATTTGCTTGGCCCTATACAACGTGGCCTACCAGTTCTCAGGGCGCTCCCAAAACATTGGCCTTTAATGATAATAGATATTAAAGATTGTTTCTTTTTCATACCTTTACATTCTGAAGATAGGCCTAGGTTTGCCTTTACCCTTCCTTCTATTAAGCAAATGGATATTACCCATGTTTCCTCCTTTGGTAAGCTGCAATATGTACATGTATCCATTGACACCTGTTCAGGTGTAATTGCAGCCACTCCCTTATCTAGAGAGAAGGCCTCACAAGCCATCCAACATTGCCTAGAGGCCTGGAGTGCCTGGGGTAAACCAAAGCTCTTAAAAATAGATAATGGTCCTGCTTATACCTCACAAAAATTCCAACAATTTTGTAGCCACATGGCTGTGACACATCTCACAGGTTTCCCTTACAACCCACAAGGGCAAGGCATCGTCGAACGTGCTCACCGCACCCTCAAATCCTATTTAATAAAACCAAAAGGGGGAATTATGCAAGCTCTACCCCCTGTGCCTAGAACTGCAACTTCCATGGCACTATTCACCTTAAATTTTTTAAATCTTGATGACCACGGCCATACGGCGGCTAAAAGGCATTGCCTACCCATGGACAAACCAAGAGAGATGGTGAAATGGAAAGATGTCATAACTAATAAATGGAAAGGACCAGATCCTGTGTTGATCAGATCCAGGGGAGCTGTTTGTGTTTTCCCTCAGGATGAAAATAGTCCCTTCTGGGTCACCGAGAGGCTCACTCGAAAAATGGTGGAGACTCCTGATGACAGCCCTGCTCCTGATGCTTTGGAACCAGAGAGTCAGAGGAGAGGCGAGATGGGTGATTCTGTCGACATTCCCGAAACCAATTCCAGTGGAACATGATGCTACAGTCTTCCCTAAGTTTTTCACCACTGATATCAACTTGGGTGGGGGTGGGACTCTTTGGAGCAATCCTTTGCTGCGGATTTGTGTTGCTTCTCTGGCTGGTTTGTAAGCTCAAGGCCCAAACAAAAAGAGAGACAAGGTGGTTATTGTCCAAGTGCTTGTCGCTCTAGAACATGGAGCATCAGCTGATATCTGGTTATCTATGCTTAAGCAGTAGGTTTCCAGCCAGACAGCTCTTGCACTCCTAGAACTTCGGTTCATTGCACAGGATTAAAGTGTCTGGCTTGAGCAGCCCATGAGGGATGCCAAGCTAAGCATCGCACTGAGAGCCCCTCGCCGCAGGGTATCTCTGGGAGATATGTCATTTTGCATGAGGGTTGCCTGCCCCAGTGTCCCTCCCTCAGAAAAAGGGCAGAGTGACAGGTCAGGAGTACTATGGGCTACAAAAAGCCTAGCGGTTACTCCTGTACATGGTCTTTATACACCTTAATGAGGATTTGACTTCTATCTCTGCCCTCCTAATATGGGCGTCCTACTTTGCTAAAAGAATAAAAGAAAGGGGGAGATGTGGGGCGCTGCCTGCACATTCTCCATTACAAGATGGCGCTGACATGTGGCTGGAGTTAGCAGTAAACAAATCATGTGCACACGCGCTGGGTAACTTTCCACTCCTTGAGCTCTGCCTCTCCTGTGGTGTCATAGGGCCTGATGAGTTTCAACCAATCAGGGGGCTTCACGTCCAAGGCGAGGACTGATCCCTTTATAAGGGGATGGGCTAGATAGTTCGGGTCTTCGTCTTCACGTGTTGCAAGCTTATGCTCTGCCTCTCGAGAGCATTAAAGCTTTACCGCAGAAGAATCCTATTTCGTGTGCCGTGTCGTTCTTGCTGGCGAGACGGTTGCGCGGGACACAAAACCTTTATCCAATGGAGAAAATATTATCAATTTTTTTTCTCTCTGGAGAACAGGCAGAACTATGTGACCTAGAACTAGCTGTTCATTTCATATTTTAGCCTTGATTATTTGTAAATTGATACCCTCTATTCTCAGTTGTATTTCCTAATAATATCTCTCTTTTCTTCTCTTCTCTTCTCTTCTCTTCTCTTCTCTCCTCTCCTCTCCTCTCCTCTTCTCTCCTCTCCTCCCCTTTCCTCTTCTCTCTCTCATACACATATCTTCTCCTGTCTCTATCTATTTCTCACTTTCTCCTTGTTTTTGTACTACCTCGCTTCATATTTAAAAGCCCCCGTAATATCTTTATTTCTCTTGGAGCCTTCCATTTATCTAAAATTTTATTGAACACTAATTATTTTAAAATCAGCACTTTATTGTAAATTTCAGAGGTACACCCTGAAATAAATAGGTCATAGGTTTATATAGTCTGAAATAGAGGTCTCCAGTAAAATATGATAAATCTTAGTTCAGGATCATGCAAAGTATCAATCTTTTATATCAGCGCATTTTAATCTTTCTGATTCATTTTTGCCATGTTATATAACAATTATTTATTCTTTAATGGAGTTGTCAGGGGAATTTGAATGAGCAAGAAATGTTTATATCTGTCTTTATATGATATATGTAAAACACAATCATATATAATATGATTTATATGGCCTAAGATATAAGCCACTGTGTTTTTTATTATATGTGTAATGAGTACTTTATTTAATAAATCACATAGCACATTGAATCCATGAGTGTATATGTGTATATGTATATATGTATAAATGGAATGAACACTTTCATCAACTCATATCTGAATAGTTGAATACTTATTATCATATATAAACATACATATATATTTTCTCTTTTAAGAAAATAAAAATTGATTTACAGTGTTAAAATTATAAATTGTAACATTTTCAATTACTATTTCCCTCTATTATTAAATACATAAAATGCAGGACATAAACTTAGTTTTGTGCTTATACTGAACTGGTGAGATGAATATTAACATAAAAGTGTTTCTTCAGATTTATGAAGGAAATGTTTGAAGTCAGGGAAAATTGGCCTTGACCCTAACATAAGAGAAAGTGTGATACCTGTTGAGGGCTGCTAGATTCTGTATTATCTAGACAGGCCTCGGTGTCTTTTGTTAGAGTGAAGCAGAAATCATAAGTTGATTTTATGTGCTCAATGGAGTTTTCTATTTTCACCACTTGGCCCTAAACATAACTTCCAAAATAAATCAATTTTTATGCACGATAAAGACTTAACTTTGCTATAAAAGAGGTCCTGTTTTGTACAACACAAATATGTATGAGGTTCATTGACTTTTTTTAATTGAACAACTTTATTTTAAAAAACAGAGATAAATGTATAGATTTTAAAAGCATTTTTGCATGAAAGTATATGAATACAATTTTCTCAGTACTTAATTTTTTTAAAGGTTTGATAGGATGCTTTAAAATCTTACTAGTTACAATGAGCATAAAGTACATGTAAAACAAGATGTTTAATTCCTTCTTTTCACACCCAGGAGCTTAGCAAGGACAATATCAGGATTCAAATGTCTTACAGCTCTGAAAAGATATTCTAGAGTCCAGACAGAATTCTATGTCCATATAGGCTAAACTCAACCAAAACTTGTCAAATTAAAATCTGCAAATAAATGTCTTTAATAATTGAGGAATTGAATCAAGTTTTTCACATTTACCAGTGCCTTGATACAAATTAAAGAAAAGGTCAGAAAATTTTACGCAGAGAATCAGTTCTCAGCTTCAGAGGAGAATACCATTGCTGTGCTGTCTTGCCTTTAAGTGAGTGGCTAGGAGCAGCAAGCAGACTGCCAACCCCTAGCGTTCAAACACATGGCCGATCATAGCTCAGTGAAATTAGTTACTTCTATTTTTTTTTTTTTTTTTTTTTTTTGCCTCTATCAACCTAATTTGTGTGTTCTGAATGGGAACGCAATTCCAAGAGTAACTGAGAATTTTGAGGGTTTTCCTCAGTTCACTTTGAGTGACAAGTCTACTTATGTCCTATTGATCTTCAGCTTCCCAAAAGAATGGCAGAAAGAAACTTCAGTATTTCTGAGAAGCAGTAATGGCTCTGCATTTTTCAAATGGAAATAATATATATATAAAGATCCAGGTATTTCAGCAGCTAATCTGGCCTTGTGATTTTCAAGGAGAAAGTTGAGTGTAAGTTTCTGGTAGTGTTTCAGAATCAGTCCATTTCCATTCATGAGTCAATTGTTGAATTTCAAAATAACATACTTATTCTCAATGGTCTGACATTACTAAAATTATAGAAAGTGAGTTTGCTGCTCTGAAATGAAAGACAATATAACTGATTCATTGTTGTTCTTGGAAAAGAATAAATTAAATGAAAGATATAAATGCAAAAATAATAATACATATTAGAGAACTATAAAATAAAAAATGTTTATTTTTAAATTATTTTACCTAATAGTCTTAATTTTAGCACAGATAATTTGACATTCATTATGGTGAAATAATATACGTGTACACGCCTGTCTTTTGAATCATTGAAATTCGGCACCTTAAATAATATTCAAGTCAGTAGCTATGTGGAAAGTCTGTGTGATTGATACTGTAATGTTGAGAGTTGCAAAGTTTTCCAGAAATATACAGAACCCTTTGAGATATACACTGAATTTTTAACCAAAAATTTGGAGCAATGTTATTTCTAGTATTAGTGTAATAAGAGAGAAATCTTACATCATGACAACTCAGGCTCTGTAAGTCTTAGTAAGGCACTAGATTCACATGAATTAGGTGTGTCTCAGCTGATGCAGAAACTTGAATTCAATAGATATAAAAGTGGTTAAGAGATGTTATTGCTAAATAGCATAATTAATAAAATACAATAATATGTCATACTGTGTAACTGTTTAACAATCACTGAATTTTAACCTGCAATTGACAAAGTTCTATAGACATATAAGCAAACTAATAAAGTTCTAGGCACTTTATCACTGAAATATATTGATAACAAAAGGAATTTAAGTAACATGAATATTAAATATTATATCATATATAAATAATAAATAATAAATTACTAAGTGATGGATTTTGAAAAGAATTACACATATGATATACAACTGTAAGATCCTATGGCTGATGTTTGGGGTCCTATTAATGTGGCCACTAATCAGCATTTATGAAAGTCATGCCATGTTTATAGCAGCCTTATTTATAAGAATCCAAATGTCCTTCAGTAGATAAAGGGATACAGAAATTGTGGTACATTTACAAAATGGAGTACTACTCAGCTATCAGAAACAATGACTTTATGATGGACATATCTAGAGAATCATCCTGAGTGAGGTAACACAGTCACAAAGGAACAGACAAAATATGCAGTCACTGATAATTGGATACTAGCCCCAGACCATATGAAGCTCAAATAAAAATAAAGCCAAAAAGTCCTTCTTAGAAAAAAAAATGCATAGCACTCTCTCAGAGTGCAGTACACCTAGACCTTAAATCATTAATAATTCAAGAGCGAAGAATGTAGCCTTGTGGCAATTCTTGGTATTTAAAAATCACTGTGTTTAATCTTTACACACCAAGGAAACTTTGACTGTTTCTATGTTTCATTTAGTTTTACATGCACTTTATGCTCATTGTAACTAGTAAGATTCCAATGAATACTACCAAACCTTTAAAGAAATCAAGCACTGACAAAAATATATTCATATAGTTTTATACAAAAAATAAAATGTGTATTCTTAATTAAAAAATAAATAAAAGTCATGCCCTTCAGATTGATTGCCGAGAACATTGTAGAAATGGAATTATTTAAGGTAACTTGGATTTCCTCTTGGTTTTTATATAAACTATTAAAAACTTATGTTTTGAAAGTATATCTAATATTAAGATAATAAATGTAATCTTCATTTTAAAGGATGCAAGGGCAATAAAATTACTTTAAGTAGCTAGTAATTATAACAACACATTTTAATTTTGTCAAAAGTATTTTGAGTAAAAAAAAAAAAAAAAAAAAAAACCAAGGGCATGTAATTTCCACCTAATATCAAGAAGAAGCAGCCAGAGTAGTTAATTCATTGTTTCTTTTATGACCTCACTGTATTTAGGTATATGTTTTGAATATAATTAATAAATTATGATCACATATAATATATATACACACATATATACACTCACACACATTTATATGTATATATATATATATATATATATATATATATATATATATATATATATATATATACATGTGTGTATGTGTGTGTGTTAAAAAAGACATCTAGGACCTTGTTCAGGCTGGACAAACTCTGTACTATGTAAATTATGGTTATGTATAACTTGCCATGCTTATACAAAATAAAAACCATTTGTACAACTAAATCATGTGATTAAAACTATTAGTATGCAGTTGTCTTTTGGGAGAATGAATACAAATATCTTTATAAACAGAATTTGACTTCATCCTGTCATATTTATGAGAAACTCAATTCTTTAGAATTAAGTGTATTTAGTTTTATTGGAGTTTCACTTAACATTTCTCTATTCCAAAACTGTTTTAGTTTACAAAAACCTAAAATTTTCACAATGAAATTAAACTTTAAGCTAAATGTATTAGTTCTAGAGATACTGAGGCATAGTACTAGCACAAGTTGAAACTAACCTTGTCTACACACCAAAATCCAGGTCACCTGGGACTACATACTCAGACCTAATCTCAAAAAAATTTGAAAAGAAATTAAACTTGTATTTAACATATTGTTGATTAGAAAATTATGTATATCTTAGTAAATTATCTCAAAGACAGATGCAAAAAAATATTTAAAAATCCCCAGCAAGCTACAAATGTAAACCAACTATTCATGATCCAAATCTTATTAAACACTATAGCAAGATCAAGCTCTGATATGAAAGATTGCACATTCCTTGGTGTTATTATATTTAAAATATCTTTTAAAATTCTAATATATTTTCATTTAAATAAAATCCCACAACTTCCCCCCACATTTTCTCTTCAAATTCTTCCCAAGTTGGCCCCCTGCAATGTCTTCTGTTTTCCACCCTATATCTCTCACAAACTGATAATTTCTTTTTTCAATGCTTTGTATTGTGATAGAAGATTTATAAATAGATAATAGACAGACAGACAGACAGACAGACAGACAGACAGATAGATAGATAGATAGATAGATAGAGATAGATAAATGGATATATAAATAGATAGATAGATGATAGATAGATAGATAGATAGATAGATAGATAGATAGATAGATAGATAGATAGATACATAGATGGATGGATGGATGAATGGATGGATAGATAGATATATAGATGATAGATAGATAGATAGATAGATAGATAGATAGATAGATAGATAGATGATACATAGATACATAGATACATAGATAGATACATAGATACATAGATAGATACGTAGATACATAGATACATAGATGGATGGATGGATGGATGGATGGATGGATAGATAGATAGATAGATAGATAGATAGTAGAAATATCCATGGTACCTAGATGATAGATAGATCATAATAGATGATAGACAGACAGGTAGATTATAGATAGACAGATAGATGATAGAAAAATAAATAGGTAGATGATAGACAGACAAATGGACAGACAGATAGTATATAAACAAGGTTATGGCATTTAGGCTGACAATTTTTCCCCGGAGTGCTATAGTATACCTAACAATGTCCATTCTCTTACTCTCACTCCTTTCACTATGAGAATTCTATACTTGATCCCACAGTTCAGTGATTTATATATTGTCACAAAGAGACTTGGTTTGAATCCAATTGGTAAAGTTATATCCTGGGACTTTATACAGAAAAAAATGTCATCTTAGAAAGGTTGTGAATTTAATTTGGAATCACCTGCTGAGCTCTCAGTGGAATATTTGATAATTCAGAAACCATTTCCCCTGTTTTTTAGAAGACCAGAAAACAGAGAGGTAACTTGTATTTTTTTCTGAAACTTCCCCCATAATAAATAGACCGAAAATCAGTCTTAAGGATAAATAGTTGAATGAAATGCGAGCATTTAAGACAGTATATTAAAAACATAAGTCTAGCATATTCCATTTCCAAGTCAGCCTATCTGAAAGGTTCTGGAGTGGAAAAAATAATCAAACAAATAAAGGTCCCAACATATGTTGGGAAGAAAAGCAATACTCCCTGTGAAGATTTCTTGACAAATTAACTAATCCTAGTATGTTTATGCAGGACTCAGGGCATCTTGTTTCTAACACAATATCATTCTATCAATATAGTTTGTGTTTTATTGTGAGCAATTTTCTAATTATATAGCTCTCCACTAGTTTAAAAGATGAGTCAAAAGGAAAGGCAATGTCTTCGCAAGGTAAAAGAATGGCTCTATCATCAGTGGGGAAGTAACATGTGCTTTTCATATTACGATTCCATTCATTCCTCATGTGTCACTGCAAAACCTTTATGAGAACATCACTTCTACTGCCCAAACATATTTTATACAAGATTTTCATTGGATGGCTATATATTTAACAATTCTCCCTATCGATCTAGGAACTTGATTCCATGTGCTTAGCAGATTTCTCCTTCAGTAGAAAAAAAAATATTCAAAGGCTGGAATCTCCCTGATCCGTAGCCCACTTGTATCTGGGGAGCCTCTCTCTCCAACTGCGTTTACAGATGATTCCAGGGCTAATACTTGACATGCTGTCAGAAGAGTTGAAAGAAGACATGATACATGAGTCAGCAAAGACATGACTGGAAGGAGAGCATCCATGACAATTCAAAAAATAATTTGTAGCCTGATGCCCCTGAAGGGCTTGGAATCTCACGCTGTGCGTGCTTAGCTGTGTAAACTTACAGTAACTGCCAGATTTACTGTGGAGAAGCTGTCTGGTTTTCACTCTAGCATCCCCCATCTCAATCCCCTTTATTCTACTTCTATCATTTTAAGAGTCAGCAGAAGAAAATTTAGTCAGTTCCAGAATCCTGCTCTACTTTTCAAAACTACATTCAGATTCCAAATTACCCTTGTAATTACAGTTATAAATTAAATAAGGAAAAAAGAAAATGATAAAAATCTAGAAATTGTACATGATTCTGGTTAATTAAGAAAATAAGAACAGCAACATTACCATGCAGTTTGTTTTAGATGAAGAATTTCAGTGCACTTCTGATTTTGTTAATTTGGATACTATTTCTCTGTGCCCTCTGGTTAGTCTGGATAAGGGTTTACCTCTCTTGTTGATTTTTCTCAAAGAACCAACTCCTGTAGAACAGAATGTAACATGAAAACAGTAAGATTTTTCTTGGTGTGTATAGATTAAACATAATGATCTTTGAATACCAAAAAATTGCCACAATGCTATATTCCTAGCTCTTGGATTATTAATGATTTAAGGTTTAGCTGTACCACACTCTGAGAGGATGCTATACACTTATTTTTTTTTCCTAAGAAGGACTGAGGCTTTCACTATTTGGCCTTTGTTATTCTTGAGCTTTATGTGGCCTTCAAGTTGTTTCTAGGGTATTCAGAGCTTTCTAGGGCTAGTATCCAATTATCAGTGACTGCATATTATGTCTACTCTTTTGTGACTGGGTTATCTCACTCAGGATGCTGTCAATCTAAAAGAATTGCCAAAATTCTTTTAAAAATCTGTACATGTATGTCTCTTCTTTAAATAAAGTTGTAAGAAAAAAAAGAACCAGTTCCTGGTATTGTTGATTTTTTTAACCGTTGTTTTGTTTCTACTTGGTTAATTTCAGCCCTGAGTTTGATTATTTCCTGCCTTCTACTCCTCTTGGGTGTATTTGCTTCATTTATTCTAGAGCTTGGAGAGATGGGGCCACCCACTCACCTACACATTTTTGACCCATAACTGCCTCTGTCTAAAAAAAAAAAAAATACAAAGACAAAGTATGAAGCACAGAATGAAGTAAAGACCATCCAGAGACAAAGATCCCCACCTGGGGATCCATCCCATATACAGACACCAAATCTAAACACTATTGAGGATTCCAAGAAGTGCTTGCTGTCAGGAGCTGTCTCCTGAGAGGTTCTGCTAGAGCCTGAAAAATACAAAGGCAAATACTGGTAGCCAAGTATTACACTGAGAATGGGCTCCCCAACGGAAGAGTTATAGAAAGGACTAAAGGAGCTAAAGGGATTTGCACACCCATAGGAAGAACAATAATATCAACCAACCAGACACCCCCCTCCTCCAGAGCTCCCAGGAACTAAATCACCAACCAAAGTGTACACAGGGAGGGACCCAAGGCTACAGCTACTTATGTAGCAGCGGATGGCCTTGTCTGCCATCAATAGGAAAAGAGGTCTTGTGAAGGCTTAATGCCCCAGTGTAGGGGAATACCAGGGTAGGAATGCCAGCATGAGAATGTGAAAGTTGGTGGGTGAGTGGGTGGGGGAGTACCCTCTTAGATGCAGAGTGGGGGGAGGGGGATGGGATAGGGAGTTTCCTGAGAAGAAACGGGAAACAGGAATAACATTTGAAACCTAAATAAATAAAATATCTAATAAAACAATTTAAAAAAAAAGAATTTCAGTTCACACAATAGTTAGTAAATGACTTGTCCATTGCACAGCCTATGACTTTCTTTAATAGCTATAGATTCATCCTCTTGTTTCCAAGCTGGCCTTTGATATGAAAAAGCCTGAATCACAGAGTACTGAGCAGAATCACTGGGAATTATAGAAGTTACTTTCCTTGAATTTATGGGGAGGAAATAAAAAGGAGGAGGAGAAAAAGGAGGAGGCGGGAAGTGAGGAAGAAGGAAGAAGAAAGAAGAAAAGAGAGAGGGGGGAGAGGCTGAGGGAGAAGAGGAAGAGGAAGGAAGAAAGAATAAATTAGCTTCAAAGAGAAAAGATTTATGAGGGCTCCTGGTTTGAGAAAGGTCATTCCATTGTGGCAGGGAGGGCATGAGGGTGGGGAGTGACTGCTCTCTCAGGAGCAAGGGTGTGGGTGTGGTGGGAGCATCACAACCAGCAGTCTGAACTATGTTGCTCAATCTAGCTAGATATATACCTTTCTGATATGACCAGAGCCCTGTTTTGTGCTACTAAGGCACACTTCGTGAAGTTTCCACAGTACCCTAAAATGATCAGCCAGCTCAGGGCTAAGTGCAAATCATGAGTTTGCAAGCAGCATTTCATACTCAAAGCACAGTAGCCCCATTGATCACCAGACTAAATTTAGCAGGCCTTCATTTTGAAATTGATGTTCCTCTTGTAGCAGCAGTCTTCAGTTCCTAGTATTATCTATCAGCCTGAGATTTCCCAGAATTGTTTGAAGTAGTCTCTGTTAGAGTATAGCCTGCAGCCTAAAGACATACCTGTGGAACATTTTCTTTATCAGTTTAATTGATATAACAGTAGCTAGTCCACTATTGACCATGCAACATCTGAGAAGGTGGTCCTGGGCTATGTCAAAAGAGTATGCTGACTGAAGCATGGGAGGGAACAAGCAAGTGAGCAGGGATTGTACTGTTCTCTGCTTCAGTTCCTACCCCCATGTTCCTGCCTTGAGATGACCCCTGGCATGCCATGATGATGGGCTATAATATGTAAATCAAACAAAACTCTCTATGTTTCTATTAATGGCCATAATCTTTACTACAGCAACAGAGATCAAACTAGAACACTAGTCTTGAGACATATTATTTTATTTATAAAATTTCTATTAGACTGTTTTCAACCAGCCCATGTAGTTTTAACTTAGCTGAGTAACCATGAAAATTGCAATGTACTTTATGTAAGGGGGACAATAGGACAACCCACATTACATAGATTATAGTAATTTGTCTGTCACTTGAAATAGTTCTGTACAGGTTATTAAGAACATATATCATGTGAGATTCATTGTAATGGGCTACACAAAATAAATCTGTGTGCTCTAAAACAATTGTAAGTAAGACATAGGTCAATGCTCTTTAGTTTATAATTTGTTTTTATTCTGGGCCAATCTGTACCGAACTTGGAGTAAGCTACAAAAAGGTATAGGAATAAGTTCAACAATTTAAATCTATTATTTAATAACAGAAGTATGCACTTAAGAGTCTGTTTATAGGGACTTTCAAACATATTATTAATACTAAATGCTTTCCTACTTCTGCTGTGGCAGTTAGTTCTTCCCTTCACACTCTGTATTAATTCAGTCCACCACCATTATTTCAGTTGGAACTTCAAAACAAAATTCAAAGATAATCTTTCTTTTCCAGTGTCAAAGAAAGAACAAGCCACACAGGAAATGTTCCCACACTAATGCCTTAATCCCAAGCATGCCTCTGATTCTGACAGTAAATGTCTAGCAGGTCCTATTCCATCATGACACCCCAGGGATATCATAAGAGAGGGTAGAAAATCAGCCCTGGGTGAAAGGTCCACTCTATTTACTGGCTATGGAACATCCAGAGATTGCAAACCTATTTTAAGATTCATTTCAGTTTTAGTTTTACTTGTATGTACTTGTGTGAGACTACATGAGTCCATGCAGGAGTATACAAGAAGAAAAGACAAGCTTCTCTCAGAGGACAGTTGTGAGTAGCCTTGTGAGGGTCTGTGACTAAAACCTATGTTCTCTGCAAGAAAGTATCTGTCCTTAACCCCGGAGACATCTCTTTAGAATTGATTCTGCAATTATGTATTTTATGCTTGTGTGTCATCTAAATTTTAGTCTTAGACTTTGATTAGTTTTGACCAAATGTTCTATGGATTAGGCTGAATTAGGGTATGATAGCTGCCCCCCCCCAAACACCAGCTCCTTACAGGAGTGTATATTTTACTCCTGCTTCCTTTTCAATATATGTGTTAGGATAGAATTTGTGACTGAATTTGTCAAAGTTTTTGTACCCAACCATACTTCCCCCGTGTCTGTCATTCTGTATTCTGCTATAAATCACTCTATAAAAAAAATCTTTCCTGTACAGTGGTTAAGCCATTCTTGTCATTATCAGATGATGGCCTTGTACTCATTTTTTAAAAACTTTTTCACTCTCCATGTTTCTTTGATCCATCTTCATCCCTTATAGTCTTTCTATAAAAATACCTTTTGTGCATATATTTACTGTCAAACGCCTGGGAACCTAAACATCTGCTATCTGTGTTGTCTAATTAAAGGAATTTTTTGAACTTCTTGAAAACAGAAACCATGGCTTATGCTTCTTATAAAGTATTCCATAAAAATAATATTATTCCAAACAAGTACAAAGGTACACTATTCTTTCAGCTTTGTGCAAATCTAAATCACACTCTTTAATCACAAAGAAGGAAGCTGTGCTCTGTGAAGTGGAACTGGTGCCCAGGGATATGGATTCCCCATCTTGACTCAGTGCCCTTCACCTCTTCAGTGTCCTCTATCCTGCCACTGGATGCATTTCTCTCCTGATGAGGCCCATCAATATTGAACATGCCGTTGTTGAAATAAGTGACACAAAGGGCAAAGTCATCCATGGCTGTCTTGCTTCCTGACTAGAGAAGCCAGGATTAGATTGATTCATTTCCTATAACTTTGCTTTGCCTCAGTGAACATTTCATTTGAAAAAATATTCAAAGGCATGGTTAACAGTGGGTTTATTTGTACAGATTTTGAGTGCCTATCTTATGTCTCTGTATAAAGCTTGTAATAAATGCAACATCTACAAAACCAAGAGAACACAATGATATCATTTATTAAACTTGTTCATCAGTGTCATGCTCCAAATCTCTGAGTTTCTCAGACATTGTTTCTCTGCTAAAAATTGATGGATGAATTCATCTAGGTAACTTTAAATAGCCTCTGCCTGGGTTCTTAAAAGTTTGTGTTACTTCCCATAGGCCACATTACTTTCTTTACACACACACACACACACACACACACACACACACACACACACACACACACACACACAATTCCACAGACAGATTCAGGGAAGAAAATACAATTCAATTACAAAAATGACTTCACTTCTCTTATGTTTTCTTCTTTAAACATAAAACTCCATCAGGTTTCTTTTATCAGAAAGAAAACAAGGGGGAATTATGGCAAGGGAGACTGAGATTAGATAACAAAGAGGACTTCCTGTGTGCAAATGCTAGTCATCTAAAAGCTCATTTAAGTAGTAGCTCTATGTGCTTGAAAGAATTAGTAAGAGAGGTTCAATTAACTTAAGAGGTTTTGTTCTCTGTGTTTATTTTAACAAAATTGTGTCTTTGTAGTTCCACAGAGGGACTAATGCTACTAAAGAAGCCCTTTCATGGAATAATAGTACCAGATATAATCACTTTTCTTTTTTTTTTTTTAATGTTTTAGATAAAATGGAAAACAAAACCAAACACCAATGTTGTATCTGTGGTCCATAATAGTCCTTTAGATTGTGTGTGTGTGTGTGTGTGGGTGTGTGTGTGTGTGTGTGTGTGTGTGTGTGTGTGTGTATGTGTGTGTGTAGAGAGAGTTATCTTCTGTTCCTATGACCCACAAATCTTTGACTTCTTTAACCTTTTTCATATTAAGATTTAAAGCACAAATATTAAGCTCTTCTTAACCTGAAACTGCAACAGAGAAAATGGAGACTTAGATAAGGTCTCCCTCCCACTCCTTTTGTTAACCTGACAAGTGTCTCATGCTAAAGTTAATATGCTATTCTGTTCTTATCTTCCAAAACTCACATGTCTCTGAACCCCAGAACACAGTAGAAAAACAGCCTGGATTCCAGCCCTGTCTCCAGAGTTAAGATAGACTTTGGTTCCTGCCTTAGAATTTCCCAAGCTGGGAGTAAAAATTCCACACTTAAGCCATGCTGTCACTTGGAGGAGTCCCATTGTGCTTGTATATCTACAAACTATTTTCTGAATAGGTCCTTGCTCCATTTTCTCTTTCCTGAGGAAGTTTTATCAGGGCTCTGATGTACTGTAAGCCGATAAGCCTTTATTTAGCACCCATATATCACTGCTGAACTCTAAAGGGAGGCTGGAAGAGGCCCAGCCTTCACTCTTTAGGGAGGTATAAACAGTTAATCCTGATTGATGCAGATGAATAGGTTGTTAGCTAGTTTTGTTTTATTTTTATTTTTTCTTTCTGTGTGTGAATGTATCTTCATGTGTCTGTGTGTGTATGTGTGTGTGTATGTGTACACATGCATGTTCTTTTTCCTCCTGAAATATAGATTGTGAGCTTTATTCATGTATTTAACAGTGATGTCTGGCTGGCTACTTATGTATAATAAGATTTAAAATCTTGTCAACTTAGATAGATATAGTAAATTACAACTGACATTTGCATGCAAATACAAACAATTCAACTAGCATTATATAAATCTTTTCAAAACCTAAGTCAGAATGTTTCATAATAAGTTTCTTGACTAGTTCATAAGAGAAATAAAAGCTTCAAGAAAGTCATAGGACCAAAATGAAAATTATGTCATTTGAAATAATATTTTTGCTCATAGTTAAGCTATTTATAATTTATTTGTATACAAATGCTTTCTGCACATATGTGTTCTGGGCAATTCCTTATGCATGTGGTAGAGTGTGTTATTGATATGACAGTTAAATAAAAATGGGAGGCTAGGTATAGTAACCCATGCCTTTATTCTGAAAACTTGGCAGGGAGAGCCAGGTGGAACTCTATGAGTTCTAGGCCAGCCAACTCTACCTAATGAGTTAAAGGACAGCCATAGTTACAAAGTAAGGCCCTTTCTCAAGAACAAAATCAACAGGAACACAAGCAAAACTATTTTTTTTTCTTTATAGATTCTTAGTCTGTACTATGTGAAAACCATGGCATTCAGTTATCTGCTAACCAGTGAAGGTATAGTCTTGTAATACCAGATACTAACTGATAATCTTAAAGGGAATGAACTGTCCAGATCATGGTCAATATTCTAACTGAGATGATTGGTCCATTTTTTAAAAGAGGATCCCATTATAAAGCTGACAGGTAGTTGGTTCTGCTGGCAATTTCCAATTGAAGCCCAATGGATTGTACATCATTCTGTGACTATGTGGGATTATCCTTTTTAGTCATAATTCCTTACAAATGAAATGAGCAAAGTCAAGGATGTTTTGAGAAAACACACATGTTGATCCCTCACCAAAGGTGATGAGCAGCCTTAAGAGCAAGCCATGGACTACTGTTCATAAGACCTAGATATTAACCTCAGACCACATTCCTGGAAGAACTTTGTCCATAGGGATGAAGACAAAATAAATAGTGAGAAAAATTAGTCTTCCTGGCATGTAACAATAATAGAACCACTCATGTTATTTTGTCAAGGTTTTTTTTCAGAAAAACAAAAACATGAGAAACACATTTTTAGCATGTTTGTTACTTATCTAAGTAAGAGAGTGATTCCTAACATCGGAAACAAGCAATTTAAATTCATGATAGGGAATGTTATTGCCTTATAGTACCAACTATCAAAAACCCAGGAAAAACATGTAATTATCCTGGTAGTGAAATTTTCAGTACAGGAGCCATCGATCTTGAATCAAAATTCTGACTTTGTGGGTGAAAGGTATTTAGAACACTTGAGCTTCTCTCTGTTCTAAGATGAAGACCTTGCTGAAGTTACATTTGGGGTTAATCCAGGCTATCAATATAAGAAGCAGCCATATCTTATCTCTAACTTCATAACTCCTATTTAGATAGATAGATAGATAGATAGATAGATAGATAGATAGATAGATAGATAGATAGATAGATAAACAAATAAACAAACTTCCTAGCACCCATATGTCAGTGTCTTTAAGTCAGGAATTCTCACTTGCTCAAGGAAGTTTCTCAGCACCTAATCTACCAGGTGCTATGAGTGACTACCTGGATAATGAGAACAGTGATCACACATCACCTAAAGAGTTAAAGCTTTTCCTTCCCTGGCACTTAGGAGACAGAGATCATGGTCCTTAAGCATGATCAATGGAATGTTCTAACTACACATCAAAGCACCCCAGCATGTGAAACATGTAAGAGAGGAACTCTGCTTTCTACTGTGGGCCTGATCTCCTGTATGAGCTATGTTTTAATGACTCTTAAGATATCTCTCAACCAACAAGAGAACCCAGCTCAGAATTTCTGGGGAACCCTTAATCTAAGAATTCCCAGTTTCAAGGTGTTCGACCTTGTTAACTCACAGCACACACTGGAAAAGCTCAAGAAACTTATACCTTTACTTCTAAAAACTGTAGAGGAGTTTTTTTGTTGTTTTTTTTTTTTTTTTTTTTGTTAAATATAGATTCCTCACAAATATACCAAGACACAGTACTTTAAAAAAAAGAAGTGAAAAGTCTATGTTCATTCAAATTAAAAGCAAGCTAATATAAACCACAAAGAACAATTAACTTTAAATGCCAGCATAAAAAAGCATCTTTATGATGTTTCTTTATAGGCTAGATAGGGTGGAAGAATATTGTGATCCTTCCTTCTCAAGAGTATTAAGTTACTCCAGTTAAAAATATCTTCGTTATGATAATGTAATCACCAAATGGTCCACCACTGTAAACCACCATATTGGAGATGGGGATTTGACATATGAATTTGGGGTGGCTGTAAAAGTAGTTCTGAGTTATCAGAGAGAAATGCTCATACAGGTCCATGGACACGTGTTTCCTAGCCTGAATTTTAAACAGCTTTAGGGTGCTAGAGCATTTGAATGTATCTGTCACTGGGAAAAGGGAAGTTAATGATGTTGAAGATGCTTATGAAATACTGTATAGCAGTTAGGCATGTGTGTATTCAATTGTGGGATTGATGGGATCTTGTTTCTATGACGTTATCTGATGGATTGAGGACACTCAGAAGGCATCCTGTTTATCATTTCCTCACCACATCTCAAGAGCTGTGTCCCTTCTCTTGGATTGCATTTGGTTTACTTAAAGCACACTCACCATTTAGATACAGAGATTATGTTCACACTCATGGGAAGGAATTTTCTATATCAGTTAACACTCAAGGTTGACTACTTCTTGGAGTCTCCATCACAAAACAGCATGATTCACTGTGATAGTTACCCATGCTGTCAATCACTTCGAAGGACACCAGCACCTTTTTCACTCCAGGTCCAAAGACAAGTTTTCATTTTCAACCCATTTTCATATCAAAGCAGATAGATTCTCACAAACTTTCTGGCCTAGATGATGGCCTCCCTACTCTGTTCTAGGGTTCAAGCAGAAAGGAAATAAACATTTTCAAATGCCATTCAATTCTATTATTTGCACATATTAACACATTCTTTGCAGATCATACTAGAAATGCCCACCAAACTGAAACATGTCCGTATCACTTCAGATCTTCCCAGTAAATGTGCAGCCAAGTAATTTTATCCTACACTTCTCATAATATGTCTCATGAACCAACTCCATGAAGTGACACAGAGGATCAATGGCTGACTTATAAATTAAAGGTCAGCTGTTAGAATATGTGAAGACATTTGGCATTGTTAAGAGATGAGCACCTAGTGTGTTCATTTCATGAAGCAAGACTAGTCAGGATTTATTTAACTTAAAACATTCTCCATGTTTGCAGCTGGAAGTGTGTTCTATAAAGGGGACTAAATAACACTATTTGTTCAACAATTGATTTGAGACAATATAAATTAATCAGTTAATTATAAGCAGATTCTTCTCTGTAGATAATGTGGGAGACCCAGTTCACACTTTGTAAGAAGATGAGTTTCATTCAGGCAGTAGATGTCATGCTTTTCTGTGTGTTTTTGAGTATTTGAGGCTTTGCAGCTACCTGCTTCTGAAGTAGATGGGTAAAAGGTCAGGCTGTGACATTAAAGGTCCATGGAATTTAAACCATACCTAACAGTGAAATGAAATCTCTATTGATTTTTTTTTTAGAAAGAAGAAGATTCAGAAATAGAAAAATATGGTTCAGAAGGCAGTTACTAAAATGTTATGATAAACACTTTTGGGTTTTTAAAGTAAAATATGGACCTGCATAAAACTTTATGAGAGAAAATAAGTACACCAAAAGATATTGGGAAGTGAAAAGCCCAAGGGTCTTTCTGGTGTGACAGAACATGGTTTTGGTAAATGTGAAGGAATTGACAACTGAGCATCTTCATTCCAACCCCTCTGTGTGAGCTACCTTGGGTCATGCTCTCAATATCTGTGATATGTATTTGTGGCTAGTTTTCAAACTGAAGTGGATAAACTGGCTGTCATATATATAATTCAAATACATAAAATCAAAATGTGAAATATTATATGAAGTTTATTTTAGTAGTCTGCAATATACTTCCTGTTTATCTCAGCCTTATCTTATAAAAATAAAAATAAACCAGTCCTGCCAAGTTTAGATCTTAATCATAAACATAACAGGAAACAAATGTAGGAGTGAATTGTATCATGCCAAGTGTTTGTTTCTGTGTGTGTCATGGAATGTATGTTTTTATTATGGGGTAATCTACATTGTGTGTTTGTGCATGTGTGTATGCGTGAGAGAGAGAGAGAAAGAGAGAGAGAGAGAGAGAGAGAGAGAGAGAGAGAGAGAGAGAGAGAGAGAGAGAGAGAAGAAACAGAGAGAAAGAAAAACAGAGAAAGAGACAGAGACAGAGAGAGACAGAGAAAGAAGGAGAGAGAGAGGGAGGAAAGGAGGGGGAAAGGGAGAGGGAAGGAGAGGAAAACGGAGACTGGAGATACCACAGTATGATATATGTCTTCTATATTATGAAGTAGGTGAAGAAACTGAAAAAAATTCTCAGAAAGTATATTTCATGATAACCAAATACCTTGTTCATGATTATGCTCATCAGAGAGGAAAACAGTGTGATATATTGAGTTAGAGGTTTAGAACAAAGCCTTCATGCACCATATGTTGAGCAATGAGCATCTTCAGTTTCTAATGTCTGAGTCATATTTAGGCCTACGTATAGCTTCATAGGATTATGGAAAACAGATAATAAAAGTAGTGATGAATGTTTAAGTTTTAAATTCTCATAGTTCTTTTAAAAAATGGTTATTTTATCTATCTACATTTCAAATGTTCTTCCCCTTTCTGGTCTCCAATCTGCAAAATCCTCATCTCATCTTCCTTCCCCTTTGCCTCTAAGAGGGTGCTCCCTCACCCACTGACCCACTCCTCCTCACTTCTCTAGCATCTTCCTATGCTGGAGAAACAAGCCTTCACTGGACCAAGAGCCTCCTCTTCCATTGATGCCAGATAAGGCAGTTTTTTAATAAATGTATAGTGTGAGCCATGGACTCATTCATGTATACTATTTGGTTAGTGGTTTAGATCTTGGGAGCTCTAGGGTTTCCAGTTAGTCCTTCCCCTCATTCTCCTACCGAGGTTCCCGGACTCAGTCTGATCATTTTCTGTGAGTATCTGCCTCTGTGTTAGCCAAATGCTGCCAGAGCCTTTCAGACGACAGCCATACTAGTCTCTGTCTGTGAACATTTCTTGGCATCAGCAATAGGGTCTGGAATTAGTATCTGCAAATGGGATGAATCCCAAGATGGAGTGGTATCTTGATGGCCTTTCTGTCTCTGCTTCATTTTGTGTCCCTGCATTTTCTCTAGACAAGAATAATTCTAGATTAAAAGTTTTGAAGTGGGTGGGTGGCCCTAGCCCGCAATTGGCGGCCATGCCTATCTACTGGACGTTTCTCTTCAGGTTCTATCTTCAATCTGTTGAGGATTTTGACTAATGTTATCCTTGTTGGGTCCTGGGATCTTCTTGCTTCCCTGATATCTGGAACTTTCTAGTGGCTCCCCATCTCCCACCCCACACACACCACTACATATTTTTATTCATAATTCTGACTCTGTAGACTGCTCTCCTTTGTCTTTCCATACCTGATCCTGTCTCCCCCTTTCCCTCCTTGTCCTACACAGCTATTCAAAATGATTACTCCATGAATTTTTAATGGATGGAACTAGAAAATATTATCCTGAGTGAGGCAACCCAGACCTAGAAGAACACACAGTGTATGTACTCACTGATAAGTGGATATTAGCCCCAAAGCTTAGAATACTCATAATACCACTCACAGACCATATGAAACTTAACAAGAAGGAAAATGAAAGTGTGGATGCTTCAGTCCTGCTTAGAAGAAGGAAACAAAATGATCAGGGGAGTTAGAGGGCAGGAGGGATTGGGAGGAGGGAAGAGGGTAAAAGGGGATCATGATCAAGTATAGGAAGAGACAGGAGAAAAGTCCAGAGGGTCAGCAGAACACATAACTCTTATATATTTATTTTATATAAAATTTTTGTCAATAGTTTTGACTAAATATTATGTGGTAAGAAGAAATTTTTAATTTTAGAAACATTTTTAAAAACATCATTTTCTTAGCTCCTGGTCCCTTAACTCAGATCAAGGTAGGGCAAATACCTGGGTTGTGATCAGAAGACGATAAATTTAATTAGCATAATGAACATGGGAAAGGGATGTACCATGAGAAGTGGAAGTAGCCAGACCAGTTCTTGACTAGAAGAAATCTGGCATCCTGACTATATTCTGGATAAAGAAATGCTAAGTATTTAAAGTACAGAATGTTCTGTGTGGACATTGTTCTTATGACAGGAACAAACTTCATGTGTGGAGTTTCAGACAGCAGATAGATGGCCCTGGCATTTGCTCCCTTTCACTAAATTCCTTTGAAGGAAAAAAGTCATTTTACTCTTGCTTCAACTAAGACAACATTTGACTTTTTGCTTCCTTTCTCGTGAAATTGTTCCTTTCTCTTGAAACTGTACCTTGTTTACTCAAAATACTCACCATGTAAGACTCTTGAAGGCATTATAGAAAAATCTCAACATTTCCAAAATACAAACTAAATACTATGAACCTGCCTCTCTACACCACTGTAGAAGGTACTTATTAGTACTATTTCTGGTGTGTGTGTGTTTGTGTGTGTGTCTGTGTGTACTGAGAACAATTACAAAACATGCTAGCAAAAAATACTTTTTAAACAGGTTCAATAAAACATTGGACCTATTATTAAGCAATTTACTATTTCTTTTTAATAATTGTACTATGCACCATAAAGATTCAATTATCTTAATAGATTGTACACTACTCATTTCTTTTCCTTTACATTTGGTTTCAAATTGTAGTCTTGCTAGGTACACAAGTCTGATCTTAAAGTCATTAACTTGTTGCCTTGGCATCTCTGATTAATGAGATCTCAACTATGCACCCAGCCTAGCCATATTAAATATCCTTTATTTCCTATAACCTGATGTTACAAAGATGGATAGGAAGTGTCTACCCATATTGCTTTAAAAATAGTTTGGGTAAAAGCACAGAGTTTAATTGGCAAGTAGTAGACCTCTTAATCTACTCATTCATCCAGATATCTATCATTGCAGATGGATGAATTGCCATACAAAGCTTGCTGCCTATGACCACTTGGTGGAAAATCCAGAAACTTAGTTAAATTTAGGTTTTAATCATTGTACCTCTTTCTTATAGACAGGGAGATAATTAAATGATGTGGTTAAAAGTGAACTAAAATGTATAAACCAATATTCCTTTATTAAATTACTCTGTCCCATTCACAGATTATTGTTAGTAAATTACATGGCTCATAGAAAGTGAGGTGTCTATCATGTCAGGTTTTATGTGTCATACTTCTTCCACTTCTAATACACAGATAACTTTTCCTTCTCTCACCATTGAAGAAGTTGTTCGTTTATTCACCCAAGAATAAATATACGTTGACGTATTTTCATCAGAAAATTACAAACTTCTCATTTCTTCTAGCTACCAGGTAACTATAATATATTTTATTCAATAGTACATTGACTCATCAAACTCGAGAATCTACATCGAATGAGTTAGACTTTTTTATAGATATACCTTAGATCTTTCCTTAACCTTCGTTCATCAGGTTCATCATAGCTATGATTTTAAAAATTGACAAAAATTCAACTATAACTCTATCTTCCAAGTCATGCAACTGCTCTTAAACTAAAAGTTTTCATAACACCTTATTATTGGAAACATATCCCAAGCAATGTCCTTTGCAATTTTCTACCCATAATAGAGAGCTAGAATCATTTGAATACTAGCACGATACAAGCATCTTATATATAGTAGAAAATTAGTTCCATTATAAGCTTTTGACATTTCTCATGAAATTAAATAATAATAATAATAATAATAATAATAATAATAATAATAATAATAATAATAAGTGAAGGGGTGCATTTTTTATTGAAGTAAAATGCTAATAGTTATGAAGTTGCAGCAAGAGACTTATTTTACTCATTTCTCTCCTGTTTCTATGTCATATAAAGATGAAGTATTCTACAGTAGTAAAGCCCATAAGGCGAGACAAGAACTTTTCATTGATTAAATAAATATGGGAAGAAAGAAAACAGTAGTCTTCATCCACGCAGCGTGTGAATGGTTCTTATCAAGATAAAGTGAGGAGCTGAAAGTTGACATCTGAGAGACATATGCCTGAGAATTTTCCTCTCAACAAAGCCTGCCCACATGATGACAGCAATGAGAACTAACCGACTTCATGGTGGACAGGATTTAGCACTTCTCAAGTCTCAGCCCTCAAAAGTAAGGAAGTAGCTTCACCAGTTGAACCAGTCTAGGAAAATATCAACTTGGTGACAATGTTTATGCTTTTTTCAATAAAATTTCAGGTATAATAATATTTATATGCATAATGAATTATAACAGAGGCAGAAATGTAGAGATGAACATAAAATTGCATTATTTTATAGCCATAGTACATGTTTATAATAGTTTTTACATTCTAACAAAGTTGAGAGCCAGAATATATTCAAAAAAGACAGGATGAGTCACACTTGATGTGATGCTTCAGGAACTGAAATTTTATAGTCTGATAACAATTTGTATATCAAGTTCTAAATTAAATAGTTTTAAAGTCTTTCTACTTCTAATATAAGAATTTAAAATAACCATGGATCAGGATATAATTTAATGGCAAAGTGCATATTTATCTTGGGACACATTCAAGGATCAATCTTCAAAAGAAAGAAAAAAACCGACCAACCATCACATTCCTTTCATCATATTATTTACTTAATAACTTTTAAAGATCTTTAACAAATTGTTTATTGATTGTCAAACATCTACCTTTTGAAATTTAGTTATTCTTGATACTGATCCCAAGCCATTACAGTTTTATGTTTAGAAAATTAGAGGTTCAGTCAAATTGATTCTTTCTCTTTTTTGACTTTTTTGTTATTTTGTATTCATTTTGTTTTTTTATTCACCAATATAACTTTTATGTACCGAGCTTGGGTTTTCTGCCTTTACCCTCCAAGAACTGAACTTACAGGCATGTGTCACAATGACCAGCTGTGTTCTATCTCAGCTTTCCATCAAGTTTCTAAATATGAAAGACTTGAAATATGGTTCACTGTGTAAAGTGATTACTCTAGAAATGGGGTAGGGTGTTCCTGAGTTTGGATCTCTAAGATCTGCTACAAGCAGAGTGGATTTAGTGACCTGGATATTCTACCAGTGTGCAGGAGATGAGGACAAAGATTCCCTGGAGCAAGATGTTGAACTACACAGACAGGACAAGGGTTGGAGAATGCTTATATACAGGAAGAATTGTGGGAATACTATATGGCACATCATTGTACTAGCCTTGAATTTAATTTAATAATCATGGTTAATTCCTGCCTGTGACTCAGCCAATGTCACAGCTTAAGCACAATAAAGTAATTTCTCTGCTCCATGTACTTTCTGACCTCTATCCAAAAATATGTATTTAAATAATAAACATTGAACTTAACATATTTTGTCATGTTTACAAAGGGATTCCATAATCTTATGGATTATCTGTGTAAAATATAATAATTAATTCAGCCTTCTAAATTATCTCTGAAGTTATTCATGTTATTTCTACTAGACACTTAGGATCTACACCCTCAGTCTCATTAATCTCAATAGTTCCACTGCATTTCCTAATCATAACTACATGGCTCCTTGGAGGACCATGGGGTGTTTACTCCTACCTGTCATGAAATATTGTGTTAGTAAGTGAGTCAACTATGGTTGAAAAGTTACTCCTCCCTCATGCATTTCCATTTGCATTCTGTTTCAAGAGGAGCTATACTTGGTATATAAGCCATATTTAAAAAATTCACAAAATATGCATTAGCCATAAGAGAAAATGTTACACATACAATTCCCTAGAGTCCGTGTCACTGGGTAAAAACTCAAAACCCATGCGGTATTTCTGGTTGAATCAAAAACTACTAATCAATAATAGAATATTATTGGTCTTACACCACATTAAAGACAAAATGCAGAGACCACTGACCATTGGGACTTAGCTATTAGGCAAACATTTCTTCTTCTGAACCATCTTCTGCATCCAAAATGAGGCTATTTTACCCATTAGAGAGAGATCTATTTTGCCTTTTTTTTTTTTTTTTTTTTTTTTTTTTTTGATTCTTTTTCATCTGAGAGAAATAAGATGAGTCTTGGCCCTTGGCGTTTCCTGTGACTTAATAGCCAGCTGGATCTCAAGCCATCTCCTCCTCTCAGGCAGCCATTAGTTCTCAGGAAACACTCTGCCTTGATCATTATTGCATAATTAAGATCATTTTGTGTTCCTTTAATGAAACATATCAATTATTGAGGAGAAATACAATGCTGAACAAAACACCGATGAATACCTCATAGGTAAAGGTATGGAAAATGACCAGTCATAGGATTTACTTTAATAGCTATCTTCAAAAGAAAAATTATCATCTGATGTGAATTTCAAGAGACCTTGTTGGATCCTTCTACTTGTACCTAATTTGACAAAATGAATAATAACGAAGAAAATAGACAAGGAGTTTTCTGTTATCCAGGGATTTTTAAAGCACACCAAGAAAGCTTTAAACGAGAAAACATCAGTGCTCGGATAGAGTGCCCAAGCACATGCAGTCAAGGTGAGCATCTGTGAGCAGATATGCGTGAGATGCTAAGACAGTTCAGACAAAGGGGAAAAGTAAAAATAAAATAGGAGAGAGAGAAAGGAAACATGAAGGTAGACTTTCTGTTCCCTTTCTATTATGATGAACATATTCTGCTAACAAATGACACACAATGTCATAGTCTCTATCGATCACTTATATCATGTAGCAAGGTACTCAATACTATACACAATTAAATATTTTAGTAATACTTTTATCAAATTAGGAATTGCAATTAGCATACTTCCTTTTATTTTTTGACAAAGTTTTGCCCTAAATTGCTGGCCTTCAACATTTAATAATCTCAACTCAGCTTTCCAAGTACCTGGGGTTATGAGGCTACACAACAGGCTAGCCTATGTCTCTGTCTTTCTCCATGTCTCTTTACATCTTTCTCTATGTCTCTTTCTGTGTCTCTCTCTCTGTGTCTTTCTGTTCCTCTTTGTCTCTCTCCTCTCTTTTCTTTCTGTCTCTGAGTCTCTGTGTCTGTTTCTGTCTGTTTCCGTGTCTCTGTATCTGCCTCTCTGCCTCTCTTCTCTCTCTCTCTCTCTCTCTCTCTCTCTCTCTCTCTCTCTCTCTCTCTCTCTCTCTCTCTCTCTCTCTCTCCCCCCTTTCTCTCTCTCATTCCATTCGAGGACTTTATCCGTATTGGGCAAGTGCTGTAACACTGAATTTATTCATAGCCCTGAAGAAAATAGCAAGGACAAAAGGAGTCTCATTAGCTTTCTCTGTTTTGTTGCATAGCCCATGCATGATAGCTCAGCCTCCTGTAATCATATTAACTCAGCCTTGGAAGTGCTGCCATCACAATTGTGTCCTATTGTGCTCAGCTTTAATGGTTTTGTTAAGCAAAGACCCCAATGTTAAAGATAAGCCATGACCACAGAATACTGTTACTATGTCATCTTTTGTTCTTGTGGCATCAAAGCTTGAAGGCAGAGCTATATGTGTCAGGTAAGCCATCTGGCACCGAGTTTTACCTTCAGTCCTGTGTTTGAATTATAATCTTAGACAGTACAGTTCCTGTCACCCTTTGTAGGATACTGGAGTCACCTAGATCTCACATGGTTAATCATCTGTTTGTGTCACTTTGGAAGAGCAGCTGAGTTTCCATAGGAGACTAAGATGTCAAGCCATGATGTCTGCATGGTTTGTTTATTTGTTTAATGTTTATTTCATTGTTGTTTATCTAGACAGGAATACCAGTTAGGATACATGTAGAACAGAACAGTCAGATATCTTCATTTTCATGTTTACTGTGTAGAGTTAAATTTACAGATTTAACAGGATTTGTGACTGATTTCACATCAGACATTGTGCCTGAAACCCTACAAAAACACCTAAGAAAACAACACTGTAACTAGCAACCTCTGAGGTGACATCAATTAGCCAGCACCCTGTACTTAGTCGCAAGGAATCTTCACCAAAGACCCCTCTTACTCCATTTTTTTCTAGGGACTGGCAGAGATTCCATTTCTAGGTCAATATTACACTCTTGCATTTGATCTTGGCTGTCATGCAAGTGAGCTTAAAATGCTGGTGGCTCTGAGAGTAATGCTGTGAAAATCAGTCCAGTCCAGCATTAAGGCTGGGTCCTTAGGCAGTGATTTAATTCATAGGACTACCTCATGGCACATCGTTGTGCATTCTTAACAGTGTGTATGAAGAAAATAGCCATTTATTTAAACATACTTTTGTCAATAGATCATCTAAAATAACTTTTTATTAATAAATATGCCATGAAAAGTATCAGATAGTTATAAATATTCATCTTCACTTTTAAAATTCACAACATATGTCCCTTAAAAACTGTATGCCCAGTGATTCAGTGGAACAAGCTTGAGGGCTACACATTATCTATCCAGCCTCCCTCAGTCCAATTGAGGCAGTCCCAGGTGATGTTGGAACTTTTCCATTGACTGTTCTCTACCCCAAACATGCAGGGCATTTGGCTTAAAATTTACTCCTTCTAATGTCCAAATTTTAACTTAAATATTGGCAGTCCAGGTCTTCAGAGAGTAATCTGTGACAAGACATTTCCCTGTCTATGTCCTCCCTAAAATATGTGACACTTTACTGACATATAACCACCTTATCCTACGACAGCTACAGCATGTACTATGTGTGATTCTATCCTTTTGAAGTCCGATTTCTTCTTCCATGAAAAGCAACCCGTCTTAGTCAATGCTTTTTGTTGTTGTTATGATACAATACTGTAATCCAGTGTGTTATACACAAAAATAAGAAGTATTTCACTTTAAAATTACAGTATGAGATTGAGGGGATCCATCTGGTGATAGCCTTGTTGGCATAGTTCCAAGGTGGCACAGGGTTTTACATGACAAGAGGCAGTGACATAGGAGAGGTCTGTCTACACTTGCTTTTTATTACGGGCCCATTCCTGAGATAACCCATTAACCCATTAATCCATTAGTTGCATGATGAAATTAATTAATTCATTAAGGGTGAGCCCTAGTCACCTCTTAAAAGTCCCTGGGTTCTACCTCTTAATAGCTCATAATGGGGGATTAAATTTCAACAGGGTCATCAGAGAGGTAAAACATCTCTGAAACAGTACCATTACAATGTCATAGAGGCAAATCTTGCTGAGTTTGTACATATTCATCTATACTGAAGAGATATTAAAACATTATTATTAACAATTACTGTATTCTACACAGTGGGACTACCTGCATATTTTCTGACCTCCTATAACAATCATCGTAACAGGCAGTTCTGGCTAGAAATATTTTTAAAACACTAAGAACATGAACTGGTTGTCTGGATGCTCAAGAGGTTGTTCTCACCTGTTTCTCATATTTAAGTCAAATCTTCTTTTCCTGGGATATACAACTGAATAATGTCACAGAGTCATAATAACTAAAGAACCATCTGTAGTTATAAAACAATGGCTTCATACAATTTAACCAAGCCACACATATGGTACTTTCTAACTTTGATTACAATAATGTTTTCAGGACTCTATGTCAGCTCTCACAAGGCTCTGCCTACTAAGAAAGGAAAAGCACCACTTTATTTATTGATTCTTCCCATGTTGAGGGAAAATGAAGTGAAGAATGATGTCATTAGAAGTAGACCTCACCAGTATGCAGTAATCCATAAGCTTCTAACAGTGTCACCATGTTGCACCATAGGAAGAATGTTATCATCTTTGAATTACTTTCTATTTACAGATAAAATGCTCCATTGTAACTCTGGTAGTGGTTGCTTGGTGCTATCCTTACTTTAGATAATTGTTTTAAATCCATGCCAACATGCAAGGAGCAAAACAACAAATTGGGTGCTTTCACTCTCTATTCTGATTATGCCTCAGTTTCTCTCGGGACTCAGGAAAGGTTCTCTGACTTTGCTTCCTTGCATCTCTCCAGAGACCATCCAGTCATCTGTCCAGGCTGTAGTCTGACAGTTTCAAGTAACATATGTTAATCTTGTCACCAGTACTCCACAGAGAATCCCTCTAATGGCTTCCTCATTCTCTCTGGATGAATTCCAAACTGCTTACATGACCAAGTCTTTAGCCTGTAGCTCCTTTCAAAGCTGTTCTCTGCTCCCAGTCTCTTCTAGACTCTTGTTGATCCCAGAGTAAATATGGCACTGAAATCTAAGACTCAGAATGCCATGTCTCCTTATGAATTTCCTACAGCTGCTTTACAATTCTTTAGGAAGATTTTCCTGGACATAGTTCAACTCAGTGGCATTGATGAGGCTGCTCTCATTTAGAGCAACTAATGTTTGTGTGGAGTCTTGGTCTTTCGAGTAGACACTTTCCTTAGCATTGTGTTCTTTCCATTGCTGTTGCTAAAACCAGCTTGGGAATAACATGTTTATTTCACAGTTCTAGGTTACAATCCTTGGTTTGGAGAAGTCAGGGTAGAGGTTAAAGCAGCTTGTCATATCCACTGCCAGCAGTACAGTGAATGGAATGGAAGCAGTTTTATCTCTGTTCACTCTGTGTCCCCCATTTATACAGCCCAAGATGCCAGCACCAGGGAACACTGCCCACCCACATTGAACTAGTCCTTGCTTATGTCAATTAACTTAAATAAGACAGTCTCCTATCCCCAGACATGTCACCAGGTTAAATCAGATCTATACAATTTCTCATTAAGTCTCCCTGCCCAGCTGATTCAAGGTTGTATCACAACCACATTTAAAACTGTTACATTGATTTTCAATGTATAATTAAGATTATATGGATAATGGATATAATGGATAACCAAAAGGTTCTGCAGTAGGAAATAAAGTCTATGCCGCACATACAACAGTGATAGAGCAAGGGCAAATGGCTGTTCTGTTTTCAAGTTTAATAAACTTTCAGACTAATTTATTTATTTTTTCTTTTTTTATTATATACTCCCTGTATTTACCTTTCAAATGTTATCCCATCCCCTTCCCCTTCCACTTGTTTCCACGAAGGTACACCCGCTCCCAATCATCCTTCCACCACAGTGCCTTGGCATCCCCTACATTGGGAAAACACACCCTCATTGGACCAAGGGCCAGATTGATTTCCAACACTGTTTCATGAGTATACACCTTCGTCAATCATGTATAAGAGTTATCTATATCAATGCTCGTATTTGCTGTCATTTCTATTCCTGATTGAGAATATACTGAGCCCAAAGTTGAGATATTTGTTGAGGTGACAAGGATTTTTAATGTTAGTCTTACTTGCATTTCCGTGGTGCTTTGAATGTTCAACAAGTATTTTGCTTGTTTGTTGGGCTGGTTGGTTATTTTAATTACTTAACATCAATTCCTATATCTTCTTTGCAAAAATTTTTGTCCACTTTCACAGTCCAATTCTTTATTAAATTGTATATTTTCTTTATATTTACTCTTTTTCAGTTCTTTCTTTAGTTCAGCCATTCATCTCTGGTTGGATGTTTAGCTTTCCCACTCAGCTGCCTGTCTCTTCACTTGATTGACAGTCTCCTTTGCAATATAGAAACATTATAGTTTCATAAGATCCAATTTGTTGATTGTTGTTCTTGTTTCTTATGATACTGATATGCTATTCATAAACTTCTTACATGGGCTTATGGGTAAAGAAATGAACTCCAAATGTTCCTATAGTGTCTTGGAATATCAGGTTTTATTTTGAAGGTCTTTACTTGGAGTTGATTTTTTCGCTGGTGAGAGGTAAAGATTAAACTGCATTTTATTTTACTTTTTGCACATTAAGAGTTTTCTAGGCACTATTTGTTTAAAACTATTTTCTCTCTAATGTAAATTTTGGCATCTTTGTCAATGATCAGGAAGCTGTACTTTCATGGGCATATATCTGAGTCCTCAATTATTTTGTTTCAGGTAGAATGGCTATCATTATAAAATTGACCCTTTAATTAACATGAAAAGTCTAGTATGATCATGAACGTCTTTCTGCAACATCTATTTTTTTTTCAATACAGAAGTCTTTTGTTTCATTTCCTAGGTTTATTTCTAGAAATTGTTTGCTTGTGGTTGTTGTGGATGGGATTGTTTCCCTGATTTCTGCTAATATGCTTATTAATAAATATGAAAACTACATATTTGTATATGTTAATTTAATTCATACTAAAGTGTTTGCTATCTATAGCAGTTTTGAGTAGTCTCTTAGAGTCTCTAATATCTAAAGAATCATCTATTTAAGTAAAAATACTTTAACTTACTTACATACTTGCATCCACTCTTGTTTTTTCTTATTGTTTAGATAAAACAGAATAGTAGTGGAGAAAGTGGACACTTTTGGGGGTGCCTTGATATTCCCTACTTTTAGCATAAGGTTGACTACAAAGATTTTTATTACATCCAGTTTGTTTCCATTCCCAGTCTCTCTATGACTTATATCATGGAAGGATGCTTCATTTTGTGAAGTTTCTTTCTACCTCTATTGCAATGATTATGTGATATCTGTCTTTTGGCCCATAATTTCTCTGTGTTTATTGGACCATGTTTATACTACTAGAATTAAGCCAAGTTGGTCATGATTAATGTTCTTCCAGATGTGATCTTAAATTTGTTTTGCAAGAACATAATTGAGAATGTTGTTGTTTCTCTGTTCCTGGGAGAAATCAATCAGTAGGTTTCTGTTTATTGTTTTTATCTTGTTATTATATCAGAGCATAGTGGCTTCATAAAATGAACCTTGATGTCTTTCTTCCTCTCCTATTTTATGGAACAAATGAATAGTATTGTTAATTTTTCTTTGAAGTTCTGGAAGAATATTTCATTGAATCCATCTGGTTTGGTTTTTTTTTTTTTTTTTTTCTCTCTCTCTTTTATTTTTATTATTTGGGGAATTTTTGGGTTTTCACTCTAATATCTGGTTGTCAATATTTTTAGACTATTTCATTATTTAAATCTAATAATGTATCCATTTCTTTTAGATTTTTCCAACTTATTATAATATAGATTTGTATTATCTCATTCTCAGATAATACATTCTTAACTGAAATTTCATTACATGACTTGTCCCTCCCTTTCTTCCATCCCTACTCATATACCCTAGTCCCAAATTGATATCCTGTTTTTTTTGCTTACTATTGTTAACTGGTGAACACACATGTATATATATATATATGTATACACAAATATACTTCAGTATGAACTGCTGAATTTGTTTCAGTTTTTTGGTTTGTTTATTTTTCCAAGGTAGACCACTGTGCAGTGGAGAACTAGTCAAAGGTCTCGTCCTTGAGAGAGGTCAGTTCTCCTTCTTTCTATAGTCATTGCTGCATAGTTCGTTCTTGTCTATATGTGGGACTCCATGAACATTTTCTTCTCTTGTGTTATGATGTTCACTAATAGTACCATCATTACTTGTTTTTTTTGTTTTTGTTTTTTTTATGAAGCCTTTTTAGAGAGACTGTTTTACAGTGAATTTCAGAGTATTATGTGTCTCACAATTTTTATACCATCTCTTCTCTTGTATTTTCATAACCATAGATGCAAGACCTATGATGTAGATATATTCTCAAATCTGTACATTACAGAAACCATAAAGTATAAAGAAGTCATAACTGGTGGTGAATGGCAAACATTAGATGAGGAGATGGGCTAAGCAGTATAGAGAGTGGTGCTCCAACTGGAGATGAAGGAGGTCAACACAGAAAACAGAGGAACAAGTGACAAATTACTCTAAGGTTGCTTCAGGATATCAAATTATTTGATATTTATAAGTTATTCATAATGAGAATAATTGAATATATATTATATTTCACTTTATAGTATATATTAAAGAAGATAAGCCATTAGGACTGAAAATATTCTCCAGAAGGGCTGTAGCTTTAACAAAAGCACCACTAGCAGCCAGAAGAAACTTCCTTTGGAATGGTTGTTTGCCACAAGGTAGCCTATTAATGTAACTCTTGGGTGCCTCTCAGTGCTTGAGTGTTAGCCCTGATTGCTTAAGATAACACACACACACACACACACACACACACACACACACACACACACACATGCACGCACACACACACGCATATGCACACACAGGACTTAGATGATTAAACAGGATCTGACATGAAAGTATCTTTCCTTGTACCTAGCTTCTGTGATTCTAGAACATACTTTGAAACTGCCAAGGGACAGAAACAATTAAAGGATCTACCCAACAGTAGTGCTCTAAGCCACAAAAATTACCAGCATAGCATGTTATCCATACTGGTATAATAAGTAGATGTTGGTGGAAACAGCTATCCAATTGTAGTAAAGGCTCATTCAACAGGAGACAAGTGCATCCTGCTGTTGGAAATGTGGTCCTCTGTGCAATTGTGGAACTTACTACTGCCACATTCTAAGTCTTACATTCATACCCATAGACAGGTAAAAATACCTGCCCTAAACAAAGAAGCCCTTCTTTACAAAAAATGAAGACTTTCACCAAAATCCATAGCTGAACATAGCATTATTTTGATCTTCTGAATCTCATTGCTGTTTGTAAAATTTTCACCTAATTTTAATCATTTGTATCAACTTTCTTCTTTTTCAAAAACAGGTTCGTAGTCTGTTCATTTTTTAAAGCGCCATCTATTGCATTGTGATTAGATAGAAGACAAAATGTTGTATTTATTTTCCTAGGTTCTTCATTCCAATGGTTGCATCCACTTATATTTTTTTGCAGGGACAAAAGTATAAAAGAGCCTGAGGAAAAAGAGGTCCAGTGACAGGCCCAAGGAATCCATCTCAAGGGGAGGCTCCAAGCGCTTTCACTATTACTGATGCTATAGTGTGTTTACAAACTGGGGGATCTCATGACTACCCTCCAAAAGACTCAGAAAGCAGCTGAAAGAGTCAGATGCAGATATTTACACTAAGTCAATGGACAGAAGCTGGTGATCCCTGTAGTTGAATTGGGGAAAAGCTGGAAGAAGCTGAGGAGAAGGGCGACCCTTATTGGAAGACCAGAAGCCTCAATTAACCTGGACCCCTGAGATCTCTCAGACACTGAGCCACAATCCAGGAAGTATTCACCAGCTGATATGAGGCTCCCAAAACATATACAGCAGGAAATTGCCTGCTCAGGACTCAGAGAAGATGCACCTAACCTTCAAGAGACTGGACACCCAGGTAGTGGGAGGTGTGGTAGGGTCAGTAGGGAGGCATCCTCTTGGACATAGGAGGTAGGTATAAGATATGGAACAGTAAGAGGGTAGACTTGGAGTGGGAATAAGTCTGGACCATAAAAAAATGAGTAATAATGAAAGAATAAAATACATTACACACGTTAAAAAAAGAAAAATAATTCTATATTTGCAAAATGTACCTTTGTGTCTTAATTTGTAATCAGTACTAGAGAAAGCTCAATGTGCTTTAGCAAACAATATACATTCTTTAACTATTAGTGGAGAAGTCTATAAATCTCTTTATTTAACTTGCAATTATGGTGACATTTATGCAAGTGTTCTTCATTTATTTTTGTATGAATGCCTGCACATTAATGAGAGTATGGTATTAAAGTTGCTAGCTATCACTGTGCTGGAATTAATCTATAATGTAACATCTAGTAATATGCATTTATGAAGCTGGGTGTACTTATAGATTTTGCATATTTATACTCTCTCGATGGATCTTTTCATTTATGAGTGTGATATGATATTCTATATTGCTTATGACTAGTTTATCATGAAATATTTTTTCAGATATTAAAACAGCTATACCTGATGGTTTTCTTGTTCAACTTTCACAAAGTAATTTTTATATAATTTTCGTAGGAAGAACTTTATTATTTATGATGAGGTAAGTTTTGTGAAGATATTAAAATTATTAATTCATCCTTGATTTAATGTTTCAGCCTGTATCCTTTTTGAAAGAATCAAAGATATTAATATGCAGAGGTATTATGAAAGATATGCATGAAGTCCTGGTATTATGAAGATTTTGTGACATTTTTTCAGACTTTGTCTCATTAACTATCTTGATATTGTTTATTTTGATCCTTGACCAGAAAGGTAAGTTTAGACTTGAATCTAAACTCTATCTTCTTTAGGATGCTGACTTGGGGGCAATAAATTCCATTAGCATGTCTTTTTTATTATGGAAACATTTATTTCTATTCCAGTTATATAGCTTTGCTGGGTGTAATATTATGAGATGATGTTTGTGATATTTCCTGACTTAGAATACATTTTTTTAGACATCCCCTTGTTTCATATGTTTCTATGAAATAGCCATCTATTATTCTATTGATCTCTCTTTTTATGTGACTTTGCCTTTTTCTTTTACACGTTCCATATATTTTCTTTATTCTAGGTTTTAAATGTATAAACTGTAATATGTTGTGGACTGTTTCTGTTTGAGTCCTGCTGATTGGGTGTTCAGGAGGCCTCTTCTACCTGTATGGGTTTTCTTTTCTCTAGGTTTTGTAAATTTTCTTGTATAATTGAAAATATTTTCTATGCCTTTTATTGGAGTCTTCTCTTTAACACCCCTTCATGTTAAAAGTCTTCTCCTACCCATAACTTAGGGATTTGGTATTCCAAATCATCCAGGTATCCCAAAACTGCCCTATATTCTATGCACACACACACACACACACACACACACACACACACACACACACACACACACACACACACACACTATTGATTCCTACTGAGAAATTCAATTGCTCTGTCCTGTCTTTAGATCTGATACTGTTTTCCCCAGGCTCATATTTATTGGCAAGCCATTTTCACTTAGCTTGTTTAATTGGCTCCTGGGTTTTCCATTTCAACATCATTTCATTTGTCCTCTTCTGGAGTTTTATCTCTTTATTGAAATGTATGTTCATTTCTTGAAATAGCTTTTATATTTTATTCAAATCACTTGTTCTTGTGAATAACTATCACATTTTCTGTGTCAGAGTGTTGTTTGAAGATAACATAATCATCATTTTGAATAATTTCTCTAGAAGTTCTTCCAAGATATCCTAATTGGAGTCCAATACCCTACAACCAGGTTTGATGGGAAACATTGTGACTTTTTCTTTTAAATTTGTTTCTTTGTTGGGGACTTGTAAGTCTAGATTGAGTTCATAGTCTATATCTTTCTTGATTTTTGTTAATGAAGTCACCCCCTCTCCCATTAGAGGCTTAATAATGTTCAGGTAATAAGGAAGATGTTGTGGTTCTGAAGTGTTTTCCTTTGAGAGACAGGTATTTAGGATGACAAATAGTATCCTTAGTTTTTCTCTGAGAATCAGACACTATATGCCATAAAAATCACTGTCCAAATATCAGCAAAAGCCTGCCTAGCACCTGCCTCCACTTTAATCATTTGTGTCTCTCCACATCGGTACCCTTCAGTGGGTTAGTTGGCCTTCCATTCTTCCATGCTTGCTGTGAAAATCTCAATGCCTTTTTGCCTACTATAGGTCATTTCTGGTCCCTTCCTGGGTCTGATGCTTCTGCAGAAAATTATAGGGCTTCCTGTGCCTGGCCTCTTATCAGGATCAACTTGTTCTGGTTTCCCTTTTTGTGAAATTGTATGCATTTTTTCTTATAACATCAATTAAGAATATAACTATTTGTTTACATCAGATATCCATTATACATATATTTTTAGAAAAGTCTACTATTTTAAAACTAATAGTTTTGTTGTTGCTCTTATTTAAACCTATTATATGATTTTAGTTTTAGAGATAGTAACTAAAAAATGAAGAGTCAGGTAGAACTTCTGCAGAGCCTTTGCAAGTAACATTGAACTTACTGGTTTCCTGTCAAAAACTCAATTTTGAAATTCCTAGCAGGAATGAAGACATGTTTAAATGGGTTAAAAAAAAACTTGGTATTTGTTTAATTTTCAATAAAGTTTCAAAGTATTTCTTTTGGCATTGCTTTAAGAATGATGGATTCCATGCAAACTTTGAAATGCCTTTTTAACTCCATATTTGAAAATGTGTGAGCCTGTGCATTCATAATGGGGAGAGATGATAAAGGTTCTCAGTTGCATTAAAACTAAACACAATATAGGGAGCTGCTGTGAGTTAGACTATTATAGTTTTATCCTGATATATGAAATGGAAAATGTTAAGGACATTAAAAACCTATTACCTCGTTCTGATTGCATACCAAAGGGAGACTACACTCAGTCAAAAAAAAAAAAAAAAAATAGGAGTCATGGAATACTGTGAAAAATGATTCAGTCACAGCCATTCTCGTGTGCCTGTTTCCTGCTCCTTTTACCAAGATAGAATGTGTGATTTGTTTTTACAGCATTACTGTAGTATTTTTTACACATACAGAATTTTAGCTATTAAATCTTTTACCAATAAAGAAATATCTGTTATCAATTGTCTTAGTCACAGTTTCTATTCCTGCACCAAATAACCAAGAAGCAAGTTGGGGAAGAAAGGGTTTATTCAGGTTACACTTCTGAATTGCTGTTCATCAAAGAAATTCAGGACAGAAACTCACACAGGACAGGGACTAGGAGGCAGGGGTTTATTCAGAGGCCATGGAGGCAGGTGCTGCTCACTGGTTTGCTTCCCCTGGCTTGCTCTGCCTACTTTCTTATAGAGCCCAGGAATACCAGCCCAGGGATGGCACCACCTACAATGGGCTGGGCCCTCCCCCCTTGATCACTAATTGACAAAATGTCTTACAGCTGGATCTCAGGAGGCATCTCCTCCAGGTAGGCTTCTAGCTCTGTGATAACTCCTGCTTGTTTCAAGTTGATACACAAAACCAGCCAGTAGATAAATAAAGGGACAAATATTTTCACAATGAATTCCTAAATATTCTAGTCCTTTTGAAGTCAGATGCCGGCAATGCTGAAAAGCTGAGGTGAGTCACTTCATTTACTGATAACATGCTATAACTTGCACCAGATTGTTTAAGGATAAAAGTTCCTTAATTAAATGTTTTCAAAACTATTTTTGCCACATTTTTAAATTCTGTCACTGTCCATCTGGGTGAGTGACCATGACTGAGATTTGAGTCTTACTACAAAATATAATAACCTACTTAACCTTACTATTTAAGGCCTGGGAAACACCAGCCAGCATGTCTGGGCTATGCTTTTCCTTGGTTTCAGACTTTCTACAGACGGAATTCATAGATCCAGGAATTCATGAGCTCCATAGGAGCTCACAGATCACAGTGGAATAAAACAGAGCCCATGACAATTTTTTCTGTGTAAGAATAAAACATTTGGGCTTATTTTGGCAGTTCTGCTAGGTGTGATAGCAAAGGCACTGAGAACAGCGAGGTCTGAACAGGGCTCAAAGCTGTTCCTGTTTGACTTTCCATAATGCTCAACTCCACATGATGAAAATGTGATGATAATATTCATCTCATTAGCCTTTTCTAAAGATAGAAACACAGGAATTCTTACCTCATAAGCAGGCCACTTCAGTGGGTCAGTTCAAGGGGTTAAGATATTGTATGGGGCAGCCTCATTTTATACTAGTATGGTCAGAAATTGTGTTTGCCCATAGTTTTTTCAAACATTTCTAAAATATTTCAGGGCTATAATCTCTTTTCCACAGCTCCCAAACCCATGAGGTCTTTGAGCCTAGATTTATGTTACAGTCCCCTTAGGCAAGATTTGGAGAAATGACAGAAATCCTTAGCTATCCTTAAGTTTTATTTTAAATTTCTTTCCATTTTAGATGTGCAATGCACAGATACAACTTTTCAAATATTTAGCTTCATTATATCTAAGCAACGGTATTACATGCATAGTTTATCATTAAATTGGGTTCAGCCCATTAAAAGACAAATTATAACATGTTCAGGAAGAGAGACTATGCATAATACCTGGACAGAGAGCAAGCTTGGAGGTAAACACCTAACAATGAATTATTTATATTAGGAAAAATGCAAGCGAACAATGTAACTCAAATTCCAGATGGAGCTCAGTTGGTAGAGTGTTTTCCTATTAGGCATAAAGCCTTGAGATCCATTCCTGGAACTATGTAGCATGAGCATGGTGAGACATAGTTGTACTCCCAACCCAAGGAGTCAAAGATGTGTGATCCAGATTTCAAGTTTATACTGGCAAATGCACAGAGAATTAAGGGTAATGGAAGAAAGTTGGGAGACGTGGTTTATCCCAGAAAATAATAATACCAGTTTGCTGCACAGTGCCAAATAGTCAGCTCAGGAATTATACATATGAGTAACCTTACATGGACTGAGCAGGTTATACTTAGAAATATTTATGAATATGTGTATCTGAGCATAACAGTTAATGGGAAAATAAGCCATGGATTTGAAGAAAAACATGAAGGTTTATATGGGAAGGTTTGGAGAGGGAAAGAGACATTATCATTACATAATAATCCAAAAAAGTTTAAAATGGATAAATAAAGTATATATGAGGTAGTAGACAGGACAACATGGGTCTGAGAGAACTTGGAGGAAGTAGTGTTAGATAAATGCAATCTAGATGCTTTGTAGGTGTGCTTTCTTCAGATAATACAAATCAAACATTATGTGTTAAATGGAATAAAATATATCTTTAGCAAATTAAATACCATTTGGGAGTGATTAATATATACATGGAAATAATACACAGGCAGTAAAAGGAATAAATAAACAATAAATAAATAAATATGGGTAAACATATTCTAAAGAAATACAGAAATATATTCCTATGTTTCATGAGATGGCAGATACATTTGACCCTGACCTTATTTTTAGTGAATAATGCTATGTTTTAATTTACTAGGATATTTTACCATAATTTTAAAAATACTGGTATTTAGAAAAAAATAAACAAAAGATGAAGACTTCAGTAAAAAACAATAAACTGCAACTTACCAAAGATATGCTAGGATGGCTGGTGGGAGGCAAGCCCCCAGACTTAAGTTCTGAGAAAGTATGACTGGGTCTGATGTTTATACTTATATACTGAAACTAGGCAAAAGCAAACCAAAACAAAACAAACAGAAAGCCCACCAGAAGAAAGAATGTGAACTTATCATAACAACAAATAGAATATCAGTTCTGTTCTGGCAGGAAATATCTCCAAAACCAAAAGTAAAATATGGAAAATTGATATACACATTGAGGTGGGCCTTGTGTTTGTCAGAGTTACTATCAGAACATTTACATTTTTCACTTTCTATTACTATTTAAAATTATTATAAATAAATATACAGAACATTTTTCTTTATTATTTAATATTTCATGTTCTTTCTTCAAGGGAAAAAATGCCAACGGACGTCAAAAATCAATTAAATAAGTACTTTTAAGGTGCTCCTCCCCCACACACAATTTTAACCATGTCTTTTTGCAGGTTTTGTGACTGTTGATATTTTCTGTTTGCTTTCTACTGAAATAATTACCCCTCATTTAAAACAGTCTTTATTTCTAACTTGATACATTGGGTTATTTCTCACAGTGACAGATTGGGAATTTCTTTAAGAGACACACATTACTCTCTCCTGGGCACTAACATAAAACAAGTTTTGTCATGCTGCACATTGCTCCTGCCATCAGGTTGGTTCTGTGATCACATACTCTTAATGCTGTCTTTTAGGAGTAAATATTATTTAAGGAGGAGGTGGGGGTGGTAAGCCTCCACAGCCCTAGCTTTCTTCCACCCCTGGGCAGTAATTCCCAATTATGCCTCTCTGTCATCAACACCTCCTTCTTGTCTGGGCCCATCATCCTTCCAGACCAGTTCCTGCATAGCTGAATCACCAGAGAAAGCAGGACCCCACACCAAGATGATCTTCTTAACCATGCTCAACACCCTAGCCTTGGAAAAGATCAAATATTTTAAAGGAAAAGTAGGGTGTTTGTCTAGTTAGGTGGCCTAAAATGTCTCCTTCTGTTACAAAAACAATTTTAAGTAGAAAAGATAATTTCCCTTAATAATGAGTCCACACAAAATACCAATGTTCCCTTGGCCAAACACTGCAGCAAAGAACATGACTTACAATTAGGTCAGTTTTGAACAGAAAATATTGACTTTCTGACAGACCATGTGTGGATTTTTTTTCTGTAAACACATAAAAAGAAGTTTGTATTTCACAGAATGGTAAGGGGTTACCTCTACAACATTTGCTCTGAAACACCTAAAGTTTATAATTTGCCGTCAACCTGGAAACAGCAGTGAGAATAACATTACATACAGAATATATACTCTGCTTTTGTCTTCTCCCTCTCACAGTGGAAGTGGATTTGAGTGGATTTGTATAACACAATAAACGTGAAGTCAAGCAAGTCTGTAAAAGTTTCCCCCTGCATAGCTACTTCTTCTAATTCAGCTCAAGAGAATATTATGATTATACATTTTGTATATTCAGACATATTCAACATGTGTTAATACCAAAATTTGCCTTGATTCTGTCATATATGTTTATATGTGCTTTATTTAATGATGTTAGTTAACATTTTCTATTTCTTTGTAAACAATGATAATATAATTTGAAAATTATGGCCCACTTCCCAGATTTAGTTATAGCTAATATATAAATACATGCTTACTGTGTTATTGAACTTTGCTATCAAATGACTTTATTCAAATAAGTACTTTTAATATTATAAACTCTAAAAATGATTCAAATAATAAATTTATTTGTTGTTTATTTCTTCAACTTTAATGATTTAATATATTAAAAGTATATGTAATTTATAAACTTCTCTCTATAAATGCATATATGTATGTATGCATGCATATATATGTGTCTTGAATATTGTGGGAGGTTTAAAATTACACTGGGCATGAGGAATTGTTTGCATTTTATTTACTGGCATGAGATCATGTTTTCCTTATTGCTTTTTTCTTGTCTTAAGAATTTTTGGAAAAGGAAAAGTTTGTATCTAGAAGTAGGGAGCTAGACCACCTAAAATAAACTTAATTTACTGTTCCTAGTATTTACAGATGTTTATAGCTTTATGATGTAGCATACTGACAACCACTCAGACTTGAGAGTGACAATTTCAAAATGAATGTCACCTATAGTCCTCTTGAGCTTTCATTGATTATGTTTAAATCACTTTGTTGTCATTGAGATCCACTGTTTTGTCCACTTAAAATGATTACAAAATTAATAGATGATATCCAATTGATTCTTTTCAATTTCTCTTAAGAATTCATTAGAATATTATATAACATTAACGACAATATTTATTTATTCATAGTTGGTTTCCAAATCCTAATAAATTGAGGTCAAGAGAGCTGTCCTGCACCATTATTGTTTGCTCTAGTTCTACCTAAATTTATCTTTAGTGATTTTTAAATACATTGGTCTTGGCAATACAATCATGAGATTTGAATTTATTTTGCTGCAAATGGATACATGTTTGTAAATTATGAGAAAATTCTATGACATCTCAATGCAGGTAAAATATCATTCTGGTCACCTGAATAGTGTCCGTCTAGCAAGAATTAAATAAATATTGGTGGAATAAATTAACTATTAATTTCTTGTTACTTTCAACTAAGTATTTTCTGTACATTTAACGTCACTCTTTTCTAGCAAAAGCCATTCTGCTATGTGTGAAATCATCCCAATGTGGGAACTTTTGCTATTTGTACAAGCACACAAAACGTACAATCCAATAGTACAGTATACTAGCTTGTTCTGAGTGTCATTTGGTTTTGTTTCCTTTAAAGGTGCCTGGTAAATATGAGGAAGTTGAACATGGCAGTGAAGAGGAGCTCACAGTACAAAGCTCACGAAGAACATCCACCATATTGCTGTATGCTAGCTAGCCTTTCCTTTCAGCTGGACACACATGGCTTCAGCAGCATACTGTACACATCGTCTAGGTCCCAGGTGAACCTGATATTTCTAGGAAAGTCCTGTTAGGCAAAACAGCCACAGGAACATCCTATCTGTGCTGTCTAATGTAATGTCTAGGCACCTGTGAATAATGAGCATATAATAATAAAAAAAAATGAAAGGCCAAAGAAAAAATCACATCAAATAACCCTTCATGTACACATATACTACCAAAGACTGTTCTCAGACTTCATTAGCAAAACCTCTCTTTATGACGATCAAGGGATGAGGGGTCACCTTTAAAGGATACATTAAATTATCTTCTGAGGACTCAATGGATACTGCTGAAGAAGGGGGAAAGAATACAAGAGTTAGAAGACAGAAAGAAGGGCTATGGAATACCACTGCTAATTGTGAATTCCTAAGGGCTGTATTTTCTGACATTGAACCTCAAGAAGTTGGTTCTACTCAATTGTAGCCTGAGGAGAGAGAAGCCTTATGCTAAGTCCTATCACAATAGTCTATTGAACTATTCTGGAATCAACTGATGTTTGGATGACACAGTGTATAGTGTCAGGTTATGCATCCACCAGAGAATTCATCTGATTTTCACCGATAGTGCCAAACAGAAAGACCTAGTTATAAACTGTGGTACATGAAACAAAACCCAATATGACAAAGAGATTTTAGAAAAAAGAGGTTGGGCTTTCAAGTAGGTATGAAAAAAGAGAGAGTTGAAAGAGAGTAATAGAAGTGCTTGGTACACATGAAAAAATTTAGACAATGGGAATTATTAATGAATTATTTCACGGTACCCAACTATATATATATACAGTATACTGTATGCACAGTGTATATATATATATATACATATATATAAAGATAAAGTATGCTATATACACATAATCTGTAAACATACATATGGGGTATGTATATCTGTGATATTTCCTTTGTAATAAAAATAAAATTAAGTGTTGCAATGCAAATAGGTTTATGATTTTCTAATAATGAGCACTCCTTGGCATAATCCTCCCTTCTGACATTTGTCTCTCGTTTGTGGCATCACAATAAGTAGTATGAGTAGAACTGTGAATAAATGAAAATAAACCAGACATTCAAAGGAGAGACCTCTCATGCAGATTTTAGTTCTTATGCTCATCTTGATGGCTGTGCAGATGCCTGAATAATAAAGTAAAACGAACAGAACTGTTTCCAACACATATTTTCATCAGACAAAGCCTGACATTAAAAACATCTGGACAAGTAGGGAAACACCAAATGCCAATGTGATTCAGCACACATGAAGGCATGCATGCAGAAATAGGTGAAGTGCATACATCTTCTCTATATGGAAGATATGAATCATCCTGTTTTTATATCAGAGCACTTTCTGTGTGTGATAATAATAGTGCTGTAAAGAGAAATAGATGCATAATAGTTTGAGGGCAGAAATTTCCATTTCCACACGACCATTTTTAAACCTTAAACTCTGTGACACATCCTCTTGCTCATGTCTGCATTTTTCCCATTCAGTGAAGTATTTATTTGTTTGTTTTTCCTGTTTTGCTTTCATGCTGTCATGTTTTATTAAGGCCTTATGGAATAATATGGATACTATGGAATATTATGGAAAATGAATTTAAAAATTCACATTACCTTCTAATCTTATAGTCATTCATTTACCAAATCCATAAGTAATTAAATGTCAGTATACTCCTTTGGTGAAAATTTTAAGATAGATTAGAGAATAAATGTTTTCTGTAATAAAGAGATTTGAAAAGTCAATAAATAAATAAATTACTGTTTTGTTTTGTTTTGTTTTTTTGTCTCTACAATTCTTGTAAGAATAGAACCTGAAGGTTGAAGTTACTTTCCAATTATGGCTTTCTTATTCAAAAGTAATCACAGTTGATGAATTGGACCTGCTTGGTAACATGCATTTTTTTTCTTCTCCAGGCCTCTTAGAAGAAAGCTATTAATGCTAGAAGAAAATAAGCAGCATCAAGTGGAATTCTGAGCTGTAAGGAGAATCAATGACCTTCTTTTATACAATTAAGTGATTTTCATCTGACCTCTAACTAAATGTTCAGAAGCAGTACTTAATATTGTGATGGAAATATGTTGTTATTCTCTACTGAAGAAATAGAGAATTTCTTCTTTCCCCCCAATTTGAGGTCTGTTTTTATTTTTTACTTGAATAATTTCTTGCAATTTAATTGCTCTGTCAATAAATTTAAAAATTAGATATATTTTTAAAAACATGTTTATTCTGCTTAATAATAATATAATTTTATTCCTGTGCAAAAGCACAGTATTTTCTTTACTAAATTAGTGCCATCCTTCTGATTATAATAATAATAGTAATAACATTATTAATAATTAATAGTAATAAATAATATAATTAATAATTATTAATAACTAATAAAACATTATTATTATTATCATTATTACTACTACTATTACTGTGGCAGAATAGTGGTAAGGTTATAGTCTCATGGCTAACCAGATTAGTCATCAGAATGAAAGGTAATGCCTTACCAAACAACACTTATCAAACAACCTAATTTTCTATGTTCTAGATCCCCACTCACTTTCTGTAAAATTCTCTGGTACTTCAGTGGGATAGTCTTGGCAACTATGGGGTTCATTTTCTTGCTTTATCTTTTTGTTCTTGTTTCTTCCACAATAGTTTTAGCTTAGGTAGCTTTAAAAGCATGTCTATTCATTAATCTAATTTTTAAAATTCCGTGAACAAAATATTAAATAAAATATTCAACAATATATTCCAGTGTTTATTAGATATATGTAACTGATAGTGTCTATGCAGGTAAAACTAAAACCTGTAAAGGAAACATGAATATGTCCATGATAAAGTACAGGTAAGTCAAGCCCACGTGCTTCTACTATTCAAGTATCAATCTGCAAATGACTGAGCACAACTGCACAAAACATACGAGTCAACGTAAATTTGTGTTTTCCAAGAAAGATGAAGATAATGGAAGAAACAATAGTCTTCTTGAAACACTGGCAAACCTTGGCAGTGTGGCTCTCAGCAGAGACTGATCATGCTGAAACACAAAGAGGATGAAATACTCAAGATGGATTTGAGAGAATGATTAGGCTCTGCATGTTAAAGAGTACACATGGAGGGACCTGTGGCTCCAGATGCACATGTAACAGAGAATTGCCTTGACTGGCATCAGTGAGAGGAGAGCCACTTGGTCTTCTGGAACCTCAATGAACCAGTGTAGGAGAATGCTAGGGCAGTGAGGTGGGACTGAGTGGGGGGGGGGGGAGCATCTTCATATAATCAGAGAGAGGGGGAGGTAAATAGGGGAGTTGTAGAGGGAAAACAGGGAAGGGAGATAACATTTAAGTTGTAAATAAGTAAAATAACCAATAAAAATATAAGGAATTTTTTGTTAGTTGGGTGTAGAATTACTAATGGGCTAGATATATGGTTATACTCAATGGTCTTTAATTAAGAATATTAATTAAAAACCCGTGTGCATATAGAAGGATGGAGGACACCCTGATAACCATAGAGTACTACTGTCAGGTTGTACATGAAGGAGGCTCTGATGTCTTCAGAATATATGAAAAAGCCTTTTAAACATTTCCGTATGTTTAAAGCCACACTCAAGTCCTTTTGCAAATCAGAGCTAAGGTTAGTTTTTACTTAACTAATTTTTTAAAGGTGTATGGAGCCCCCATATTCATGAGGGGACATGAGGGTTACAATTACAAGGTGCTACACTTTATAAAGCTGTATGTCTCAATACAAGCCTTAAGGACCAAACTTATTTTTGGTTAGTGGAATCCTGAGATATGTGTCCTTCAGTGAATAAGCAACAAAAACTGTGATACAGAGGAGCCCTGCCTCATCAGTCACTTTAAAGCTCCAGTGTGTATGTTTCAAGCAACAAACTATGGTGAACTTAGAAAGCTTATGTTAATTATTAAATTTAATCTTAATCATAGAACCTCTAAAATTAAGCACAACGAATGTGTGTATAATCTCCACATGGTCCTTATGTTAATGTGTATATTTAAAAGGATGGTAGAGTGAATATTGCAGATTCATAATGCCACATTAATGAGGAGGCAAGAAAGGAAAATGGAAGGAAGAATAGTTCAGGTCCATTCAAGGCTTAAGTGCTCAGAGGTATTTATATACATAGTTGATATAATTCTCATTTGTACATGGTGCCAGATCATTTATCTTCAAACCATACTCCCAAACATCATGACAATTAATATGTGAATTTATTATCTTGTTTATTTTTTATATGTTTGTGGGCCTAAATATTTCTATGCGCAGCAACTATGTGCAGGAGCCTGTGAAGGTCAGAAGAAAGCATTGTATGACCAGAAACTAGAGTTAGAAGCAGTTATCAGATGCTGTGTGGGTGCTGGGAATTGAACTTGGCAATACTGCAAGAGCAGTAAATGCTCTCTGAGCCCCCTCTAAAGCCTCCTTGTATTCACTTTTCCAGTATTAAATAATTTCTTTGTTTTTATTTTCCCTGAGGTCTAAATTCTTTATTTCTCTAGAACATAGTATCTACTTTAGATCTTCAAAGAGAGAAATTCCTATTCTAGTCACTATCCTTAGACATAACATTCATACTCACTTCTTGAAAGCATGTTATATTTTCACATGGCCAAAAGTAAATTATGACGATTACATCCATCTCTCCTAAGCACCAGAAGGACTATAATCCTGAGTCACAAACTGAAGCCAACTACTACACTGGAAAAAAAAAAAAAAAACAAAGGCCCATGAAAAATTTAGAAAGGCAAAGTGCTAAAATCACACTGTCCTCCCCAGGGTTAGTGTGTGTCTATCTCAATTAGAAGTCACTTTAAGGTTCTTTCCAGATAATTTTATACCTGTATCTGACGGCCATATTAACCTCTAGCTCTGGTAGTATCATGGAGGCTGTTTCATTAGTCATTTACCTCAGTAATCTAAGTGATATCTTTTATTACTTGGAGGCTAATTATAGATATCATAGATTATAACCTATATATAAATTACCTTTTCAGATTTTACACTGTCTTAGTCAGGGTTTCTATTCCTGCACAAAACATTATGACCAGGAAGCAAGTTGGGGAGGAAATGGTTTATTCAGCTTAAACTTCCATGTCATTGACTAAAGGAAGTCAGGACTGGAACTCAAGCAGGTCAGGAGCTGATACAGAGCCATGGTGGGATGTTACTTACTGGCTTGCTTCCCTGGCTTACTCAGCCTGCTTTCTTATAAATACACCCCCCCCACACACACACACATGTTTTTTAATTGAACAACTTTATTTTAAGAAACAAAGATAAATGTACAAATTTTAAGCATTTTTGCATAAAAGTATACCAATACATTTTTGTCAGTGCTTGTTCTTTTTTAAAGGTTTGATATTGTGCATTAAGATCTTACTAGTTACAATGGACATAAAGTACATGTAAAAAAAGATGTAACCTAGAATTAGTCAAAGTTTTCTTCGTGTGTAAAGATTAAGCATAATGATTTTTTTCTTTTCTTTTTCTTTTCCTAGAACTTCATATAGTCTGTGATTTGTTTCTGGGGTGTTAGGAGATTAGGGTTAGTATCCAATTATCAGTGACTGCATATTATGTCTGTTATTTTGTGATTGGGTTATCTCACTCAGGATGATATTCTCTAGATGCCTCTATATTCTTAAGAATTTCATAAAGTCATTGATTCTGATAACTAAGTAGTACTCCATTGTGTAAATATACCACAATTTTTGTATCCATTCATCTACTGAAGGACATCTGGGTTCTTTCCAGCTTCTGGCTATTATAAATAGGGCTGCTATAAACATTGTGGTGCATGTGTCTTTGTTGTATGTTGGAGCTTCTCTGGGGTATATGCCCAGAAGTGGAATAACTTTACAGCTGGTTCTAATGGAGGCATTTCCTTGTAGATTGTCCTGAAGCTGTTTGTATTTTAGTATTAATTCCACTTCCCCAAGAACAACTCCCTAGATACATGACACCAATTGAACCTTCCCATTTTAATTAGTAAAATAAAGGAAAGACAGTGACGGGGCAGGGCAAGGGAGGTGGAAAGAAGTTGGAGGACGAGAGGTCAGAGAACAAAGAGAGGTGGCAAGATGGAGGTTTCCAAGGACCAGCTAGACCCAGGTGATATTGATTGGTGTTAAATAGCTACAAACATTAAGGATTTTATGGGTCCATATAGAAGGGCAGTTTGTATCTTTGTATATTTGATGCAGACCTGTTGTTTAGAAGATTTGTGGATTGAGAGTTGAAAAGCTATTGGGCTGTAGAGTTGTGTTTGTGGGATTTTGGAGTACAGAAACACCCAGGGACAGAGTCCGAGAACAGGCGGTTGTCATAGAGAAGTAGAACTAAACTGTCAGAAAATCCAAAGTCACTCAGTGAAATTATATTTAGAGGCATAGCAACATGACTATTACAGAGCAATTCCACCGTGGATTTTAGTCGTACTGATGAGCTATAATCTGTCTACAGCATAGTAAAAGCTATAGTTTATTGGTTTGAAATGAAGTTAAATTTAGACATGTTCTCAAAGAGGTGATTTCTACTCATTTTCAATCTAGTTCTAATCAGACTGTCTAATTTTTGGACGACAGGAACACTGCATAAGTAAATCTTTGTATCACTAAAATGAAGCTAAACCCTTCAGATTTCTTACCAAAATATCCATTGGAAGAATGTGTTTGGCAAGAACCCACTGAGGGAAAAACTTGTGGAGTTCTCTGTTAAAGACATGTCTAAACAGAAATATTGAATATATCTACAATAACCAATATGTTGCATTATGGATCATTTGATTGCAATATTAATTACTTATTTTATTTCCTGGAACTCTGATTGGTTGAGAAAATGTCAATGAAGCTATACTAGTTCCCACGGGAGTCCTTCAAAGACTACCTGAACCATACAATCATAGTAAGAGAGAAACTATCTTAGTTTGCTGGACATCTATCAGATATTTACCCTCAAAATAGTGACTATTACTCAAAACAATAGAATGCATGTAGATTTCTGAATTCAAAGATCCTCATTCGTTAACATGGGGTGCTTTCTTACTAATTGACTGTTGGCTGTTTCATGGTCATCCAAAGGCATGCCACCTTCAATTTACAACAGTTACATATTAATCTATTTTATTTTAATGTATCCCATTGTTAGGTGGCTCTTAGGACTTAATGTTTAAAAGAAGGGGCCATATGCACCAATCTGAAACAACACCTAAGGAATATTATCTGGCATGCTTAAACTTACAGACACCTCATAAAACAAATTAGCTGTAAGAAAATATTACAGATTGAGATCACAATTTATGCTTTTCAAAGTGCAAGTAGAAAGTGAGAGACCAAGAAATTAGACAGCAAAACATTGATGATGATCAAAAAAGATGGAGTGGAGAGAAAAGGAGAGAAAAGAAAGAAGGAAGGAATGAAAGAAAGAAAGAGGAAGGAGGGAGGGAGAGAAGGAGGGAGGGAGGGAGGGGGAAAGAGAGAGAGAAAGAGAGAGAGAGAGAGAGAGAGAGAGAGAGAGAGAGAGAGAGAGAGAGAGAGAGAGAGGCAAATGGGAATTCACCAAAGGAAAGCAAACAAACAAACAAAAATATCAACAGTGTTAATAAATAAAATAACAAATAAAAATAATTTAAAAAATCATGTAAAGAAAGGAAAGACATTCTAATACAACTGCAAATATAAAAAAAATGATTTAAAAAATAGTGATTTCATTCAAAAATCTCCTGACTTTTAAACTAAGGAAACACCTTCTGAGAAGTCTAAAATCAGCCAGAAGACTGTAATTCTCTTTTCTAATGCTGACCTCAGTTGTCCTGTGTTATTCGCAAATGTAAGTTGTGGTTTAAACTGCCATTTTAAAAGCAATTCCGAGGACATTTGCTGGGTAGTTTATGGAAAGAGGCACAGGGAAAAGCCTTAAGCAGCTGCCCATGGTTAGATAAGAAACCAGAAGCTAAGTCAACCATAGAAACTAGATAGGCAGACTCCTGCACCTCAGTTCTTAACCCGCACTCTCAGTTAATATATCCACTGTGGCTTTTACCAGGACGAAACTTGTAATTCGACCCATGAATGAACGCTTTGGAGAGTGCTATCAGCGTTACACGTTTATCTTTCATCTTGAAATCTCACAAAGCTTTATTAAACCATTCAGAAAGGAAGTGTTATTGTTCCCATGTACCTCTCTCTCTCCAAAAGATAGCTCAAGTGGATTTATCAGGTGGCTAAATGGGAGTAGAAAGAGGTTAAGTTTAATTCAAGAAGAAATGTCCCCCATGAACACAGACCCTTTTGTAATGTTGGTACTAAAGTGTTCTCCTTGTCAAAAGACTTATTTCTTATGAAGTCTTTCAAACAAATTTACAAAATGAGAGGAAATTCACAGCAGAGACTGTGCTTGCTAAGCTCAATAACCACAGAGGGAATTTTCACTTCTTGGAAGGCTGGGATATGAAGAGCTAAAAAGTCAGACTGGATGATAACTACATTAGCTCAGGGCTATATTTGTGTGTAGTGAAAAGAAGGGATGAAGTGGATGAGAAATCTAGGGCTGATTTAGGTTGAAAATTTGGATCTTTAAGATACATTGAAATGTAACCATTTTGAACTTAGAAGGTTCAGTGTATACTTGAAATTTATTATGTTTCTGTCATGTGGATGAATGTTGGATTTTTAAATTTGCCTTCAGAAACTGTGAAAAATGCACATAATGGTGGCTTCAATTATTTACAATTATCTTGTGTATCCTATCTTTAAGAAACATGTGCATGCAAATTCTTAATTGGCTCATTTAATGAGGCATATCATTCAGTAACAATTGGCAGGACTTTCTATGTGACTACAAAACTATGTATGTAATTCAAAATATTGATGAAACCTGTTATTTCCAGGTTCTCCCAATGATATTTTAGATTACCATTTATAGAAACTAGGAAAGAACAGAGGATGGTTCTTATCTGAAACTTTAACTCATCAAAATTTACCTGTCTAGAAATTACCCTGGAATATATAAGCAAGGAACCACTTCCTCTCACACTTCTTTTCTTCTTGACTCACCCCTTCCCATTTCTAATAAGGATAGTATTGAGATTTTTCTGTAAGTTTTGAATTTCCAAATAAGTCTAATTCTGTGTTTTATGAAGATACAGTAATTAGCTTACTAAATGAGCCCAAAAATATCCATAACATCACCCAGAGGTAATTTTAGAGAGAATAAAATTAATGGTTTTTCTCTATGAAAAAAATTACTTAACCCCCTAAACAAGAAGTCTTTGTTTTAAATGTTTGTTTTTAAGTTACATATGAGGTATGAAGAACATGGGTCAAACAGGGGTCAACAGGCCTCATTCACTTTCTTGGTGATTGATTATGTGGATAGAAAGAGGAAGTGACCATGGAACAGAGGCAAAAGCCTTCCTTTTGCTTCACTCTAAGTTTGCCCATGCCCATAGGTACAGCACAAAATGTCTGGTCTGCCTCAGTGATTCAGTTGCCCAATAAGTCATTTTATTGAGTTACGTTGCTTGGCAGCCTGAAGATATTGAGTTTGAATATAACTTGCTCTACTCTCATCTCAGCTTTGTAAGCACCAGATTCTCCAGACTCCCTACCCTGCTGATCCAGATTCTCCAAGGACAAGGGACTTTTACCAACATGCCAGAGCATGCTCACACTGTACTTCTACTTAGGTACAATTCTACACATTTAAATTAAATTAAATGAATATATATATGTCTGCCTCCAATGCATCCCTTCCTTGGTTCTCTATGTGTTCTAGATCCTCAACTCATGCCCCTTCTCATGCAAACACCCTTTTACTCTAAATTTCTCCGACACCAGAGCATACAGCAGTCTTAGACTTGGGCATGAAGGGACACACATAATATACCCTCTCAGGCCTTTGACTCATTTGCTTGGAGGCACTTCAAAGAAGAGAATTTCTACTTTCTCATTAAATTGCCCATTCTCAATCTGAGATTGATTAGTAATTTCTTTTGAGATTATATTTCTAGATTATTTGGGTTAAAAAGCTAATGATACAGTAGATCCTATCACACATACACGTATGCACACACACACACACTTGAACTATATAATAAAAGTTATAATCAGAAGGTAACATATTTCATGTCATGGTCATGAAAAAGATCGGAAAGTAGAATTCATTGGGCTGAAAATTTTAAACAATGAATATTTTAATGATAACTAGGACAAAAAATTTGATTTACTTTCTTTGGTGTGTTGGTGGAGGGACTTTTTGATGCTCCCTAACTCATCCTTAGTACTGCTCACTGAACCTGGAACTTACAGATTGACTATTTTAGCACGTTAGCTAGTTACAAAGATCCTCCTTCTCTGTCCTATCCCCAGCTTTGGGATTACAGGTTTGTTTTACTAAACCTGGCTTTTTAAATAAGTGATATAACGCATACTGGACCTTTTGTGTTTACACAGCAAACACTTTAACTATTAAGCAACCTTTCCATCCCACAGACACATGATTTTTGACATGGGTACATGACCATAGAACAGCTCTGTTGACTCTTAAAGGTAATCATGTTGATTTAGAAGCAACAGATGACAAGTCCATGTTTAAACTGAGAGCCCTGAAATAGACTAAGTAAATTATATATAAAAGTTTCTCAGTGCCTGTGCACGTGCACGCACACACACAGAGGCTGCCAGTCTCAGGAACATTGTCCTCCTCATTTGAGACAATTTTTCTCAATGGTGTGAAACTTACCCTAGGCTGGGTAGTGAAACCCAGGAATATCCAGTATCTGCCTCTCCAGGACTGGTGATGAAAGTGGGTTTACCATTGTATTACAGTTTTTTCTTACATTCTATCTTGGGACATAGGTCTCTCCAAGCTCTTAAGTCTATGAGGAATATTGTTGTTTTTATTCAATGACAGAAAAAAATAAAAAAAAAAGAAGATAAATCACCTTCAATATTTTAGACTATGATCTATTCTTTTGAGAGATCTTTCTTTTAAGAAAAAAAAATCATGCCTTCACCAAACCAATGGGTCTATTCTGTGAAACTAGAAATATTTATAATTGTAATTTCTCTCTCCTTTCTACATTTCTTGTCACTAGTTTAATATGGTAATCTCAAACATTTTATATTTGATTCCTCTCCCCTCCCTGCGTCTTCCTTAAAATAAGCTATCAAATTTCTATACTTTGCTGAATTTACATTGTTTTACAAGCAGTCCATATTTTCTCACGTGCAGATCATTTGCCTGAGCAGTAGCCTGTGTGCATGTTCGATCTTTGTTTCTGAGCATCATCAGAAGGTTTGCTTGAGCCTCAGGGCTGGCATCACTCAGGCACCAGGGCTGCCTGTGTTTCTCTACTGGGCTTCAACCCTGGATTGTTTTCTCAGCTTTTCATTTTTCTCCTCTGAATTGTATAGTTTAAAAGTTTATTATTAAATTGTAAACTTTGAGTTAAAAGTATTCCCCCCAGCTTTGTTGGTATATAACTCACATATCAATCTGAACATATAAATGTCTAGCATTTTATAAACAGTGATGGGTGAATAAACCAGAAAGCTGTTACCACAAAGTAAATGAACCAACTGCCATTCTCAGGAAACCCCCATGTTTCTTTCATCATCCCCCTTATTCATTCTGTCCTCTCCATATCTCTTGCATGTTTTCAGATCAAGTATTTTCTTTCCTTATGCCTCAGTCACTTGATACAAGATTTTACTCTAAGGGCTCCCATGAGTAGCATTTTAAAGTCACGCATATTTTATGGTATCTCATTACATCACAGTGCCTTATGGGTCCACCTGCTCATGGCCCATAATTACTCTCCATCCAGATTTCAGCTACTATTCAGAAAGCTGTGAAGAATGTGTGTGTATGTCTTCATTTGCTTGATTATTGGTTTTTTTGTTTGTTTGTTTGTTTGTTTGGGTTTTTTTTTTTTTTTTTTTTTTTTTGGTTTTTGGTTTTCTTTGAGATGAGCCTCACAATTTAGCTAAGGCTAGAATCAAACTTCTAATCTTCCTGCCTCACAAGGGCTGGGATTCTGGGCCCCACACCTGGGTCTGAATACAAGTCTTGTAACAGACATAGGGCTTTACTCCCTCCAGTGGGTGAAAGCCTAGATCAAGTGTCTAGATCAAATTGGTAGATATACACTTATCGTTGGAAGCATGTATTTCATTACAAAGGCACTGGATCATTTTCCACTCTGATCAGATATGAGTGAGGGTCCCCCCTCCCCTGCCAGAGCTCAGGTGAACTTTTTTAGTTAGCCACATAGTAGATATGCAGATGCATTATTTTATAAATTTTTTAATGACTAATGTTAGGAGGCATTTTTCATGTGATTATATTTTATCCAAAATTCTATGGCTACATATAAGCTATAGTTTTAGTCTATAATGTACAAGATTTGTGAGTGTTTTATTATTTTGCATTCTAAGAGCTTTTTTAATATGTTCTAATACAGATGGCATAAGGTTGGCCCTTTTAGAATATTTCTTTTAAGTTCAGACTTATATTCCAATTTTCTTAATGGCGACTTTAAAGAACCTTCTAAGGAACGCAAGTTCTTTATTTAATTTTTAATTTTGTAAGTATTTTAACAGAAGCACAACTTATCAATTTATTCTTGTTAAGACTGTGACATTTTCTTACTATGCAGTTCTGATAGGCCAAAACACCCTATATAGACTATGGTAGCCTCAAACTCACAGAGGTCTGACTGCATTTGCCTCTTGAGTGCTGGGATTAAAAGCTTGCAGACAGTAGGCCCAGATAAGGATCATGAGTTTTGTGAGCATGAGGAAAATATGCACAGTACAATACCCTCACTGTTGAATTTGTTTATGAGTTAGGTGCCGTACAGCATACACCTGCTATTTATGTCATTCTCTCATAACTGCATTTCAGATTTACCTTTCTAACCACCTTCAAGGTTTCAAGGCTAGATTGAATAAATCATTCAGGTACCCAAACCAACAAGAACACAGATGACTGGATTTGAGTCACAGTGGTCAGGAGACAACAGATACAGATAAATGATTTAGGGAAGATTGAATAACCCTACAGAAGGCAGATCATAATGCAGTTATGCTAGCTGGTTTTGAAAGCACCGAGGCTAACACTTACTTATTCAAGTGTTTAACATTAGCCATGTTAAACACCCATAGGAAGTTGACTTCTACTTCCCATAGGCATCTTCACTTTTAACTTCCTCTTTTTATTTTTGCTATTCTTTACAAAGGCCTCTAGAAATGATTATAATTTGTATAGTTACACCAGGGGGTAATTGAGATAAGGGATAAAGTGCTTTATCCAATTTCTTTGCCCATTCACTTACCATGTGTTCATATGTAAAGCATGTGTATAAGAACGGGTCACATGTATGAACATTATGTGGAGAATAGAAGTCAACCTGGAGTGTTACTGCTTAGGAGATACTCAAAGTGACTTGGGAAGACAGGTTTCTCAATGTGACCTGAGGTTTGATGAATTCGCTCCCCTTGGCTGACAACCAACCAACAGGAACATGCCTGCACTATTTCCCCATCAGTCTGATTATGAGTGTGTGGCTCCATGCTCTGTGTGCCTGCAAAAGAGCCTTTTAGCAAATGAGGTGCCTTCCCATCCCAATCTCACGTATCTTGAGAAACATCCTCTGTGATAATTGCCTATAAGACACAGCACTGGCAATCATTTATTATGAAGTGACTGGAAGTTTACATGTTAGAAATTATTACATCTACTCAACATTTTTCTCCTTCTTTCCTGTTCTTTCCTGTAAAACATAAGCAGGAGATTGAAGTAAAATCTAAAGTATTTTGCAAGAGAAGAAGAATAGTGTGACTGTTGGCAGGATAAAGATTAAGAGGTAGAAGTCAGGAAATATTCACCTGAAAACTTGAGGCAAAAACTAGGAAATGATTTTACCAATTTAAGAGGTGTAGCTGTATACCAAATTTAACTAAGTCAAATAAAATAATAAATTTCAAACAGTTACTCTAGTTTGGACCCAATAATAAGTATTTATAAGAAAATGCCACAAAATCTTGATAAACATGCTTTGTATAATTGCTTGACACCTATTTCAATATTTCTGGTGGCTATTGTCCCCTGGCATCACTGGAGAACTATGCCACGAGACTCAGAATTCTATAGCCATCCCTGGGGACATGATTTGAGTCTGGCAGGAACATTAGCTGATCATGCTGCCTTACCCTGACAGCTTCAGATTTTTAACAGAGAGAAAAGGGAGACCTAATGGACATGAATAAGCTTAAAAGCACAGGGCTTATCAACTGCTGTAAACAGCTGAATTTTAACAGCTAAGAGAGGTACTTCTAAAAATTTAAAAAGCCAATAGCTACTTTTTCAGGCAACTAATAATTTCAATCTGCACTTCCTCATTTGTCTTTCCTGTAGCCCCTAGCCTTTCTACCGTCTCCTTCTTCTCTTTTGCTTCATCTGAATAAAATATTCTCATCGCCATTGATCAACATGAAAATATTCTCCTTACATAAAGCATTCTTCTTTGTCAAAAAAGTAACACACTATCTAATTATATGAAAATGATAACTCAAAAAGATGAATGAAGCAATTGAAATTATTAAATGACTATAATATTCCTTATTGCTTTCTTATTTTCTAACCTGAACACACATAACATTGTAGCTGGCATATAACTGAGTGATGACATTGTAGCTGGCATATAACTGAATGATGACTAAAACTATTTATTCTTCTATTGAACATCAGGCACATAACATTTTACATGTACATTTCAAAGAGCGTGAAAATATGATTATCTGCTTTGCCTAACAAATATTTCAAAGTATTCTACAACTGCATAGAAGGTTCTAACAGAGCATGCTGTAAAACCAATTTGCTATTGAAGTGATAATAGTTAAGTAGCACAGCAAAGTCCTATTTACGTTTATCAGAGGATGGAAAATATATTTAATTATATTATCCACCTTTTGAAAGATGTGAATAGAGAGGAAGAAAAAACTGTGAGAGCACTGTGAGGAAAATATCTTCAATATAGAACCTGATGATGCAGAGTTTTTCAAAACGCATGATGGCCGTCTCTCACACTGAGAAGCTATATTCTCTCAACATGGTTTATCTGATCTTCGTGGGAGTTAAGAAGGCATCAGTATTAATTTTCTCCTTCAAAAGATGCACAACATCATTTACTAGGGTAATGAGACATTTAACATACTGTCATGCTCCAGTGATCTAGCTGTCCACTAGGGAACTCTGTGTGACAGTTCACACAACTGAAGAGAGTAACTGAGCCCAGAATAGTGGGCAGGACTCACAAGCTGGCATAACAATTTGGTGATTAAGGAAAGATTTTGGTAAGTGGTAATCTCTAAGCATGTTTATATACACTATAATAAATATGATATAATATATAAATATATATTATACATAATATGTATTATATATGTATACATGGAGTAAGTAAGTAAATAAAAAAATCTAAGAATACTTGCTCACTATATGTGAAGCCATGGTTTTAGTGCTTAATATGTAGAAACAAAAAAAGGATATTTTCATATAGAGATAGTAATGTGCATATAAACATTTTTAGGTTGGTCAGTATAAGATATGAATCTATGTGAATGATTATGAATCCGATTCCAATTTTTCTATGGCATGGAAAAATTCACTTACCCCTAACATTTTCATTTCATTAACTGAACAATGAAGTTCAACAATTATATTTTCATTTTTCAAAATACCCTGTAATCACACTAGACTGAAAATTGGTCTATGGAGCATATTCTGTTAGAAAATACCTCAATGATTGTTTTAGAAGTTAATTTTAAATAACTGTAATTTTAAAATCAGCTTTTCTCCAAGACAGCTAAGAAAGATTTTCTAGTATGAATGCCAAATAAATATGTCAGTTATATGCTTTTGAGTAAGCTAGATTTGTCCAATGTAAGCACCAGTAATTCAGAGACAATCTTGATGATTCTTACACATTTTTGCTCTGTTTAGTGGATCTAGTTTAGACTTACATTAAATTTAGCTAGAATTTCCTGGTTGTGGGTGAGACCTAAAACTTGCTTCTCTTTCAAAAACTTGTGGTGATTAACATTTAGAACAATATTGTAAGCATCCATTTGGGTAGTTATTATTTCTGGAGATAAAATTATAAAATTATAAAGTCCATATAGTTTGGTGTTGTTACATGAGTATATTATCACATTAACAACTGATTCACAAAAACCAGTAGACATTCCAGCAAATAACAACCTGTCACAGAGGAGGAATTGCTTTACCATTTTCAGAAATGGGATTCAGAATATGATTACAATATTACAATTATGGTGCTTCAGAATTTCTGCAAAGGCACATCCACATAAACAATTGTAGAAGACTTACTCACAAACCAACAACTCTCCACCTTCTGTGTATAATGCCTTTTCTCTACATACAGGTGACTTGAGTTGCCTCATAGGTTATATTACATAAGATTTGTCAGCTGGGACAAAATTTCATTGAAGGTTTTATTTGGCTACCAGTAATGTTGGAAATGTCACCATGGTTCAGAACAGAGTTGAAGTGAGTTGAGTTGCTGGAGGACTCTTCTGAAATTAATGATGATGTGCAATAACAGACAGCAAAAAGACTTCTTTGTGGCAATCAGGAGTCTGTCTCTGCCAGAACAGAACAGTCTCCAGATACAGATCATTCCCAGGCATATCTCAATATAATGTGGTGCAGTCACAGATTTAAAATGATGTTGAAAGACCTTTTGCCAACAATATTGAGTGTGTGGTATTTGTAGGCACTGGGTTAAGAAAAACCAGATACTGGAAGCTAAATCAATATATCATCAAACTCTCCCTTTGGCATGGTTATAATTCATGACTAAATTATGATTGAATATTAAAAGAAACTGATGCAGTGTTTTGACCCAAACCAAATCCTTTTCCCTGTAGGAACTAGGAACATAACTGAGCTGGACATCCATTGAGCAGTGAAGTACACTTCCATCTTGACTAAGAAGAGAGTTGGGAAATAAGCTCTCAAATTCTCAGTCCTTGCAGGTCAGAAGGTTATAAATATAGTTAATGAAATAAAATCAGAGGGTATGCTTAAATGATAATGAATATTCATGTCGTTTCTGAGAATGAACAGAGATTTTCTGGAAATTAAACACCCTAATTGTGTGTGTGTGTGTGTGTGTGTGTGTGTGTGTGTGTGTGTGTGCGTGTGTGGAGTGTGTTTGTGTGTGTGCATCCACACAGGTGCCTGTCTGTGTAATTGTTACCATGCCAACTGTCAACTGTCATGGCAATGGGGGAAAATAGCATTTAGCTTACAGGTGGGATTAAAGTGAGGTCAATGTTGGTCAAAGTTTGCCTCGTACCCATTTGGCAACAGTCATTGGTCTAACAAGATACAGCCAACCAAATTGAAAATGTATTTTAGCTACATTGACATCCTGATCTCAGAGTTAAAGACAGGCAAAGGAATCAAAATGGCAGTTAACCAGGTAAAGCTCAAATAACAGAATGATGAAAAAGTACATCTGTACCAGAGATTTAAATTGAAGTGAAGTGATATAGAATTCAGGATGTTAATTTATCATAAATAGGACTGAATCTTACCCTCCCCTTGTCTTCTACTGATTATCTGCAACCACTAACATTTCATCTCTATTAATACTACTGGTGTAACTTCTCCCAACCTTATAATTCTTAGTTTAAGAAAAATGTTACTTTTTGTTTGTTTACAGATTTTAAATTGTTTTAAATATAAAAATGTATATGTCAAGTGTATATTCAAAAAGAGATGAATATATCTATATATTTAGTGCACTTGTGTATGGGGGGATGTGTTGTTCAGTTGTGCATAGGACATGGGAAACATGTAGAAGTTATGCAACTTAGAGTCATTTCTCTCCTTCTATCTTGTAGGTCATGGAGATCAAATTCAGGTCTCAGGCTCATTGGTAGTCACCTTCCCCTGAATAACAATGTCATCGAACCATAAAACTTTGCTTCTATGTGCCCATCTGTTTTTTGTTACTGGGAAATATGTTTGTGAGTGTGTGTGTGTGTGTGTGTGTGTGTGTGTGTGTGTGTGTGTGTGAGAGAGTGTGTTTGTGTGTGTGCATATGCTTGTGTGATCAGTATAATTCAAGTTTGAAATAAATTATTTTCCAGATAATACCATGACATTCCTGTCTCTACTTTGTAAAGTTTCTTTAATTTGGAGTGTCTTAAAGTAAAATTTTCTCCCAAGAAAAGAGTAAAAAAGGATTTATACAATGGGCATGAAATAATGTGTTGTCTCCCACTCAGCTCAGCTTAGACAGAGAATCTGCCTCTTCTGAAAGCCAGGCTCCAAACAAGAGCATGTAATTCTATGTGGATATGACCGAGACTCATCATATAGTCGATTTAAATATTATTTAAAATGGTAAGAATAAATTCACATGCTGATTACCTCAAACTCAGTAAGTTACAGGTGAAAAATACATGTTGAATCTTTGAAAATAACTTCCTGGGATCAAGTTTTTAAAAATATTTTTAATCTTTGTTTTATTGGATATTCTCTTCATTTACATTTTAGATGTTATTCCCTTCCTCCAATCCCATCTCCCCCCCCATCACCTCCACGAAGGTGCTCCCTCTGCCAACTTGTAATTCTATTGTGTGTAGTGTCTTAATCTATTTTATCTCATTGTGTAATCTTGACCAACTTTTGCTCTGCCTATAGTTCATAGAAGCCCCTGTGAAGTTTGAATGCAATACATGCTTAGAACACTGCTCTTGCCCATCATACATCATGGGCTGTGTGTTACCACCAGTCTAGAGACTCTTCCTCTTCACGCAAAAATAGATCATTACATTGTCATCCAAATAGATTACAGAAGAGTGCATTGTAAAGGTTTGGCCATCCAGTTTTATTTTACAATCCTTGTTTGTTTCTTGGCTTTGAAACCAGATATCCAAAGCAAGTATTCCATTAAAATCTCAAACTTTGCCACATGAAGTAGGGCTTAATGAAACTTCTATTAGCATTTTCTTGTTGGGTAGCAAATCGTGTATAGGGATTACCGTAATGGTTAAATTTCTGAATTGTAAATGGGTATCTGTGTAAATATTCTCTATCAACCATAACCAAGAAAAATGTCTTACATGAGTCCTTCTGATTCTCTAAGATAATTTTATTTGATTCCCCTCCTGATAACTTTTCCTTAAAATTAAAATAATAATGATAATTAATAAGTTCTAAGTAATAAAATATCTACTTTTGATTTTTAAAAGTAGTATTTTTTTTTTCTTTTTCATACTTTCTTTCTTTTATTTACATTATATCCCAATCAGAGCTGCTCTCCCTCTGCTCCTCCAACCTCCCCCCCAATACCAACCCCACTTCTTCTCAGAGAAGTGAGATACTCCCTTAGATCTATCCAATCTTGAGACATTTGGTTTCATCAGGGATAAATACCTCCTCTCCCACTGAGCTGTGACCAGGCCATCCAGTTAGGGTAAGAGGATTCAAAGGCAGGCAACAGTGCAAGAGACAGCCCCTGCTCCGGTTCTTAGGGGTCCCAATGAAGACCAAGCTGCACATCTGCTACAAATGTGGATATAAACCCACTTAAAAACCTTCAACCCAAAATCTCTCTTGCCTGCAAGGTACTCAGCAATGAAGAAGACACAGAGATGAGGGAACAGCCAACCAGTGACTGGCCACACTTGAGAGCCCATCCTGGGGAGAAAACAAACTCTTGCAACTAATAATGATACTCTGCTATATTGCAGACAGGAACCTAACATAATGGTCTCTTGAGTGGCTTCATCAAACAGCAGCTGGAAACAGATGTGGAGAACCACAACCAAACATCAGCCAAATTTAGAGAAGCCTTGTGGAAGCATGGAGGCCCGGATTGAGCAGGACTGAGGAATCAAGGGCACTACAGGAAGACCTACAAAGTCAAATAATCTGAGCCCAGTGGAGACTCACAGAGACTAAACCACTAACCACAGAGCTTGCAGGGGTGAGATTTAAACCCTAAAAATCATATAAACTCTTATCAGGCAAAAAATTCCAATATGGAAAAAAACATTTTGAAATTTTTGTGTCCCTAAGTAGTGGCAGAATCATAATGTTGAGAAGATATCTGTCTTAATGTAGGTAAATATTAATACACTTTAATAATTAGACTTTGATTTTGTTCTGAAGCTGCATGTACTTAAAGGTAATGGGAATATGAGTATGTACAGGACTTCCAAATATCTATATGCATTTTATTTAAATAATCATACAAAGTATTTTATAACCCAGAATTATAGATGAACATAGATCCTTGTCACTGTTGATGATTTATTAAAATTTAGATTTTACTGAATCTTTTATATAAACTCTAAAGTTTAGATTTACATAAGATATAATTAATTATTTTAGTAAAATAGTTTTTAATGGAAATGATTTCTAAAATTAGCAATGTAATGCATTTTGGTAACATCAAGAAAATACATTTTAATTAATTCTAATGTAATAACTTGAGGTTTTAGGATGTTTCAGTTATTAAAAATGTATATTTTTATTAAAGAATAAATTATCATTTATTTTTAAGTTAGACCTTAGGTATCACTTTTTTGTTACTTTTGAGAAATGAATTATCATTATATTTACTTTAATTGTTTCAGAAATTATACTTTACCTAATCATTCTGCTTTTATAAACAATTTAATATATGCAAGTTAAATTTCTATAAAGTTTTGTGTTTAAATTGACCATATTTAGACATAAAAAAAGAAAAACACTGTGTTAGTAGTGCTATTAAATACAAAGACACACAAGAAGCAATGACAATGCCGAGGACCATGGCCACAGTAAGCACTCCACATAGAGCCATTATCCTACTATTTGCTGGGGTGTAATTTTAATTATAGATAATTTTGTATTTGAGACATGTTTTGATTATAACGGACTCCTTTTAAGACTTTTAAAAGAAAACCCATCACCCTTAAATTCTTCATTGTTATTATTATATCTAGTTTTCAGAGAGAGCAGGCTGTTTTCTCTCTGAGTCAAATTGATAAACATTTTCAAAATAGACTAAATCTTCAAAAATGATATAAAAATCTAGTAAATCCATAAATTATATTCCTTACTCAACAGATGTGGTAGCCCATTACCTATTATTTCTAGTATAGACCAAATTTTATTGGAATGAATGTATATTTAATTTCTGCCTATATATTATTTCCACAGACAAATGCACATCTTGTTCCTTAAGAACATGGTGTGTTTCACAGATGTAGCAAACAAGTATAAAAGAAAAATATCAAAGCCATATTATGTAGGAAATGAACCACAGTCATTCTTGCTGTTATATTTTGGACTAACTATCAAATTTTTCTGAGCCACACTTTACTTAGTTATTAAATAGTGATAGTAAAATTGCTTATCTGATAAGGTTTTGGATAAACTAAAATCTCAAAAAAATGTTTTGGGGAGCAGTGCGACCCGAAGAAAGATCTGGATAAATATTAACGGCTGTGACAGCCTGCTGTGTGCTATGTATTACGAGTTAAGAGGCACTATGCTTAATAGATTTGCTATGCTCCTTTCCATTGCGCTTACAAGGTTGAGCTGTCCTGTGTAAAGATTTGCAGAAATGTAAACCAGGTGTCTCACACATATTCAGCCTTCAGGGTTGGGTCATGCTTCCCTTTAATGCCTAAAGACCAATAGCTCTTGTCTCTTTGTATGTTATGGCAGAAAATCTAGTCTTTTATGGGGTTTCTCTCCTCAACTATTTCTGAGAATCCCTGAAAAATGTTTATATTCACCACAACTTTGTATGTTGTGGCCTCTGCCTGCTGTTCAGACAGGCAAATGATACACAATCCTATAGGTCTTTTCCATGTTCAGCCTTTGTTTCCTTTGCCATGTTTGGAGGGGATGGATGTGCTACAAACTTCCTAACAGTATCCCTACTAGGCTGGACCAAATCTGTTTGTCTCTTATAAACACAGATGGAATTAGGCTATTTCTAGGCATGCCCTTATTAGATGCTTGCAGAGCACTGATCAGAAAGCAATGCTAAATGTGTCTGTAAACATTTTAATAAAATGCATAGTTTCATGAGTACCTTAAAACACAGGCTTGGCAGAGTAAACAATCCACAAATTTTATTCTTGGTAAACTGAGGCAAAACCATAAGTCTGTTGGGACATAAAATTCCACATTATGGATTATGTATGAATAAGCAAGCTGATTTGTCTCCTTATACCCAGATCTATTATGGCCTGTATGGTTTCTTTCCTGATATGTCATAAAAGCATAAGATCTTAAGACCCACTAATTCATATCCAATCAGAAAGTCATTAAACAAGACAGAATGAAAAACCAGGAAATGCTCAATAGGCTGACCTCAGAACAGGGAGGATGCACTACCCTACTCAGGCAGACATGACAAGCTTCAGGAGTGGTCATCTTCCCTGTTACTCAGGGATTCTACATTTTCAGAGAGCAGGTTTTGCAAAAATACCCTTTAGTATTCTATATTTCTCAACATAAGTTGTAATGGCAGAGGACTGTTACAAAATGTTTCAAGACAGAGATATGCAAAAGTGTAGAACACATTTCAAATAACTCATAAATAGATAAGCTATTTGAATACAGCCAGTTTAGGTGAGAGCCTATCCCTGCGCCATGCTGCAGTCTGTGCTAGGCTCTAGGATGTGATTTTATGTTCTGGAACATTTGAATAGAGAGTTCATCAGTAGGAGAAGGAGCCTGTGGAAGGGTTGCCTGCTCAGAAGTGCACAACAAAAGCAGAGAGGCCAAGGAGAAGATGAATCTGAGGGAGGCTAATTCCAGGAGGATCAGAAGAGCCTAATGAGAGCTGAGATAGAGCCTCACTTTAAGGAAGACACGAGAAACTTACAGCTATTATCTTTTCTAAGAGCAACTTGAGAAGTACTAAGTGATGGTCAGAAGAGGTCTGAGTAAGCCACAGAGGACTTGACCTTCAGTGTAGGTGGAGTAACTTTGCTCATGGGAACATTGCAGGAGTGCTCTGAATCCTATGTCACATCTTCAGTGTATTGTGAAGCAATATATACAAGTCGATATAAATGCAGAAGATGTAAAAATTGTAAAATGTTAAAAATTGAAAGCTGTGGTACATTGTGGGATCTTTAGTTACATTTTGCTAAGTAAAAAAAGTCTCCATTGGTTGTTATATAAACATATGTATGCATTTACGCACACATATATGCATGTATATAAATATCTATGTAGATATATAAATATATATATTTGGGGGAATAATAGAAATGAATTATGTGTTTATTTAAAATTCATTGATGTAGAAAAAAGTAGTATTATAGTTCAGTGTTGTATATTACATTATTTTGATTAAGAATATTTTAAATAACTTAATTAAATTTTATCACTTATACATATATTTATTTTCTCCTAAGACACAAAGAAAAGCAGAAAACAATCCTGAAATTGTTCACTATGTGTCAAATCAAAATCATTTTCCCTAATTTTTATTTATCCCTTGGAAAATAAGAAAATCAATACTGCTGGCCCCAAACAGAGACCTTGTATTTGCTCAGAAGATCTCCATGTGTTGTGTGGTTAGGGCTTGCTAGAATTTTGTTCTCTAAATCCTTGCTATGCTGAGGCAGTTGGGAGCTGCCCAGGAGGATTAACACTGGTTATAAGGTCTCTCTGTGCAATAGGAAGAGGAGGAAAGGAGGAAATAAATAACATGTGCTTTTATTTTGCAAAGATAGCCCAGACTGCAACAAGAGAAAAATAAAGTATAAGAAAAATGATGTCTTAAAATACGATTAAGAGAGAGAGAATCTGAGATAAACTGAGAATCATGAAGTCAGAGGAAAAAAATCACTTTTGTTCTATTTTTTTCACAGACATATGTTCCTCAAAACTAAAATTGAGTTATGTAATACACCAGATTTTATCTTTGGCTGTACGAGTGGGCTCCTACCGTGCCTCTCGGAGACATCGATGCATGAGAACAGAGGCTAAGCAGTTAGAGAGTTTCTCCTCAATGTCGGGAGAGTCTTGAGCTAGGTTGGTGGCTCTGGTACCTGGATAATGACAGTGGCATATTTTTTTTTGGAAATAACCAGGTAATTGTTTTTTCTCAAGTTAAAGATCTAAAGATGGCCCCATGTTTAAGAGCACTTACTGTACCCACACAACATCACATAAACTCCTATAAAAACAGCTCCATGGCATCTGATTCTCCTCTCTAGATTTTGGTAGCTCCCATATGTGCATACACACACACACACACACACACACACACACACACACACACACCTGCTTCACCATGTTCATAGCAGTTTTATTTATTTCCAGGTAGAAGCAGGAATGAACCCATATGTCCTTCAACAGAGAAATGGATACAGAAAGTGAGGAATTTACACAATGGAATACTACTCAGCTGTTAAAAACAACGACTTCATAAAATTCTTAGGCTGAAAGTAGACTGATAGAGCTTTTTCCTGAGAGGCTTTGCCAGAGCCTGAGAAATACAGAACCAGATGCTTTCAAGGCCCCTAATGAATATCATCCTGAGTGAGATAACCAAGTTACAAAACAACAGACATAATATGCAGTCACTGATAATTGGATACTAACCCCAGAAAGCTCTGAACACCCCAGAAACAACTCACAGACTGTGTGAAGTTCAAGAAAAGAAAAAAAAAGAAAGAAAATAAAAAAACATGTTTACTCCTTACACACCAAGAAAACTTTGACTAATGTCAAGTTACATCTTGTACTTTATGCTCATTGTAACTAGTAAGATTTTAATGCATACTATCAAACCTTTAAAAAAAACCCAAGTACTAATAAAAATTTATTTGTATACTTGTATGCAAAAATGCTTAAAATTTGTACATTTATATTTGTTTTTTAAAATAAATTTGTTCAATTAAAAAATAAAAACTATATATATTTTAAGGTAAAAAAAATTTTAAAAAGGTCCCTAAAGGAGCTGAAGGGGTTTCCAACCCCATAGGAAGAACAACATTATCTACCAAACAGACCCCCCCAGACCTCCCAGATGCTAAACCAACCAGAGTCCACATGGAGTGATTCGTGGTTTGAGCTGCACATGTAGCAGAGGGTGGCTTTATGGAGCATCAAAGTGAGAAGAGCCCATTGGCTCTGTGAAGTCTCATGCTCTAGTGTAAGGGAATGCCAGGGCAGGGAGGTGGGAGGAATTGATGGGTTGGTAGGGGAACACTCTAACAGAGGTAGGGGGAGAGGAGATGGGACAGGGGGATTCCAGAGGGGAAACAACTAAAGGGGATATCATTTGAAATGTACATAAAGAAAATATCCAATTAAAAATTTAAAAACTCAATAGTATAATTTTTATACTACATCAAATACCATCAGTGTAGGTCCTTTTTATGATTTGTTTTTCTTCTAAATATAGAAGAAATGTTGTAACACAACTTTCTGCTTAGTGATTTCTCAAATCGCTTCTCAAATCTTCCACAGAAACTATTCCCTACAAAGGTACAAGGATATGCTGGACTGTGCGAACAACCACCACCCACAGTGTTAGGCCCACCTCCATGGTTCCAATGATTTCTTTTTATTATTCTTTTAAAAATCTTTCCTCATTTAGATGTCAAAATTAAAATTTGTATATAATCAAATATAATTATAAAGAAGAAAGTATGCCAAATCACCACAAAATTTGAAATTCAAATTTGTGCTTTGTGATTTTGAATGTGTGTGTGTGTGTGTGTGTGTGTGTGTGTGTGTGTATTTGAGAGTCTGTGTATGCATGTGTGAGATTGAGTCTCTTCCTTCTCTTAGTTATCTCTGTCTCTGTTTCACCCTGTATGTGTGTGAGTGTGTCTGAGTGTCTGTATGTGTGTGTGTGTGTGTGTGTTTGTGTGTGTGTGTGTGTGTGTGTGTGTGTGGTATGATTCTCTGTGCCCTCATCTCTTGTCTCTGCATTCTAATTATTTTACTGGAAAAACAATAAGAGAAAAGTAAATCTATAGGATATACTGAGATTTATTTGTATGAATACATGTGTTTAGATGTGAGTAATCCTAACATATATTATGAAACATTTAATGTAGTTGTTCAAAATGAGTACTTATCCCACTTAAAGAACATTAAAAATAGATTAAATTGCATTTTGAGCTGTGAAAAGTAGCATTTCTTACTTTAATATCTTGACCATTGCAAGGTAAAAGTTGTTATCTAAGGACCTCACCTGGGTTTTGAAAGAGTCTATAATAGAGTTTCCTATCTCTTGTGTAATCCTGTATGCAGTGCATTTTGTTACACTTATTATACAAATTGAAATGAATAATAATTTGCGGTTTTACATACCATGAATATTTTTTAGCCTTCTCCAGTAGTAGTTAATATGCTAACCAATTTTACTGAAAGGCATACAGATGTGGAAGAGATGTATCTGGGGACTTTAATTATCACCTTGTCAAATTCAAATTATTATCTTGTGACTTCATTTCCATAAAGTATCCCCTTTGCTGTTCCATGATTTAGCATGTGTTTATTTTTTTCTTATCTTATTTGTATCTATTTGGAGTCTTCAATCCTTTTAAAAGAGGCATATCACGGTCAGATCTTATATTTACCATAAAGGATGTGATCAAATTTATGTTTATAAACACCTTATTTTGATCAAGCAAAGTTGAGTCCAATGCATCAAATACTCTTAACCTCTAATATTATTAAAAACGTGGATTGAAATCTAATTCAACATGAACCCAGCAGTCATAGTAAGAGGGAGAAACAAAACAACAATAAGATCATCAGCTTAATCTGAAAGATCATGACAACTGTACGTTGGTTCCATTGTCTTGGATATAGATTTGAGTTTCTTTTAACTCAATATTTTGAAACTTATTCTTCTTAGTGATGATACAAAAGGCACTCTAGGACATTTACAAGGTGGAGTCTAGTGGGAAGAGAGCCTTTTCTACTATGTTTTATGAAGGGATTAACGTTAGTTCTTGTGCTACTGTTAGGTCTGGTGTCTATCCACACTCCAGCTTCCTCAGTTGCCTTGTGTTAATTCTCTTGCAGAATATGCAATAACCATAACATCTCCATCATTTCTATATACCTGAAGCTCCAGAGCTATGAATTTAATAAACCTATGTAATATATAATTTGTCAGTTCCTTATCTATTGTTATATTGACAGGAGGTAAATTAATAGAGTGGTATATTTCAACTGGAAAACTGGACACATTCCAGCAACAAGGCATTCTATAACTTTTTCTAACTACTTCTTGTGGAAAGTAGATCCAGTTGGAGACTATATAACCAGGTAGCTTTTCTTTATGGCATTTCACCTGAGGTTGGCACTGTCAGAGTAGGAACGACCCTTACAGCACAGAGGAAACACGATGTCCATACTTGTTAATAGAAGTATAAAACTCAGTAAAGATACACTGAGTTCACTACCTGTCAAAATGAAAGGTCCATCTTTGAGATCACAACCCAGCTTATTCAAATGTTAGATGAATAACTAATACTTTGTTTTGACTTTTTCATGGTTTCAAAGGCTTCTATTTAAGAGATTTGCTGTTATTCAAAGGTACCCTCAACAATCATTAAAATGTGTGAACATGCATACTCAAAGGTTTCTACCAGCACTAAGCTAATAACTTTTATTATCACCTGTCACATGCCACACCCCCAAAATATACAAATAATTAAAACATTAGCTAATGAGGTAGTGACACTGCCTTGGTGGCTGAGCTAATGATATAGTTCTCTCTATGTCCCCATGTATAAACATAACCCCATCAGGAGGCTGTCATAGTCACTGACTTTCTTACAGAAATACTATGAAGACAGAATTAAATACAAATTATTAAGAGTAAGAATTTGTCAGGTAAAATCACCGTATTTAGGAAAATAAAATCATTTCTCAGAAACTTTTACATTAAGTAGAAGACAAAAATAAGTAAGCTAAGAAAAACAATAGTAGCCACCTAAGACACCACTGTAAACCTAGTGCTGCTACCTGAAGATCAGTCTAAATTGACATTAGCTTGTAGTGTTTCCATTGTCATGGAGCATACCAGTCAGAAACTCAGAGAGAGACCTTGATAAATGATAGTGTCAGGAATGTCTTTATACACAAGATAACAACATAAAAATCGTATGACCTGTTTATGTTAAACTCCAAGATTTGTGTTTTATGGTTTCTAATGACAAACATGTATCTCTTTATATTTAGACCTCATGGTTGCTGAATTATATTTATGTCTCCTATATCACTGAACAATTAGAAGACTTCCTCACACACTGTTGGACAAGTTATTGTGTAGCTTTCCTTACAAAATGCTTGTATTCATGAAGCTACATGAATAGATACATGAAGATGCATGAAGCTCCAAATAGCTTAAGATAAGCCAACAGTTGCAGAGGACACTCAGTGACTGATAACCAGCCTACTGTCTTCCTGTAAAACATACTGCATCTTATTTTAAATCTTATTTAAAAATCACTTGATTTTCTTTTTAAAGCAAATCAGCTCTGTCAAACCTCTGCAAGCAGACTTTTTTTTTTTCATACAGAGAAACTTCAGTGTCAACCATGGAGGTACATTCTATACTATAAATTGTAAACTTCTATTATCTGGCAAACAAGAGTCAAACAATGAAAGAAAGAAAAGAGAAGGAAACCCCTGTTATGCTAACTTCTTAATCTGTTCTGCCACTTCATTGTATATTTCTTAAACCTCTTGATGTGTCAGTCTCTTTCTAATTTCCCCAATGATCAGTGGTACAACCACTGCATCTTTATTTCAACCTGTCAGATACAGTGAAAGTGCCAAGATTTAAACAACAAGCAAAATTAAAATCAGTCACTCAGAAACAAAAAGACTTCAAAGGTTCATCTTTTTTTTCCTTACAACTTTATTTAAGGAAGAGAGATACATGTACAGATTTTTTTAAAACATTTTGACAATTCTTTTAGAGGTTTGATAGCCTGCATTGAAATGCCAATAGTTACCATAAGCATAAAATACATGAAGAACAGAATGTAGTAACATGGAACAAAGATGATTCTACAGTGAAAAACTTCAAGCACATTCTTGGTGTGTTAAGTATAGATTGAAAACAATTGGTAGCCTACTGGACAACAATAATAGTAGAAGCTATGTCCTTTTAGCAAAGCACTTCTGATGCTATGAAATGAGGCTCAAATTTGTAAGCTATGGCAGTTTCCTGCAGGAAGCAGGGCCAAAGGGGGTGAGGTTGAAAGTGTGATTCTCTTAATTTAATTTAGCCTCTGTAGGCATTGGAAATATTTATTTTTAATGGCATCAGAACCTAATAATTACAACAAATGTGTGCACATGCAGCTGAGATAAATAAAAACAGCTGTGGATGCAACTGAATGTGCAAAAATAATAGAGCTGTCACCTGTGTCTATTTTAAATTAAAGCTTTGCTAAATGCGCTCCTTTATAAATCTCAGCCAAGTGCTACTTTGAGGGCACATGCTGCAGAGACAACACTGAAGTGTTTAGCCCACAGTCTGTGCTGTGAGAGCTTCCATTTGCCTGTGTCCTCTGCTCTTCTGTGGACCTATTGATTCCTGCCAGTGACAAGCAACCTAGCATACAAAACTGGTAGCAGACACACCATGGAGTCATTCCTGCTAATTCTTCCCCCAGGGTTTTTGTCAGTAAGGAAACCATTGAATTTGACTTGCTTAGGTGGATTTTTAACAGTGATGGCTTTAAAAGAGAGTTTACATCCTAGGCTGGAGGAAAAGAACCCAAAATTCAATTGAATGAAAGTAAGTGGAACAAATCAAACTTCTCAGGTTTTCCAGCCACCCCCCCCCCAAAAAAATGTTGCCCTGGGTTTGTTTGATTGAGAGTGATTTAGGGCCATGGAGGACATAAAAGGGTACAAAGTGTCTAAATATCTGATGCATGAACTAAGAATGATTATATATTAAGTGTATGATGAGAAATGTATAGAGTATGTATATTGTTTATGTGTGGTAATGGTTTTCAATGAAATGTTTGACAGCAATAGTAGGCAATTAATGAAACTATATTTTGAGATGTGCATATAATCAGAAGAATAAAATCACAAAAAAGTAGTTTTGATGACTTTAATATCCATGAGTTTGGGAAGCACTAAGACTAACTACATAAAATCTAAAAGCAGGACTCTGGTAAATCCATAAAGATGTAAATAAATAATATTAGCTGGAAAATGTATTACATATGCCTATGTAAGAATCTGAATTAAATAAATTTTCTAAAATGTATATAAGTGGTTGTAACTGTTTTAGTTATCATAGCTTCCAGTTCCCTTTCCCATACCTAAAATGTCAGAAGCATGCTCTAGGTAAGTCCTAAAGTACACAAGAAAAGGCTTGTTTGTCACATGAAAGAGCGGTAGGTCATCCATGTATATGAAAGAACTACTGCTAAAATATGGCAAAACTTGATATCTTAGCTTCTTACCTGGGAAATAATATAAATGATTCTTTTACCAAGTGGCATGCTTACTGAATGAACATTACTTTTTCAATACACAAAGCAATTGAGCTGCAGAGAAATCATTGACCTTATTCAACAATACTCAGCTATGAAGTAGCAAAACTTAGCTTTAAAAGCCTTGGCCCAGTGAGATCTTCAATACTTCATATAGTCAGGAGAAATGCAATATTGTGCTTTCAGCCAGAGCAGCAAGTACAGCTTCTCATGGGTACCTGAAGAAGAGGATATTCTGGAACAACCTAAGCTCAAGAGTTATAGTCTCTGGGGATTTATCTTAGAATGTTCTTAGTGATCCTAATGGACTTCTTAGAATCTTGCTAATTGCCATCAATGGTCACTGCTTATATCAAATGTGTTCTCTGAAAACTTGAAAAAGCACCCCTCAAAATGAAGTATAAAGCAGATTGGTTCTATTTGTTATTGAATGACAATTTTACTCCATCGAACTGATCAGCATTATAGCTTTTCAGGGACACAGTACATAAGAAAAAAAAGAGACTAATAACCCTTTGGAGAAGTCTAATAGCTAATAAATTTTAAACCTATAAATACTTACAAATACAGTGTTTTTTGAGATTTTGTTATTTTTATTTCATAAGCTAAAGTTCCCCTGTAACCATTGCACCTGCATCCCTGATCTCTCCCCTTCTCATACTCCTTCCCTCCCCTGATTTATTTTCTTGCTTGCTTGCACTTGATTTCCCCATTCTTGTATAGTTCATAACACCTTACTAGGGAATGGTGCCACAGACAATGGGCTGGATTTTCCCACATCAATTGTTTGATTTAGACAATACACAGAAGAAATGTTCAGGAGACAACCCAGAGTAGAAAATCTCTAATCAAGACTGTCTTCATTAATGATTATGTCAATGTAGCAATTAAAGCTAACCATCACAATCATAAAATCAAAACAAAAAACAATAGATCATTATAGCTTTGCCAAGCTCTTTACAAGCAATCTCTTATATTCTCTCAACTACTTAGTTGCTATATACCATTTCCCTAAATTATTAGGCAAAGGCAATGTGCTCAGTAAGATTTGTCAATCTGATCAAGGCTTACCATTTATCCACTGGAATGAGATTAGCACCAGTATATTCTAAGCTTCTCATTATTTGTGCCTGTAGCTTTACAGGGTGGGCCTAACACTAGAGCTTTCTCACAGCCATTCTCTGATTGACAGGTGGCTGACTTGGCTTGTGAAGTAGTTTTCCTTGCTGGGATGACTAAGTGGAATGCATTTAAAGTAAAGTCTATGTTCCAATGATGGCCAAGTTACTCTTCTAATTAACCTCTATAATTTGGTTCACATGAGAAATTGTACTTGCAGTGATTAGTGGTTAGACCTGTTTTAAAACATATAAATGGTTGTTCAAAGGTAGTTAACAAAAATGTAATCAGTGGAGTTGGTTTTTAGGTAATCTATAATGATTATAATAAAGTTGTGAATAGCAAAATTATCTTTGGGCACAATTTTTTTAAAATGAGGTTATATAAGAAAAGGTGAAAATTAAAATATTTTTTGAAAAATGAAAAGCATTCGTTGTTTTTTATTTAGTTTTATACATTTCAGAAACCCATGGCACTATAAACTAGTCAGTAGTTTTATCCTGTTTTCAAGTAAGAAATTTTAGAATATAACTAACATTAATTTCTTGTCTCTTGGGCAGTCAGATTAGAAAGACATAGACTTTAAATGTAATTCACAATTTGAAAGTATGTATAGGATGAAAGATGTGGACCCAGCTCCCCACCACTTGGCATTGCTTCCCTAATAATGACTGTATTTTATGGAAGTAGCAATGTGGTCTCAGTGCTGCCTTATTCAGCATTACTAAACAACACACAAGGCCAATGAAAAGGCATATTAGTTTATGAGTCTTATATCTAGTTTCCCTTAAATTCAGGCAAAATGTTTATGGACAAGATAATCTCATCAGCACATTTTCTTTTAGATTCTCTTAAGAATTTTTAATACAACATGCTCCAAGAGCAAAACTATAAAAACGAAGCTTGACTTTTGACTTACATGACTCCCTCAGAAAGGGAATAGCCATGTAGGCACTTACACAGCCCTGTGTTTGCTTGTTTTTGTTGTTGTTGAGTTTGCTTTATTATAGGCATGCAGGAGATATTCATACCACTGTGCAGAGTTCTTACCTGTGAGCCTCACGTCAGACCAGGGGTGGTGCAGCTGTCCAGATGGCTACAGTAGTGCAGACATACCAATCCTGTGGTTCAGATGCCACCTCAATATTAGTTAACGTTTTCTCATAAATATGACCAAGCAAACCTGAAAAGAAGCAAGAAATGTTAGAAAAACTGTATATTGACTAATATGTCTGGTGATAGTAACCCATGACAGCAGAACTGATTTATTTGGGTAATTCGGGAAGCAGAGAGGAAAGAAAAACCAACACCCAACTACCTTTTTTTTCCATGTTTGGTTTTGTTTACTCTAAAACTTTAGCCTTTTGGACACAACAGGACCCATTCAGAGTGGCTCTTCCACACTCAGTGAGTCCCCTCACTGAATACACCCTCACTGACAAATCCAAGTGACTTTTTTTTTCTTTTTTTTAAACAACTTTATTTTACAAAACAAAGATAAATATACAGATTTTAAACATTTTTTGCTTAAAATTATACATTTTTTGTCAGTACTTTTTTTTCAGATTTTAACATAATTTTTACATAAAACTATATGAATATATTTTTAGTCAGTACTTGATTTTTTTCAAGGTTTGATTTTATGCCTTGAAAACTTAATAGTTACAATGAGCTAAAGTACATGTAAAACAAAATATAACATGGAAATAGTTAAAGATTTCTTGTTTTGTAAATATTATTTTTTGTTTTGTTTTCTTTATTTCTTGGACTTCATACAGTCTGTGAGTTGTTTCTGGGGGAGTGCAAGCCTCTGAGGTTACCATCCCACTATCAGTAACTGCATATTATGTCTGTTCTTTTGTGATTGGGTTATCTCACACAGGATGATATTCTCTAGATGCAGCCATTTTCTTAAGAATTTGGTTAAGTCATTGTTTCTGGTGGCTGAGTAGTATTCCATTGTGTATATGTACCACAATTTTTGTATCCATTCATCTTCTGAAGGACATCTGGGTTCCTTCCAGCTTCTAGCTATTATAAATAGAGCCGCTATGAACATTGTGGTGCATATATCTTTGTTGGGTATTAAAGTGTCTCTGGGGTATATGCCCAGAAGTAGAATAGCTGGGTCTTCAGGTAGTACTATATCCAATTTTCTAAGGTATCGCCAGACAGATTTCCAGAGTGGTTGTATTAGCTTGCAACCCCACCAACAGTGGAGAAGTGTTCCTCTTTCTCAGCAGCCTCGCCAGCATCTGCTGTCATCTGAGTTTTGGATCTTGGCCAATCTGACTGGTGTGAGGTGGAATCTCAGGGTTGTTTTGATTTGCATTTCATTGATGGCTAAGGATGTCAAGCACTTCCTCAGATGTTTCTCGGCCAATCTGTGTTCCTCAACTGAAAACCTTTTGTTTAGCTCTGTCCCCCATTTTTTAATAGGGTTATTTGATTCTCTGGTGTCTAGCTTTTTGAGTTCCTTGTACACCTTGGATATAAGGCCTCTATCTGATGTGGTGTTGGTAAAGATCTTTTCCCATTCTGTTGGTTGCCATTTTGTTTTCTTGATGATGTCTTTAGCCTTACAGAAACTTTGCAATCTCATTAAGTCCCATTTGTTAATCTTTGACCTTAGAGCTTGAGCCATTGGTGTTTTGTTCAGGAAATTTTCTCCTGTACCTATGTGTTCTAAGGTTTTCCCTACTTTCTCATCTAATAGTTTCAGTGTATCTGGTTTAATGTGGAGGTCTTTGATCCACTTACACTTGAGCTTTGTAAAAGGAGATAAGAAAGGGTCTATTTTCATTCTTTTGCATGCTGAGTGCCAGTTGGACCAGCACCATTTGTTGAATAGGTTGTCCTTTTTCCATTGAATGTTTACTGCTCCTTTGTCAAAAATCAGGTGACCATATACATGAGGGCTCATTTCTGGATCTTCGATTCTATTCCATTGATCCACATGCCTATTTCTGTACCAGTACCATGCAGTTTTCAGCACAATTGCCTTGTAATATAGCTTGAGGTCAGGGATAGTGATTCCCACAGATGTTTTTTTGTTGTTGAGGATAGATTTCGCTATTCTAGGTCTTTTGTTATTCCATATGAAATTGCACATTGATCTTTCCAATTCCATGAAGAACTGGGTTGGAATTTTGATGGGGATTGCATTGAATCTGTAGATTGCTTTTGGTAGGATGGCCATTTTTAAGATGTTGATTTTTCCAATCCATGAGCATGGGAGATCTTTCCATTTTCTGAGATTCTCCTCAATTTCTTTCTTAAGAGGTTTGAAGTTCTTGTCATACAGGTCCTTCACTTGCTTAGTTAGAGTCACACCAAGGTATTTCATAGTTTTTGTGACGATTGTGAAGGGTACGTTTTCCCTAATTTCTTTCTCCACATGTTTTTCCTTTGAGTACAGGAAGGCTACTGATTTGTTTGAGTTAATTTTGTATCCAGCCACTTTGCTGAACTTGTTTATCAGCTGTAGGAGTTCTCTGGTGAAATTTTTGGGGTCACTCAAGTACACTATCATGTCATCGGCAAAGAGTGATATTTTTATCTCTCCCTTTCCGATTTGTATCCCCTTGATCTCCTTTTGCTGTCTAATTGCTCCAGCCAGAACTTCCTATGTTGAATAGGTAGGGGGAGAGTGGGCAGCCTTGTCGAGTTCCTGATTTTAGTGGGATTACTTCAAGTTTCTCGCCATTAAGTTTGATATTGGCTGTTGGTTTGCTGTATATTGCTTTTATTATGTTTAAGTATGGGCCTTGGATTCCTGTTCTTTCCAGGACTTTTAACATGAAGGGGTGTTGGATTTTGTCGAATGCTTTCTCAGCGTCTAATGAGATGACCATGTGATTTTGGTCTTTGAGTTTGTTTATATGGTGGATTACGTTGATGGATTTCCTTATGTTAAACCATCCCTGCATCCCAGGGATGAAGCCTAATTGGTCGTGATGAATGATCATTTTGATGTGTTCTTGGATTCGGATTGCGAGGATTTTGTTGAGTATTTTTGCATCAATGTTCATAAGTGAGATTGGTCTGAAGTTCTCTTTCCTTGTAGGGTCTTTGTGTGGTTTAGGTACGATGGTTATTTTAGCCTCAAAAATGAGTTGGGTAATATTCCATCTCATTCTATCTTTTGGAATAGTTTGGCGAATATTGGTGTTATATCCCCCATAAATTTTGATAAAATTCTGAACTAAACCCGTCTGGACCTGGTTTTTTTTTGGTTGGGAGGCTTTTGATGACTTCTTCTATTTCTTTAGGTGTTGTAAGGTTATTTAGATGGTTTACTTGGTCCTGGTTTAACTTTGGGACCTTGTATCTGTCTAGGAATTCATCCATTTCCTCCAGATTTTCAAATTTTGTGGAGTATAAGTTTTTGTAGTAGGATTTGATGATTTCTTGAATTTCTTCAGTTTCAGTTGTTATGTCACCACTTTCCTTTCTGATTTTGTTAATTTGGATACTCTCTCTTTGCCGTCTAGTTAGTCTGGCTAGGGGTTTATCAATCTTGTTGATTTTCTCAAAGAACCAACTCTTGGTTTTGTTGATTTTTTCAATGGTTATTTTTGTTTGTATTTGGTCTATTTCTGCCCTAATTTTGATTATTTCTTGCCGTCTACTATTTTTAGGTATATCTGTTCCTTTTGTTCTAGGGCTTTTAGCTGTGCTGTCAGTTTGCTGATGTGAGCTCTCTCCAGTTTCTTTTTGGAAGCACTTAGGGCTATGAGTTTTCCTCTCAACTGCTTTCATTGCATCCCATAGGTTTGGGTATGTTGTGTTTTCATTTTTGTTGAATTCTAGAAAATCCTTAATTTCTTTCTGTATTTCTTCTTTGACCCTGCTATCCTTTAACAGAGCGTTGTTTAGTTTCCTTGTTTATGTTGCCTTTTTGTTGTCTTTGTTGTTGTTAAAGACCAGCCGTAAACCATGGTGATCTGAGAGGATGCATGGGAGTAAGCAATCTTCTTTTATGGATGGAGGCTCGTTCTGTGTCCAATTATGTGGTCAATTTTCGAGAAGGTGCCATGGGGTGGTGAGAAGAAGGTGTATTCCTTTACTTTAGGATAGTGTGTACTGTATATATCTATTAATTCTAGTTGGTTCAAAGTCTCTGCTAGTTTTGCAGTGTCCTTGTTCAGTTTCTGTTTCCCTAATCTGTCCATTGGTCAGAGTGGGGTATTAAAGCCTCCCACTATTATTTTGTGGGGTGAAATGTATTTTTTGAGCTTTAGTAGGGTTTCTTTTATGAATGTGGGTGATATTTTGTTTGAAGCATATATGTTAAGGATTGAGAGTTCCTCTTGACAGATTTCCCCAGTAATGAGTAAAAAGTGTCCTTCCTTATCTTTTTTGATAACTTTTGGTTGGAAATTTACTTTATTTGATATTATAATAACCACTCCAGCTTGCTTCTTGGAGCTGTTTGCTTAGTTTTTTTTCCCACCCTTTTACTCTGAGATAGTGTCTGTCTCTGTCTCTGAGATCAGTTTCCTGTATGCAGCAAAAGGCTGGATTTTGTTTATGTATCCAGTCTGATAGTCTATGTCTCTTTATTGGGGAGTTGAGACCATTTATGTTAATAGATATCAAGGAATAGTTGTTTCTGTTTCCTGCTATTATTGCTTTTTTGGGTTGAGTTGTGTCTTTGTTTTATTTCTTCTTTTGTTTTCTTGTTTAGGAGTTTTCTTGTTTTTACTAGGCTGTATAATTCGTTGTAGTGCTGGGTTTGTGGTCAGATATTGTGTGAATTTTGATTTGTCTTGAAATATCTTCATCTCTCCATCGATGGTGATTGATAGTTTTTCTGGGTATAGCAGCTTGGGCTGGCACTTGTGCTCTCTTAAGGAGTGCATGATGTCTGTCCAGGCTCTTCTAGCTCTCATAGTTTCTTTTGAGAAATCGGGTGTGAGTCTAATTGGTCTGCCTTTATATGTTACCTGACCTTTTACCCTTACTGCTTTTAGTATTCTTCCTTTACTTTGGGCACTTGATGTTTTTACTATTATGTGTCTGGAGGTATTTCTTTTCTGGTCCAACCTATTTGGAGTTCTGAAGGCTTTTTTTATGCTCGTTGTCATCTCATTCTTTAGGGTAAGGTAGTTTTCTTCTATGATTTTGTTGAAGATATTTACTGTGCCTCTTTGTTGATACTTTTCTCCCTCACTTTTCCTATTATCCTTAGGTTCAGTCTTCTCATTGTGTCTTGGATTTCCTGGACATTTTGGGTTAGGAGCTTTTTGTTTTTTGCATCCTCTCTGGCTGTTTTGTCTATGTTTGCAATGTTGTCTTTTGTCCCTGAGATTCTCTCTTCGATCTCTTGTAATCTATTGGAAATGCTTGCTTCTGTGATTCCTGATTTCTTTTTTTGGTGTTCTGACTCTAGGGTTATCTCTTTTAGCGTTTTCTTTATTGTATCAATTTCTGTTTTAATTTCCCTCTTCCATTCCTTTCTTTCTTTGGTTCTGTTTTCCTCTAGTTCTTTGAGTTCTTTGAGTGTTTTTCTTGTTTCTTCTTTAAAAGCTTCTGAATCTTTTTGCTTTTCCTCCCGTCCTTGTTTAAGTATCTCTATCAGCATCTTGAGGTATGATTTTAGGTCTGTGTCTTCTTTTTCTGGAGTGTTTGGAATTCCGATGTTTGCTGTTATGGGAGAGCTGGGTTCTTGCGTTGCTAGATTGTCTTGGTTTCCTTGGGATATACTCTTTCTCTTTCCTATTACCATTTTGTTGTCTGTGATATGTTCTTGCCTTTCCCTTGTATCTGGTCTGTGTCTCTGGTTCTCCACTGGTCTAGATGTCAGATGGGCCGAGCCCTGTTTTATGCCTCAGAGTCGTCGGGTGTGAGCAGAAGTTCCAAAGTTCTGTTTCTAGTTGCTGGATCAGGCACCACAGGGCAGGGCAAGGCAGGGTGTGCACTTTCCGTGTGCACTCTGCAGAGATCTCTCTGCTCCGTGGCAGCCCAGGTCTCCCACCCACCAGTTGCTCAGCCTCTACGAGCCTCAGTTCCGGGTGGCAGATGGGACAGGCTCTGCTCTGCGTCCTGAAGTCACCTCCGGGTGGAAACAGAAGTTCTAATTTTCATTTCCCAATCGCTGGATCGGGCAAGGTAGGGCAGGGCGAGGTAGGGTGTGCACTTTCTGTTTGCACTCCTCAGAGATCTCTCTGCTCCCCTGCAGCCTAGGTCTCCCACTCACCAGTTGCTTAGCCTCTATGAGTCGCCGTTCCGGATGGCAGATGGGCCAGGCTCCACTCTTCGTCCTGAAGTCGCCAGTTGCTCAGCCTCTATCCCAAGTGACTTTTTTGATGCCATTAGTATTTTCATAAATTAAGTTGATGAATAGCATTAACCACTAAACTTTGCCATTATACTATGTTCTCACCTTATTACCGTCTATCTCTACAATGAAGAAAAGTGTGAGAAACCGTGGTTTTGATTATTTTTAAATATACCATGGCTAAGACTGTAACTAGCATGTGGTATCTTTTTATTCAATGTTTATTAGCACTGGTTAAATACTAGTGTCCTAAAGATGGAGGTTTGATCACCCTGATTCTTTTTATTAATGACTCTGGGCCTGAGAATGTCTTTTGGCAAGCAATGGCACCAGGCTTTGGCATAAAAAAGTATAAAAAAGGGAGAACTTGGGTTTAATGGCTGCATATGGGGTGGATCCCCAGGTGAGGCAGCCTCTAAATGATCTTTTATTCAATCCCTGTTCCTCTATTTGACCTTGTATTATCTCCTGTAAGTGTTTTGTTCTCCCAAATCCAAGCACCCTTGCTGATGCTAAGAATTACTTGCAGGAACTACCTAGCAATGTCTCCTCTAGGGATCTTCCAGTGTCATACAGATACAGCTGAGCATGGTTGCAGCTAACTATCAGACTGAACACAGGAACCCCAAATGAAGGTGCTAAAGAAAGGACTGAAGGAGCTGAAAGGGGTTGCAACCTCATGGGAAGAACGACATTATCAACCATCCAAACCCTCCACAACTCTCATGTACTAAATAAAACACCAACCATTGAGCACACATGGAGAGACCCATGACTCCCATGGACTAAATCACCAACCATTGAGCACACATTGAGAGATCTATCACTCCAAGTGTATACGTAGCTGAAGATAGCAGTGTCTGGCATCAGTGTGAGAAAAGGCCTTTGGTCCAGGAAAGGTACATTTTCCCAATGTAGGGAAATGCCAAGGCAGTGAGGTAGAGAAGGTGGTTAGGAGTGAGTGCACCCTCCTGAAGATAAGTGGGGGGGGGGTGAAATTAGGATAGAAGAAGGAGATAACATTTGGAATGTAAATACAGAGAGTATCTTATTTTAAAAAAAAAGAAGAAAAAAGAAAGGAAGAAAAAAGAAAGAAAGAAAGAAAGAAAAAGAAAAAAAGAAAGAGAGAAAGAAAGAAAGAAAGAAAGAAAGAAAGAAAGAAAGAAAGAAAGTCCTTTAGGGCTCTCCAAAATGGCATAACAAAATTATGGAAATGGAAGTCCATCTATATGTTTGCCACAAAACCTTCCTGAGAAAGAGCATTTATGTAGTTGTGATATATCCCATGAAATTCCAGAGTTCCAACTGCAATAGTGGTTCTCAAGGATGAGTTGTAATCTTAAAACATCCCAGAAGGTCTTAGAATCAGAGGTATCTGATAGTGTTTTTTTTTTTTTTTTTTTTTTTTTTTTTTTTTTTACTGAGAGATATATTCTGAAATAAATTATATATATTTTTCATTTTTCACTTGCCTCATATATATAATGAAAGCAAAACTGTCTCCCTTGCCTAATTCATAGGAATGAATGATGTAAAGGAAAAAGTAACTATATAAAGTTTTAAAATTAGTGAGTACAAAATAAATGATTGTCATTGTTATCTTTTGTAGTGTTCATATTCCAACAGAATGCAATCAGTGTGCTAGGTAAATTGATTTCTTCTTGTTACTAAATATATTGCTCAGATTTTTTCTCCATCTATACTGTCATTACCAAGTGCAAATCTAGCTTCCAATTCCTAATTATAAAACTATATATTTAAACTGCAAATTTGTATGTGTCTAATGTGTTATCATGATGAAAATTTCCTGTTGACAGGCAAAGTTGATAATACCTGAGTGCTCAGGTGTTTCAACACTAGTATAAATACCATTTTTTCCTTTTCAAATGGGAATGAATAGATTTATATTATACATTTCATTATGAAGACAAATTCAGTGAATTCATGAATTAATTTAAAAGTAAAAGATAAGAGTTTATCATATAATTGTTACCTGAACCAGCTGATTTCTTACTTCCAACAAAAATGTAAAAATTTTAGATCTTCAAAAGACTTATGTTAATAAACCATTCGAAGTTGAGATAGCTTGACCAAAGGTCAAACGAGTTTTTACTGTTTTCCTTAAATCCCTCTTTTCTTTAGAATCTCTTTTTTTTTAAATATCTTAATGAGGGGTTGGATATTTACTTAGTGGTAGAGTGCTTGCCTAGCTAGAGCAAGGCCCCGTGTTTAGTCCTCAAATCTGAAAAAAAAAAAATAGAATATCTTAATGAAATATTTGTATAACTGCAGTTTAAACCATACACATTTATAGACATCATACCTTCATTCCCCTGTGTTAAAGAGTTTTTAGCTTTATGGCTTTTATAAATGAAAGCAGAGATGCCTCCAGATTTTTAATAGGATATTGTCCCAAAATAACTCTATTTTAATAAGCTTGATTGTTTTGAGAACACCGTGTGTGTGTGTGTGTGTGTGTGTGTGTGTGTGTGTGTGTGTGTGTGTGTCCTTATTTCACTGTATAAACGTCTTTAGGCTCACTCTTACTTTTGTTGGAAATGTAGATGTCAATAAAATTTGGGTTGCTGTCCACCAGGAGAAAGGTTCAGTTATGCAGGACAGACAGATGTTCTAGAGATCTCTGTGTCACAGCACACAGACATCATAACCTGCTTCTAAAGCTGCAGGAAGGGTTCTCAATGCAATGTTTTAGTCTCCCAATGATAATTAGAAATGAAATCCATCCCCTGAACTAGTTTATTTCACTAAAACCATACTCAAAGACCATGAAAAAGCAAAGTTAAATGATTCTCAGATGACATGTGCTTCTGGGGATGCATGAACACCACAGAAAAACTGTTAACAGTGCCCATGTCCTCATCATGAGATTCAGCAAAGCTGATTGCCATTTGGAAACAACACACCATGAAAATCAACAGGGAAGATTGCTAGCCACTTCCTTAGCCACTTCCTTCCCTGAGAAATCATCTCCTCTGCATGGGGATGAAAGGACTTCCCTACATTCAGCTGTGACATTTGAAGCTATGTGCACATTTGTTGTGTCAATTAAGTAAACTTCAGATTTCCCCTCACTGTTCCAGGGACAGGAAGAATATAAATGTAGTGATCTCTTATATCAGAACATACTGCCTGTCTCCACAGATGCCCACTGACCCTCAGGATCATGGATGTGCCTCAGGCTGCCATCTAACTGCCCTTTCTAAGGTAGCAGAGGAAGGAAAACAGTGGGCACATTGATGTGGGTGACAGTCCTAGAAGCAAAACCTTTAACTTTCTCCACTTTGACTGTTACCTGGTTATTATTTCTTCTCTCATTTTCTTCCACCTCTCTTTTCCTCTTCTTCCTTCATCTCTCACTCCTACTCCTTCTACCTTTCTCTTTTTTTCATCCTTCTTCTTATTCTTGAGAATTCCATACAATTTATTTTAACCATATTTATTTCCTCTCCACGAATGCCTCCCAAATCTGTGTTTGTCTGCACTGAGTTGACTTTGTGTCTTTTTATATTTTTTCAACTGTCTTTGTTAGGATTTTTACTGGTGTAAGCAATTTGGTGGGGGTGGTTTATTTGGCTTTTATCTACTGCATTATTGGATGCATTGATGGAAATCAAGTCAGGAATGCAAACTGGGAGGGAACCTGGAGGCAGGAGTCCATGCAGAGGACATGGAGGAGTGCTGTTAAATGACCGGCTTCTTATGGCTTTCTCATTCTGCTTTCGTATATCAATAAGACAGGGGATGGCAACAGCCACTATGAAATAGCTTTTCATTAGTCATTCAGAAAATGTCTTACAGGCTTGCCTTATAGTCAAATCTTAGGAAGGCAATTTCTACCTTGAAGCTGCTACCCATCAGATATCTTTGGCTTGCATCAACTTGACATGAAACTATCCAAAATATGAACAAATTTATACTTCCCAAACCATGTTTCAATATTCTAGAAGCTAACAAATAAAAATAGTTAATTGTATAAGGAGTGGACTGGGTGCCTAAATGTCAGTCTTTTGCTGATATTTATTATTAAATTCTTTAACTTGTATTTGTGGGCTTCCTTGAAATTTGGCTACTTCCTTATGTTCCTTCAATAAAGTTGCTTTCTACTGAAATTATCCCATGATCATTGTATTGTTCATAATTATGAATTTGTTTAAATAGACTCTGCTTGTTACTCAACAACTTGTATTGAAGGTTTTTTTTTTTTCCTGTTTGCATCCTTGGGTAGAGATAATACATGTAAAATTCTAATGAAAGAATTTCCTCATGCACTGTGGGAGAAAGGAACATTCTGCATACTCACAAATACTGGTTCCTGCTCATAAGCTGTGTCTTACAGAGTACTTGGTATGTACTAATCGGTTGTTCAATGTTAGCTAGGATTATTTGCAAATTGTGTGCAATTTTGCAGAGTTATCTGCAGTAATACGTTCTAGTTAATGGCATAAACCCAGAAACTAATTATACCCCAGATTTTTGTTTGTTTCCCAAGCTAATCCCCCAAAATTACCAATCTTGCATGCTTGGTAAAGACTTGAATCTACATCTCTAATGCCAATTTATATGGTTTTCCTTCAACTGTGATTCATTGCCCAAAGACCTAAAGTGTTCAGCTCTGCTATCTAGTTAATTGGTGAATGAAATCTGACAGTAGTAATCAAGCATTTACTTTATTCCCCATGCAAAAAGTAAATATTATCAATTATAAGGAAGGATGTTTACCTCCGAGTGTGAAATAAAAACTCTATAACCAAGGCAGGTTATAAAAAGAAGAGTCCATTTGAAGTGGTTCTATGTGGATAAGAAGCCATCATGGTAGGGAAGTAGCAGGCATGGAGACTGTAACATGATATAGTGGGCTGTCACCTTGAGCTGAAATCATGAAGCACAAAAATCAAACTAGAAATCCTTTTAGTTTTTAAATTCTCAAAGCAGGTTCCAGTAATAAACTTACTCTCTTCAGTCTAAATCTCCTGAAGAAAGCTAAAAGTAGTGCTCCCATCTGGAAATCAGGCATTCAAATGTCCAGGACAATAAAGATGTTTGTCATTTAAACTTTTAGAGAGGGCAATGATAATAACCTAAAACAAGAAAGGAGGTTGATTTATTTATAGGCTTGGGATGGGAAACATAATAAGCCATTGATCACTTTTCAAATACACAGTATAAGACATAGTTTAAATAATCATGCTAATTTCACTTACATTATTTATGTTTTCGAGGCAAATGTTATTTTTACTTCAATATTCCAAGTCTCTCTTTAGATCTTTAAAAGAATAAACCACCTTAACAAGTAGATGCAGTGATGGTCCATGTCTAATAACATGCAGCCAATTTCTTCCTAGAATTTCAGATTTTTCTTACCCAGGACTAAACTAAAAGTAAGTAAAATTTCATTGTGCACACTTTCTTTATTGCCACATTTTGCTAATATATTGGACTTCCTGTAGAAGCTAACCTGGAAGGTGGTAACCTTCAAAGAGATTGACAAATAGAGACTCTGGTTTCTTTGAAGTTCCTCAGTTGGAAGATTTCCTGGTGGTCAAAGAGACAAGTGCTCTCTCTGGAGCAATGTTGCATGAATGAAGAGTTGGGGCAAAGGCTATCCCGATCCCGGCACTGCTACAGCATATAAAAGAGAAAGAATGTTGGCCCAGTGAGCTGGAGTGTGCCACTGCCTGTGTTCACCTAGTCTGTTCAATCCATACAGCAGATAGAAAATAAAAACAGTGTCATTTGTTAATGATTCACATTAGATTTATCCACTGGTGCTACATTCTGAAGTGCTTTTGCCTTCCTAACTTTACACCTCATTTATTTAGTTAAATGTCCTCATTCGGTGGTAAAGGCAGAGATGTATATTGATTCACTGAGGAGACTGAAGTCAAAGCTTAAATTAAAAATGCAATTTTTGATAGTCTATCCCATTGTTAAAAGAACCTCAGTGTTCATTTGTGTGTACTTATAATTATGTATATCACTACCCTCTCTGTAGACATTCTGTAGCCTCAATTAAATATTATAACTACTTAATGAATGGCAACAGGGATTTTTGAAGTTGGTAATTATAGCCATAACCTGGAATTGAAACTCTCAGCCTGTTTAATAAGTTAGAAAATTAAACGGTTGTGGCCACTTTGCCTCTCAAAGAACTTTTCACAACAGAACCATTTGGATTTTTTTTTTTTTTTAATCACTAGACCTATTTCAATGGGAACATGTGTAATTTTCTTTTTTTCTCTCTTACCTTGTTGCTGCAGTGTCCAAGTTTTACAGTTGTCACCTGTGTATGTTTTTTTATTACTGTGTGAAAAAATAAAAGCACTCAAACTCAATGATCTTTTAAGGTTTAAGAATCAACAGAACAAATATTAACCAGCTTACATTCTTCATAGAAATACTTAAATAATTAAATTAATCTTGAATTCAGGATTAAAGCTTTTTGAAATTGGGAGGAAATCAATGAGATTTTTATCTTTTGTTTTTTTTCTCAAGATGAAAATAAAGAGGCTTAAGCATAGCACACTGTTACTTTGTGGAAGGAGAAAAAAACTCTTTGGGATTCCAATAACAGCTGTATCAGAATGAAGTTGCTTAGAAAGTCTCCTACCATGCCAGGTTGGAAGCCAAGTAAAAATATATATTAGCCATTCCAGAACCCATGGCTAATGCCCTTGAAAGTTAATGAGAGACAATTGATTCATAACATGTCTGTATATGTGAAGGTAATTCAAAGTGAATAGTAGTCTTAATGGAAAAGTCTTCCAGTATCAAATCAGCTATGCAACAGGCAGGATGCCTGAACTAAGGATGGCTCTACCTCACACCCAGGCTTTTTACCTGAATACGATTTCCAAACTCCAGTGAACCTCTTCCATCTTGAAAAGTGAGAAAAAGAGAAATATTTTCTCAAACATTTAGTCAAGTGCAACTATACTAAGAGAATTGAATCATCAAAGTTAATTTCTTCTGCTACTGATTCCATGTGTGCGGTGTGACAAGCTGCTGGGTGTGTTTACACTTCTCATTCGCACCCTCCCCACATTAAACCAGCCTCTTATCCTGTATTACCTAGAACTCTCTATATGTCTATATATGACCTTCGATGGTCTTGAAATCATGTTCTTTATATCTAACCCATAAGAGTATTAGAGACTATATTTTACTTCATTTTCTAGTTCTTTAAAGGACTCCCATCACATGAATTTTATATTTCTGATGGACTCAGAATATACCTGTGTTCACTCCTTCTACTGTATTTAACCTTTTATCAATTCTTTTCTTTTATGTTTTATGAAGTTGTTGGATTTTACTAAGATTGACCCACCCACTGAGTTAGCCTTCATTTTCTAGGGGCCCCTAACATTATAACAGCAGTTCTGATGGTTAGGGTATGAGTCAAGTAGTTTTTAAAAGGAAAGAAAATAGCAAAGAAAATAAAAACCATGACACTAGGTAAGATAGCTGATGAGCTGCTCAGCAAGATGTGGAGACCATATCCTTTCTTCTGGCATCAGTGAGCTCCTAAAAATACAAAGAGGGCAAACAATCCCAACCTTCTGGAGAAATGTTGGTCAGAGGGAGGTATTTCCAGGAAGATATGAAGTATCTTGCCCAGTGATTAATTTGAATGTTTGGAGCAGTAATGTTTTAGAGCTGGCATCAAGAAAGTTAGGGTGATTTGGGACAAATCTTCAGGCAATATGGACCTTGTTTTCCAACCCTGATGGCACAGTTGTTAGATTACCTCAGTTAAACCAGCATTCTGGGACTACCATCATTAAGCATGAGAATGCTAGAATAAAACCCTGTCATGAATTGTAGACATAGAAAATAACATAGAAGAAACAATAAATGCTTGAAGATGAAAACTTTGCCTTTCACCTGTCAGTAGTTTAATAAAAATATGGAATATTTGACCCTAAGGCAAAGACAGCTATTTCCTTCAAGTATTAGGTAGAAGTGTATGCATTCCAGATTAAACGGTTTATTAACAAGGAGAATAAACTTCATGCCAAACTTCGTTGGCAGTCAGATTTCAAAAGACACAGACTTGTCTGGAGTGGGAGGTTCACATCTAAAATTTTAGTAAGAGACTTTCGAAGTGACAGTAACTAACTATTCAGAAGAGAAGCCAAAAGATCACTTTCAGTATCCGAAGTAAAAATATGACAATAATTAAAAAAAATATTTAGTATGCCCCTTATAAGAACTTAAAAGTAAATTCAAGGGCAAAGTAAAGCAGCATAGCAAATGTAGAAGGGGGAATAGAATATCCCACAAATGAAATAAACATGGGAGATGAATGAAAGAGTTCTGCCAAAGGAGACAAGACAATAGGAGCCCTGTCCTGTTTCCACGCAAGGAAATTACCTGGTCTAATAGGATTTGCCATACCTCAGTGCGATGCCCCGGCCTTTCATTTCCCCACTTCCTGTCTATCCCCACCTCCACCATACAGAACGTGTTCTGTCAGTGAAAGTGGTTAGAAGCCAACGATTTTTACTGAGATCTCACTGTTTTCAATGGGTTATTATATGGGAAAGTGAGAATGCTTTTAATTTAATAAAGTAATATTTAAAACTCTACTGCAAACTGTCAAATGGTTCTTTCTTAGCATCAGCACATTAAGACACCTCTTTGACTCCTAAACTAATTTAATGGTCTTCTATTTGTATAACCTATAAATGAGTAAGTATGCAATCAGAAACACATCCCTCTATAACCTGTGAAGCTGGCCTGTGAGAGAAGATACATTATGGTTAGTTTTACACCCCATGTGCCCCTTAACTACAAGGTAACAAAACATGCTGTGAAGACACAAAGTTACACATAAATTTACCTACCACTATATTGTATGCATTATGGCTTCCCATACCAGAAAAATCCAAATACCAACTTCTGCTTTAAAGTCCCTTCAAAAGTTTGTTCCCAACAGTGAGCAAGAAGTTGGTGGTAGGGTGATTTCTTATCTTCCACCCTTCTGTGGCCCACATCTATTTGAAGCACTGAGGAAGCAACATAGAGAATAGTATTTATATTATCTTCCTTTTATATTTTTAATTATTACCCCCCCCCAAGATGACCCCAATCTCATACATGTGACCTTCTTTGAAAATGGTGGCTTTTTCTATATATGATCAAATCAAGTGTAGGTCTTTTTGCATTTTGGCAGTGTTCATTTGATGGTACTCTTGTACCAATAGGTAGACCTTAAACATAGAAGGAAGTCCATGGGAGGACAGAGGCTGGAGCTAACTGGGGAATCTACAAGCCAATCTGCCTGTGAGCCAGAAATGAGGAAGCAGTTCTCTACAAACTCTAGAAAGAACCCATCCCATGAAGCCTTGATGTCTCACATTAGCCTCTGTAATGTTGAGAGAGAGAGGCTTACTATTGTGTAAGCCACACTTGTGGTACACAGTTATGGCAGCTGTGGTAGTGTAAATGAAAATGGTCCAGATAGTGTAAATATGTTATTATTATTATTTCTCAGTTAATGGAGCTATTTAAGAATTGGAGGGTATGACCTTGCTGGAGTATACGTGGCCTTGTTGCAAGAGGTGTGCTATTGAAGATGTGGTTTTGAGGCTTCAAAAGCTCATGCCATCCCCCCAGTTTCTGTCTGTTTGTCTGTCAGTCTCTCTGTCTCTGTCTGTCTCTCTCCCTTTGTCTATGTGTGTGCATCTGTCTCTGAATGTGTGGTATTTCTTTTTATTTCTATGTTTGTTTCTGTCTCTCTATCTCTTTATCTCTCCATCTCTCTGTTTGTGTCTCTGTGTCATTCTGTCTCTCTGACTCTCTGTATCTTTGTCTCTCTCTCTCTCTCTCTCTCTCTCTCTCTCTCTCTCTCTGTGTGTGTGTGTGTGTGTGTGTGGTAAAATTTAACACCCAAGGCAAGTGATAAAGGAAAGCATTTAATTGGGCTTAGGGTTTCAGAGACTTAATGTCCATGATGATGGAGGGAAGGCATGGAGACAAAAACAACTATGATCTTTCATCTAAATACAAAAGCAGGAGAGAGGGGCAGAGAGACAGAGAGAGGAAAGCAGAGATATACAGAGAAACTGGGGACCCAGATTCTTTAGAAATCTCAAAGCCTGCCCCCAATCTTAGCCACTGTGACTAGTGTAAGGTGGAATCTTAGGGTTGTTTTGATTTGCATTTTCCTGCCAACTAAAGATGTTGAACATTTTTTTAAGTGTTTAATCCTTCCCCAGTAATTCTACCTACTTGTCACCAAGTACTCAAATACCAGACTCTATAAGAGCCATTTTAATTCAAATCACTACAGTGACCTTAAGGAAAAGTAAGGGAGAGTGAGAAAGAGCAAATGAGAATAAATGTAGATGATTCAGAAAACACAGAACAAAGGGAATGCATTAATGCTATATTTCAATTGATCTGGTAAAAACTGAAAAGTAAAACAGTCCAAATAATTTTCTCAGTAAATTTGAAAACAATGGGAATTTAATATTCTAAGTGTGATCTCCTATGTGTTGTCTCTCTTTCTGATCTTAAAGCACATGGGGACACATACCTTTCAACCTACTCTCGATATCCCTTCTCTACTCAGTCCCTCCACCATAAATTTGCCTTTGTCCAGGCTCAGTTTACATTAATAGGACATAGTTACCATCTGTAATCCCTCAGTAATTGTAGAAGAGACTGTTAAAAATCTTTTACCAAATCTATTTTTACAATTTGGATGACTTTATTCATTTTTGCCCCTGTTACTGTGGCATGTGTAGATTCTTTGTAAAAGCATTCCCTTTTCCTTGTTTGCCCAATATTCTAGATAATTTGTTCATCCCTGTGTTTTCTAAGGCTCTCAACTAGAGCTTCAGCTTACATGCAGCTGTGCCAAATTTCTTCATTCTTTTAAATGTAAAATTTTGCTTAAGTTATTTGTAGAGTAAATATATTAAGTATTTGTGTTTTCTTTTTGCATCATCATATCATGAATGTTTCCTCAATAGGCAGATATGTAACATGATATATGACATTGTATATTTATATAGTTACTTGTGTCTAAATTTCACTCTGAGTTAGTTCTTATGATTTTTATCTCTGAATTTTGTTTTAATTTTGTAACCTCTCCGGCATTGCTTTTTGTTTCTTTTGTTAATTCTTCACAGTGTCAAGTTTCATTGCAAAATTCTCTAGAGGGCTTCTTTTATTTCTTTAATGCTTGTAAAATTCCCTTAAGAGGATCCAGAGTATTAAATTATCTTTAAATGCTGCTTTGGTCTTTGGTCTGTTATAGATTTATATGTCTTTCTCATGCACTGTGTTTGAATGTGTTAGACACCAGGCATGCTCATGGTCATTTGCTGGGGGCATTTTTTTAGAGGTTGTGGAAGCTTTTAGGAGCAGAGATTCCAAACTTTGACACTGCCAGATATGAGGTTTACACTTAAGGGCATTGCAATGAAGTTATGAAAAAATATAGTCATAATTTTAAAGTGCTTTGTGATTTTTGTTTTCTACACACTTGTAACTGTTACCTGGCACATTCAGCCTATGAGCTGGAGGTTAGATGTGCCTGCAAATGAGGAGTCACAGCCTAACTAGAAGGGGTTCTTTGTTCAATGATTTTTCAAGGTATTGTTCATCCCTAGCTGAAGGCCTTACTTGTACATATGGGTGGGTCTAGACAGATGTGAGCAAGAAGCTTTGCACACTTCCTCCCACTTTTGAGAGTCATCAACTCCTCTGCATACCAGGGGAACCCCATTCTGATGGGCTATGCTTCCTGAACTGTGACCTGGAATAACTTCTGTGTCTCAAAAATATACTGTGGCATTTATTCTGTCACAACACACAAGGAGAAACTAATGTGGCACATAAAGACACCAAGTATAAGCTGGGCTTTCTCATAGTTTCTTCTTTCTTAAAAGGCTGGTGGAAGGTTGATGTATGAGCAGGAGACCTGGTGATTACTTCCCATCAATGTCGTGTTTACCTATAATTTGGTATGCATTTCCCAAAAAGAAATTAGTTTTGGTTCCTGCCCATAATTATACTGAGATTTATTTAGCCTTTAGATGGTTCCTATACTCTGAAAATGTTTCTGAACAATGTCCATTCCAAGGACCTGAGATAATACACCTATTTTCTGTAAAACAATTTGAAATTCAACATTTTAAATAATATGCTCTCTGTAAACCAGAACTAGAAATCTACTTCATTCTCTGGGTTTCTTTCTATACTAAGTTTTCACTGATAAGCCTTGGTTTTATGGTTTGTTCTTATTCTTATTGATTTATATTCCTGTGTGCCTATATGTCTAATATGTTACAGCTATCACAGGGAAGCAGGAGAGAGCATCAGATCCACTGTTTACCCACATTCATTTGGTGCCTACTGAGAACTATCTGTTTGTTTTCTGGGATGATTATGATTTATTCATGTTATTCTAAAGTCAAAATTAATAGCACTATATTCGAAGTACTAATATTTTTGTGCAATAAACTAAGTTGCCACTTATAGATATACTGCAGCCTACTGCCCTGTCCACATCCTATTTTATAACTGATTTCTACTATGCTCAGTGTTTGTCCACAATTATTGCTTGATTTCACTTATCATACTGTGTATCATGACATATTTATTCTTGGTAAATTTTCCGGGACCCCCCCCCCATTGATTTTCTTTTATATTATTCTCTGATGGTAGCCCAGCCAAAGCCTTGTTTCCTTCTTTCCTTTCCCCTGTTCTTTCTTCCTTCTTTCTTTCCTGTCTTTTTTACTCATCTATAAATTTGAAAATCTAGAGATTTTATCCTATGATCAGTGACACTGATGCATTATGAAAGAAAGCCTAGGGTTATTCACAACTCTGTAATGGGGCTAAGGTGTTGAGAATTCCTTCTAGACATAAAATCCAAACTTGTAACTAATACCCTGAGATGACTAGAACCCCACAGGCACAGGATATCACTTATGGGATAAACTCAGTTCCTTAGGGACCCAGGTCCATGAAACAGGAAGAGGAGTTTTCTCACTAGCTCTGAAGACCATGGATTTTATGTACTGTGTTTTCCTGAAGATTTTTAGGGTTCAGGTCTTAGACTAGGTTGAGACTAATTTTATCATGCTCTTAAATAAGTTGAATGTATATTATCATTTTGATTGGCTTTATTTTATTTTTTCTCTCTTTGAGGGAGTTTAGGTGTTTTTCACTATGCGGTAACCAGCAGAAGTTGCAGAGATACTGGAGAGGAACAGATCAGAAGTGAAGTAGCAGAAACATTTCTTTCTCTGCCCTCTTTCTTCACATGCCAAGAGACCCTGGGTTAGGTTCTTTCTCAAAACATCTCAGGAAGCTAATGGGGGAATGTGCAGACTGTGCCGTGTCAGTTGTAAAATGTCAGCTGTTGCAAGTGTGGTGCATTGATGATATGGGATAACCGTGTGGATGAAGCAAATGGGAATTGTAGGTGGCAGTATCGAAATTGCTATACCTGCAAATTTGCTGCTAAATTTGTGCAAGCTATAGGTTGGTGTTTCTATGCAAGGTGGCTCCTGAGCCACATTTCCTAAAACTCAGCAAAATGAATCAAAAGCTTTCCTGCAGAGGAAAGCATTTCTACACTCTATGTTATTCTAAGGGGAAAAAATTGTGATTTGCAAATGCAGTTGACTAGGTGTGCATTTCTAAATGAGACCGATTAGATAAGATTCTGAGTAGAAAATTGTATTTGATGTATGTGAATTGTCCTCCATCCTTTTTTTTATAGTGCCTTTAGTGACTCCTTGTAAACTAATAGGATCTATATCTCTTTACAATGTGAGAAGACTTTGAACTATGTGGCAATAGATTGTTTTGTAGTCAAATTAATGCTTTTGGAAGCTGGTTTTAAAAAGATGTTCTAGTTTCATTCTGTTGTTGTGATAAAACAATCTTACTAAAAACTACTTAGGGAGGTTTTTTCAGCTTACAAGTTGCAATCCATTCTTGAGGAATGTCAAGGCAAGAAGAGTCTCAAGCAGAAACATAAAGACAGATCTGACACACTTAACAAATTATGCATAAATAGCTTTCTTATGCAGAGGTCACAGCAACCTGCCTAGGGATGACACTGCCCACAGTGAGCTTCTTTCTCTGCATTCATCAGTCAATGATGAAGAAAATTTCCCCAATGTCAATAGGCCAATCTGATCTGGCAATTCCTCAGTTACCCCTTTTCTCTCAGATGATTCCAATCTTGACAGAGTAGATCATAAAGATAACTAGGACTCTAAGCACTCAAAGATTTGAGTTCTTTATGGCTCTTTCCATGCTAGAACTAAAAAATTAATTAATAACTAGTGTGCATATATATGTGTGTGTTTGTGTGTGTGTTGCTTTGCAAAACTACAAAAGGACTGTAGTTTGTGTAATTAATAGTCACAAATTTTCAAGGCTATGTGGAATCTACTTTTCCATATATTTCAAATTGCTCTAAACAGAAAACCAAGGAGAGAACACACACACATAACACATACACACACATATTTTGCATATACACAAATGTGTATATGAGCCAGCATACTACACGCATATGAGAATATGCATCATCATATACATACACATATATATGTACATACTCATATGCATATATGTATACATATTTGTATACATACTCATATATATATATGTACGTATATGTATATGTATTTGTATATATATCCATATACATACATGTATACATGTTCATATACATATTCATCTATATATTTATACACATCATATAAATACAAAGACACGTACATGTATACGTACACATATATATCCCACTACCCCACTACAAGGAAGCTCATTCTTGGCAGGCTTTCGTCTGAGTGTGAAAGTGACAATGTTGAATGATAGAAGCAGCCATAATGGCACGAAGTAAATTCCTGAATCTGAACTGTGTAGCCCAGTGGCACCAGTTAGGTAATGAGAACTAACTAGAATCTCCCATGGGAGACCCACTTCTACCTGATAGCTGCTAATAGCAATTCTTCCACTCTTCCCCAGAGCCAAATGTATCCATGGACCTGTGCGCTTTGCATGACATGCCAGTGGTCAGTTTTTCCTACCTGTCAGATGAGCTACTCTTGAATATCATATGACCAGCACGTTACACTGATAGCTAATATTCTGTGTAAGACTGCTGATCAGAGAATCTCCCTATGTTTGTTCACATACTGTAATGTTGCTATTACTGGTGTTCATTAACAGAACCTTTGCTCACTAGAAAGTACCCTAGGAAAGCTGGAAAGACACTGCAGTGATTCAAATGGGGACTAGTCCTGGATGTCCACAAACATTCATTATGCCACAAGACAATCTATTCCTTATACAACACCAGCTGAGGGGATTTAGATACCAAACTTTAGTGGGAAGAGTAGAAAGGTAACTTATGCCAATATCTAATTTAATAAAGACAAAATATTTTATCAACTTGTGATTAAGTAGATCACACTCTTCACTATAGCCAGTTTCTCTAAAACTAATCTTCCTGCTATAAACAATTATTATAATAAAATAACTTAATATACAGTGATAGTAACCCATAACAATAATAAACAATGATATAATAATAATAGCTATTATTATTATTATTATAAATACAGTGTGTCTATAAAATGCTACCAGATTATAGACATACTTTCATGTAGAGGGAACTGGATATACAGTTCTTTGATTATTGGAACACAATAATTCACAGGTAAAAGTTGACTCTAATTCACAAAGGAATGAACAGGAAACAGAGAAGGTTTTTAGTAAGAAATAGAAGAATGCAAGGATAGGCATATAGGAAAAATGAGCCTAAGATGAATGAATGATTGACTCTATCTAGGTTCTGGAGACAGGGAATCACTGCTTTGAGTTGTGTACCACCAGAAATTCCACTAGACCTTCCTGGATAAGTCCAGATAAGTGACCACGCCAAAGGCTCTAAACCTTAGTGAGTAACTCAAAATCAGTGACCACGCTGATGGCTCTGGTTAATCTCAGTATGCTGCAAAATACGACAAAATGTTCATCTTTCAATAACAATTGTAGGTTCACAAATTGATGGTAATAAAAGAAAGATTAGAAGTAATGGGATGAGAAAAAAATCTGTTGCTGTAATTATTTAAAAGTGAGGTGGCTACGGGTTTCTGGTTGTTCTTACTCTGCACAGAGCTATGTGGTCCATGGGCCACGGGCCACAGAGCTGGGAGGCATGCATCCTGGCTGCTTCGCTGCCGGCAGCTTTCCCACCGCACACTGTTTCCCTAGCAGGTTGTTATCACACCTGACATACACATTGCAATCAGTGGGCCACTCCAGTGTAGTACCGCGCCACACTAGCCACAGGTATTCTGTAGCTGCCCTCTTCTAGCTGTCTCTCTGCCAGCCAGAAATTCTGCTCACATTTCCTGCAGCACGGTAAAATCAAAGATCCAGAAACTGGTAAATTCTCAGTACACAATATATCGCACAATAAACTCACAATCAATTAATAAAGATATAAACTGCCCACCTAGATAAGACAAATTGACCTATAGAGATCCATCTCTTTTTTTAACTTTATTTTAAAAAACAAAGATAAAAGAAAAAAATTTTAAACATTTTTGCATAAATGTATACAAATACAATTATGTCAGTGCTTGGCATTTTTTTTCTTTTTTTTTTTTTTTTTTTTAAGGTTTGATACTCTGCATTAAGGTCTTACTAGTTACAATGAGCAAAAAGTACATGTAAAACAGGATGTAACCCGGAATTAGTCAACATTTTCTTGGTGTGTAAGGATTGAGCATGACATTTTTTTGTTTTGTTTTGTTTTCTTTTTTTCTTGAAATTCACACAGTCTGTGAGTTGTTTCTGGGGTAGTCCAAGCCTCTGGGTTTAGCATCCCACTATCAGTGACTGCATATTATGTCTGTTCTTTTGTGACTGGGTTATCTCACTCAGGATGATATTCTCTAGATGAAAACATTTTCTTAAGAATTTGGTTAAGTCATTGTTTCTGATGGCTGATTAGTATTCCATTGTGTAAATGTACCACAATTTTTGTATCTATTCATCTACTGAAGGACATCTGGATTCTTTCCAGCTTCTGGCTATTATAAATAGAGCTGCTATGAACATTGTGGTGCATGTATCTTTGTTGTATATTGGAGAGTCTCTAGGGTATATGCCAAGAAGTGGAATAGCTGCATCTTCAGGTAGTACTATGTCCAATTTTATGAGGAATTGCCAGACTGATTTCCAGAGTGGATGTATCAGTTTAAAACCCCACCAACAGTGGAGAAGGGTTCCTCTTTCTCCACAACCTCGCCAGCATCTGCTGTCATCTGAGTTTTGGATCTTGGCCAATCTGACTGGTGTGAGGTGGAATCTCAGGGTTGTTTTGATTTGCATTTCCCTGATGGCTAAGGATGTCGAGCACTTCCTCAGATGTTTCTCAGCCATTCAGTGTTCCTCAACTGAGAACGTTTTGTTTAGCTTTGTACCCCATTTTTTAATAGGGTTATTTGATTCTCTGGTGTCTAGCTTTTTGAGTTCCTTGTACACCTTGGATATTAGGCCTCTATCTGATGTGGTGTTGGTAAAGATCTTTTCCCATTCTGTTGGTTGCCGTTTTGTTTTCTTGACAATGTCCTTAGTCTTACAGAAACTTTGCAATCTCATTAAGTCCCATTTGTTAATCTTTGACCTTAGAGCTTGAGCCATTGGTGTTTTGTTCAGGAAATTTTCTCCTGTGCCTATGTGTTCTAAGGTTTTCCCTAATTTCTCATCTAATAATTTCAGTGTATCTGGTTTAATGTGGAGATCTTTGATCCACTTACACTTGAGCTTTGTACAAGGAGATAAGAAAGGGTCTATTTTCATTCTTTTGCATGCTGAGTGCCAGTTGGACCAGCACCATTTGTTGAATAGACTGTCCTTTTTCCATTGAATATTTACAGCTCCTTTGTCAAAAATCAGGTGACCATATACATGAGGGCTCATTTTTGGATCTTCTATTCTATTCCATTTATCCACGTGCCTATTTCTGTACCAGTACCATGCAGTTTTCAGCACAATTGCCTTGTAATATAGTTTGAGGTCAGGAATAGTGATTCCCCCAGATGTTTTCTTGTTGTTGAGGATGGATTTTGCTATTCTAGGTTGTCATCTCTTAAAAAATAACATAACTATCTGTGTTTCAACTAAGACCAGCAGGATCTGGATCATCCTGCTCCATCCCCACCTTGATTCTCCTCCTTCCTCTTCTCTCCCCCCTTTCAAAAACTGTCGCTGTCCCACTATCTAGTGTCCAATGACAGGCTTTGTACCAGCCCTCTTTTCTTCAACCACAGTAATCGTAATGAGCTAATAATTAAAAATTAATTAATAAGAAGTAAAAATAAACCCTTTCAATAGGTAAGATGTCCTACAACAGAAAAGCCAAGCATAAAATGAAATAGTCATCAAGATCCTCTATCTTAAAAGATTTCAATAAAAAATGAATGATAAACTGGAAAATGTTTAAAATATACATGACTATGAATACAGTACATAAAACCCCTGGAATCAATCCATAATAGAAGAGGATAAAAGTAGCTATTCAAAAAATTCTGAAAACATATACAACAGTATTATTTTGCCTCAACAGGTGATACACATACATGCACATACACACACACACACACACACACACACACACACACACACACACACAGAGGCAATAACAGAAAGAGAAAGAAGAGGTCATGACTTTTAAACCAAACATGAAGAATATATGGGAGGCATTGAACACAGAAAATGAAAATGTGATTAAATTATAATTTCAAAAACAAAAATATTATGAGTATATACATTGCAAAATAAAACAAAACAACAACAATAACAACAAAAACAGAATATTAGAAGTTAGGAAAAAATGTCCTTTGTTTTCATTATTCATTAAGAACTTAAGTGTAAGGCCAGCATACCAGAATGGTTGATGTTAAAGATTTTTTCCACCCTAGCAATGAGAGTGCAAATTATGAGCTGTGGGAATTCATCCTTTCTGTGTCTTTCCTGCTTCTAGGACTTCTGGTTTCTCCATGTATGCAAGTCTCATGACCTCCTTCTGGAACACTTCCCAGGGTGATATTTCTGATTGGTATCCCTGAGCTGGGAGGAAACACATTCATTAAAAACGTGCTTACCATGTACCCTAAAATAGGATCCCCAAATCCAGGTCCTATTTATGATGTCCAGCATCCCCCAGGCTTCTGCTTTCTGTTTGGACTTTACAGGCATAGAGCTCATGCTGCTTCCTCTACTGAAATGACGAAATTATTTCCCTCAACCAGGAATCCCATGCCTTCATCCTGCACCCAGAAAACATTCATAGATAAATTTATTAGCTTCTAAGTAGGTTAAAATTCCAGACACTGACAACTTCTTTGAGAGGGTTTAACCTTCTCTGATGTAGGTGAATATATATATATATATATATTATTCATTATATATATATATATTATTCATTATATATATATATATATATATATATATATATATGTAATGAAGAAATACCATTGCTACACATCTATATAAGAGTAATGAAAACATAAATCCACAAAACTGTATGATAATTCAATAGGACTTCACATATTATAGCCAACATTTGGCTTACTTAAACAATGAATTACACCTTATCAATTTAAGAAGTAAAACCGTTTGATATCATGTAGATGAATCTCAAGGCTATGCTGTGAGAGACACCAGACACAAATTCAGAGCTTCCTCTTCCTCTTCTTTAAAGTTCCACAGATGAGTGTGAACTCACGAGTTCACTCTTATTTCATCTATGGGGAGGAATGAATGGGATCTGCCTTAAGGATGATACACTTCAGTGATCTTACTCCTTGAAGTGGATGCAATAAATATTCAGTGACTTTAATATTAATTTGCAAAGGAGTAACATTTAAGCCGAGTGATCTTGTTAGGGAAAAGAGGAAGCATAAATGAGCAGTGATTTCAAAGCATCCCATAAACTTTCTTATTTCTTAAACTTTTATTCTTCTCTCATACATTACACCCACCTTTCCTCTCCTTCAGATCTCTCCCTCTTCTGTTTCCCTTCAAAAACTAAAACAATAAAAAGCAGGCCTCCCACTACCTAGCATGGCTTAACAAGATACAATAATACTGGGCACAAACCCTCATAGCCTGGCTGGACAAGGCAACACAGTAAGAGAGAAAGGGTCCCAAGCACAGGGAACTTTAAATATGAAGGCTACATGCCACAGGTTCTGCAGTTAGGTAGGAACATGAACTATGGATGCTAACTGTGCAATGTGTATATCAATAATCACATGAAAGGGTGTGTAAGCAGGTGCATTGGTTTGATGATAAAATAACTCAAACAAGGACTGAGCCTTGAAATCGTCAACATGCAAATCATCCGCACTAAAGAGACTCAGCAACTTTGTACATTTACGCATTTATACATATGTAAACTACCAACCAATGAACAAGAGGCTATCAGAGTGAGAAGTGGAGTGGAGGTGGTAAGAGTGTGGAGGGCAAGGATGCGGGAAGGACTGGGTGGGTGAAGGGCAAGAATGATGTGATTATTTTCTATTGAACAGTTTTAATAAAAATTAAAAAATGCAAAATCAAAAGGTATAAGGGTCACTCAGGCTAAAGAAGTGAAAATGGGAAAGAGAACACTTTGTGCAGTTCATTATAAACAGTCAGTAGTCAACAGACATAGATCACATTGTAAGTGCAATTTAGAGTAGTTTTAATGTTAATGGTTTCCTTAACTGTGTATTTACTGAAGCTGACCAGAATCACATAGTAAGAAAATTCAAGTTTATATTTATTCTACACCTAAATAGAGGTATGAAGTGTTTCCTCCCTTAGGAATCCTTCCTCAACCCTCCCTTCCTTCCTCATCCCCTCCCTTCCTCTTCCACCCTCCCCTCTATCCCTTCTTCCCTCCCTCCATCCTATTAATTTTCTGTGGAAAGAAACAAATACTACCTATTAGTAAGAATGGAGCAGGAGCAGAAAGACCAGTTGGACCCTGCACTCAAGCCTGCAAATATGATTACCTGTTTGTGTCAACTTTCCCTTTTTTTTTTCCTGCTCTGTTGAATATCCCCCAAATCTCAATGGATCAGGACAATAATGTATTTCTCACTCCGGCGGACTTGCAGCTGGGAATTGGATGGGGTTTCTCCTTGTGCCTTTTTCTCTCTGGCATCCAGATCTAACGTGCATTTTCTATTTAAAACATGTGGGTTTCTGGCAAAATGGAAAATTGTGGTAGCCAAGCTCTGTAGGGGCTCTTCAAGCTCTTATTCAGACATGCAGAAGTCTTCTGGCTGGAAAGGTGAAAATTCTCTAAGAAATCCACTAATATTAGAGGTTTATACCCAGAGGGAAACAATGCAGTGCTCAAAGTTCAAACTGACTTTCTTTAGGAAAGAGAAAATACTGGCAACATGTGCAGATGTGGGACAGAGGGAGATAGCAGCAAAGGTTAGACTGTAAGGAGCCATCCTTCCTGCAGTGATCCTGGTGGCAGCACTTGTTAATTTCACAGGCAAGGCTGTAGGAGGCACTGCCCTGTTATGACACAGAGAAGAAGGCTGAAGAAGAGGTCTGAGCTGAGATGAAGAATCTTCCATCTCTCCTTCAAATAAAAATGTATGCAAATAGTTCACAAGAGGAATCAGCAGAGAAAGTGGATGTGGGCAGATACTTGTGCCATGATTGCCAAGGACAATTGTGGACTCTATATGGGATTGTACAACACACCCACTGTGAAGGGCAAGCAGGACTTCAACTGGAAACATCTTGTAAATGATGGTAAAAAGCTTAAACCTTGGAAGGTAGGAAGGTGATGAGTAATTTGAAAAGTGGATGTCATGATGGTAGCTTCACTGGAGAAAAAGGAAATCTCCAGAATGGATAAAATTAGATGGGAAATATTAAAACAGCCAATTATGTTAATGTAATGGCCTCAGTGGCTCTAAATAATATGGCAGTCACAAGGAACTAGAATATTTGATTGAGGAAATTGCATCAACAGGAATTATTATGTTTCGGTGGCTTACAGTTGTGAGTGCCTATGATGATCCCTATGTAATTTCTTTTAAATTGTTTATATGTTTGTTTGTTTGTTTTTTTTTAAAGACTAGAAGACAAAAGATTAAGAAAACTAGAGAAAGAAGAGTAAAGCAAGACTTTCGGGCTCTCTGGGAGATAAATGTAAACCACCTTCTGGACATCAAGGAAGTATGAGGCTAAAAGTAGAGACATTTAAATCTTGAGGAACACAGACTGAACAGAACAGCCTAGGCTGCCTGAAAATATGACAATTCACTGGAAGGTTAACAATGGGAAGTAACTTTTACTTTAGAAAGATTATTTCAGATACTGGCATTAATAGGAATCAAGACAAATGGGTGAGAGATGGTTTCCTCAGTAGACAAAGTGAGAAATGACCTGATTAGAACCCTGAAGTATGTCCCAGAGAATGACAATGGTGGAAAATCATTTAACAGCCTCATGGAAGATCTGGGGATGTTACAAGGGAGGCTTCATTGTTTAGGGGACAGGAGCTAAAGGAGAGCTAAAGAGGAGAGAAAAGCTTGCCTCTTCAATGCAGTGGTTATGCTCACAATCAGAAGACAATTCTGCAGGTCAATGAAAACTTGTGAAGGATAGACTTTTTTCTCTCTCTCTCTTTGATTTTAAACCAAAAAGGGCAAAAACTTGTGGCTAGCCCAGCCATGAGTCTTAGTGAAAGAACCTACTGCCACTACTGGGCTGACTATACATGAAATTAAAACAACTCATAATGACTGACTTGTCATTATACAGAACTTCTTGCTATAAATGATACAGTCAATCCTCAGTTATGCAAAAACTCCTGACCTCCTGACATGCATAAGGAATAATTAATTTTATTTATACACTAAGAATTGATTTAAAATCTGACAAAAAAGTTAGGATTAATTTAATACTTCCAAAGGAAAAACCTAATGTGTTTACTCTTTTAGTCTCTACATGAAAAAGAAACTAATGTCCTTCTTGGATTCTTAATACTAACTATATTTGTATGTGTGGTGTTTTATTCTTTTCTGTAGTCAGGTGACTATTTATTGTAAACATAAGTTATACACACATATAAGGAACCTAAGGACACAAGTTAGTAAAATTCAATTTATTTTAACAAGTATTAGAAATTATAAAAATTATCCAATGTTCAAAAAATTGTTCTAGGACAACTTACAGACATGGTAATTGTTCCAAAGCATCACTTGATGAGCAAAAGAGGCAGGAGAAAGAATATACATAGGCATCTCAAGCTTTCTGGTTGGTTGAGTGACCCATAGTAGAAAGAAGATTCTTGGACTACCAAAAAGATGAATACAATATATTTTGTAAGACATACTAAAAATTTATTATGCTCTCTAAGTAGATCACTGTTTAATAGCCTTAGCTACTAGTAGCTGTATTTGGCTTAACTGTAAAATTCTAGGCTGAAGCTTCAAACTCCTAAGAAATGACTGAAACAAAATCACACATACCAGTCATTGACAATTATAAGAATTTAAAAACTGTTTTATAAATATATAAATTATGGTATGCAAAACTGAGGTTGAGTTATATGAAGTAGCTACGTTGTAGATGTGATATAGTAAGTGTTTATCAGCTGATAAACTATGCTTGCTTATGTCTCAGGATACTAAAAATGAGATGGAAAGCCATCTTACTTTGAGAATAATTTATGAAATATTTCCATCTGCTACATTAAGAATAGGTCATAACTTAAAGAAAACCAATGAAGTTTTATTTTGATTCATGCAATCTTTTTAATTGCTAAATTAAAGAAGATATGGGCCTTGGGAAAAATCAGAAATCACATGATATTCCAATTCCTTGTTAAATAACCCCATCTACATTTGCCTTTATAGAATTCTGTTTTATTAAGTGTTACTGTTCACCTGAGGATGAAAGTCATCAGGCCTTCAATACCCCATAAGAATAAAATTAAACTTTTGAATGAGCTTTGATTTTTCTTGCCTGTTCTCTTTCATTGTGCCTTTTCTAGGAAGGAAAATTTATGTACCTACTACACAAGATTCTCGAAACCTCATGCCAAACATAAGTCTTTTTTGCACTCCAGGTGGCTGGTACTAGACTGTCATTTGCTTCCCTTGAATCAATTCTCTAAGTATGTCTGGTTCACCAGTGGCTGCAAAGGTCACTTCCATATTCATAGTTTAGGGACACTGCAATCACTATTTTTATGGAGAAGAAATGTTAAATATTTTAAAAGTTCATACATATAAGAGCATCTGTTTATGAACATAAAAATCCATTGCTCTTATAAGCTAGAATTTAAAAAGCCAAATTTTAACATACCTGATTTCTGACTCACCCTCCAGAAGATCTTCTCTTGGTTGACCCTGTTTACATTACAGTCTAATACATTCCACTGTGATATAATTGCTTTATATCTTAAAACATAATAGAAGGATCTTTGCTATTCTATCTTGGCTGAATTTTGCTTGTTTTCCAAAGGCCTTTTTTTACCTATATTTTCTCTAGGATAAATTTTCATTTTTCAGTTGAAAAAAATCACCTCACATTTTTCTATTTTCTGTTTCTGTAAGTAGTGCACATTAGTGCATAAACTCTACACCCTTTCCTCTTATTGAAGTCATCTTTGTCTTTTGATCTTCACATAATCATTTGCACAGGAAGAGTTATATTTTATCTTTGCTCTATACTGTATCAATATTTAGGCCATATTTATGTATATCATAATTATCTGAGATCTGCCAAGCATTAGTTCTTGGATCCCAGCAAAATGGCAATGATTTAATTGGTCATACCTTCTTTAATTATAAATTTATTCTCTTAGACCATTTAAGATGTTGAGCTTAGAATCGCCAACTAGATTGTCCTCACTCAAATCAATGAAATATCTGAGAACAACTAATGGAAATGCCTATCAATTTAGTAACTGTGTATCCACATTGACCTTGACTTGGCGAGTGATAATCATTGGTCAATGAATGGAAAAGATAATTTGTAGGAAAAACAGTTGATATGTGGTAAAGAGATTTATCAAAGGCACTGTTTACAGGAAAGAAAAGTATCCCACTAGAGGGTAAGCTCTTTAGACACATGAGAAAAACAAATTTTAATGACTGCCAAGCAAGGTGGGGGAGCAGTAGAAGAGGATTAAATGGAGTGGCATCAGACAGAAAAGGGGTAGAGATTAAAGGAAGAGGGAGTAAGCTGTTTTAGTGATAGACATAATGGTAGTGTGCAGGAGCAGACATTTCAGTCCTGCCTGAGTGTCACTATCTCTATGAAGGAGCAGGTAACAGATACACTCCATGCTTATTTTTAAAGTTAGAGAAAGCTTCACAAGTACTAGCCAAAAATAGAAAAGTATGCTCTTCCCAGGTCTCTAGAATGGAGTAGTTAGCAATATTTAGAATTAGAATTAGTTCATACTCTATAGAGAACAAACCTACAAGATTGATGTCTACATAATAGGTTCAGGTTCCATTAAAATGAAAGACCAAAGATGTTGGCAAGTGTTGTGCTGATAAGAGAGAAATGACTGGTGTTTGTGGCCTAGGCTGAGGAGAAAAGTGAGGGTTGTCCAAATAACTGATAGCTTATGTGAGTTAAGAAGTCACAGAGATGAAGAACTTGACAGATACAGAAATATGTGGTGTAAAATGGAAACAAAGTTTATCGCTTCTGTTGAGATGGTAATCATTAAAGATTCCAGATATAAAGTATGTCAAATGTAATGGAATTTTATTCTTGATGCTCTTGGCAGTCAACTATACAACCTTGGGAATAAACTCTAACTTCTCTTGCACCTCAAATTACCATATGAACAGAAGAGGATAAAACATGGAGTACCACTCCAGATATCTCACATGCACTACTGTATGATTTAAGTGTTAATAACTCATTCTTGAAAATGATACAGTCATTGCTTAAGAATGCCACTTCTTAAGTGTTTCCAAATATGGATTTTCTCCCTTGTGTCTGCCTGCCTGGGGTTCCTTCTAGCAAGGACAATGCTACTAACAGCTGTGTCTGTCATCACATTCCATAATCTCTGTTCTCTTCAAAGACAGTCCACTGAACCTTACTGTTTATTCTCTGGTTCTTATAATATCTCAACACCATGAATCCCACCTCATGTACTAACCCATATGTCTTCTCTCGGCTTGCTTCTCACACACATTTACTTCCCTGGATGATTCTTCACATTGCTTTTGCTGTAGCAATTTCTTATCACCCTAGTGCAGACACTTCACCATAGATTTTCACAGAGATCTACATTAACAGATGACATTGTCTGTTAGACCACACCATTCCAATGTTCAAGTGTCTCACACTACAAACATCGAATAGTCCTTCTTATATAAGTCAACATACTAGTTCACATCAAGAAAGAATTTTGCAAATCATGTAAAGTTCTTCTCCTTTTTACCTCATTGCCCTCCTCCACCAAACTTCTAAAGTTAATTCTTTTCCATTGTCTTTCAGACTCATTAAAGACCACTTGTATTCCCTTCTACTAATCTAAAAGCACTTATTCCTCATTACCTTATACTTTCTTACTATCCCACAGGAGGTCATGCTATTCCCAGAGAATATCATATACTTTCTTAAAAATATATCCTTGTGTGCATAATGTTCTGCATCTATAAAACATATATAGCAATTTCACGGCTTCTCGATTCATGATGTAATATTTCTCCAACTTTTAGTTTGCGAAAACAAGGCTATTCAAGATGCAATGTTTATAGACTATTGCCACTGTTCATCCAACATGTGCAGATTAATGGGTTGCATTTATCATCATGTTAGAACTGATATTTGGTCTTCTTTGAAGTCTATCTTCTAATATCTGCATAAATGATCATCAGTCATCCTTCAAAAGCTACAGTTGTTATGAAACACTTTATGGGAACAACATGCTACCAGTAATTAAAACCCATTATTACCTGGCACATATTAAATTTCAAAAAGGTAGTTAATGATGATGGGATGTACAGAAACAAAAGTAAGCCCTGTCATTTTGGCAGTAAGTTTATAGGAAACCATTAGAACACAGCTAAAATGTTAGATAACTATGCCAATGGGTTTTATGCAAGATAATGTGTTAGTTGGGTCTTTTCTGATGTACCAGGTTCTCTGACACAGACAAAACAAACACACAACTCTACCATTGTGGACTCATTTCTGAAACTGTAAGCCCAAATAAACTCTTTCTTGATTAAAAAAGGGGGGCATAGTAAAAATATCTAGGGTTAAGCAGTTTAGGCTTACACCTTTCCTGTTCATTGTTTCTTTGTTTTTATTTTTTTTTTGTTTTGTTTTTTAATAAAAAATGACTAAGTTTACTCAAGATAGTCAAATCAACTCTTTCTCACTTAAAACTTTGTGCTCTAGAAGAAAGTTTATTCAATTACAGGTTCTGAAAGGACCTAATGAACCAACTAATATATTGTTTTTTTTTCCTACCCACAACAATTTTCTTTGAAAATATGCAGGTGACCTCAATTATCCAATCAAATATTCCTTTAAAAAAAGACATGGGTCCCCTCATTATAAAAGAAGTAAAATGTCTTTGATTTCCAGGTAGAGGCAGAATATCCTAGGACAATTAACTTCAGCAATGCCTCAACTGAAGAAGCAAGTGCATAGCTGTACATAAGGTATATGAAACCACATGGGTACACATGGGCTGGCATTTTAATGATGAATGGTGTCAACATAAATGTCTGCTCTTTCTATCTGCTTTGCTTATTTTACCATCACAAACAAAACAGATATTTTAGAGTTTTTGCCTGTTAGACCATAACATACAAATGTCTCACACACTTCCAGTAACAGATATCTAAAATTTATTCATTCATACACCAAGGGTTTTTGAAGGTCAGATTCTAGCTAAGACTGTACATCAGGGAAGAATGTTGTAACCTATGTCAAGTTCTCCTGACAAGCCCATCTTGGGAAACAGGAATTTATACTGTAATACAGTCTTCTTCATTCTCTTTTATTTTGGAATAAAGAAAAATTCTTTATAAGTTAAAAGATTATATATAACTTGGGGCAACCTAATCTTTCTCTTTTCAATAGAACATATTCTCATATTGATATCTTTGAGAAAAGTCAGTAAAAAAATAGCTGTTACTGATGAAATGTTATCATTTTGCCACCTAATTTCATTTGTTTTCTGGCACTCCAATCGTATATACAGGGATTAGAAGATGTTGCCTGGGCAACTTATCCCGCTGTTATTAGTACTGCCCATTCTTGGCTTCCCTTATGTACTTTTGGTGATAGTGTGCAGTGGGGTGCTGATAGTGCACTGCGAACAAGCAGATATATTCACTGTTTATTTCATGCGCCATTGTTGCTACATAAATTTCTCCTATAAAACATTTGCAAGTGTGCTTTATATAAATTTCCATTCCTGTCATGATCCAAATTCTTTTCTCATATATACCATTGCTTCCTATGTCTGTTATTGTAGAAAGCCTCCTAATCCTTGTTACTCAATAAGATTGTCACTAGGAATTATTGTTTCAGGCAATTGAAGGATGCTAATGAGAACAGCTAATGAGAGGCTGCACTCAACTTCATAAAAAAAAACCTATTTTTAATCAAAAATGTGTATTCACAATGTTATAAACGATGCTGGGTAAATGAGTGGCCCAGTTTGTTAGTGAGTTGAACTTCAAACCTAATCTCATAAATGATGTATTCATTATGGCTGAGTCAATTTTTGTCAACCAGTTTTTTTTTCTGTTTTTCTGTTTTTCTGAATAGTCTAATAACTGAAAACTTAATTATTCATCTTATAAAATATATATGTATATAAACATATTATAAGTATATAATTACTATCTCTTGTAATGAGTGTAAAATAATATACTGAAGTATTCTGGATAGATATACATGCATTTGATGCCAAATGCCATCATCATTAGATTATTATTATGAAAATTATGATAAATAATGTAAAATTTTCTAAGACTGTGTGTGCTTGTGTTAGAGAGATATATAGATAGAGAGAGAGAGACAGAGATAGAGGGGGAGAGGAAGAAAGAGATGTGCTAGCACCCAAATACCATGATGCAAGACTGTCCTTTTTTCCGTTTTTTTTTTTCCTTTTTTTATTGGATATTCTCTGCATTTACATTTTAGATGATATACCCTTTCCCCAATCCTATTCCCCTCCCCCTCCCATTGCCTCCATGAAGGGGCTCCCTCTGCAAACCATCCTCTCCCACCTCAGCACCTTGTCATTCCCTTACACTGGGAAACAAGCCTTTGCTGGACCAAAGGCCTCTTCTCCCATTGACCACTGGGAGCTTTGGTGGGTTTAGTTTGTTGATCATTTTGTTCTTCCCATGGGATTGCAGACCCTTTCAGTTCCTTCAGTTATTTCTCTAACTCCTTCATTGAGGTTCTCATGTTCAGTCTGATAGTTAGCTGTAAGCATCCTCCTCTGTATCAATATGGCTCTGGCAGAAACTCTGAGGAGGCATCCATATCAGGTGCCTGCCAGTAAGCACTACTTGATATCAACAATAGTACTTGGGTTTAGTGGCTGAATATGAGGTTGATCCCCAGATGAGACAGTCTCTGCAGGATCTTTTCCCCAATCCCTGATCCTCTATTTGTCCTTGTATTTCCTCCCATGAGTGTTTTATTCTCCCTTCTAAGGACTGAGGCATCCACCTAGAAGACAGTCTTGAGCATTAATTTGATATTTTCTTCCACCTTGTGACAAAGTCCCTATTGTTTACTGCTTCTTAACTGGCTAGCTGACCTGCAAGCTTCAGTCAATTCCCTGTCTCTGCTTCCCATCTTCTGGTAAGAGCATTCTAAGGTGACAGTTTACTGTGTCTGGATTTTATATATGCTTTTAGGATCCAAAACTCAGGTGTCTGGTTTCTGTGGCAGGCACATTACAGACTGAGCCATTTCCTCAGCTCCTTTCTGAGGTTTCTAGATGGTGTATAACTAGAGAAAGCAATGTATATGACTAGAAACTGACAGATAAATAACAATAGACTTAGGTAATTGCAACTCTTCTGAACCCATTTTATAAGGCACCAGTTAGGAAAAACAAAATCCAATCCCTCTCTGCTACAGAGCCCATTGATTGTGGACAAATAATTTCATCTGAATAGGGACAGGTTTTTCAAAGTCAAACATCATATTCACTATGTGAAAATTCAATAAAATTGTTTTAGAAATTACTGGCTTTGTGAATCTGGATGTGGCTCAGCTACTTATATGTATCTGTTCTATGTGTGTTTTGTGTGTGTGTGTGTGTGTGTGTGTGTGCGTGCGTGTAAGAACATTAATCAAAGGGAAAGAGGCTAGCAACATCAAATCAAAGTGGGGTCATCAGGGAGACTTGAGGACAACTGGAAGGGACTGAAGGAAGAAAAGATGTGGGATAGTATGATTCTATTCAATTAAACATAGGTTTTTAAATAAGATTATTCTACTTTCCCAATAGACTTGAGTTCTAGTCTCAACATCCACATTGGGGAAACTCACAACTGCTTATAACTTGAGCTCTTCTGGCCTCAGTGGAACCATATACACATACACAGAGAAAGAGACACACAGAAACACAGACATAAAGGCACACAAATAAGTTCAATATATAATAATAATTAATAATAAGATATAAGAAAATATATGGGTTGTGACTTATGGACAAGGTCAAAGGAGAGTTAAGAAAAATGTACTTTAGCCTAACTCTCATAGGATTATGGTACACATGTGTTTACACACTGGTAGGAACTGAACATGGCAGACATCTTGGTCAAGTGTCTTATTTTGTTAATTACAAGATTATGCTTTAATAGGGTATTTAGGAAAGCAATCACATTTCTTTATTTTCTTCCTTTTCTCATCTTCCATTTCCTTCTCCTCCCCTTCAGAGTTCAGTACCTTGTGCGCCAAACTGAAACACCACTTTATACTCAACCACACTTCAAGACACTCAGTTCTTAAGTATAAATTATTTATAAAAGCTTCCATTTTTACAGTTTATAATTAAATAGTAAGTATGGGGACATAGTTTTCTTGTACATAATTAAATATTTGACATAGAGATCCCTTTCCATGTAAACATTTTATGTCTAGAATCTAGAAAATCTTTTTCCTCATTTTTAATTGGATATTCTTTGCAGTTACATTTCAGTTGTTATCCCCTTAAATATAGACATTCTGTTCAGCATCACACTCTCTGCATGATTGCTCTTTGAATATTTTCTTCTTTTAAAAGAACAATAAGAAGAGCTGTAGAGAGAAAATAAATCCATAACTGGTTAATGTTATCATGCAACGTAAAACAAAGAAATTTCAATGCAATTCTACTACACAGGCTACAGACGTTGGGATCATGTTGAGCGGGGCTCTGAGGATAAATTCTCTACAACTATGGTTATAAAAAATATTACATCTGGAAAAAGGCTTAGCAAATTTCTTAAGATGAGTCTGGCATTGTCACCCTTTGCTAGCTGCTAAAGGTAGCTTTTCAATTTTATATTCAGTTGTGGGAAAGGAGAAAATGATAAAGGGTCAATAGGGACCCAACACCTAGCAAGTGTTCCAGGACCCCCCACACCAGAAGCACATTCATATTTAATACATTACATTAAGGGCTCCCAAAGTAATATTTCACATCCCCCACAATGGCTCTATTTCCCATATGTAGACAAATTAATGAAGGTAGATTCTAGAACTGTACATAAATATTCAACTAGTGTCTGTATTTATGCCTCAGCTTGCCAATAACTAATGGTCAGCTGAGCCGAAATAACCATATAACTTAGACATGTAAGAGGAAAGCTGATACTATTTATTATACCACCTGTGAGCCTCCTAGGGGAATGGCAGCCTAGTGAAATATTTTGGTGTGCTGACACAATTTTGTACTTGTTTATGAGGCGGTGCCAGCCTATCACTAATTTCCTGTTATAATTCTTTGCTTCAAAGGCCAACTCCACACATGGGAAAATGATTTTCTGCAAACAATCTTCTCAAAGCTCTACTGTCTCTGTCTCTTCAATTGCCTCTCTGGATATTGTCTTCACCTTTTCACTTGCTTTTAACCATCATAAGGGATTAAAATTAGCATTCAGGGGAAAGCAAATCCATGAGCTGTACGAGTTTGAAATTGCTATGTCGATTACCTGCCTCAGACTCTTCTCAGATGCATGGGAAAAAAAAAAAAAAACACTCCTTTCTGATTCATGAGCTACAAAGGACAATGGAAAGAACTTTTGCTCCAGTGCATCTCACATAAAGATCGAATGATAAAACTTTGAGCTCAGGATGGCTGCATGTTTCTATCCTAAGGTATTGACATTCCGTGAACACCCTTAATATAACCATACCCTTTCTATAGAGAGCATTGATAGCATATCTCTTGGGATAGTGGTGATTGCACTTTAATAAAGTGCTATTAAAATGTGTAAATCCCAGTTGAGAAGCTTAAAATTGCAAAAAAAAAAATATATAGTAGAAAATGAAGTCATTTCTGCCATCATATTTATCAAAGCATAGTAGCAAGCTGTTAGGATTTTCAGCTTTAATTTATGTTTCTTATTTGCAGCATACAGATTTAGCACTGATTGGTAGTATGTGCTGATTTATCAAAAAATACTTGGGGGTTGAGATTTTGAATTGAGGAAACATTTACTTCAAGTTAAAATTTGATACTTATTTCAAACAATGTGTAGTTTCAACAGTAGATGGTTATATTTTAAGAAGCTGGATGTAATGTGCGGGATTAATAAAACCACTGATGAAGCCTTGTGAAATGTGTAATGATGAGAAAGTTGCTGGCTCCTGTAACAATATCAGACAAAAATGTAGAAAACTGATAACTGGTACTTGCTTGACTTGGAGCAGAAAAGCCCATTCAGTAACATCTGGAAGTTTTCACTCAAAATAATTTCCAGAGCTTCTTACCTGATGAAGAATGGAGGGGCATTATTCTATTAAACAATCGAAAGTCTATCTGGACACTGATGGTTTTTCCATTCTCCTTTTCAAATGAGTTCTAGCATCTTAGAGAATTATGCAGAACATAGATCCTGGCCAATGGCTTTAAAAGAGCTGGTAATATGAAAGTGAACATGCAAATAAAAATTACAATTAGATTCTAAAGGGTGTGTTTCTGAACTCATAATTTGTTGATTTTGAATATTCCAGAGGTTACTGATATGCACATCAAGTTGGGCCATATGGGATTCTGATATGGTTATTCCAAATAACTGTTATTGTTCCTCCTTGTCAAACAAATGTGCCTTTTTGTGTATATGTAAGTTGTTACACTTTCTATGCTGTCAGTATGGACTAGCTGAACTGACTTTTTATTGTGTAACATGTATGTTTACACGTGTGTCTGCATATCTAAAGTACATGTTTCAAGCCATGCCTAACAGAACTAAACTTTTTGTTTTATCTTATTATCTAATAAATTAATACAAGAGGCTTGTTAAATGCAAATGAGGAAGAGGGAAAAGGTGTTGCTAGCATGTAATTAGCAAGATACAAAGATACCAATTAACACCTATAGCAAAGAAAAAACAACTTTCCCCCTCATGGGGCAGCATCAAAAGTAAAACCACAGCTGGTTACACACAGGGAGTGCAGTGAAGATGGGTTTTAGCTTCTACCAATGCTGAAGCCTAGAGACTAAGTATGAAAGGAGAAGGAAAAGCAAAGATGAGAGTGTGTGTGCTGCCACTGAAGGAAAAGGGACTGTCATTCTTCTCTCCTGTTTTGGATGTTACACAGCTGAGGCACACATCTCACATCACTAGTATTTTTCTGTTTTCAATCCTTCTCATGTTCATTTTCTCCAAACTGCACTGTATCATTCACAATGTCACTTCTTGTCAATTTCATCAAACAACATCTTCTTAAATCAATGAGTGTGACAAAATAGATTTCACGTATCTCACAAATCTTTGTAACATTCTCAGTATAAAGAGCCATGAACCCAAAGAGTGTTTCATTGAAGTTTTCAGAAGAAATGGTAAAGCCAGCCACATGAGTATGATTTGCTCATATGCATTTCATTTTAAAGGAAACTGCAGTGTACCTGAGATTTTCTTCATCAAGAGCTCTACAACTGGGGATGCAGAGGTGGCTCTGTGGGAAACAGACCTTGTTCAATAAGCATGAGGCCTGAGTGCCGACCACAATATCCACATAAAAACCTGTGTTACTGTAACTCCAGGATAAGGAAATGGATCCTGGTAGATAGTAATAGCATGCTGGAAAGCCAGCCTTGATAAAACTATGAGAGGCGATCTCATAAGAATAAAGCTAAGAATCGTGGATCAGATATCATGTATCTTCCTCTGCCTTCCATATACATGTGCAAAGAGCCCATTATCTCTGCCTTTACCATACACTTGGCAGGTATAAATCTTAGGGCTATGTCTTAACAACATTTTTTTCTTTAGAAATTATTCTCTCTCTCTTTCTCTCTCTCTCTCTCTCTTTCTCTGTATGTGTGTGTGTGTGTGTGTGTGAGTGAGAGAGAGAGAGAGCAGGGGGGGAGAGAGACAGAGGGAGAGAGAGACAGAAAGAGGGATTGGGGAGGAGAGGGAGGGAGAGCATCATATGCTCTCAAAACAAAGCCTTTGAAGTGTTAACCTACAATAATATTACATCATTCTTCTCAGGGGTAGTTGTTCTAACATTATATTTGAATGTAAGGACAAGTTTATAGAGAAGTCACAATGGTAGACACAACTGCCACAATTATTCAGGTGCATGTGCCCCAAATACATCCCTCTGAGAGCAAGTGGTTCCTCTGACTCTTCTTTCCCTCAGCCCTTCAATGAACACACCTTTCAAACTAGGGCATGTTCTTCCTTTGCCACAGTATAATTGTCCTTTTGGGAAATGTACCATTAACAGACAACTACATATTCAATGTTTTACAAATATTACAGTTTTGTACATTGATCCAGAGATACATTTTACAGCATGTATTCCATCCCCTATTGTATTTTGTTATGGTATCCCAGCAGTTTATTTTAATTCGTATCTTCTTAAATAGATCTTTTCTCTTCTATAGCAGTAATCTTGCTAAGAAAATTCAACACTGAAATGTTCCTCACTTGGTTTGTGTGATACTTCCTAATGACATGGCTCAAGCTGTGAACCCAGGGGTGTGTTTCCTTCTCAGATATCATGACAATTCTTCAATAATATTCATCTCTCCTTCAGTGAATATATTATCTTTATATTATGCATGTCTAATTTTGGCACTGTTCTGTTTATGGAATCATTTAATAGTGGTTGTAATTTAGCTAACCATTGGGTTAACTTTAAAAATAAATTAAATGATAGAATAGGTCAAGCTGTGTCTTTTGCATTTGGCAGATCTTTCTACTTTTAGTATCCATATGCTGTGTAGCAATCTCCTCTGAAATGAAACATTCCATCTGGCAGGGCAAATCACCAAGTGCAGGATACTTCAAAGACCAGTCAAATAGTCCATCCTGCAGAGAAACCTTTTAAAAATCAGCAACAAGCTCTTTAAAGCTCAGGAACCCCAAACATTCAGGATGTCCCTGAAACAGAGCAGATTCACTCAGTCTCTCTCTCTCTCTCTCTCTCTCTCTCTCTCTCTCTCTCTCTCTCTCTCTCTCTCTCTCTCTCTCTCTCTCTCTCTCTCTCTAGGTTGATACTGGCACTGCTGAAAGAAACACTCTGACCTAGCAAGCTAACCTGCCTTAAAGAGGCTCTAACTGCCCAAACTACCTGAAAGAAATGGAGAACAGATGATCTGCCTGGAAAAAGCCCTAAGGAATTGCCTGGAGAAAGCAGAACCAACTGAACTACATAGAAAGATCCCCTCCAACTTAGGAAACTGCCTGCATGTTGTACTTTAGGTTTTTAGGTCTCATGAGATGTCTGCCATGATCATGTGGGCTTCTTGAGAAATTTCTGTCTTTGAGTTGTGTCTGTCCTTGTCAGTAACCTTTCATTCCTGTAATAAACCCAATAAAGCTAATTAGTTCACCAAACTGCAAGCCAGTAACAATCCTACTTTGATTGTTCCTTTGTTCTCTGTGTTGAGTAGATATTTGTTTATGTGTGAATCCAGAAATAGGATTATGCAATACCACTGTGGAAATGACAAAACAACAACAAAACAACACACAAACAAAAAATGTACAACAAAACATGCACTCAAGTAAATAAACCTATAAAATGTATGGCCATAGCAAGGATGTCACCAAAGTCTACACTTTTAAGAATGTGGATAATTTTGTCTTAATTCACTACATATAATATGTGCAAAATTAAATTGTGTGTATAGCTTTTATAAAATACTGTTTCCTTTCCGAACTTGTGTGTATGTGGGAGTAGTTTCTCTCCTTCAAAACTGAGTGACTAAATATCCACATTATCAACAAAAGGTTTTTATTATTACAAATGAATTTGCAAATTGATCTTTCTAACTCTATGAAGAATTGAGCTGGAATTTTGATGGGGATTGCATTGAATTTGTAGATTGCCTTAGGCAAGATGGCCATTTTTACAATGTTAATACTTCCAATCCGTGAGCATGGGAGATCTTTCCATCTTCTGAGGTCTTCTTCAATTTCCTTATTCAGAGACTTAAAACTCTTGTCATATAGTCCCTTCACTTGCTTCGTTAGGGTCACAGCAAGGTATTTTATATTTTTTGTGACTATTGTGAATGGTGTTGATTCCCTAATTTCTTCCTCAGCCTGTTTGTCCTTTGAGTAGAGGAAGGCTACTGATTTGCTTGAATTAATTTTACATCCAGCCACTTTGCTGAAGGTTTTTGTCAGCAGTTAAAGTTCCATGGTAGAATTTTTAGGGTCACTTAGGTATACTATCATATCATCTGCAAATAATATTTTGACTTTTTCTTTTTGTATCTTTTTGATGTCTTTTTGTTGTTTTATTACTCTGGCTAGTATTATTGCTGATGCTAAGAAGTGTTTACTGGCAGGAACCAGACATGGATGTCTCCTCAGAGGCTCTCCCAGAGTCATACAGATACGGATGAGGGTGTTTGCAGCTAAACATCAGACTAAACACAGCGACCCCAATGAAAAAACTAGAGAAAGGACTGAAATAACTCAAAGATTTGTACCTTCATGGGAAGGACATCATCATCAGCCAAGGCACTGAGGTTGAGAGGATGATTGGGAGAGGGAGCACCTTCGTGGAAACAAGTTGAGGGGGAGGCAAAAGGGGAGTTGGAGGAAGGGTATAACATTTGAAATGTAAATACAGAGACTAACCAATGAAATTGATAAAAAAATAAAGGCTTTGTTTAACAATATTTTATCTGCTTCACAAGGGAGTAGTTAAGACAATGTAATGCTTGCATCTACACTGGAGGACAGCAGGAAAGTAAATTTGGCCCCAAAACAGAAGCATCAATGACTTGCCTTTCTTCAGCCAAACTATTACTAAATTACTAAAGCTTTGATCAAAATCAAATGACACTCTTGCCTTGTGTGTCACAGCACATTTTACATGGCTGACTTCATACATTCTCTGCAATCTATCACCACTGTGGTAATCAGAAACAAATGACTTCTAACCCAGCCAAAAATGGCAGTCTCCATCTTCTTCTGGATTTGAGACAAGATTCTTAAGTTCTTTGCCTTTTCTCCTACGTAAATGTATAAAACTATTTATACAAAAATATTAATTTGAGATGCAACTTACTTATTTCTTACAAATCCAAAACTCCTGTATCTTAATTTTAATGTAATGTAAAATTCAGTGAAAAACAAAGCTATTATATTTGGTAAGAAATTATTATTCCCAAGATTGAAATCTTGGGCACAACTCCTCTGTTGTGTAGAGCATAGAAATACTAAAAACATGCCTTACCATTTGGCTCCACTTGAGGTTGTTATGTAGAAGATAAAAAATGTGTTCGTCACACTGCAACAAGATTAAACCATCTCTCTTCTCTTATTTTAAAATTTTATTCATGTACATGTGTGTCTGTGAATGAGTAGGTAAATTGGTGTGCAGAATCTGACAGATGCACAAGGCATCAAAACCCATGGAGATAAAATAATAGGAAGTTGTGAGCCATCAAATTTTGTACTGAAAATCATACTCTGGTCTTCTGGAAAAATGTCATGTGCTCTTAACTGCAGCATCTCTAGATACCCATATTTATTCTTAAAAACATCAAAATATAAATTGTGATGAAATTAGGTCCCCAGAGTCTGAAAGATACAAGATTGCCTCATCACTTCCAAAACACTGAAGAAACAGCTTCTTTCATTGCCTTTCCCACCAAATACAAGCCAGCAAGTGCTGTGTCACTGATTAACATGCAGAGGACAGTTTCTCTTCCTCAGTCTCAAGATCATGGTGACTTCAGGCTGCTGGTTCAGTGGTATAATGTATCTGCTGTTGTGCCTACATACCTATACGACCTGAGTCTGGTCACTGAGACAGGTATATCTCAGGGAGATAACACAATCATGATTGTCCTCATATTTAACACACAACAATTTAATTTTTTAATAGGGTACTTGTACATAGAGTTTGGTTCTGAAATGCCAGACTCGATCGTGCCTCTTTACTGGAGTAGAGAAGGGGAGCCATTAGGGGGAAGGACTTAATTTGAAAAAATATGTCTTTGTGAGTATCTCTTGTATAGGTAATCTGGAATTCTGGTCCAACATGGGTCTTGAGGTATATATAGTATTACATCAATCAGGAACACATGTACTTGAAAGACAAATAGGGATTTTTCTATCCCAATATATAAATGCACTGACAATTAGAACCACATATATTTATCTCTATGAAGTCAGATAAATGGCTAAAGCAACAGACATTAAACATAAAATTATTTTAAATAAAAACATTGATGTTTAAGGCCTCAGAATTACCAAACCTATTGCATATGAATATAAACCATTGAAAAATTCATTGTAATAGGTAGAATGCTTATAAGCTTTAATGCTTTGTGATGTGGTCCAATACTCAATCCTGAAATAGCTTTGGAACCAAATGCTGATGCGAAAATTTCAGTACAATTGTCTGGCTATACATTTAGCTGACTTCTGTCCTTAGACTATTTTGTCCTCTGGCTGGAGTAAATATGTTATGCCATGTGCAATTAGAGGATATAAAAGGCAGAGAGCCAGGACTTCATTAAGCTCCGTACAATTGATTCTGTCCCTGCTTCATAGTACATGACTGCATGTCCAGCAGAATGTCTGTGTCTACAGGGAAAGAGTACTTTAATTCTCCTGTGTCCCTACAAACAGAAGGCTAACAATATTAGTAAAATTTACTTTTCCCTGTGAATGAAGAAAATGAGGTTATACCAGTCTACCCCTGGAGCAGTCTGACAAATTGCACCTGCCCTGTATCAACCAATAATTCTTGATCTTTTTCTGTAACTCTGTAAGTTGTCTCCAGGCCTTTCTCAGGTGAGACCCTCATCCTTTGGTTCTGCAGCTTGAGACTACACCACGCCTTGTATTTTTATTTGTATAAATATATCCGATGTGTCTGTTCACTCAGCCATCTTGAATTTGTATTCACACTGGGCATGTGCAGGGAATGTTCAGTCTCTGATAATTATTTTCTCCACACATAACTCACGAATGACTGAATATTGATTATGCTCCAAACTTCTAAGCTTATTACAATGAACCTTGGAAATTATTGCATAATGAGCATCAAATTTTAAACTTAAATACAAAATTAAGATCAATAGGTTCTACTGGAAACCACTCCACCTCAATTTTTGGGAAAAAATGTTAAATTGGGTGTTCAAGAGAGAAGAAATATTTGACTGGTAAAGGAATGAGGAGAGAAACTGTGAGTAAATCTTCTAAAGAAGTATGTTTATTTCCAGGAAAAAAGACTATTGAATAGGGTTAAATAGTAGATGTATAAAAGAAGATTCTAGACAAAAAGTCTACAGTGGTAGGAATTGAAACACTGAGAGCCACCAAATGCTTAGGTCATTTGCCACCAGGAACAGCTGAGATCCTGGGCCACAGACTGTTGAGACTGCACTGCAGGTAGCCAGGGTACAGAGAGGGCTAGGCCTGGCTCACAGAAGGCTCCCCCCTTCTATTAGTTCTGGAGAGCAGGAACTCTTCAGTAGGGACTCGGTTTCCTCCCAGATGACAACAGATGCTGGCAAGGATGTGGAGAAAGAGGAACACTCCTCCACTCTTGGTGGGGTTGTAAACTGGTACAAGCACTCTGGAAATCAGTCTGGTGCTTCCTCAAAAAATTGGACATAGTACTACGTGAAGACCCAGTTATTCCACTTCTGTGCATATACCCCAGAGAAGCTCCAACATACAACAAATACACATGCACCACTATGTTCATAGCAGCCCTATTTATAATAGCCAGAACCTGGAAAGAACACAGATCCTTCATTTGAGGAATGGATACAAAGTGGATGTATCTAGAGAATATCGTCCTGAGTGAGATAACCCAGTCACAAAAGAACAGACATAATATGCAGTCATTGATAATTGAATACTAACCCCAGAAAGCTCTAAACAACCCAGAAACAACTCACAGACTATATGAAGTTCTAGAAAATCAAAGGCCACAGAAAAAGAAGTAAATGAAAAACCATAATGCTTAATCTTTATACACCAAGAAAACTTTGATTATTTCCATGTTACTTCTTGTTTTCCATGTTCTTTTTGCTCATTGTAACTAGTAAGATTTTAATGCATACTATCAAACCTTTAAAAAATCAAGTACTGATAAGAATGTATTCATATACTTTTATGTAAAAATGCTTAAAATCTGTACATTTATCTTTGTTTTTTAAAATAAAATTTTTCAATTTGTAATAAAAAAAAGAAAGAAACTCAGAAGCCAATTTTCAGAAGCATTCTGCAAACTTCTGCTTGTAGGGTCCACAGACATCAAAAAGGATAATCAGTACAGAAAGGCAGAAGGTAAGAATAGTATACTTGTCCTTAAATGTTGACGTTACCAAGCCTATTGAAGACTTATTTTCTGCTGGTGACCTTCCTGGAATCTATAGGGTCTCTCAGGAAAGAGAAAATGGAAGCAGTGTTGGTGATTGGGATCATGCTGGTAGCAGATGGAGCTCCAAGACAGCAACAGGCGATTTATGGCCTCAATAATACTGACAGAACAAAACTTAATTACTTGGAGCTGACAACAATGCCCAGAAAGAAGCTCTGAACTGTTAACTCTTAATTTTACATACATACAGACATATATATTTGGCAGTAAATTTCTGCTGGCAGTTGCAGGGAATTAGGTAAAGGACTAATTGTTAGAGTTCCTTTCTCTCTTGTCCAGGAGACTTGTTGGTCAGACAAGAGCCTTGGACTTGTTAAATCTCCATGAACAAGAAAGGAAAGAAAAAAATAACTTAAATCTTTTATACAGGCAATATGTACTGTAAGACACACATACACTCATAAACACACATTCTGGTCAGACCCAACTTCCTGTATCATCACTTCCACAAATGGTCATGCACATATGCATATATATATATATATATATATATATATATATATATATATATATGTATATGTATATATGTATATGTATATGTGTGTGTATTTATTTATTTACACCTACACATGTACATATAGATAATCAGATATATACATATTTACATTTTGTGGATTAGAATTTGCCTCAAATTTCATATACATACATTTGGAAGGATGGATGAATGGAGGGATGGATGGATGGATGGATGGATGGATGGATGGATGGATGGATGGAAGGATGGATGGATGAATAGATGAATGGATGGACAGGCAACCAAACCACCACTTTGTTTATTTTTCTCTGAACTTTTTTAGACAAAGACACTTTAGAAAATTACCTTATAGATAAAATGTTACATAAAAGGGGAGCTGCATAAGTATGTTGATACTAAGTTCAAAGCAGTGTTTCATTCTGTAAGCTCATTATAAGTTTAAAGCAACAGTTGCACCTGACCTCATTTTATCATACTGCACACCTGTAGGCTTCATCCTTGGATTGGAATGTATTTTTCTTGATTGCTAATTTGTCTGAAGCCTATTTCTCTTTTTATTGTAATTGTGAAAGCTCATTGTATTTCTTATTATGCAGTCATTACTTGATATTTTATGAGGAATAGGCACACTCTATACTTGATTTTCTGAAAACACAACTAAAACCATGTTTTACAAGAGCCTGACCAACACAGATGCAGAGGTTTGCAGCCAACAATCAGAATAAGCACTGGGACCCCAATGGAAGAGTTAGCAGAAGGATTGAAGGAGCTGAGGGGGTTTGTAACCCTATAGGAAGAAAAACATTATCAACCAACCAGATCCCTCAGAGCTCACAAGGACTAAACCACCAACAAAAGAGTACATATGGAGGGACCCATGGCTTCAGCTACATATGGAGGAGAGGATGAGCTTACTTGGCATCAATGGGGGGTAGCTTCGTTCTGTGAAGGCTTGATACCCTATTTTAGGGAAATGATAGGGTGGTGAGGCAGGAGTGGGTTGATGGTTAAGGGAGCACCATCATAGAAGCAAGTGAGAGGAGATAAAATAGGAGGTTTGCAGGGGGAAGTCCGGAAAGGGGGATAAGATTTGGAGGATAAGTAAATAAAATATCCAATAAAAATGTACAAAGATACTTTCTTATTTGAATCACAGGAAATTTATAAAAATCATTAATTCATCTAAACAGCAGTAGTTCATGAAAGTTCATATCTGCAGGAAGTCTGCTATATAGGGTCACCCAATGCCCAGAAGTCACTGTGCTATGGAATAGTCATAGAAAAAAGGCATATCAGCATCAAGAAGTACACCTGAGATGAAATTTCTGCAGGCCCTGCAATTCAGAGTTTACTTGTCATAGCCATGCAAAAACAGTGGGTCATCTGCAGGAAAGCCAACTGTGTGCCTTTACTCTATCCTAGATGTCTCCAGACAACTTTCCTTATTTAACAATTGATTACAATAAAAGTATAAACCTTAGATGAGACTGTGACATCTGAGATAAAGCCTTTATGATCACAGCACTGAACCAGTGTTGCCTGTTACTACTATTATACTAAAACAAATTGTTCTCAGCTCTGTCATCTTGATGCACTATTTAAATGTTTTATTTATTTATTTGTTTGTTTGTTCATTTATTTATTATTCACTGCATTACATATTCGGTGTACTGTATTGGAGTGAGTGTGCCATATAAGCAGCCATATGAGTACAAGTTCAAAGGACAACTTTCCAGAATTATTCTTTTTTCTCTATCATGTGAGTCCCAGCTTGTGTGGCTTGATAGCAAGTAGCTTTGTTCACTGAGGCATGCCAACCCCATGCTTATAGTTAGGTAAAATAATTCTTCTAAGTATGTCAACAGTTTTCCTAATACTGCCCTGGCTATAGTAATACTACAAACTTTATAAAAAGCTCCATGTGATGCTTTGAAAATAATGTAACATATGCATCACAAGATTTTCATGATACAACCTGAACTACATACACAAGTTGTTCAGATGCCAAATAAGTTAATTAGTTAAAGCCAATTAAATTTTTCTTAAGTTGCTTATAGACTTCTCACAGTCAATATAATTAATTGGCTACTAATCAGAGAAAAGCTCTGAATTTCCTTATATCATGAAAAAGAGCATCCAGATTCTGTGATCATACAACATTCATTACTCTTTGGCAATATCCATTTTAATAATATAAGGCTGTTGTTATAAAATTGAAAGCATATGAAAATTAACTTAATGACAAAAGTTTGTGTCTTGATGAATAGATTTCAGTTGAAAATCCTTAGGTTAAAATATTTAACTTCTTCCTGCCCCTAAAGGTATTACATGTGTAGCTACTCTGATACATGTGATTCAGTTAAATTCTCTTTCTTTCCCTATCTCGCTTAATCTTTTTCTAGCTCTCTTTCTTTCACTCATTCTCTATCTCTTTTTCTCCTCTCTTTTTCTTTCCCTCTATTTTTCTTTATTTCTCTTTCTGTACCTGGATCGCAAGGTTTTTTGTTTTTTTGTTTTTTGGTTTTGTTTTGTTTTGTTTTGTTTTTGTGCTGTAGGAAACCACAGCCTGCCAGCAAAGGCTGCCTTTTTAAGTTTTCTGCTCTGAGACACCATGTTACTCAAAATGGTGCTGGCCTGCTCTTACTCAGAAAATAAACATTTTTAAACTAACTCTTAGGCTGATGTCATAAACCTGTCAGTAGATTCTTGCCTAACACATTGGTGCTCCACCTGTTGCAGTAAATATTAAGGGGCTTATCTCTTTACCAACCCTGGTGCCCAGTTTTAGTTTGGAGCCACATGCTTATCTGGCTCCTGGTCTGAGCCACCACCACGGCTCAACTCTTCCACACAACTCCTTTCCCTTGGACGTTTACATGTGCCTGTTCTCTGCCTGTATTCCAGGGTATTTCTGTGCCCCAAAAGCCCACACAAGCACAACTCTATAGCCTGATAGCTTTTCATACAGGTTGATATGTTCAACTCTCAATCCACAAACCTCTACACTGAGATTACATCAAATAGACAAAGATACAAACTGCCCTTCATATAAGATGCTACATTAATAAAATCCTTAATGTTCATAATTTTTTAACACCAATAAATATCACCTGGGTTTAGCTGGTCCTTGGGCAGCTCCATGTTGCCACAATCTTCTTCTTCTCTCATCTGACCTCCTCTGACCTCCTCTACCCTCTCTGCCCTCTCTACTTCCCTTGCCTTGCCTAGTCACTGGCTTTCTTTTATTTTACTAAATAAAATGGGAAGGTTCAGTTGGACTCATGTGACTAGGCAGCCCTTCTTGGGGAAGTGGGATTAACATTAAAATACTAACAGCTTCAGGACAACCTACAGCAGAGAGATTCAGACAGGGAGCTAACCTGAGACATCCAATAATTTGGGGCCTGGTAGACCCAGATGGGCTCTGAGGACAAGGAACAAGGCTGAGACTAGAAGAATCATGTTTGGAACCATGAGCCTCATAAAGGCGTAATTTGAAGACAGACGAATTTTGCCAGGAGCCACTTGGGTGTTCAAGTGAAGAGTAAGCCTCGTGGTATCAAACAGACTGGCACCATGAGGCTTGGACAGGTAGTTATTCTGAAATGACTACCAGTCCAGCACCACTTAGGTTGTGGGAAGGAGACAACAGACCCTGCCCAGGGTGAGCCCTTTAATAGGGCCATAATGCATAAGTGGGGCATAGAAATACTGAGATGACTCCAGACACTCAAAGACTTCCATTTGCCAGAATGTGGGGGTAGCCAAGGGAGCATCCACCCTCTCAGAGGAGAAGAAGAGAGACAGAAGGAGGGACTGATGGGGGACATCAATCAGTATGTAAAGTGAATTTTAAAAAATTAAAAAGAAAGAGATGAATAAAGGGAAAGAAGAAGGAAAAAATAGAAAGAAAGAAGATGGAAAGAAAGAAAGGAAGGAAGGAAGGAAGGAAGGAAGAAAGAAAGAAAGAAAGAAAGAAAGAAGGAAAGAAAGAAAGAAAAAAGAAAGAAAGAAACAGAAAGAAAGAGAAAGAAAAATGTGTTGGATACTGGAAGATACTGGAGAGCAAACAGCCTGATGCGAGTAGTTGGTAATGACACCTAGAACAATGGTGGAGTCCTGGCCTGTGCTGCCTCTAGGGCCTAGTTCTGGGTCTTGGTCCTGCAGCAGCAGATGGTATGATATCACCAAAAGCCTTGTCTGGGCTGTGGCCTTGAGACATGTGGATGTCTGAGGGCTGTGCAGAATTGGACTCACACCTCGCCTGGGAGTCATGGCATAGCAGGCCTTCAGGAGATGAGAGTAGAAAATCTGGCCCTGAGAACATGATTGAGCATGGGAGAGCTGTTCCAGGAAGAGATAGCCTCCTCCCCATTTGCCCCTCAACTCCCTGATGCAAGAAAAACAGGTGCTAGGATATCAGAGTTAGAGAGCTGGCTCTGTCTCTCATCTGATACAGTACTTGGGAGAGTAGACAAACTACTTTACCCAGCAGCAAGGGAGAGCTGACTATGTGAAAGTGCTGGTGAGCCAACCCGGAGGATGGGAGCATGGAGGAGCAGGCCCTGTAACTTGTCTGCCTCACAGCAGCACTGGTGAAACAGAGGTGCTTTCCTCCACACTCATCTCTTGACACTTTGGCAGGCAGGAGATCTGTCTCTGGGTTCATGAAAATAGGAGAGTTGTCCACACCCCGACGTGCTGCAGCACTCAGGAGAGCAGGTTCTGCATCTCACCAGTGCAGCACAGTGGTTCTGGTCCCGGATAGGGGGTTGCAGGTGAGCCAGCACTGGGAACATAAACACAGGAGCTGGCCCAGCTGTTTGTCTGCTAGGCAGTGCTGAGGGCAAGGAAGAGATGCCCTCCTTCCCTCTGTCTCTGCTGCCACCTATGCTAGACAGGAGGACTTGACATGGGGTCATGAGAGTGGGAGAACTGGCCATGTTCCTCTGCAAAACAGGATAGAGCTGGTCCTGGTTGCATAGCCAGCCCCAAGGATCTGAGAGCAGGAAAGCTGTTAGGCTGACCATGTCAGATACTGTTCGAGCATAGATACAGGGCTTTGAGTTAGTCCTTGCCAAAATCCATGCCATGGATGGACTGCTGAAGCACATGAAAGGGCTAGTTCTACAGATCCAAAATTATAGGACCTCTATGACACAACAACAGGATACGGATAAATTATGCAGACATGAAAAACATCTAACTTCTAACTATGGAGCACATAAGATTACTGGCATAAGCTTTAATATACACATAAAGTGATGAAGAAAACTGACTGCTTTTCCAGAGGGCCTGGGATTAGTTTTCAGTACCAACACAATACTACAACTCCATTCTCTGGGTATCTATGGTTTTCTTCAGCACTGCATATTCATGATACACATAAATGCACAAAACAGACCCTAACATACATAGAATAAAATAAATCTCATAAAGCAAAATGGATAGTGGCGATGATTCTGGCCCTTCTCCATGAAGTCAGGGAGAGCTCCACCATCTTGTCTCCTTAGTATAGTATCCTTTCTGAGAATAACAGGCACAAAGTCCTCTGCAGGGATATATTTCTGGAGAAGATCAATAATTCCACAGGAGAAGAGTTGAACAGAGCACATTTATATAAATAGATCAAATCATCATCTTTCCACTTGAAGATCTAATTTATCCTACAACTTGTCTCTACCCCATTTTTTTCTCATTATCTTTAACAACCTCTCTCCAGGTATTCAGCTGCACAAGCAAACTTTTCTAATGATGCCAATGAAGCCCCATTGATAGTGAACTTACTAACAAAAGAATATCTAGTTGCTATATTTCTCCTCCATGGTTCAACCGTTTATGTGGTTATATCAAAAAATAGCACAGACACGGGCTTGAGGCAACAGACATTTCTTTTCCACATATCATGAGTCTAGGAAGTTTAAAATCAAAGTGTTCCAGGTGGGGAGCTCTGAGAAGGTCCTTGTCTTACAAATGACTGTTTTCTTGTCATAATCTTATATCAATGAGATAGGGTCTATTGTTGCTCTCACTTTCATGACCTCATCTAAATTTTATTACGTCCCAGTGACTGCATCATTAAATAGTATAGAGACTATGCAAATTGTTAGTAAACTAAGAAGAGGAATGCAAACTTCATGACACTAAGCAAATGAGATGATACATAATTAGCCCACCATGGAGCGAAATTGTCATGAACAAATAAATTCCCATCAAGCAGGACATGATGGGTCAAATATGTAATCCCACTACCCAGGAGGCAGAAGTAAAAAGATGTCTACCTGTTCAAGGCCAACTTGGTCCTTATGAAGAGTTACTATCAAGCATGGGCTACCTAGTGAGAACTGGTTTAAAATATAACCAAAATAAATACATAAATTTATCTTTACAAATCACTCCAAGCAAAATATGGCTGACATTCTAATGGTTCCAGAATTTATTTCATTGGTCACAGTTTTACTTCAGTTTAGTATGACTTTTATAGTATGAGGTTTCACTCAGCCCATAGATTGAGATTCCATTCTGAATGGTCTCTTACACTGCAGATCTGGAGACATTCTACCTCAATTCCCTTTTGCTCTCTTGTAGGGTCACATGTACATATGCATGCTTTCTCCATTTCTTTTTAATCTGGAGAATCTTAAATCTTTCATGGTAATAAAAAAGAAAAAAATTAACTTTTTCAGATTTTAAGACAATACAGATATATTTCTAAAACTGGAAAAGTATTTTTATGTTTGCTTCTAAGAATTATAATGATTTAAACACTTCCAATATAAATATGTGTTTACAGAGTTTAGGGTATATTGCTTACCCTGATTCCAGGAGTCTTTAGGTTTCATAAATTAGGATATACATTCTGATGGAAACATAATGAAATGGTAACCAAGTATGTTGCCTTGGAATAAAATCTGAGGAAAGTTACTATTATTATTATTTTGGTTCATATCTGTTTGATTCATTTCTTATTGCTCAAGTTAGCACACTATGTCCATAACCAGGTAATATTACAATGTGGAGGTTGGTGGTAGCTCAGTAGATATAGATATTTTCTATGCAAGCCTGTGGCAGCCTGAGATTGATCCTAGATACCCATGTGAAGAAGAAAAGAAAGAACTGACTTCCACACAGATGTCCTCTTAATTCTACACATGCACTGTGCTGTGTGACTACACACACATGAACACACATGCACACATGCCATGTACATATACTCACCAATATATTAAATAGTTTTAAACTGAAATGGGAAAATATCAAAATAACTGACTATACTATTATGAGAATAGTCTTGGAAACATATGGAAAGTCACTTCTGTATTGCAGCATGTTGGTAAAAACTGAATTGCCATTTTACTGTTCTACTATTTCCCTTTAAACTGATAAAAGGAAATAAAAATGTGTGTCTGTTAAATTTCCCTCTACATCTCTTTATATGGCAGGCTTCAACAAACACAGTTACTGTTTAATGATGTGTGTTTAACTGGTGTGTATGGGCTACAAAAACCAAAAGTATTTCTCAGCTGATGCCTTAACTCTGTGCTATAAATATTAAAACACTAAAGCTTGCCTCAAAGTGTGTAGCTATGACTTAGGCATATGTAATCCAACCGGGTCTTTTAAGTCTCATTTCATCATCCTGGTCTTCATTTTGTCATCATAAATGGTGTGATTGCATACTCACAGGTGCAACGATGCAGGAAGGACCTAATTAAAATCAATACTGAATATAATAGGCACACAGCATCAAATGTTGCATACACTTAAATTCCTGGCATGAGTTCTATTAATTGTCTCCATTGATAATTGTAATCACAGTAACTATCCCCAGTCTCTTTCTTCCTGTGGCTAAAAATGATCAAGAGTGGCTCATGTTTTCTTCTGGAATTGCTCATCACAAGATTGAATCTGCGTTTAAAGATTCAAATTCACAGAGGTATTTTTTTCTCTCTCTGATTTGTTTCTTAAATGATATGTTTGCTAGATTCTCATTTGTGATTTCGAGCTTTTAGCGCTAATGGCATTGACTTGGAATTCTGCAGGAAATCATCACCAAACAGCGAGTGATTTACTATGCCATGTTTATGTGAGTGCCTGATCACATTCCTTTTCTGTTCTATATATATTTCTAAATCTTAAAGCTAGTGAAGAAAGAATACCTATTTATACTCAATAAAGCATTAATGTTCATTATTAAAAATTTGATGCATTTAGTGAATGTTTTCATAGTGAATTTAAGAGTGGTATTAAAATATACTTTACATGTCATCCCTTTCTATAATTTGCTACAAGAACACCATTTCCTGAGTATCACAATGTCCTCAAAACAAATCTGTGGTACAAGTAATATGAGTTCTTGTATTTTTATAAAGAAGCTGAGCATCAGAGAAATGAACGAATACACTCGATGCCTTGTAATTAGCTTTTAGGTCATGCTACACATTGTACAAGTTGTAGAACAAGCTTTTAAAAATGTATATTCGTGGTTTTCAAAGTATGACATATATAAAAATATCTCAGCAGTTATCTCAAACATAGATTTCTTGGCACTATGCTCAAACATTCAGATATTCAATGCAAAGTTTTGTCTTTGATTTCCCAACAATGTCACAGTTGATGGAATCCTACCATCCCAAATCCCATATACTAAGATCCACTGAATGGCCCACCCTGACACCCTCAGAAGAATAAGCAAAGACAGAATAGCCTGGGCATGCATGGTATTTGCTACTCACACTTTGGTAAAATTAAACATCATGTTTCTGTGGAAATGGTATTAGCCTATCAGGTCACACATTATATATCTAATACTAATTCTCACCTGTGAATTCTGTACAGAAACATGTTTCAGAAATGCTTTAAAGTCTTTCATCTCCATGTTTAACCCTTGTTATGGAAGTTATGCAAGTATTTTATGGAGCAAAGCATCCTTCTTACACAATTAAAAATCACTATGACCTTTGCCTTCCTGAATATGTAGATGATTTCAATAAGATAATATTAATATAGCAATGTGCTGAGTAAGCATTTTTTCAGTTGAACCACAAAGACTAGCATAGTACTGAAAGATTATCTCACCTGTACATTACAGCTACCTTACTTTGTATGACTTTAATCAAGGGTATTCGCACACCAACTTAAAACACTCTATAACATATGCTTGAAAAACCTGTCTTCCACAAAGAAGTACATAGCAGCATCACATAAGGTACAGGGATTTGACTCAGCAGTTGCTTTGTTTGCACTTATTTGCCTTCCCTTCTCAGACCATTTTCACTAGAAAAAGGATGAAACATTGTTTAAATGATTTTCTAGCACATATATGCAGATTAGTGGCAACACAGGAAGAAGACAGAGTGAGACATCAAGGCTTCAATATTGACAAATGTCCTGTTTCATTCAATGAGAAGTTCTATTAGTTTTATAATAAAAGTATGTAAAGTGCAGTAAAAACATTTCCTGACAACTTCTTGCACTAATAGCTACTGTGAGGTGATCAGAGGCCATTATAGTCTTCCAAAATAGTCACTTTAGCAAGAACTCATTAAGCATTTTAAACTGTGGGACATGATTCTAGAGAATAAAAATCTTTAACTGTTATAAATAACTATTATTTCTGAACTTATTGAATTAATTTTTCAATATGTGGTATATAAGGCTCTCAAAGAGCCTGCACATTTTAACCAAGTCTCCTCTTCCTTGATCTTACCCATCCCTTTACATTTTATGGTTTCATTATTTTTAGTAGAACTTGATGGGATTTAGGCCTTTCTTGTGATGTCAAACTTTGAACCAAATTGGAGTAGGAAAAGATCATGGGATTACTTGTATGGGTGCTATTAGAAGAGGATGTATTCTTCAGACATGTGTCATAGTAATAACACCGTGGCCCCTGTTAACAATCAGAAAAATTCTTTTCATGTTAAAACAGTCTCATGCACAAAACTTCTCTTTGATCCCATGGTGATGCCTTCTGTTTAATGACTGAAGAGTTGGAGAATAAAGTTTCACTTGAAGTTCCTCTAAAATGCACTGTGTGTGTGTATAAATATATATATATATATATATATATATATATATATATATACACACACACACACACATTGAACCTTGTCACCTTGTCTTCAAGGGAGCTGGGGAGATGACTCACAGTTAAGCATAAGCTCTGCTTTTGCAGAAGACGGGAATATTCTTTCTACAAGCCATGTCAGATAGCTCACAAACTGACAAGTGCTAATGTCCAGCTCCAAGCGATCAGCACCCTCTTCTGGATCCCATGGGTTCACATATACATGTGAATGCACACACACACACAAACACACACACACAAACACACACACGTACACACACACGTACACATGCACACACATGTGCATGTACACACTCTACATAAAATAATAAAACTATAAATAAATATTTAACAACAGGGCTATTGATTGGAGAATTAACATCTATAACAGACAGAATTGCATTATGTTTACAGCAAGGTAAAAGAGTCTTCTAGGATACTACTGTCTCATTTTTGTTGCCAGGGTAGCAGCAGGATTAAAATCAATACATTTATTTACTTGTTGAATTATCTTTTCTGTGTATACACCTTAACTTTCAGTACAATTTTAATGTTGTTGACCAAGGAGTGTTTTTTTTTTCTTCAATGTTTCAATGTTTGTGGAGTAGCTAGCAGCAGAAGTAAATAAGAATATTTACTTTCTTCCTAATTTTTTTTTACTTTTGGTCTGATGTTCAGAACAAGGTTTTAAAGACAATATTTTATTCTTGAACAAAATATTTGTATTTCGTGGTTTGTATAAATACACATTTTGAGAGATTGCAAACTTATTCACATTTTATGTTGGTTCTTGGTTTCCATTGCTTTACACAAGCCCCAAATCATTCCTGGATAAAAATCAGTAAACTAAATTCAGAGGCATGATTCAGGATGAGATAAAACCCACCATATTCTAGATTTATTTATGTTTTTACTGTGCTCCAACTATGTCTTTCAGCTTCTAAAGACTTTAGAATAATTTGTTTTCTCTAAACCAATTTGTATCATGTCAAAGTGAAATTGCAATTTTACAGCCACCTGGGGAAAGAAGTGATCCCCTTCCATAAATATAAAAGTAATCTGCATAAAATATGTACAAAGATAACCATGAAGACTTTAAAAAATGTTCTATATGAAGAGGAGATGTCTAAGAACAAACAGTGATTGAATATTTGAAACCATTATAATAAGTAAGTTTTTTGGGTATATTCTAATTATCCAGTAAACTAGTATCAACATTCAGAACAGTTTGTACAAATATTCATTTAGGGATGTGACCAGAATATGAGGAGGGTGGGAAACTATATTTTCCTTTACAGCCCCATATCTCAGAATGAAATTCTTTGAGATACAGTAATATAAATAATGTGGTATTTGGAGGGGCTGATATATTTAATTCACAAGCCCTAAGCTTTCTTGTTTTATACTAGTCATCAAAGAGGATGTATGTATTAATAAACACATAAACACTAGATATAGTTTTTTCTTATCTTCATTAGCTCCACATAAAGGCAACAGATGTTAAACAGATAAGTGATAAATAAACAACTTCACATTGACAAACTAGAAACAGAGTATGAGAAACATCCCATAAAAAAGTAAATAAAAATGAGGAAAGCAAATTACTATTCCAAAATAAGTTTCTCATATAAAGCAAAGGAGGAGGTTAATATTCAGATTACCAATGAAAACTTGAATCATAAATACTTGATGTTGGCAAATACCACATTCTTTAAATATTCTGGAAGTTTTCTTTCTCTGATTCCATCTTCCCACATTACCAGGTACAGCAAGATGAGGTTCAATTTAGGTGTAATTATGCAATCACCTTGAGCAATTCTAGCCTCATTTAGAAATCATATTTTTCTGTACGAGACTTCAGAGTGAGTTTTAAATACTTCTACTGGCCTCTCAGACATGTTTGTGCTTTTCTAAATTCGTCACATATATTCATAGTTTACACACATACAAATGTGCTTTATCACACATTATAATCTTGTCTTTATACACCACATTTTTTTTACTAAATCATCCTTTTCTTTTTCCAGTCCCTTCTCCCATTTTTTTTTTCTATTTGAGGAAGCTTCTAGAACTATCTTCATTCTGGTGCAAAAGGAAAAACCCCGAGAAGGAGTTTAGGAACATGGGGATGTAACTAATTGCTCCTGTCTCTAAGCCCTGAGGGCAGCACATCAACCTAAAAAAGTGGTCCATTTCTATAAACTTTAAAAGGTAATACATAATTAAATTGTAACTTTTTAAGAGTAGTTATATCAATTTGGATGATTATATTTTATCAATATAAATCAAACATTTAGTTTTTCAAGCTTTGAATCTATGGTACTTTAAGTGTGTGTGTGTGTGTGTGTGTGTGTGTGTGTGTGTGTGTGTGAGTGTGAGTGTGTGTGTGTGTGTGTACATAATGTGTACATAATATGTACATGACCATATACATATTAGATAAATAGATGATAGAGATAGATAGATACATATAGTAGAATATACTTTCATCCTTTTATCTCAAAAAGATTTAAAACAAAAATTACGTGAACCCCCATTTGCAATAGAATATGTTTTAATTATAAAAATCAATACAGAATCCTTAGAGTCATAATGAAATCATCAGTAAGGTGAGAATACCAAGGGTTTTCAAAGTAAGAATTACTTAACCTGTAAATGAATCCAAGAAAACTTACTAAGCATGTAGTTGTGCAGTGGGGGAAAGGGATGTATTGTTCACAGTTTGGAATCACATGGGACTCATGGTTGGAGGCATTATGAAAAAGTAGGAACTAGAGTTTAATGGGATCATGCATCAATGTACATGAAACACACTCCAGGTACCAGTGATTCAGCAAAAGAGGTTACAAATGAAGGACAGCAGAACTAGAAAAGGAAAAGGGGAGAGTTTACTGTCCTCAGACCTTCACTCTCTAGATCAAGTTATAGACTGTTGGACACTGTTATCTTCATCTTCAATGTATTGTAACATTCTGGGACATAGGTAGCCCATGAGCTTCAGGTTGGACCCAACACATTTATATTTTCCAAAATGTGAGGAGTGCTTCTGTGTGCAGGATCACTATATGCTAATGAATATCTAGATTAGGGAACAATTGAGTCATAACAAAGAGTTTAGACAATATTAGTTCTTTCACTAGATATCTAATATTCTGTTTAGCTCATAACAGAAATGTTATTACAGACTGAATTATATCAAATAGCTATTCATTTTATATGTAGAAACTGTTTATGCTTCAAATTATCCATTTCCTTTCATTTTCTGATTTCTTAATCTTTCCAGTCAACACAGTTTAGTAAATATTTTCCCTATTCATTTCCATCATTCATGTGGCTAATTAATAGTTAGTGAGTAGTAGGCTAAGGTCTCTTAAGTGCTCTGGGAATAGATAATTTAACAAAGGAAGTATATATATATATATGCTTCCAATTTTATGAAGTCTAGAAGAGTTGGGTCCAACTAACAACTCATGGGCTACATGTGTACCAAGAAGCTATAACATATTGTAAATGACAATGTCAGAGTAAAGTGACCAACAGTTAAGCAACCCTGGCCTAGACAGTGAACACATAATGATAATAAACTCTTCATTCTTCAAATATATCTTTGAGGATGTCCACAAGACATATTTGATATAGACTTCCCATATGGACATGTACACATATACACATAAACACATACATGCATGTATGTACATACCAATATATGTATATACAAATAAATTTACACACACATATGTATATATATGTATATATATAAAACCATGGAGTTATTATTCTACTGGGAAAATGGGAAGTAAGTAAAATTATGAATATATATATATGTTTCACATATATATCATATAATATATATGCTTATGTATTATACGTATACATATATACATAAGCAGACATTATTCTGTAATTGGAGCCTATTGCTCAGTGGGAAAATTAGTTTCTGTATAAGCAACAGGATTTGACACTAAATCTCCAGCATTCACATGAAAGCCAGGTATGGTGGTATGTGTGGAATGTAATGTGGTATGCATATGAATGCACATGTATGTGCACATAGAGATCTGAATTTGACATCAAGTGTTTTATTCTATTGGTCTCCCTCTTGTGTTTTTGAGACAAGTTCTTTCTTTCTGAACCTTTTGTTTGAATTTCAGGTAGTATGGCAGGCCAGCAAGACCCAAGTGTCTTCTTGCCTCAATGCCACTAGTTTTATATGACAGACCAATTACATTGCCACCATAGCCAGCATTTGCATGCATGCTAGAGACTCAGCTTCATATCGTCTTTCTTACACAGAAACAATTTTTTTCCATTTCAAATTGGCTCTAGGCCTGAAAATGTAGTGTATGACACGGAAAAGGCAAGCTTTACTCAAAACATGACATTTGAATGACACCTGAGGAGCTCAGTGGGTTGACAGACTGCTTGGGCAGGCACAGTTCAGAGTGAAGGTTTCTAAGTGCTGAGATTCCTGGAGAAATTAAGTTACAGGAATATAGCAATATTAACCTCCATGCAGAAGAAACTAAGAAAATAGGACAGAACAAATCAAGTCCAGCTTCCCAGGAGCTAGAGCTGAAAGCTTTGGAACCACCCTGAAGCTCATCACTATGTCACAGGCAATGGGAATCTGAGCTGTTCACCGGAAGCCAAGGTGCTGAGGGTATAGTTCTTATCATGGTGCAATTGCAAAGTCACAGAACCTACAGTGGGTAAAACCTGAAAAGAGGAGATGAATATTACAGGACATGTGGATACATTTCTCCTCTTTTCTTGGTGGCTTCCCTTGCAGGAGCAGTGTTGCTCAACAAACACAAACACACTTGAAGTATTGCATTGTGAGACCACCAACCCAAGAAAATAAGCCTAAATGAGACTGGAATGAAACATAAGATCTGTGAGCCAAAATAAACCTGTTTCAGCTGATCAGTTCATATAAGAAGGAAAGAAGGAAAGAAAGAAAGAAAGAAAGAAAGAAAGAAAGAAAGAAAGAAAGAAAGGAAGGAAGGAAGGAAGGAAGGAAGGAAGGAAGGAAGGAAGGAAGAAAGGAAAGAAGGAGGGAAGGAGGAGTGAAAGAAGGAAGGGAGAGAGAAAGGTGATGATCACATAACATATAGCCAACATTTTGTTTCTCAGACTGTATTCATCTTTCCGGCTCACTGTAATTCTCACTGTAATTGCTAACACCACCACCATAAGTAATATTGCCTAGGCTATGGAATAGTCTAGTCTTCCATTTCCCATAAACAAACAAATCAACAAACAATCTTGGTTCGCACAGCACTATAAGCAGCTTTGTTGTCCTCTCAGAGTAACAGTCATATAATCCCTATAGTGACTCAGTGAGATTCATGCTAATTTTCAGTTCTTTTAGACTGGCTCTCTCTGGTTGTCCTGGAACTCACTAAGCAGACCAGCTGGCAATCATACATTCCCTGCACTTCTGTCTCTGGAGTGCATTACAAGTCTCTGGCCCCCAACTCCCCCCTTTCCTTCTCAATCTCGTTCCAAGTACTCACTGGGCTTTCTACATTCTCTTGGGACACAACAGGCAATGGCACCCTTAAAAGATTTAGTAGCTAACATTCCCTCTGCCTAGATAAGCTCAGGGAATGGAGTATCTCAACTATCTAAAAAGCCTTTAAATATTTACCTACAGCAAATTCTTAACTATGTATCCTTAACTAAAACATAGAGACTCAGAAAATTATTGCAGTCCACAAGAAGTTTAAAAAGTTTAAAGATGCTTTTGGGAGAATCTCTTTCATCATTCACACCAGATATTTGTATTCCTCTCTCTCCCTCTCTTCTTCTCTCCCTCCTCTCTCCTCCTCCTTCCCCTCTTACTCTCCCCCTTCACCTCTCCCCTCTCTCTCCCCTCTCTCCCCTCTCTCCTTCCCCTCTCCATCTCCTTTCCCTCTTGCTCTCCCTCTCTCTGTCCCCCTCTTCCTTCTCACCCTCTCCCCTCTCTCCCCTCTCCTCTCTACCCTCTCTCCTTCCCCTTCCCCTCTCTATCTCCTTCCCCTATTGCTCTCCCTCTCCCCTTCTTCCCTCCCTCTCTCCCCTCCCTCTCTCCCCTCTCCCTTTCTCTTTCCTTCTTCTTCCCCCTCCCCCTCCTCCTGACCCTCCTTCTCCGACCACCCCCACCTCTCTCTAACATGGATGCCCAAGTTGAGTAGCTAATGAGCTTCAGGACTTGTCTCTCTTCAGTGACACAGCTCTGGAGGTGAAGGAAGATATCTCCACATTTGTATTACTGTGTGAATGCCAGAGCCTGAAGGAAGCTCTGCCTGCTTACACAGCAGGCACTTTACTGAGTAATTGCCTCAACGCTACATACTTTTAATACATAAATGCATACTTAACTAACAAACATCAATTTTAACTGATTAATGATTAATGAGGAAGTAAGACAAAGGAAGCATGGCAGTAGAGGAATAGAAAATGACAGACAAGTTTTACTTTATTTTTAGTGTTCTTTTCTTGTGTTACTCTGCCTTCTGACCAGTTTTATCCCCATTAGAATTATGAATAAGTTCTTATTCATGAATATGCTGTACTCCATAGTCTTATCATATATCTCAAAAGTTCTTTAAACAATAGGCTTGCTTTTCTCCAATTTTTTGCTATAGCATTGTGCTTGAATACTTCATTAAAAGGTATAAGCCTTAAAAAATACATTTTCTTAGATGATTCAGCAGTTAAAATGACTTTTAAATACAGCAAAACTCATTTATTTTAGAATATAATGACTTCACAACATTCTGAGTCTGACTTGAGCAACTTTAATTAAGTGAACTTTTTAAGGTTTTCTGTATTGCTTTTCAACTCTCCAATTATGGAAACAAATACATTAGAGTATAGCAGCAAGACAACATTTTTAAATCTTTCAAACTTTCTCTTCAAGGATCCTTATGTAAAAGATGATTTTCAGGAGCCATTGGCATGGTTAACAAGGCTTAGTGAAGAAAACTGCATACACTGCCACAAATGGCTACAATAAATGCTAAATAATTTACATTGCATCTGATGCTGCCAGGAAAGATTTGAAACATGTTTAAGATCCTGACATTAGATTCCTACTAAGGTAACAGGAATAAATGTCATTTTCTTATATGTATCTAAATTTTTGTCAAGGATCTATGATTATTTTCTTGGGTAATAAAAAAGATGTAATTAATTCAGCTTCAAAAGTAAGTTCAATTAATCATTCATATTTCTTAGACTCCTGTATACCCATAGAATGGGACAGGAATTTCACCACAGGCCTAATTTGAGCTTAATTCTGCTGTAGATTTAGATCCTGGTCAGTATAAAAAGTATCTTTATTCATGAGTTTTTCCAACACAGTTTTATACATGTGATTGAAACATAGAACACATTCTTTTCTAAGCAATTAATTCTTTTTTTTCCAGTTAGTGTAGGCATAGTCTATTAGGCAATTAACTGTGGTAAGGCCAATTATCAAAAACATAATTCATCTGATTTAGAAACTTAGCTGACAAGGCAAGTGAACTTTGGCTAACCTTGTGGAGCAGAATTAGAGAGTAATAGGGAAACAAGTACATGATCTTTCTAGAGGACTGTAAATGGCAACAGTGTTAAGATACAGGGATAGGTTACATAGGACTAAGGTCTGAGGATGGTTAGACTGCTAAGATTATGCTTTAAGAAACAAATGAAAGGACAGGAGACATGGCTCAGGGGTTAAGAGCACTGACTGTTCTTCCAGAGGTCCTGAGTTCAAATCGCAGCAACCACGTGGTGAATCACAACCATCTGTAATGAGATCTGATGCTCTCTTCTGGTGTGTCTGAAGATAGCTACAGTATACTTACATATACTAAATAAATAAACCTTTAAAAAAGAAACAAATGGAAGCTTATTTTCTACAAATGCATAATTTGGGTTTCTTTTAGGGAAATAATCAATATATTAATTATTGACAAAAATTATTGACAACATTTTACCCAAGCCTTTGCACAATAGTTATTTTACTACTGTGAAATCCAGAACAATATGGAGCTCTTAAAATGTTCAATGATATTTTACTCAATATTTATTATTAGAAAATATACTTTATCTCCCATCTTTTTCTTGCCAGAGATGAAAATTAACACATTCCCACAACTCTAATGGGTTGTGAAGAGTGAGAGACATTGACGAACTCAATACTAAATAGGATGTGTGTAGCAAACGTCTGCCCACTGCTTGGGAATCTGCAGAAGGGGCAGAGAAATTTTAATAGGAACCCAACTCTTCCAGACACAAGACTGATGCATATATGAACTAACAGAGACCGTGGAAGCAAGTGAGACCTGCACACACAAGGCCTGCTCAGATTCAAGCCAGGAAAAAAAATCCCAGCACTGAGAAGGACAAGAGAAACAAAGTTTCACTGCTAATCAAGACTCAATTTGTAGTTGATATATACTGGTAAAGGAAAATCAGTTTTCTCCAGTGGAGTGTCACTGGGGGAATCATGCACACTGTAGGGCAGACTCCATGCAAAGGAGTACTTGGCTAACATGAATTGGACTTTATAGACTTTGTGTGCTTTAGATTTGCTTTTCTTTTCTTTTCCTTTATCTCTTTCACCTTCTTGTTGTTGTTTGCTTGTTTTGTTGATTTTTTCCAAAAAAATAATTTCTTTTTCTTTTTTTTTTACACTCCAGATTTTATTGCCCTCCCAGTCCACCCTCCAACTGTTTCACACCTCATATCTCCTCCCACCCTTTTTCCATGAGGATGTCCCAGCTCCACCCACGCCACCTGACCTCTAAACTTTCAGTGGCCTCCAGAGTCCTGAAGGCTAGGTGTATCTTCTCTGACTGAAGCCAGACCCAGCAGTCCTCTGCTGTACATGTGTTGGGGCCTCATATCAGCTGGGCTGTGCTGTCTAGTTGGTGACCCAGTGTCTGAGAGATCTCTGGGTTCCAAGTTAATTGAGATTGCTGATTCTCCTACAGAGTCACTCTCCTCCTCAACTTCTTTTAGCTTTTTCCTAATTCAACCGCAGGGTTTTGAAGCTTCTGTTCATTGGTTAGGAACACGTATCTGACTCTTTCAGTTACTGGTTGGGGCTTTCTGAGGGCAGTCATGATAGATTCCTTTCTGTGAGCACTCCATAGCCTCAGTAATAGTGTTAGTTCTTGGGGCCTTCCCTTGAGCTAGATCCCACTTTGTGCCTGTCTTTGGAACTTTTGTTCTTCAGGCTTTACTCCATTCCCAAGCCTGAAGTTCTTTCAGACAGGATCAATTATGGGTCAGAGTTTTAACTGTGGGATAGAAACCCCATTCCTCCCAGCTCTATGGTACATTCCAGAGGGTCCTCCCAACCTCCTACCTCTAGAGGTTGCTTGTTTACATTCTTTATGCTGGCCCTTAAGGCTTCAGTCCTTTTCCCCCACCCAACACCAAATAATGTTCTCCTCTCCCACTGCTCAGGTTCCCTTTCCTTCCCATGTCCTTCTATTCTTGCCCCCTTGTGGTTGTTTTTTTCTCCCTCTCAAGTGGGACTGAGGCATCCTTACTTGTGCCCTCCAGTTTGTTGAACTTTTTGAGTTCTGTGGGCTATATCTTGTGTAGTCTATACTTTTTAGCTAATATCCACTTATCAATGAGTACATACCATGGTACATGTTCTTTTGGTTCTGACTTACCTCTCAGTGTGATATTTTCTAGTTCCACCCATTTGCCTGCAAAACTCAGAATATCCTTCTTTTTAACAACTGTGTAGTATCCCATTGTGTAAATTAACCATACTTTCTATATTCATTCTTCTGTTGTGGGACATTTGAGTTGTATCTAGTATCTGTCTATCACAAATAGGATCACTATGAGCATAGTGGAACATGTGCCCCTGTAATATGGTGGGGTGTCTTTTGTGTATATTCCCAAGAGTGGTGTTGCTGGGTCTTCAGGTAGATCTATCCAACTTTCTGAGGAGCTTCCAAATTGATTTTCAGAGTAGTTGTACCAGTTTTGAGTCCACCAGCAAGGGAGGAGTGTTCCTCTTTCCCCACAACCTTACCAACATGTGTTGTCACCTGAGATTTTGATCTTAGCCATACTGATTTGTGTGAAGTGGAATCTCTGTGTCATTTTGATTTGCATTTCTCTGATCACTAAGGCCTTTGAACATTTCTTTAGCTGCTCTTCAGCAATGAGAGATTCCTCTGGTGTGAACTCTCAGTTGTATACATCATTTTTGGATTGGGTTATATTGTATTTTGGTAGTTATATATTCTTCTTGAGTTCTTTATATATTACGGATATTAGCCCTCCATCAGATGTGAGATTAGCAAAGTTTTTTGTTGTTGTTGTTTGGTTTTTTTTTCCCCCAATCTGTGGCTTCCTAATTTGTCTTACCTGACTATGTCGTTTGCTTACAGAAGTTTCCAGTTTCATGAGGTCCCATTTATCAGTACTAACTCTTTTTTGTTTAAACTTTATTTCAAAACCCAAAGATAAAAGAAAAAAATTTAAACATTTTTTCATTAATGTATACAAATACAATTGTGTCAGTGCTTGGCTATTTTTTTTCTCTTTTTTTATAAGGTTTGATACTCTGCATGAAGGTCTTACTAACAATGAGCAAAAAGTACATGTAAAACAGGAGGTAACTTGGAATTAGTCAATGTTTTTTTGGTGTGGAAGGATTGAGCATGACTTTTTTTTTTGTTTTGTTTTCTTTTCTTTTCTTTTCTTTTTTTCTTGAACTTCAAACAGTCTTTGAGTTGTTTCTGGGGCAGTCCTAGCCTCTGGGGTTAGCATCCCACTATCAGTGACTGCATATTATGTCTGTTCTTTTGTGACTGGGTTATCTCACTCAGGATGATATTCTCTAGATGCAACCATTATTTTAAGAATTTGGTTAAGTCCTTGTTTGTGATAGCTGAGTAGTAATCCATTGTGTAAATGTACCACAATTTTTGTATCCATTCATCTACTGAAGGTCATCTGGGTTCTTTCCAGCTTCTGGCTATTATAAACAGAGCTGCTAGGAACATTGTGGTGCATGTGTCTTTGTTATATATTGGAGTGTCTCTGGGATATATGCCCAGAAGTGGAATAGCTGGGTCTTCCGGTAGTACTATGTCCAATTTTCTGAGGAATCGCCACACTGATTTCCAGAGTGGTCGTATCACTTTACAACCTCACCAACAGTGGAGAAGTGTTCCTCTTTCTCCTCAACCTCTCCAGCATCTGCTGTCATCTGAGTTTTGGATCTTGGACAATCTGACTGGTGTGAGGTGGAATCTCAGGGTTGTTTTGATTTGCATTTCCCTGATGACTAAGGATGTCAAGCATTTCCTTAGATATTTCTCAGCCATTCAATATTCCTCAATTGAGAAAGTTTTGTTTAGCTCTGTACCACATTTTTAAATAGGGTTGTCTGATTCTCTGGTGTCTAGCTTTTTGAATTCTTTGTATACCTTAGATATTAGGCCTCTATCAAATGTGGAGTTGGTAAAGATCATTTCCTATTCTGTTGGCTGCCATTTTGTTTTCTTGACAATGTCCTTAGCCTTACAGAAACTTTGCAATCTCATTAAGTCCCATTTGTTAATTTTTGACTTAGAGCTTGAGCCATTGGTGTTCTGTTCAGGAAATTTTCTCCTGTGCCTATATGTTCTAAGGTTTTCCCTACTTTCTCATCTAATAGTTTAAGTGTATCTGGTTTAATGTGGAGATCTTTGATCAACTTACACTTGAGCTTTGTACAAAGAGATAAAAAAAGGGTCTATTTTCATTCTTTTGCATGCGAAGTGCCAGTTGGACCAGCACAATTTGTTGAATAGGCTGTCCTTTTTCCATTGAATGTTTACAGCTCCATTGTCAAAAATCAGGTGACCATATATGTGAGGACTCATTTCTGGATCTTCTATTCTATTCCATTGATCCACATGCCTATTTCTGCACCAGTACCATGCAGTTTTCAGCACAATTGCCTTGTAATATAACTTGAGGTCAGGGATAGTGATTCCTGCAGATGTTTTCTTGTTGTTGAGAAAGGATTTCGATATTCTAGGTCTTTTGTTATTCCAGATGAAATTGCACATTGATCTTTCAAACTTAATGAAGAACTGGGTTGGAATTTTGATGGGGATTGCATTGAATCTGTAGATTGCTTTTGGTAGGATGGCCATTTTTAAAATGTTGATCCTTCCGATCCATGAGCATGGGAGATCTTTCCTTTTCTGAGATCTTCCTCAATTTCCTTCTTTAGAGGTTTGAAGTTCTTGTCATACAGGACCTTCACTTCCTTAGTTAGAGTCACACAAAGGTATTTCATAGTTTTTGTGACGATTGTGAAGGGTACCTTTTCCCTGATTTCTTTCTCCACATGTTGGTCCTTTGAATATAGGAAGGCTGATTTGTTTGAGATAATTTTGTATCTAGCCACTTTCCTGAACTTGTTTATCAGCTGTAGAAGTACTCTGATGGAATTTGTGGGGTCAGTTAAGTACACTATCATGTCATCTGCAAAGAGTGATGTTTTTACGTCTTACTTTCTGATTTATATCCTCTTGATCTCCTTTTGCTGTGTAATTGCTCCAGCCATGACATTCAGTACTATGTTGAATAGGTAGGGGGAGAGTGGGCAGCCTTTTCTAGACCCTGATTTTAGTGGGATTGCTTCAATTTTACCACAGTTAAGTTTGATGTTGGTTGTTGCTTTTATTATGTTTAGGTATGGACCTTGGATTACTGTTTTTTTCCAGGACTTTTAACATGAAGGGGTGTTGAATTTTGTCAAATGCTTTCTCAGCATCTACAGAGAAGACCATGTGATTTTGTTCTTTCAGTTTGTTTATATGGTGGATTACATTGATGGATTTCCTTATATTAAACCATCTCAGCATCCCAGGGATGAAGCCTACTTGGCCATGGTGAATGATCTTTATGATGTGTTCTTGGATTCAGTTTGCAAGGATTTTGTTGAGTATTTTTGCATCAATGTTCATAAGTGAAATTGGTCCGTAGATGTCTTTCCTTGTAGGGTCTTTGTGTGGTTTAGGAATGAGGGTAATTGTAGCCTCAAAAAATGAGTTAGGTAGTATTCCATCTGATTCTATCTTGTGGAATAGTTTGGAGAGTATTGGTGTTATGTGGGCAATAAATTTCTGGTAAAATTCTGCACTGAACCCATCTGGACCTGGGCTTTGTATGGTTGGGAGGCTTTTGATGACTTCATTTATTTCTTTAGGTTTAATGGGATTATTTAGATTGTTTACCTGGTCTTGGTTTAACATTAGGATCTTGTATCTGTCTAGGAATTCATCCATTTCCTCCAGATTTTCCAACTTTGTGGAGTATAGGCTTTTGTAGTAGGATCCGATGATTTCTTGAATTTCCTCAGTTTCAGTTGTTATGGCTCCACTTTCCTTTCTGATTTTGTTAATTTGTATATTCTCTCTTTTCCCTCTAGATAGTTTGGCTAGGGGTTTATCAAGCTTGTTGATATTCTCAAAGAACCAGCTCTTGGTTTTGTTGATTCTTTCGATGGTTCTTTTTGTTTCTATTTGGTCTGTTTCTGCCCTAATTTTGATTATGTCTTGCCCTCTACTCCTCTTGGGTGTATCTGCTTCCTTTTGTTCTAGTGATTTTAGCTGTGCTGTCAAGTTGCTGATGTATGCTCGCTCCAGTTTCTTTATGGAAGCACTCAAGGCTATGTGTTTTCCTCTCAGTACTGCTTTCAGTGCATCCCATAGGTTTGGGTATGTTGTGTTTTTGTTTTCATTGAATTCTAGAAAATCCTTAATTTCTTTCTTTATTTCTTCTTTGACCCTGCTATCATTTAACAGAGCATTGTTTAGTTTCCATGTGTATGTGTGCTTTTTGTTGTCTTTGTTGTTGTTAAAGACCAGCCTTAGACCATGGTGATTTGAGAGAATGCATGGGAGTATTTCAATCTTCTTATATTGATTGAGGCTCATTCTGTGTCCAACTATGTGGTCAGTTTTCGAGAAGGTGCCATTGGGTGCTAAGAAGAATGTGTATTCTTTTACTTTTAGGATGATATGTTCTGTAGATACCTATTAATTCCAGTTGGTTCATAGTCTCTGCTAGTTTTACAGTGTCCTTGTTCAGTTTCTGTTTCCATCATCTGTCCATTAGTGAGAGTGGGGAATTAAAGTCTCTCACTATTATTGTGTGGGGTGAAATGTATTTTTTGAGCTTTAGTAGGGTTTCTTTTATGAATGTGGGTGCTTTTGTATTTGGAGAAAATATGTTAAAGATTGAGAGTTCCTCTTGACAGATTTCCCCTGTAATGAATTAAAAAGGGTTCTTCCTTATCTTTTTTGATAGCTTTTGGTTGAAAATTTACTTTATTAGATATTAGAATAGCCACTTTTGCTTTCTTCTTGGGGCTGTTTTCTTGGAAGTTTTTTTCCCACCCTTTTACTCTGAAATAGTGTCTGTCTTTATCTCTGATATGGGTTTCTTGTATGTAGGAAAATGCTAGATTTTGTTTATGTATCCACTCTGACAGCCTATGTCTTTTTATTGGGGAGTTGAAACCATTTATGTTAATAGATATCAAGGAATAGTGGTTTCTGTTTCCTGCTATTATTGCTTTTGTAGGTTGAGTTGTGTCTGTGTCTCTTTTTTCTTTTGGTTTTCTTGCTTAGGAGACTTCTTGTTTTTACTAGGATGTAGTTCCCCTCATTGTATTTTGTTTTCCATCTATAATTCATTGTAGTGTTGGGTTTGTGGTCAGATATTGTGTAAATTTAGCTTTGTCTTGAAACATCTTCATCTCTCCATCTATGGTGATTGATAGTTTTGCTGGGTATAGCAGCTTGGGCTGGCACTTGTGCTCTCTTAGGGTCTGCATGATGTCTGTCCAGGCTCTTCTAGCTTTCATAGTTTCTGTTGAGAAATCGTGTGTGATTCTGATTGGTCTGCCTTTATATGTTACCTGACCTTTTTCCCTTACTGCTTTTATTTTTCTTTCTTTGCTTTGGGCACTTGGTGTTTTGACTATTATGTGTCGGGAGGAATTTTTTTTCTGATCCAACCTATTTGAGTTCTGAAGGCTTCTTTTATGCTCGTGGTTATCTCATTCTTAAGGGTAGGTAAGTTTTCTTCTACAATTGTTTTGAAGATATTTACTGTGCCTCTTAGTTGATATTCCTTGCTCTCTTCTATTCCTATTATCCTTAGGTTTGGTCTTCTCATTGTGTCCTGGATATCCTGGACATTTTGGGTTAGGAGCTTTTTGGTTTTTGCATCTTCTCTGGCTGTTTTGTCTATGTTTACAATTTTGTCTTCGGCCCCTGAGATTCTCTTTTTCATCTCTTGTAGTCTATTGGAAATACTTGCTTCTGTGACTCTTGATTTCTTTTTTAGGTGTTCTACCTCTAGGGTTATCTCTTTTAGTGTTTTCTTTATTGTGTCAATTTCCATTTTAAATTCCTTCTTCCATTCCATCATCTCTTTGATTCTGTTTTCCTCTAGTTCTTTGAGTTCTTTGTGTGTTTTTCTTGTTTCCTCTTTAAAACCTTCTCATTCTTTTTGCTTTTCCTCCAGTTCTTATTTAAGGATCTCTATCATCATCTAGAGGTATGATTTTAGGTCTGTGTCTTCTTTTTCTGAGTGTTTGGCATTCCAATGTTTGCTGTGATGGGAGAGCTGGGTACCGGTGTTGCCAGGTTGTCTTGGTTTCCTTGGGATATGCTCTTTCCTTTCCTCTTGCCATCTTGTTGTCAGTGATATGTTCTTGCCTTTCTCTTGTACATGGTCTGTGCCCCTGGATTTCCACTGGTACAGGTGGCAGATGGTCTAAGCCCTGTTCTGTGCCCCAAAGCCGCAGGGTGGGAACAGAGGTCCTAATGCTGGGTTCCTGGTCCCTGGATCAGGCAGTTCAGGGGTGTGCTTTCTGTGTGCACTCGGCAGAGATCTCTCATCAGTACTTAATCTTAAAGCATGAGCTAATGGAGTTCTGTTTAGGAAATTTCCCCCTGTGTCAATGAGTTTTAGGCTCTTTCCCACTCTCTCTTACTAGATTCACTGTATCTGGTTTTGTCTTGATGTCCTTGATCTACTTGGACTTAAGCTTTATGAAAAATAATAAATATGGGTCTATTTTAAGTTTTCTACATAGAGACATCCAGGTGGACCAGCAACATTTATTGAAGATGCTCTTTTTTTTTCCATTCTCTAGTTTGGCTTTTTTAAAATCAAAGATCAAATGTGTATAAGTGTGTGGTTTTATTTCTCCATCTTCAATTTTATTCCATTGATTGACCTTCCTGTCTCTGTACCAATACTGTGCAGTATTTTTCACTATTGCTCAATAGTAGAGCTTGGGGTTAGAGATTTTGATTCTCCCAGGCATTCTTTTATTGTTAAAATTCATTTTTGCTATTCTGTTTTTTGTTTCTTTGTTTGTTTCCTTTGAAGATGGATTTGAGAATTGTTCTTTCTATGTCTTTGAAGAATTGTGTTGGAATTTTAATGGGGATTTCATTGAATCTGTAGGTTGCCTTTGGTGGGATGGACATTTTTACTGTTAAATCTGCCAATCCATGAGCATGAGAGATCTTGTCATTTTCTGAGATCCTTGATTCTTTCTTGAGAGACTTGAAGTTATTGTCATACATAACATTGGAACTGATTCAAGACAGGAATTTTCTTCTTGTTGTCACCACTTTGCCTTGAGAAACTTTGACACACATTTAAAATGAGTTTCTATTAATTTTAAGGGATATACTTGGTAAAAATCTAATTGGAATAACCCACCAATTAGCACACACAGAAACACACACAACCAAAATCAAATATTCACATTATGAATTGGCAATTCAATAAAAAATTGCAATTTTAGATTAATAGAAGAGTTTAACAACAGATTAACAATATGGGGATATAAGTGTTTAATGTGTGAAGAGAAACTTAAGGTAATTCTCAGAGATTACCACAGGTAAGCACTATGGCATGTCTATAATATTTCCTATGCCCCTCTTTTTATTTCTTAACCATTATGCATAAAATCTATATTAAAATGCCTTTAAATAAATTCTTCTTTAAGTAAATTCTTTAAATAAATAAATCCCAAATTCTTCTCAATGGGGAAGTTTAATTCATTAGATAATTCACTGTGGACAGAGAAATGTGCTATGGAATTGGAGTTTATGCAAACTGTCCACAAATACGTTCCAACTATTACTTTGGATTTCAATATATTATGGGCATACAGAAGAACAGAATAAGTACACAATATAGACATTCTTTATCAATGTAAAACATTTTAATAAGTTAAACTCTGCATGAATTCAATAATTTTATTTGAAAGGTAAAATGATATAGAAATAAGTATGTGACCATCATTCTTATACATTATTTATAAGTTGAATAGCATTAAAGTAATATCTGAAAAGTACAGCTGTCAAAGGCAGTAATATTATATATGTGCCACTTTCCCATTTAATATAAATCAAGTAACATAAAAATAATATCTGGAGAGCATAGTTTCAAAAGCATTGAATAATGTCATTTTCTAATATGCTTATTGTAAAACACTCTTTTTTCCAAACCCTAATACTTTAGTATATAATATATAATGGTATTAACTGAATAATATTTTAATATCCTCAATAGTTACTTGGACTTTATATCACAGGACATTATATCTTTACATGTGCCCTGTGGAATTTTTACTTTTTAAATTAAATCTAGATTTAATCAAGAAAAGATTAAGTAAAACAGCTTCTGATTTATGATAACTCAATTCTGACAAAAACATACATGTACCTATCCTCTCTTTACTTAGAAATTTTACACAGAAAACAATAAGCTTTAATTTAGGTTTTAAATGTCTTTCAAATAAGTGCATATCAGGATTGGCCTATAGTTTATGACATCACTGGAGAATGTCTGAATTTTTTAAAGGTGGAACCAACTGAAAACACAATACTATAGAAATGACTGTGAAAGGGACAGTGGGAATGCAGGCACTATAAAATAGGCAAAATTTTTAACCCTAGTGTCACATTATGATGACTATGCCAACATAACCCCATGCAAAAGACTAAATAACTATGAAATGAAAATCATGAAACCAAGTCAAAATAACTCTCTCATCCTTAAAAGCTGATTTATCTCAAGCATTTTGTCACAGTGTTGGAATAACTGACTAGTGTAAGCTAAAACCAGTTATGACTCACCTTTTCATTGTTTTTGAAACAGTGTTCTACCACATTGTTGCGGCTGTCCTTGACTTCATCTTACTTTTCTCAGATACTCAAGTCATGAGATAACAAGTGTGTTCCTCCACATCTAGATAAGGAAAACATGATAAACATAATATTGTAACTGTGAAACAAATATGATTAGTTGATCAATGTACATTTTTATTTTTATCAAGCATTCTCAATAATGTTCAGTCTTCTTTTTAAGTGAATGTTTCTGTATAGTCTTTTTCCATGAGTATATGCCCAGGAGTGGTATAGCTGTGTCCTCAAGAAGTTTCTCATATGTGTCAACTAAGGTGAAAATATCTGACTAAATGGTAGTCTTCCATATGCTCTGAGTCCAAATTAAAGAAAACCAAAAGAGCAAGCTCAACACAAATATTCATCACTCTCTACTCTACCAGCATTTGCAATCAGCAACCTCAAATTCCTGCTGACATGACATCCCCATCCTGTCAGTTGATACACTCCATCTACAAGCCAAAACTGGACCTTTACTTTAAGTTGCTTTTGTTAAGCATTTTGTTGAAACAAAAAAAAAAAAAAAAAAAAAAAAATGGCACACAACAGTGGCCTATTTTGAACTCCTACTTAAAGATCCCTGTAACTTTCAGAGAGTCACAAACCTATGACCGTTGACTACTTTCAAATCTCACCAATTAAGCCAGTATCATCCAGAAAAATCTCTCAATGCTTCAGCTTAATAGTTAAATGAATTGGAAAATTAGTGTCTTCTGAATTCTTGCCTATTCACCTCTCCAAATGAATTTAGCTCATCACTGTTCTCACATTCCAGACCAGAGCCTATGTACATTAGAAGATACAGCTGCATTTACTTAGAGGTCATCAAGGAAAACACTACTAAAATCCAACTGGAGTCATTTTGAGAGCATTCTAAGTACAACTAACAAACATTTTGGCTAGAACTCAAAGTGTCTCCCAACTGCAAAATAGGTTAAACAATAGAAAACATTCACTATTTTAAGAAGCATTCAAAAGTCACTTCCATCATTTTCCTTATTTTTTCTGCCCCTCACCTTTCTAAGAGAACTGTGGCTTTGTCCTTGATGTTTTCTGATATAGATCTTGAACATGCTGACATATGGAGCTGTGTTGTGTTCTGAGTACATCAGCAAACAATTTTAGGAATCTAAGCACAGCCTGCGCAATTGATTTCTCCCATTTTTTTCGGCTCTGAAGAAAAGTTTGAAAGGCACAAAACAACCATGAGATAATGAAGATCTCTGTGAAAGCAAAAAGCCATAAATAAAAAAAATCACCAGTATGTCAATCATTATGTCAGAGCAAACACCTTCCAGGGAAATAAGTTGGACTGATTTTCATATTACCACTGTGATGGTGCACATGCATGCACAGCCATAGGCATTCTTTCTGCTTCTGTTGTCTGCACTCACAAACCAGGAAACATTGATTAGCAAAGAAACTGAATAAAATGTGGGATTAAATGTTTTTATTTGTAAAACCTGAAATCACACTTGTGGTTAGTTAACAATCTCTTTGACACATGAACAAAGTTTGGAGGTACCTTTTATGGTGATGTGGTAATGCAGGTCAACATCTTGTGGGAAGTAGTTAGAAGTGTTCCAATTAGAAAAGGCATTTGTGTGGCTATTTTTGACTCTTGAAAACAACAACACTAAATACAAACTGTTTCCTTTTTTAATACACCATTTTTATATACAAAGTATTCTCTCAATAAAATTTGCTATTTTTTAAAATAAATTCTTTTCTTATACAATTTATCCTGATTATAGTTTCTCCTCTCTGCATTTCCCTAGTTCTTTTCAATATTTCCTTACCTCCTGATCAGATTCCTTTCAATTTCTTATTATAAAATATCAGGCTTCTAAGAGATAATAACAAAACAATGACAGAAAAAATAAAGTAAGGTGAAGGGAAATTTTTACATTGAAGTAGGATATGGCATCCCAACATTAAGAAAATAATTCCAGGAGGAAGAAGAGTCAGACACCAACTCACTCTCATAATCAAGAGTTCCAGAAGAATATTAAGTAAATAGCTATAGTATATATGTGTATGTGTATATGTGTATGTATGTATAATATATACACAGAACATACTCATTAAGGCTGTGTGCTTGCTGTTTCAGCCTCTTTGCTTTTTTCTTAGTGGATTCCTAAGGCTATCACCTCCTGGTATATTTCTTTGCCACTGACTATTACAATGTTTGTGCCTCTTCTTACAGTGTTCCTGAAATTCTGAAGGAAGTGGCTTTGTAAGAGCTCTAATTTGTACTTTCTCCCCATGTCTAGCTGTCACTGTCTGCATCTTTTCTCATCTGGTGCTGGAGGAAGCATCTCCGTGGATTCTTGGATAAGGCACTAATCTGTGGGTATAGCAAAATATCATTTTGTTGCTCCTTTGTCCACTTGTGCTTGGCTTTGAACAAGGACTCTGGACTTCTTGCCTCTGGTTCTTGTTACGCAGCAATGGTAAGCATGCATTCCTTCTCAGGGACTAGGCCTTAAGTCAAGCCAGACATTGTTGTGTTACTCCTACAAGTTCTATTTCACCATGGACCTAACATATTGTTTCAGGCAGGACAGATTATCAGTCAAAGGTTTTGTGGACTGGCCGTTGTCCACATTTATCTTTTTGCTGTGTACAGAATCTTCCCATAACTTAAAAACTAGAATGTAATGGGGGAGGCCCCATGCAAGCACCAGATTGACTTAACCATGCTCAATGAATTGTGTAAAGTTTTTTCTTGGCAGTGAGCCCTGCTGTCAGTTTGCTGAGAACGATTCTTTGTCTTACCATTACCCTAGGTTGCTTTGGGATTTCCATGGTTCCCTTGGCCTAAAACCTCAATTGAATGTAATCTAGTCCCTCCACCGGCAGCCTTTACTGGCTACAAGAGATGGCCATTGAGATTCTGTATTTATCATTACTTGGAGTTTTCATTAAGTTCAACTTCATACATTCCAGGAAGTTTCCACTTCAGTAGATGATGAAACTGTATTCCCAGAATGTCGCACATTCCGGCTGTTTCTCCCTGACACTCTCCCTCTAAACATCCTGTCCCTCCTCACCTCTATCCTGATTTGCTCCCATCCACCCATAAAATATATTCTAATTGCACCTCAAAAACATTTTCATTCCTTCTAAAACCTTCCTCTTTATCTTAACTTTCGATGTCTACACATTTTGGGATGGTTAGCATTTATGTAGTGGATAATATCTACATATAAACTATTATATACTGTATTTGTCTTCCTGGGTCTGATTTACTTTACTCAGGATATTTTTTCTAATCGAATTGCCAGCAAATTTTATGGTGCCTTGCTTTTGTTGTTGTTTTTAACAGCTGAGTAACACATTTTCTCTAATTTTCTGTTGAGGGAAATCTATGTTATATTCAGTTTTTTGCTATTATGAGTAAAGCTCAAATAAACTTGGTTGAACAAGTGTCCTTGTGGTAGAGTAGACTGTCTTTTGCAACTATACCCAGGAGTGATCGTACTGGGTCTTAAGGTTCTACTTTTCTGTGGACACATATGAGTTGGCTTGTATATGATTAGCCCACTATTAAGAGGTGTGGACTTGTTGCAGTAGGTGTGTCACTGTGAGGATGGGCTTAAATACCCCACCCAAGCTGCCTGAAAGCAAATCTTCCACTATTGGCCTTCAGATAAAGATGTAGAACTCTCAGCTCTGTTTGCATCATGACTGCCTAGATGTTGTCCTGCTCCCAGCTTGAAGATGAGGGACTGAACCTATGAACCTGAAAGCCAGCCCACCTAAATTTTGTCCTTTATAAGACTTTCCTTGGTCATAATGTCTGTTCAAAGGAGTAAAACCTTAACTAAGACACACCATATTGATCTCCATAGTGGATATACAAATTTGAACTCCCACTGACAAATAAATGTTCTCCTTGCTTCACATCCTCACCAGCATGAGCTGCTACTTCTTACTGATTTTAGCCATTCTGATACATGCAAGGTGGAATCCCAATGCAATATTGAATTACATGTCCAAAATAGCTAAGGATGTTGAGAATTTCCTTAAGTGTTTCTGAGCTACTTATGATTTCTCTATTGAGAATTCTGTTTATGTTTATACCCAATTTTTAAAATTAGATCATTTTTGGTATCTAGTTTCCTTTGTTCTTTTTTTCTGGATGGTGAACTTTGCCTTACAGGAACTTGTCAGTTTCATGAAGTTACATTTATTAATTATTAATTTTAGTCTCTTTGCTATTGTGTTCTATTCAGAAAGCTGTGTTCTGTGTCAATGTACTTAAAGATTTCCCATACATTCTCTTCTGTCAGGGACAGTGTAACTGGCTTTATACTGAGGTACTTAATTTAGTCCATTTGGAGTTGCACTTTCAGAAGGGAGATGAATATGGATCTCTTTATATTCTACACACAAACATTCATTTTAACCAGCACCACTTGTTGAAGGTACTGTTTTGATTTTTTTGTTTTTGTTTTTTTTTTTTTTTTTTTTTTTTTTTGTTTCTCAGTATGTAGTCCTCCTTTCTTTATCAAAAACAAGGTGTCTATATGTACTGTATGTATATCTGGGTCTTTAGTTTAGTTATTAGATTGATGTTTCCATTTTTATTCAGTAGCATGTTGTTTCCTTGTGTGTTGGTTTAAGGTGTTGTTAGGTTGTACGATAGATGCATACTAAAACTAGAATTTGAGGATGGTGACACCTCATGCAATACTTTGATTGCTCAGGGTTGTTTTAGATATTCTGGCTTCACCCCAAAGAAGCAGAGGTGGTTTGATATCTGAAAAATCAATATATTTAATTCAGGATCTTTTTATGATAAAATTCCAAGAGAGATTAGGAATACAAGGAACATACATAAACGTAAAATAGGAAATTTGCAGCAAACTGATGGCCAACAAAAAAGAAATAGAGAGAAACTCAAAATATTTCACTAATTTCAGGAACAAGGCAATGTTGTTCCCGAGTGATCATTTTCTCCAACCTCTTTCTCTCTTTGTCCCTTTCTTTCCTTCAGTGAGTGTTTTGTTCTTTATTCTTTATTTTATTTTATTTTTTTAACTTTGTTTTAAAAAAACAAAGATAAATGTACAGATTTTTAAGCGTTTTTGCATAAAAGTATACAAATACATTTTATAAGGTTGTAATTAAGTATTTGTGGGTACATATACATACACATATGTATATATGTAACAATATTATAGGAAAAGAGGTTATTAATTTGACGAGATAGGAGAGAAACTGGGAGGGGCTGTAAGAAGGAAAGGGGGATGTGATACAGTTATATTTAATTCTCTTCTAAGAAGGGATTGATCCCATATGCAGCTACTAAACCCATACACTACTGCTGATGCCACCTAGTGCATACTTGCTGTGATCTTATATGGATGCCTCCTCAGAGGCTCTGCCAGAGTCATACTGATATAGAAGAGGATGGTTGCAGCTAACCACCAGACTGAACAAGGTGAATGCAATGGAGGAGTTATAGAAGGGACTGAAGGAGCTAAAAGGGTCTGTAAGCCCATGGGAAGAACAAATTAACCAACCAACAAAACCCACCACAACCCCCAGAGTTTGCATGGAGAGACCCAGGGCTCCAGGTGCATATGCAGCAGCAGATATAATTCTCTGGCCTCATTTGGAGAAGAGGCCTTTGGTTCAACAAAGGCTTGTTTTCCCAGTGAAGGAGAATGCCAAGGTGCTGAGGTGGGAGAGGATGGTTAGGAGAGGGAGCACCTTCATGGAGGCCATGGGAGGCAGAGGGGGGATGGTATTGGAGGGAAGCACATAATATCTGAAGTGTAAATGCAGAGAATATTCAATAAGAATTGGTTTAAAAAACGATGCTGTGCAAATTGTCCATATCTTTTTCATATAGTACTTGAAATTTTTGCCAGAACAAAAGACAACAGAATGAGATCAAGGGAATACAAATTATAATGGAAGAAGTTGAAGTATTATTATTTGTAAATTATAAGAGAATATACATAAGTGACCATAAAAAATTCACCAGGGAATTCCTCCAGCTGGTAAACTTTCAGCAAAATGTCAGGATACAGTATTAACTCAAAAAACAAAATAAAACAAAAAATCCCCCAATAACATAAAACCAATAAAACCAACAAAAACAAATGGCAGAGAAATAAATCAAGGAAACAATATTTTTAGAATAGCCTCAAATAATATAAAATATCTTGAGAAAACTTTAACCAAGCAAGTGAAAGACTTGCAGGACAAAAGTTCAAGCTGTGAGGAAGGAATGTATAGAAGATATCAGAAGATGGAAAGATCTCCAATTTTTATTGTTAAGTAGAATTAACAATGTAAAAATGGCCATTTTGCAAAAAGCAATACAAATTCAATGCTATCCCAATTAAAAATCTCAAAGTAATTATTTAAAGACCTTGATAAGACAGTTCTAAATTTCATATATTATTATTTTATTACTTTTCAGTTGTTGATAAGATAATATATTTTCCACTTCCCAGTTCTTTCTAAAAATTCTCATATAACCTTTCTTCTCTCTCAATTCTCTAGGATATTCTTTTTCTTTTGTTAATTGGATATATTTTATTTACATTTCAAATTTTATCCCCTTTCCAGGGTTCCCCTCTATAAACTACCTATCCCATTTCCCCTCCTACTGCTTTTAGGAGAGTGCTTCCCCCACCCACCCATGCTTTCTCCCATCCCTGCCCTGACATTCCTCTGAAATGTGGACATAGATCCTTGAAGGACCAAGAGCTTCTCTTCCAATTGATGCCCAACAAGTCTATCATCTGCTACATATGAAGCTGGAGCCATGAATCCTTCCATGTGTAGTCTTTGAATAGTGATTTTGTCCCACTGAGCTCTGGGTGATTGGTATTGTTTTTCTTATGGAGTTGCAAACCCTTTCGGCTCCTACCCTTTCGGCTCCTACGATCCTTTCTTTAACTCCACCATTGGGAACCCAGTTCTGAGTTCAGTGGTTGGCTGTGAGCATTCACTTTTGGTTTTGTCATGATCTGGCAGAGTCTCTTATGAGGTAGCTATATCAGGCCCATGTCAGCATGTACTTATTGGCATAAGAAATATTGTCTGGGTTTGGTGGCTGTCTATGGGCTGAATCTCCAGGTAGGCCAGTCTTTGGGTGGCCTTTGCTGCAGTTTCTACTTCAAACTTTGTCTCTGTATTTCATCCTGTGAGTATTTTTGTTCCCCCTTCTAAGAAGGACTGAAGCATCTACACTTTGGTTTTTCTTCTTGAGCTTCTTGTGGTCTGTAAACTGTATCTTGGGTAACAGAGTTTGTGGGATAATGTCCACTTATCAGTGAGTACATACCATGTGTAGTTTTTGTAATTGGATTATTTCACTCAGGATGATATTTTCTTTTCTTTCTTTTTTTTTTTTTTTTAAGATTTATTTTATCTATACGAGTACACTGTAGCTGTCCTCAGCCACACCAGAAGAGGGCATCAGATCTCATTACAGATGGTTGTGAGCCACCATGTGGTTGCTGGGAACTGAACTCAGGACCTTTGGAAGAACAGTCAGTGCTCTTAAACAATGAGCCATCTCTCCAGACCCCAGGATAATATTTTCTAGTTCCATTTATTTGCCTAAGAATTTTATGAAGTCATTGTTTTAATAGCCAAGTAGTAATCCACTGTGTAAATGTAGCACATTTTTTGTATGGATTTTTCTGTTGAAGGACACTGGGTTCTTTCTTTTTGGCTATTATAAATAAGGCTGCTATGAACATAGTGGAGCATGCTACCTTGTTATATGTTGGAGTATCTTTTGGGTATATGCCCAGGAATGATACAGCTGGGTCCTCACTTAGTACTATGTTCAATTTTCTGAAGAACTGACAGATTGATTTCCAGAGTGGATGTACCAACTTACAACCCCACCAACAGTGGGGGAGTGAGGAGTGTTCCACTTTATCCACATCCTTGCCAGCATCTGCTGTCACCTGAGGGTTTGATATTAGGCATTCTGAGTGGTGTGAGATGGAATCTAAGATTTGTTTTGATTTGCATTTCCCTGATGACTGGGGATGTTGAGCATTTAATTAGGTGCTTCTTGGCCATTTGATATTCATCAGTTGAGAATTTTTGCTTAGCTCTGTACCCCATTGTGTAATAGGCTTATTTGATTCTCTGGACTCTAATTCTTGAGTTCTTTGTATATAGTAGATATTAGCTTTCTATCAGATGTAGGATTGACAAAGATCTTTTCCCAATCTGTTGGTTGATATTCTGTCCTAATGACAATGACCTTTTCCTTACAGAAGCTTTGCAACTTTATGAGGTCTCATTTGTTGATTCTTCATCTTAGAGCATAAGACATTTATTTTCTGTTCAAGAAAATTTCCCCAGTGTCCATGTTTTCAAGGCTCTTCCCCACTTTCTCTTCTATCAGTTTGAGTGTATCTGGTTTTATGTGGAGGTCCTTGATCCACTTGAACTTGAACTTTGTATAGGATGATAAAAATGGTTAGATTTGTATTCTTCCACATGCTGAACATCACTTGAACTAGTACCATCTGTTGAAATTGTCTTTTTTTCCACTGGATGGTTTTCACTATCCTTGTTCTTTAGGCTATTTTTATTAATTGTTGTCGCAGAGTCAAATACACACACATACATGTATCACATTTATATTTTAATATTTGTAGAAAATATGTATACAGAACATAAATATGCATTGTGATATTTTCAAGAGTCATATAAATACTTAATTGGGATGCATTAAAATAATGTAATTATGAATATTATTTGCCAGATTGCACCTAAAATGCATGTTGGTGTGGTATTATCTAATTTTCATGCATCTCTAGGCATGCCTTAGATTAGGTGAAAGTCTCTACCTTAAGTAAAGTCAACAAGAATATTCTGCTCAGCTGTGGGATGTGCCAGCCAAAGGGATAGTTATATTGAGGTGAACAACAACAACCTCACAGTGCATGGAAACTATGCACTGTCTTCTTCCTGACTGTGAACGCACTTTGACCAGTTCCTTCAAGTAACTGTAGCCATGACACAGCTGCAGTGATGGAAAGTACCCTCCAACTTAGAGCCACAATGACATTCTTTCCTAAAATTGTGTTTGTAATGTAGAAGCAAACAGGAAAGAAAGTAATAGACTTATTTATGTATTATATAAAGCAGCAAGATATTTCTATATGTATTTATGTTTGTTTAACTGTGTTATTTAATCAATGAGTAAATTAATACATGCAATCATATCCATTAATTTATTCATCTAATAATATTTTCTAAGTCCCAGGGCTAAGTATAGTAGAATAGGGACAATTAAAATATATTGAAATATTATATACATGTTTTAATCATAATTTAAAAATACAGCTTATACTTATTATAAAATTAAAGCAATTTATGTGTATATGTTGAAAAGAATGAATAATTAATTTTTAAAAACTCTCCAAGCTAATATGAAATTATATTTTGTGTATCAGAATATATTAACTTCTTTCATAATAGTATAAAACATTTTTGGGGATGTTCACAAGTTTTTCAAAGTTCAAGAAATCAATGGCCATAATAAAATCATAAACGGTGCATTAATCAGATACATAAATATTTTAATATTATGTATTCAATATATTTTAGACTTCACTTATGTGAAGTCTATGCATGTGTATCACATTTTACTTAACTAGGCTCTTTCTCATTTTGTCCTGTAAAAAAAATTGAAGATATGATAGAATAAAATATTGCAACTGGAATATGACTTTTGTAAGCTAAGTACTATAAGCCACTATTTATTTATTAAGGTAATTACACAATATTTATTTGTGAAAGAAATATATGCTTTTATACACTCTACAAAACAACATCTTCTAACTCAGCATCAAAACTTTTCTTTTAGCATTTTTTCTTCACATTCACATTAATTCATGTGTCTCCCAAGATATTATTCATCCCATAGTGCACATGTGTGTTTTTGCTTTTGCTTTACTTGGCACTTCTTTCCTTGTTAAAAAAAATTCAGAACTTTTCTTTTAGATAATTCTCTAATTAAGAATTCACACAGAAGTTCAAAATGTCATTAATACCAGTGTCTAGACTGAAAACAGCTTTATCACCATAAAACACTGTAGATTAACTCTCTAAAGAAGGACCAATAAATTACATCATGACTATCTTATGTACTCATGGAGTGTGCAAACACATGCATATTTTATCTGCTCTTAGTGGTGGTGAATACGTGTTTTACTATTTGAGATACAGTGCTCTCACTTCCCATTCTTACCTCCATGCCAAAGTCTTAATTTATTATTAATTCCAGAGTCAAAAGTTCAAAAGAGCATTGAAATATCACCTAACTAAAATATGAATCAGTTTCTAGTTACAATACATTCTCTTGATTATGTGCCAATGATTGACATATCATGAATTCACAAAGATTAGAGTAATATAGGCTTGAGACACACAATCCTATTCTAAACAGGGAAAATGGGAAAAAATAAAGAATAAGACCATAGATCATCTGTGGCCTAATATAGAAAAGAACATTAACCATCAAAGCTAATGATTAATATTCTTTGCCTTTACGTTCTACCTTTTATTTCCCTTAATGGGTGAGTACTGCTATAGCTTGGTCAAGGAAACCTTAGTTCCACAAGCCTCAAGGCAACTAAATCACCCACGGATTTCATGTGTGTTTCTATGCATTTCCATGCCTTGGATTATCATCAGGTAGCTCTTCAAGACTTCATTCCATGTGGTGATGACATCTTTTCCCATGATTCCAGTGGATTCTGAAGAGGAAGGTCTATGTGATGGTCTTGCCCTTACAATGGGACTGTCTCCTGGATCTTATACTCCAAGTTTATAATGCTTTAATGCACTCAGAAGGTACACCTTGATTTTTCTTAAGACAGGTAAGTTATATTCTTCTCAGACTGCCATATGGATACATCTTTAGTATGCTTTCCATTGTGGAAATTACTTCTTTAATTATCTGTTCCAAGACTGTTTAAAAGTATAATTTAAAAGAACAATATATGTGTAGGCTTTATTTCTCCCATGAATAATAATTCCATTAAAAAATCACTTATCTTTTAAAATATTTTACCTTAAATAAATACAAGAGACAAAGATGTTCCTATAAAACTGAGCAAAAAATTACCTTAGTAATAGATTCAGCTTAACTACTCAATGTTCTGTCTTTCACAAATATTTTAGTATATAGGAACCTTCTCTGTTTATAACCTTAGTTCAGAACCTATCCAATCATGAGTTCTTATGCAAAATAGTGTGACCTCTTCCTTTCTTGATCTTCTTAAGTTGTCTTATTACTCTAGATGAAACATCATGTACTATATTGAATAGATCTTACTAACATTTTCTTGTTCTTGATTTTAGTGGAAAGGTTTTGAATTTAATCTACCCAGGTTGACATTGTTTTTGAGCTTGCTGTAAACTACCTGTATTATTTAGATCTGTGTTCCTTGTATCCCTAGACTGTCCATTACTTATATTATGAAGGGGTATTTGTAATGAGTTAACCTAAATATAAATATTAAATTAATCAGGTAACTATATTTTTTCGGTTTTTATGGTTTTATTTTTTATGGGATGCGTTCTTATATTTCTTTTTAAAATTATTTTATTAGATATTCTTGTATTTACATTTCAAACGTTATTCCACCCCAACTCCCAATGTGACTCTCCCTCTACTGGTTTCCGTGAAGGTACACCCTCTTGAACTCAGTGCCCTGGCGTTCCCCTACACTGGGAAAATGTGCCTTTACTGGACCAAAGGCCTTGTCTCCCATTGATGCCAGACAATGCTGTCGTCTACTTCATATGCAACTTGAGCCAAAAATCTCTCCATAAGTTCTCAATGGTTGGTATTTTAGACCATGGGAGGTCTGGTGGGTCTGCTTGGTTGATATTGTTGTTCTTCTTATAGGGCTAAAAACCCCTTCAGCTCCTTCAGTCCTTTCTCTATCTCCTCAGTTGGGGGCTCTGTGCTCAATCCAATGGTTGGCCTTGAGCATCTGCCTCTGCAATTGTCAGGCTTTGGCAGAGCCTCTCAGGAGGTACCTATATCAGGCCCCTGTCAGCATGCACTTTGGGACATCCACAATAATGTCTGGGTTTGGTGACTGCATATGGGATGGATCCCTGAGTGGGGCAGTCTCTGGATGGTCTTTCCTTCAGTCTGTGCTCTACACTTTGTCTCTGTATTTCCTCCTGTGAATATTTTGTTCCTCCTTCTAAGAAGGACTGAAGCATCCACATTTTGGTCTTCCAACTTCTTGAGCTTCATGTGGTCTCTGGATTGTATCTTGTAAATTCTAAACTTTTGGGCTAATATCTTTCCCAGTAACTATTCCCCAATAACCACACAGAAAAAAATAAGATTTATTAAAAACTGTATTCTATACCTGGGCAGTTATTGATCAACCTTTAATTCCTGTGCTAGTCTGGCTACCTTTCAGGCTTATCCCATGATACTTGAATATAATTTTTGATCCGGTTCTTTAGACTTCTTCCTTATGGCTCCAATTCCTCCATCCTGCAAGCTGATCTGGGTTTCCCTCTCTCTCTTTTCTCCTGAAATCCCAATTTATTTTCTATTTGGTATAGCCATTGAGTAATCAGTATTTTTAACAAGGCAGAGAGTAAATTGTAAGAACCCTTAACACAATCTTGAGACAAGAGATTCTTGGTATAAGCATTACAATTCCATGCCCAGATTTAAAAAAGATACAAGAACAGAGCAATCATCACTGGGATAATCTAAGAGTAAACATTATATAAAGTAAAATATTATGTCTACATAAGTTGGTTTTTCCCAGAGGCCTTCTATGAATCTGATGAGAAGATTATGTGATTTTTTTTTTGTCTTTCAGTCTGTTAATATCCTGGATCATATATATCAGTGTATAAATGTTAATCATTCCTGTATTAACAGGGTACAATCTACTTCATTATGGTAGACAACATTTTTGTATGTGTTCTCACATTTGGTCTACAATTTATTGGGATATTTTTGCATCTATGTTCATAGGGCGGAAGTCTGCAATTATCTTTGTTTGCCATCCTGAGGTTTAATGATCAGTGCAATTGAAACCTCAGAAGATTTAAGCAATGTTCCCTGTATCTGTTTTTGCAGATTAATTGAGGAGTGTTGGCATTCATTTGAAAGTGGGTAGAATTCTCCACTGAATCCATCTGGCCCTGTGCCTCTTAAGGGGGAGGGAGAAGCAGGATGTCAGTGATGCTTTTCTATGTCACTGGAGGTCATTGGTCTGCTTAACTTTGGGAGGTGGTGGGCATGAGGACATTTATCCATTTCTCTTATGCTGTCCAATATGGTAGATTTTAGTTCTTTTCTTTTGTTTTGTTTTAAAATACTATTTTTATAATTCTTTGAGTTCCCCCAAGTTTCTTGTTATCTCTGCCTTTTTACCTTTGTTTGTATTACTTTGGATCTTTGTATCTGTCTCTATCGTTTAGTTAATTTGGTGAAGGGTTTATCCATGGTGGCAGTTGTTGTTGTTGTTGCTTTAAGTGTGTCTTTAAGATTATATGGGTTTACTCAGTGTCTATTATTATGTCTGCATTTTTCTCTCTAATTTTATTAATTTGGATGTTTGCATCATCTCTCTCCATCTTTTATTTAATTTGGCTAGTGAAAAATTAACTTTTATTCACTGGATATAATTGTAGACTTGGAGGCTTACTACTGAGAGAATTAAAGTTTTAAGTTAGCTCCACTAAACCTGCCTTGAGGACAAGTATGTCTCAAGACTGAGAACAAAAATTGCAGACCATCGATAAGGTCTGACTCTGCAGTCCTGAGAAAAACTAGTATGAAGGTCAGTGTGCCCCAAAACAGGGTGGTCTGTAGTTGAATCATATCCAAAAGCAGACAGAGTGTGCCAATTTGAATAAACCAATGAAATTGTTATGCGCTTGTTGCTAACTCCTTATGTAATTATCCTTATAAATATGTCCCCCAAATTGAGTTCGGGGTCGACTCCTCTATCTCCTACATGAGATATGTGTCATTCCCAGAGCTCTGGCTTCTCCCTTCGCCCCTTAAATAAACCTCTTGCCTGATTGCATCAGGATAGGCTCTCTCTGAGTTCTTGGGTTCGAGTTCTCTCAGTACTAAAGTGAGGGGATTCCCAAATTTGGGGGTCTTTCATTACTAAATAAACTTATCTTTTCTAGCTCTTTCTGAGCTCGAAATAGTTGGTTTGACTCAACTGTTCTGGTTCAATCTCCTATCCAAACTGAATTATTCAAATAGCTTCTCTCAGCTTCTGATTGAATTGGTCTGCCTGCTTTATACTAACTTTAGAAATATGTTCTAAATTTCTGATTTCTCTCATTTGTTGGCTCATTTAGTCTTCACATGTGTGTAGATTGTTCCCTCTGAAACCTGTCTCTGTAAAACTGTCTCAATAAAACCACCATCTTTTTTCTTCTCTGTGCTGCTCTCTCTTTTTTAAACGACTTTATTTTACAAAACAAAGATAAATGTACAGATTTTAAACATTTTTTGCTTAAAATTATACATTATTGTCAGTACTGTTTTTTCGGACATTGAAATAATTTTTACATAAGACCATGTAAATATATTTTTTTAGTCAGTACTTGATTTTTTTCAAGGGCTTGACAGTATGCGTTGAAAACCTAATAGTTACAATAAGCGTAAAGTACATGCAAAACAAAACACAACATGGAAATAGTCAAAGACTTCTTGTTTTGTAAATATATGTATATTTTTTTGTTTTCTTTATTTCTTGGACTTCATACAGTCTGTGAGTTGTTTCTGGGGGAGTGCAAGCCTCTGGGGTTAGCATCCCACTATCAGTGACTGCATATTATGTCTGTTCTTTTGTGACTGGGTTATCTCACTCAGGATGATCTTCTCTAGATGCAGCCATTTTCTTAAGAATTTGGTTAAGTCATTGTTTCTGGTGGCTGAGTAGTATTCCATTGTGTATATGTACCACAATTTTTGTATCCATTCATCTTCTGAAGGACATCTGGGTTCCTTCCAGCTTCTGGCTATTATAAATAGAGTCTCTATGAACATTGTGGTGCATATATCTTTGTTGTGTATTAAAGTGTCTCTGGGGTATATGCCCAGAAGTGGAAGAGCTGGGTCTTCAGGTAGTACTATATCCAATTTTCTGAGGTATCGCCAGACAGATTTCCAGAGTGGTTGTATTAGCTTGCAACCCCACCAACAGTGGAGAAGTGTTCCTCTTTCTCCTCAACCTTGCCAGCATCTGCTGTCATCTGAGTTTTGGATCTTGGACAATCTGACTGGTGTGAGGTGGAATCTCGGGGTTGTTTTGATTTGCATTTCCCTGATGGCTAAGGATGTCGAGCACTTCCTCAGGTGTTTCTCAGCCATTCGGTGTTCCTCAACTGAAAACGTTTTGTTTAGTTCTGCACTCCATTTTTTAATAGGGTTATTTGATTCTCTGGTGTCTAGCTTTTTGAGTTCCTTGTACACCTTGGATATTAGGCCTCTATCTGATGTGGTGTTGGTAAAGATCTTTTCCCATTCTGTTGGTTGTCATTTTGTTTTCTTGACGATGTCTTTAGCCTTACAAAAACTTTGCAATCTCATTAAGTCCCATTTGTTAATCTTTGACCTTAGAGCTTGAGCCACTGGTGTTTTGTTCAGGAAATTTTCTCCTGTACCTATGTGTTCTAAAGTTTTCCCTACTTTCTCATCTAATAGTTTCAGTGTATCTGGTTTAATGTGGAGATCCTTGATCCACTTACACTTGAGCTTTGTACAAGGAGGTAAGAACGGGTCTATTTTCATTCTTTTGCATGCTGAGTGCCAGTTGGACCAGCACCATTTGTTGAATAGGCTGTCCTTTTTCCATTGAATGTTTACTGCTCCTTTGTCAAAAATCAGGTGACCATATACATGAGGGGTCATTTCTGGATCTTCTATTCTATTCCATTGATCCACATGCCTATTTCTGTACCAGTACCATGCAGTTTTCATCTGTGCTGCTCTCTTAAGGCCCGTCTCTTTGCTGTCTGTCCTCATGAGAGCTAAGAATATCCTATCTCTGACTTATTCTGTCAAATCTTTCTCAAATTCATCATCTTGCCCCTCAATTAGATGTCATTTTTAAATATGGCTGTTTTCTTTTATAAACTAAGTTTGTCTTCTTTGTTTGAAATTAAAGGTGTCTATTAAGGGTGTGTCTGTATTCCAGCCAGATCACTCAGACCTATGTCTTTGGATGTGATCATTTCCTGGCACAGCCAATGTTGCAGGATTAATATTTCTCTACAGTCTAAGAATTCATTAATCTTATTTTACAAATCAAAGCCAACAAAGGGCAAATTTGAGAGAAACTATAGGAAGTAAATGTTCAAAGGAATTCAGTGAACAACTCCCTCCTACCATCTAGTGTTTATGGCACAGGAAAGTACTATGTATAGTATCTGAGAAGAAAAGTAAATGCCAACACAGCTATGAAACCTTTAATTTTCAATGGTGACCTGCATGCCTGGTATGCCAGTACACTAGTGGCCCAAAATCATGGGAATAACCAAAATCTATATGATTGTATTTTAAGTCCTATTCCATTAAATGGAACTCAAGCCTAACACTGTTCTGGTGCCCAAGAAGTTGAGACTAGATAATACTTTGGAGAAAACCAATCACTACTGTCTGCTTAAGAAACATACCAATAAAATTATTCTTAAGGACATTCTGCTGTACTGATAAGTCAATGCCATGTTAAGACATCATCATAGAAGCATCCTCCTGCAATATAGGAAAACAAATACAGTGAGTGAATCTGGACAAAGTAAAGTACATGACTGGCTGGTTTTGTGTCAAGTTGACACAAGCTGAAGGTAACACAGACAAAGGAGCCTCAGTTGAGGAAATGCCTCCATGAGATCCAGCTGTAAGGCATTTTCTCAACTACTGATCAAGCAGGGAGGGCCCAGCCCATTGTGGGTGGTGCCAACACTGGACTGGTAGACCTGGGTTTTATAAGAAAGCAAGTTGAGCAGGCCAGGGGAAGCAAGCCAGTAAGCAACATCCCTCCAAGGCCTCTGCATCAGCTCCTGGTTCCTGACCTGCTTGAGTTTCAGTCCTGACTTCCTTTGGTGATAAAAAGCAATGTGTAAGTGTAAGCTGAATGAAAGACTCTTTGCTCCCCCAACTTCCTTCTTGGCCATGATATTTTGTATAGGATTAGAAACCCTGACTAAGACAATAAAGGACCTTGTAACATTCAGTCCTAAACTATATAAAAGAAGAAATAGAAAGTATTATAATCCAATTGTTATAGAAGACATCAGGTAAACAAGCCTTCTACACTCAACAGAATTGATGTATATATAAACTTGCTAAGACTTGCATCATACATACAACCTAAACAGGACTAATCCAAATTGGTTATCAGTATTATGCAGAAAAAGGAACATACATCCCCTCTTCTAATCTAGACACTATCTGCAATTAATTACCACTTGTAAAGGAAATATTAATTTTCTATAGTAGAATATTATTATGTATAAATGGCAGTCCAGACATCCAGTAATTGATTGCAACATAGGCTGAAATCAGTGAAATTTTTTTATGTTTTTGTGTGATAATGCTTTGTCCAGGCATTTTTGTACAGATTTGTTTTTGTTGATGTATGATCTCTAATAGTGTGTCTTTATGAGGTTTCTGTGTGCGTGTTGTGTGTCTCTGAGTCTATAGACTTTTTTCCATTGGCTCATTTTAGCCTGCACATTTTGTATGTTTTTTCCATTCCATTTTCTTTATTTTATTTTTATTTTGTTTTATTTTCTTATTTTTTCTTTTCTACAATACCTGTTTATTCACTAATGAGAGAGAGAGAGAGAGAGAGAGAGAGAGAGAGAGAGAGAGAGAGAGAGAGAGAGAGGGTTGATGGGGGTATGTGGAATGGTGTGAGATGAGTTGGGAAAGAGGAACTTAGACTTACAATATATTGAATTAAAAATTCTACTTTGAATTTCTTAAAAGGAAGAAAATAACCTATGTTCTTAATTTTGTCTAAGACTCAAAATATGGCCCAGTTAACAGTCATGATTATATAAGTGTGAGACAGTGTGACGTGTTGCTCTCTACAACTCTCTTATTTCTAAGGCCTCCTGAGAACTTCATAAAGTACAGTACTAAGGCTTTTCTTCATACAATGTGATGATTCATACCTTGTATCTCAAGACTCAGTTTCTGAAAACCCAGATATAAAATTACTTCTGTGCTTTAGATACTTGCTACAACTGTGTCCCTGCACCTTATTATCATATTTATGTCTGAATATATGTATAGTCATAAAATAATTATTTGAAAGATTAATGTATAAAATTAACATTTTTCTAACACTTGTGAATTATGGGAAAATAAGGGTAAGCTGATGATATTTGGATTTTAAAAAGTGCCTGGGTCCTGCTTGGTTATCAGAATTTTTCTTAAATAGTTATAACAGAGTAAAATAGGTTACATGTCTTTCTAAGACCTACTAGAAAAAGGCATTTAATTCAGTCACATAAGAGCCAACTTTTAATACCATCAGTTTGGAGATCAGGATTTCAAGTTGTGGATACAAGGGTTATATAGCTCTTCATTCAACAGTAAGACAAAATTAAAATTAGATCATAGTTAAAAATTGGTTAAAACATGGTTCTGCACTTATAGTGCATTCAATACAGCATAATGAGTAAAGTAAGAAAATATCACACTCATTGTCTCCAAATAGCAAAGCTGCCATTTGAAAAATGTTAGTAAACATAGCACAGGTCCAAAGTGATCTAGATAATTTTCTGACACCTCACCAGTATATGGGAAAGGGTACATGAGACCTACATTTTAGAACAATGAGTAAATCATTACCAGCTAGAGCCATAGGTATCTGTGGGCAAAGATCATTCTAAGGATGAAAAAGAGCATTATTGATCAGTGTCCATTACTGGGGTAGTTAACACAGAAGAATAAGCAGATCCATTCTTTTTTTTTTCTAAATGTCACTCCAATATTTTTATTGGTTAGATCATGAATTTACATTTCAAATGTTATCCCCTTTCCCAGTTTCCTCCCTCTCCCATCCCCCATTCCTCTGCTTCTATGAGGATGCTTCACCTCCCATGCACCCATTCCCACCTCAACACTTTGGCATTCCTCTACACTGGGGAAACCAGCCTTCACAAGAACAAGAACTTTACCTCCTATTAATGCAAGATAATGCCATCTCTGCTACATATTCAGCTGGAGCCATGGGTCTCTCCATGTGTACTATTTGGTTGGTGTTTTAGTCCCTGGGAGCTCTAGGGTGGTCTGGTTGGTTGATATTATTGTTCTTCCTATGAGGTTATAAACCCTTTAAGCTCCTTTTGCCCTTTTTCTAACTGTACCATTGGGATCCCCATGTTCAGTCTGATGGTTAGCTAAAAGCATCTTAATCTGGAACTGTAAGGCTCTGCCAAAGCCTCTCAGGAGGGATCCATATCAGAATTCTGTCAGCAAACAGTTCTTGGCATCAGCAATACTGACTTGGTTTGGTGACTGCATATGGGATGGATTCCCAGGTAGGAGAGTCTCTGAATAGCATTTCTTTCAGTCTCTGCTCCACTCTTTTCCCCTCAGAAAATTGGACATAGTACTACCTGAGGACCCAGATATATACTTCAAAGATGTTCCAACATCTAACAAGGGCACATGGTCCACTATGTTCATAGCAGTTTTATTTATTATAGCCAGAAGATCAAAAATACCCAAATGCCCTTCAACAGAGGAATTGATAAAGAAAATGTGGTAAATTTCTACAATGCAGTATTCCTCAGCTATTAAAAACAATGACTTCACAAACTTCTTAGGCAAATGGATAGAACTAGACAATATCATCCTGAATGAGACATCCCAGACACAAAAGAACACACATGCTATGCACCAACTAATAAATGCATATTAGCCCAAAAGCTCAGGATACCCATGATACAATCCACAGACTACATGAAGCCCAAGAAGTTGAAGGACCAAAATTTCAGTTCTTCTTAAAAGGAGGAGCAAAATACTCATGGGAGGAAATACAGATTATTTCTTAATTATGGGTGTATGAGTGTACGTGTCCATAAATGCCAGAAGCGATGCCAAATTTCCTTAGTGCTAGAACTTCAAACAATTGTTAGCCATGTGTTATGAGTGCTAGAAACCCACTGGAAAACAAACCCATGTCCTTTGCAAGGACATTGTATGCTCTTAACTGTGGAACCGTATCTCTAGCCCTGAAGAACAATAGACTTTGACTGAAAGGTATGTGTCCAAATTTTGGCATGTTGAAGTTGAAATGCCAGTATGGCCAGGTATAGATAATAGAAAATCTTTTTACAGAAGCCTTTGCATGGAAGAAAAACTTGTCCACAGGACTTGGACATATGGTATGTCAAATTGTGTTTAAGTTACACAGCAGATCGATTTTAGAAGGAAAGAAAATGATAAAAGATTGTGATAAATCTTCAAGAAAAGCTAACATCATTGCTATGTTCCCGAGAATGAACAAGTGCCTGTGATTTAAGCTTCGAAGAACCCAAGAAATAATAGATACTTTGAGAAAACAGAAAAGACGACACAGTGTTTAGAGAGATGGCCAAATTTAAAAGATTGGGCTAGAAAAAAAAAACATGAAATATTTCCAATCCATGTAATAATAGATGAACACCAATAACATTTTCTAGTACCTTACTAATGGAGTTATTTGTGACACATGTGGCTTGTCTAAGGACTAGAGAAAAATGAATGATAAAGAAATAATACCATATGGCCAGAGAACCAGAGGGTGATGACATATTGAGGTGTTTAATTATATCTGATGCTACCACAGAAAACACATCTGAAGGAAAGAAACCAGAGGGTGACAGAGAGCTGAAATTTGGAGCCACCTTCCATCTATCAGAGCTGTTATACTTCCTCTCTCATGGCTGTTGCTGAGTGTGTTTCTTTAAATAGCAGAAATTTTATGTACCAGCCTAAAGTTGGAGTCAATGCTGAATCCTGCCTGGGTATCATAACAATCAGCTTTAAAGAACACCTAACTTTAAGATACACACACACACACACACACACACACACACACATGTGTTATCACATACATGTGTATATACAAACATTACAAAAATTGATTTTAAAGTTTAAGCTACTTGGAACTAAACATGTTAAACTTCTCAAGAAGGAAGAAATGTTCATCATTCCTGATGCTTGACGGTCATACAATCCAGAAACAGAACAAGTTAAAGTTGCATCTTTAAACTATTTTACAAAATCTATCTAGTGTAACTTTGATGAGAAATCATATTCAGGGCTTTCAGCTATTGTCCAAAAAGCATAGGCCTAGCTGTGAATGAGGGTTAACCTGTATTCACAACTGCTGTGAATACTGATTTATACAAACACTTTGAAAAACACCTTAGTAATGTGTTCTTTTCTGGCTTTTGGCTTCTATACTGGGTTACTCTATGTAGCCTTGCCTGTCCTCAAACTCACTATGAACAACAGGTTGGCCTCAAATTCATAGAGATCTACCCGCCTCTGCTTTCTAAGAGCTAGGATTACAGGCATGAACTCTCAGGTCTGGCATGTGTGGTAAAGCACAGCAGGGTTCTGTGATGTCTTTCACATATTTCGGATGCTTTCCCCTCATGGATATAAAGACTGATAATTAAACTTACTGATTTTGTTACTCATTTCCTCCTTTTCTATTGCAAGGCAGTTTCATCAGATAGAGTCTAAAATCAATACATTACATAATATACTGTAGAAAAATAGCACCTACAAGTACAGAAAATTTTTGGTGAGCTGTAGTTCTTTGATGTGATGGTTGCAATCTTAGGTGACATGAGTGTGTCAGGATACTAGCCTGTGGCGATGACACAGCTGTTCAAGATACGTACAGCAGAGAAGGCACATTACCACACATCTGCAATCAGAACAAGTCTGCACTGACTTTCATTTCCTTATACGATCTCATCATTCTGTGTCTACAACTAGCAATTTCATCTGCTCGTTTTTCCCTTTGCCTTGCTTATCTAGGCCACATTATAATATTAGATACTGCTGTTTAGTAATAATGAATGTGTGGTACATTTAGTATCCTTCTAGGCAGTCTAAATTTTTAACCTATTTTTTGTTTATTTGTTTGTTTCACCATAATTAAAAACAAATTGACCAATAGTTGTCACTGATAAGGTTTCTCTTTCTTTCCTTGATAATGTCTAGAAGACTTCATCACATTTAAAATTTGTGGGAAAAGCATAGGTAGGTGGTTGTTGTGGTAAAAAATAATAAAAAATAGGAAGTGATTCACAGGCAGGGGTTTTACCTACCTTGCATAAGTGTCTGTGTATACAGTCTTCAGCATCACAGAAGATAAGGAATAATATACTTCTTAAAATTTAGCAATAAATATAAAATTATACCAAAAATTTCTTTCACGTAAACTCCAAGACCCTAAATTACAAAATAGGAATAGATATTTACAGTTTAAACATGTTATTTTACCTTTTTTACATTCTATAGCACACATAGATTGTAGCATAATTAATTAGTTCCAAAATAGTCTTGTTATTATTATATAAAGACTTTAAAGTGGGTATTTTGTCACATATTGTCAGTCTCTACCTTATCCTCAATTATACAATGGAACAGGTTATATATAGGAATGTGCATATATTCATATATGTGCTCATTAATGATGAATAAAAAACTATAAATTTGAAGAAGAGGTACATGGAAAGTTTTTGAGGGAGGAAAAGGAAAGGAAAATGTTGTGAATATGTTATAATATCAAAAATAAAAATTAAAAATCTGGATATTTTTTAAATTCACAAAATAGGTACATTTTGACCTATTAGAAAGGCCACCTTGCGGTTTCACCCAGCTTAGCTTCATTCAAAGTGAACTGAATCCAGATAAGCAGAAGGTAGAGCTGGGAACCAAACACACTTCAGCCATGGATCCCGTCTGTGCCAGCCTTCTTCTGGCACACTGAGCAGAATGCTCTGTGAACGTTCACCTCCTCCCCTGTGGACTTATCATCACTTTCTCCTCAGCTACACATACTCATGAACACAGTGTTCCATGAAGTCATGGCTAGTACTGAACTCCTGCTCTTCCCTGTTAATCTCCCCTTTCCTGTTTTGACAACACTGCCAGATGCAATTTTCAGCTACTTTCTGGAAATGTGATGGCTAAAGACCATCCAACATAAATGTACATAATATTGGCATAAGTCTCATTAGAAAGATTCAAGACTTACTTATCTAAGTGTGAAAATGGAATAAATTAATGTGAATTGGTACAAAAACAAGTACCCAGAAAGGCACGATGGCCTTTTGGAAATGTGTGCAAACAGTTCAGATTCTCACTCAGTTTTAGGTTATTTAAAAGTCCAGAGAGAGCTATGGTTTCTAATGATCAGAAGCTCTCCTCTCACGAGCTATTTATTCTAAAATGGGTCCCTTTCCAAATATGCTTATCCTAGAACAGCCAGTACTAGTCACATCCAGGGCATCTTTAGATAACTTCTAAAATTGTACTTCTAACCATTTAGCAAATGGATCTCAAGGGAAAGGAATACACTGGTTCTTTAGTTTCTTCAAAGTTCTATGGGATAAGTACTGCACTGTGGTTATCTTCAATGTGTTGAGATGGGATGTAGCTCCATTCAGTGTAGGGACTAACAAGTCAAAAAGATAACTGGCTCATGGTTGCCTCTATGGACTGACTTCCAAGCACAAATTCACATCATCACAGACAGTTCTTTCTGCCTTTCTCCGAAGCATATCCAAGGCTGCCTTTCTTAGTTAATTTGTATTGCTGTAAATCATTTCTTTTATTTTTTTAACCTGTTGATCCTGATTTAATCCCCCAAATACACACAGAGGAAGGATAGCATGTGTGTGTGCGCACATAGAAAGAATGAATTAATATAGTGAAATGGGAGTTTTAAAATAAAAAGAGGAAGTGCACCTCCATCTTTGGGTGTCTAATTCTTTTTTATAAATATTTTATGTTATTATGGCAATGTATAGGGAATTTTAAGGTATTTTTATTTGTATTGAGTACATAAATTCTAAGCTTTTGCCTACTCTTTGGTGGTTTTAAAGGATTTGCAAAGAGTTGGGGCTCCCTATCTAACTCCCCCTCTCCAAGGGGTAAGTGAAGTTGATAACTAATCCACTAGAAGAACTGGAAACCTTCCGTATCACCCTTCCAATCAGAAGACAGCAGATGAACTGCATTCTATAACTTCTCACTGTGAGACATACATCTGCCTTGACATGTCTTAGGATGTTCTCCAAGGCTTACCCAAGGGTAGATATTCTACTCTTCTGAGTCTGTCTCACTATATAGGCAAGTGGATGTGATATTTGTGCTCCAAGCTGAACCAAAGATGATAGACAAAATTGAATATTCTAACTAATTAGTTATTGGCCCATTCAGATTCAACATAACTGTAAATCTCACCAAAATCAAAATAAATAGAGAGGGAAATGCCAAGCTCTGCCCTTTTCACTTTCTGACCCAAAACTCATTAAAAAAAGGAAGTGTTTCATAAACTAAGAAGTTTAGTGTGGTGTTCTCATTCATCAAAAGGCATTATAATTGTAGTTATTTAATGTAAATATTTTTCTTCATGTATAAGTATATTTTATCAATGATGATAATTTATTAATAGGCATATGAATAATATATTTTACTCATCAAGAAGACACATAAAACAAAGAATACAATCTAGTAGAGACAGATCCTCTTAAGAAGAGAATTCTGACTTAGGCACATGCACATTTTTCTTTTTTTAAAGATTTATTTATTTTTATTTATATGAGTACACTGTAGCTGTCTTCAGACATATAAGAAGAGGTCGTAGGATCCCATTACAGATGGTTGTGAGCCACCATGTGGTTGTTGGGGAATTGAACTCAGGATCTCTGGAATAGCTGTTAGTACCCTTAACTGCTGAGTTATCTCTCCAGCCCTTGTGCATATTTCTTAAGGCAGCCTTACATGATGCTTTGTTTTGCAAGGCTAAACATCGTTAGGATTTCTCACTCCAGCTTTCCACTCAGTTAAACTCTTCTTACCCACAGCTCTCCAGGAGTAGAGGAGAGGATAATGATGGTGAAAGACCTGCCTATTCTGCTATGGAGGTAGAGGCATGGTTTTGAATATATAAACCTAGAAAACCAAAATCAGACAGAGAGAGTAGTGTTTTAGTTCAAAATCTTATGGGCACAGTTTCTTTGTCATAGGTTGTTTTGAATCAAAGTTTCTTAAACTTTAATTTTTCTAAATTTCATATTGTTTTCTAACTGGTTTGGTCAGCTTTTATAAGATTTAGCTTAATTCAAAGAGATTCCTCTTCTTAATAGTGTAAGTGAGATTGCATGGTAAAAGACTCAGAGTGGGGACAGAATTGTCAACTCTGCTGCTTAAGAAGAGGGCAAGACCACCAGCTTGACTGTTCAAGATCATCCAACAAAAGTGGCATATATTTCACCTGGAATCGGGCCAAGTCCCACTGTTACCACTTTAAGGGAAGCCCATCAGACAGTGTGAAGTATGAGGAGCCGCACTTTCTCTAACACTGTGCCTGCTGTCTGCTGGATGCCCCTGATAAGTGGCAGAAGCTTCATTACCATAAGATGACAATGCCAAATTAATTCTAATTATCCTGATCATTGAACATTTAAATGAAAATGAAGACATTAAAGGTAACTAATTACTAAGAGGGCCATTTCTGAGAATGAATTATGAAAGATTTTAAACAAAGACATTGTAAAGCAATGAGCTTCAACTGCCCAGATCTTACCAGCTTGTATGTTTGTACTGATCACATTGAATTTATACACCAGGAAGTTGGGAATGATCTGGTTGCTAAGAGAATGTAGCCAGGGCCCTGAGGAGAAATGCATTCCTATTTGTCTTTCCTCACTTATTTCTAAATAACAACTTTATTACTTTCAGACGTAAGTGTGGAATAGCAACAAAGAGGATGAAAAACTGAAAGAAAAAAGTAGTAACTGCATCCTTTAATTAATTGTGAACTACAGGAATGAACTTTCACAGAGCAAGAATATAAAGCATCATAATTTGGTAGGATTCATAATTTTTAGTGGTAAAATGAAAAGATTAGTATTGATATTATCAGATGACTATATAATTAGTAAGAAAGTAGGTGAATATATTTGGCTTAAATGTTTTTAAAAATGTTATTATTTTATCCTGTGAAGTCAACAAGACAAATGCTTAAATATTTTGAGTAGTTGAAAATTTTACTCTATTTAGTAAGTAACATTAACAAACAATAAAAAAGTGACTGATACTATTTAAAACCTCATGGCACCTTGTCAGTATATGGACCTCCAATACCAGCCTGGTCCTCAAATATGTCGTTGAAGTAAAATAAGAGTATGCTCACATTTTGGGAAAAATGATCGAGATTAATGATTAAGCATTCACTTAACAGTTCAGGTTACAACAAAACTGGGAGCTTTCAAACACTTAGTTTCCTTCAGTCAGTTCAGAAATAAGTGGAACAAAAATTCAAAACTATTAAGAGGTATGATGTTCATTTCAAACTAAATATTGTTTAGGAACAAATTGTCGTAAATTGGTAGTTCTGCAAATGGACAGGAAATAAGGGGCTCTTCATCAATGTCAATATGAAATCCTGATTTCTCACAAAGTACATGGAAATCATTTTTATGTGTACCATGTGCCACTCCCTTTTGTGTTCATTTCCTTAGTTGCTAGAAAGTTACAGCTTCAAGACCCACCTTAATGACATTATGAAAAAATGAGGGACTTTGAAATATTGTCACTAAGTGTGATGTAAAAATCTTTGTAACATCAGCAATAGAATGCAGTTGCATCAGTTAGATGAAGAAAGAGGTTCTTTGGATCCTATATACCACTAGGTTTCAATGGTCTGTAAGTGCTCTAAGGAATACAAAATGCTCAGCAATTATGTGCTCACAAAATAGGCCCAAACTGACAGACCTAGTACTGTTTACTCATGGCTAGCACCTTTACATATATCCATCTAACACTTAGACACAACAGACCAATTTTTGTTTATTACTTTTTATCCATCTATCAGATGAGAAATTAATTATGTTGGAAAAATGTATAACTTCAAGGATGGTTACTTCAAAGAATATCTTAGACTCCACAAATGAAATGAGTCTTACAAAGTAGAGTGTGAAGTTTTCCAGAAAAAAATCCAACTGACTCTAGCTTAGGATTTTTTCACCGTCTTAATGATGTCATAACTGTGCATAATTAGGTAATTAGCAATCTGAACACGATGGAACAATTTAGTTGTCTCTACCTTTAACCAGAAGCAGAGCCTGGGAACATGTGTTCCTGCACACAGAGGACAGAGGGTGAGCCTATTCCTACATGATGTTAAACCTTCTCATCAGGCTGAAGCATAGACACATGGGCTCACTCCATGCCTCTCACCAACATCAACTGATGAGCAAGGAAAGGGCAAACACTCATTGCCATGTTGTCTCTGAAAGTCCTGGCTTTATAGAAATTAGCTTTGTGAAGATCCCTCTCTTTGACCACACTGCTAGATCTGTGGAGCCCAGCCAGGTTCAGGGACAAATTCAGCATAAAATCAGTTCAAAAAGTAGAAGCAGAAAAACAGTATATGAAACACACTCAAGACACACTATCAAATGCCTTCTCATTAAGGCCGATGGACTGTGAACCAAACTGAACTGGCAAAACAGAGTTAAAAATCACCGAGAAAGGTCAGGTGACTCAATTAAACCTACTTAAAACAAAGTCAGGCATGGTGGCTCTCAGCTTTAATTCCAGCACTCAGGAGGGAGAAGCTGGTGAACATTGTGAATTTCAGTCCACCCAGGGTTAAGTACTTAAACTTAGACTCAAAAGCAGATAAAAATAATTCCCCAAACTTCTTTAAGTAATTAGTATGAATCAGCTTGCAAAACAAGAGTGCTGTCAATTGAAGAAGTAAGAATTGAGTGTTAAAGGTACCTGCCTCTATGGAGACTGTAATTTTAAATGTTTTAGTATTATCTAAATTAAATACATAAGGCTTACAGAGAGAGCAAAAATGAAGCCCAGTCACTCAGGAGTAAAACAGTCATAGAATAGGGTTGACCTGTCTTATGACAGGATCGATCTATGCAGCTTTAATAAACAGAGTTACACATTCGGATGTCACCAGTATTATGTCTAACTTCCTATTTTTACCTTCACCAGCTGTTGGATGTTACCAGATTATTAAAGATGTCACTGAGAGAGACATTCGGATGCATGTTCCTATGTGGAGGTGTGAAGGTGTGGAGGTGCTATAAATGCGTGGTTGCTCAGACCCTTTGTATGGGGTTCATATGACAACACTGATGTCAGCCCTGCCTTGACTTTGTGGAAGTTTCCTGTCCATGTCTGAGGATGATGGGGTAGATAGCCTATAGGCACATAGCTCTTCTCCCATCTCTGCTTTCTGCCTTGTGTAGCAACTCTGATTTAAAAATGTTACCATGTCCAAATTTACAAATGTCCTAATGATGTTACTTCATTTCTTCCTGCCTGTACTGCAAGTATATTTTTTGCTGGGACATTTACACAGCCAGTTATCTTTTTATGTGTGTATTTATATTTCAGTTCTAAAAGCAGTCGTTACCATCATCTTTTAGGGTAGCTTTAAGAAATGGGCACTCTACAAAACACAGCTACTGGATTAATATTTATGATGTGGCAACCGTCTGGGATTAACAGAGCCAGAAACACAAGTATATTGAACTAATTATCACTTGTAACAAAGGATGACACCTTTCTAGATACAACAGGGTTGTCCCATAGTAAGAGAAGTCCTGTAAATTGCTTATAAAAAACATCTTTATCTCCCTGTTTTACCTGTTTCTTCCTCAACCCCAGACCAAGCATCAGCCTGTGAAGGGACTGACTCAATTGTCACAGACTCAGGAGAGATAGCATAATAAGAATCAACATTATTCCTGTCTCTAACCATTGGGAGCATGAACAGTCATAATGAAAGTACCTGAGGCAGTATAAACTGGTTCTGAGGTATCAGCTAACTGTACCTGGAAATGATCGCTCTCCATGAATAGGGCCTGGAACATAAACACACTGTGCATTGGGAGGGTCGTTAATTTTTATTAGTAGGTGACAAAGGAGGAGACCAACCGGACACTGGCTGTGATCATATTCTGTTGTTGTCATTGTTTTCTTAAATCATCTTTAAGATCTATGCTCAGGGCAGATGGTAAGATGACTTAGCCAATAAAAGCGTTTGCTATTTCTACAAAGAACCAGAGTTCAGTTTCCAGTTTCCAGTTCCCACCTCACATATCTCACAATCGCCCGTAAAACACACACACACACACACACACACACACACACACACACACACTAAATCTCTGAAATTAAAAAGGTTATAGTGAACTGTTGTCACTCATGACAGTATTTTCACTTTTATTTGACTTAAGGAAGCTTCAACTGTGGTTTCTCACACTTGTAAATGAATGCATCCTAACAGACTCCTGGTCTGACAAACTCTGTAATTGCTATCGATCAGTTCTTCTGTGGAAAAAGTCAGAAAATCAGTTCTCCTGGCTCATCTAATTCATCATGTGACTGTGAGTGCTAAGTGGGTCTGACACATTAAAACATGCTCCTCACTGTCGTCTGTTGCTTTGTCCTGATTACCTGGTTCTTGTTCTCTTAAGTGGAGTAGTCGTAGATTGGAACATATGTGAGACAAGGTTAGGGGTGTTGCAGTGGAGTGTGAGCTGGAACTGTTGATATTTCCTCATTCCAAACTCTTCCCGCCTTAGCTTACTATTTCTTTTCTACTTTGGAAACTAAGGTAGCTATTTATTTTAAAAAATGTATTTTCCCTTGTTGCATGAAAGCAATAAGTAAAAGTAAAAGAAAAAGAATAGATACAAAGAGGGAAGGAGAGAAGAAGAGAAAGAGAGAGAAGGAGAGAGGGGGAAGGAGGGAGAGAGGGAGATAATTGTAGTGGAGAAAATGTACATCCATCAATTTAGTAAGTAAATACCTGCTTCTTTTCAATCAGGGACTTGGGGGTTCCATAATGGGTACCATGTAAATGTATCCTGAGATGAAATATATTCTCAAAGAGCAAAGCTACTAACCACAAGATTCTTACTGAATTCTACAGCAAAATGGTTTGCCATACATTTTAATCCATAGAATTGTATCTGTGGGGAGCATGAGAGTGTAGAGGGTCTTGGGGTGTGTTTCCAGGCTACTGTACCTCCTAGTTGGCACAATATGTCCCAGCATAGCAAAAAAAAATGTTATATAGTGATCAACATAGTTTAATTTAGAAATAAATGATTTAACTAATCAGCTTGTTCTCTTGGTGACTAGAACTCAAGAGACAGAATACTTATGTGTAAAGCTGACACCTCAACTCTCAACTAAGGTAATAGATTCTGTTTCATGGTTTGGAATTAATTCTATGTTCTCAACAGTGTATATAAGAAGCTGAAGTGTCAGAAACAAGCTTAATCTAATCATTCACATACTAAGTGATTTTAATGGAACAACACTCTGGCTTGCATATATAATCAACTATTTTTCTTAATATAAAAATGATACTGAAAAATAAATGCAAAAGATATTCTAATGAACAATGGAGAAGTAGCCAAAGTAAAGAAAGAGTGAGAAGTTAGGACCAAAATTAAGGGAAGAAGCACCCAAAGGTATCATCAAGAAGAAAAGGGTAAAAATAGCAGACTATATTTCTCAGAGTGACAATATATTATACTATAAGTTTTTAAATTATGGTTAAGGCATTAAACAAAGGTGACATGTTAGGGTAAGGCAACCTCAGATCAAAAGTTGTCATTTAAAGATTAAGTGACTTGGGCATGAGGTCTAAAAAATGGGAATAAACTTGACCAACTCGAATGAGTATTCCCACAAATTTATAGATGCTGAGTGGTGGGGGGGGGATAAGATATGCATTACAAACTTAAGGAAAACATTACAAAATATCATTATTTCATGTTGAGAGGTAGCAAATACATTTCCCATACCTGAATCTCAGGTGTCATGAGGACCAATTTCATCCCAGGGGTCAATACAGAGATTTTCCTGTTTATTCAGCAGCTCTTAATCTTTCATAGTTTTAGAAATAACATTGAGCAGCCCCTCATAATGAAGTGGATACTGAAAATCCTGATGACAGGATATTCTCTTGTGCACATACATATAATAGCAAAATAATGGGCTGACTTTAAACTACTACTTAGCAAGTCACACTTGTCTATTTTTGAGACTGTAGATGTAACAAAACCATGTATTATATTTTCAAAGATGCAAAAATTCATCACTTAAACAAACATTTTGAAGGAGACAAGTATTCAGTTATAGCCATGGTTTTGGTTATACTGGGAGGAGGGGGATGCTATGTTGTCAGAATATCTTTGCACATTTGATGAAGAGGACATTCAATAATATCAGTATTACTTACAAAAGTAAAAATTGAATGTTTTTTTTTAATTATAGAATTTGCTTAGGTTTCTCCACTATGTGAAAACGATATTCTTCTGTGTCCATTTACCCCTTGAAAAACACACTTGCATCCATCCATACATGCATACATTCACACATACACACACACACACAGAGAGAGAGAGAGAGAGAGAGAGAGAGAGAGACAGAGACAGAGACAGAGACAGAGACTGACAGAGAGACAGAGACAGACAGAGACACACTCACACACACATGCATAAGAGTAAAACCCACCCCATTTTGAAAAACATAGAAAATGTAATATCTACCTAAATGTTTATATATCTGTACATATAAATAAGTAATTAGCCAATCAGATTTACTATACTCAATTAGTACACATCATAGTTCCCTTCTTGGTGCAAATATATATCTTCAACCCCATGCAAAGCCTTGAGAAAGAACACAAACCACACAGGAGATGTTCAAAACTTCACCAAAGCTGGATGAGATGCCTTTATTAGTTAGATTCATTTCAGTGTGACAGAATACCTAAAGTAAACAAAATAAAAAATAATCAAATAAAAATAAAAGTAATTAATTGGGCTCAGGGTTCCTTAGGTGTCAGTCCACTGTCACTTGGTTGTATGGTCTGGCATATAGGAGAAGAAAGCATCATGTCAGAGGTTGTAGCTACAACTAAGCTGGAAGAAGATGGAGAAGGGATAGGAAGAGTTGGCTGAGGACAAGGAACCTTTGAAAAGCCAAAAATAAAGTGACCTCTTCCAACACGCCACCCCCGTGCTAAAAACGCACTAGTTGAAAACACACTCACAAGGTTACTGCTTTGTTATCAGGTCATCTCTCTATGGAAACATTGATTTGGACCATGCTCTAATATGTAAGTGGAAGGTATTTTATGTACCATAGTCTGCCTCATCACCAGTTGGTCTCCTGTAGTACCAACCCAATTAAAGAACATAATAAAAGTCACAAAACTTCCCATGTTCTTTTTGAAATATTGAAATATTGGCTAATCCCTTTCCTCATACCATTGATTCTGTTCCTCTACAACAATTAATTTAATGGACCATTCTAATCTTCCCAGTAAAGCATGGTGGAATTTGTTTACAGTGCATGTGCATAGATAAGCACTCTATTTTTTAATCAACTTTTGTTTTGGATTTATTTATTCATACTATCTGAATACAAAACCTTAGTTTTCAGATGAGTAAGTAGGCGTTTCTGGGAGGGAGTCAAGGTTCACTTTACACAGACCCAGAGACACCATAGATGACCAATGTGCAATTGACTTTCCTTCCTGAATCTCAGTCATGACTTAAACTCATGAAGAAGGTTTTCCCTATTGGAAAACAAATAAATGCCTTGTGCTTACTCTTCTTTTACATATGAATAAAATTTTTAAATCATTATTGTAAGTGAAAGTTTTCATGAAACCTTAAACAGATGGTTCTTCAATTTCTGTTTTGCAAATTATTCATCAGATGTTAGCATCGGCCAGACTGGTATTTTGAAGGAGCCAAAGGTTCCAGCTCCTGGAAGGCATAAGATATAACTTGTCCATGTCTGTGCCATGAATATAGAGGAAAGATTTGCCATAACTCAGATGTGTTATGAAACTCTCCACAGAAGTGTCCGTCTCTTCCTGTGCCCTGAGTATAAGCACTCATGACAACCTCGTTTATTTGTTGTTGTAATCTTGGGAACCTATTGTCCCATGAATGGAAAACTACAATCTCCCAAAAACAGACTTTGGGTTTCCTCTTCATTGGTGACTCTCATAGTAACACACAAGACAGCTAAAGAGAGAGGTAGGGCAGAGGCCCCAATGTGGTTCCAACAATGGTCAGTGTTATTGGACGACTCAGCAGGAGTTTATGTGTTTGCCATTACCACCTGCCCAGTCCTGGCTTTCCCAAAGAAGCTGTTTAACTGGGGAAAGGATCAAAGGAACAAGTTATAACAACAGTGAAATATTCACTTCCCATCAGGTAGATCTGTTGTCTCTGCAATGGCTCTTACTGAATTTCAGTGAACATATTTAAAAACCAACTTTAAGAAATAACAGAAAAATTAACCAGAGACAAAAAAAACCAGTTAATTATCAAAATATGTATCTATGAAATATGGCCATCTTAACTTAGGAAAAAAAACCAACAAAGACTTTGTAATAGTTTGGGAGCCCTGACTTGAAGATTTGGGGGGAAATGTGTCAATAAAGACCTCACCAACTTAATTTTCCTGTCAGTGACTTGTACATACAAACCAAGAGATTGTGTCCAGTGACAAAGGTTTCCTTTGTGTCACCCATTGGAAAAAAAGCACATAAGCCTCAAAGAAGCTGCCTAACACTAAGCATTTTGGCTAAAAATTGTTATCGCTGAGGGACATATATGCATTCCATTGATGCTATTCTAGTCTATTGCCTTGCCTAATGCTTTCTTTGCAAGAGTGATATGTTACAGTTACATTCTGACATTTCCCTACATTTTGCTCTTGATATTAACTAGTGTGTTTAAAATTCTTTTGCAGACATAATTAGTCACACAAATTGTGAGCTTCCAATCTGAGAGCTGTGCTGCCTTTTCCCAGTATTTATCTTTTGAAATGTTCAAAATAACATATTGACAAAGGTGTATGCTTGAGAGAGTCTTTAACGAAACATCTGTGATATGATTGTTGCTATGGCAACTGGTTTATTAAACATTAAAATTAATAACTCCAACAACCGTTTAGGCTGGCATGAAAGGAAAACTTTATAAATGTAATTGAGGTATAATAAGAAATTAGCACTCTCAAGGCAGGGGGACCTCCTCCCTGATGCCTTCTGGGATCCCAATCACCTGCAGAAGAAGAGTCAAGATGGGTGCTTGGGAGAATAAATTCTGATCAAATTTTGAGTCCTTTGTCAGCATTTCAGTAGGTGTTTACTTCTTTCTAGACCTTTCCAAATCTATCCACAATGTATCAAACATAGATTCCTTTGTAACTTTTGTGACTAAAAACTATTTCCATTGTGAACTCTCACCCTAAAAATATTACAATATTAACATTTAAATTTCACATAAACAGTTAAAACATTGTTTATTTTGCTGATTTAGTCTAATCTTCTTAAATATTTGCTGCCATTGAGTTGTTATATTTTATTTGGTTTAGAAATTAATTATTTTCACCTTAGAAATATTATCCTCTTTTAACTTTAAAATAAGTTGAAATACATTTGTAGGCATTTTAAGGGATTGGGTCCCTTACATGTAGTATTAAGAGCCGATCGGTGATTAGAGTTTTTTCTTTTCTCCTAAGTGTCATCTATGTTAGCAATGTAATTTCCTTTTTGTCTCCAATACTGTCTATTCACAGAAGTGTCTTTATCTGTTCTGAAAGTTGCATTTATCTTGGGAAAATTCAGTCCTCTCACTGGAAAATCTAATAGCCTCTGGAAATCTCTTAAATTCTCATATTTCTGACCCAACATGCACCAAAATGGAAACATACATTGGCCCAAGACTGTATAAGTTCCTGAGTTAATAGAGCAAAACCTTTTTGCTTACAATATGGATGACATTACAGAAGCCCCTGAGTGCTGCTACTAAAAAAGATCTTTATTTATTTTTGTCTATGTATCTATGATTTTCAAGCACAAGTCTAATGTTACCAGATGAACACAAAGTTAAATAAACTTTAGTGTTACTGAGAAAATAAGAATGAAACTCCAAATCAACTCCCAGAAATAAATCATTAAGGAATATCAAAATTCTGTCTAATGCCAACACACCATCAATTCAAGAGCAAAATATTGAAAGACTCATCCTGGCTCCAACTCATTATACCATAATTCTAATTTCAATTCAAGTGAAGACCTTACCCATCTTTTCATATTCAGAGAAAACTACTGTGATAAAGGAAAAAGGTAGGTGCTTTATTTTGTACTTACTAAAATATCACAACGATAAACAAAATTGTGTCCTTTTCCCCAGGAATCAAATACAGAGAGGCTCTACCATTAATAGCACCTCTTTTGGAATCAGACCCCTTGAAGCAGTATGTAAAGTTAATTGAGACCACATGACTGGACCTCGGTATGTTAAAATCTTGATTTCTTGAAATGAGGAAGAACATAGAAAAGCACAGGAAAGGCAGAGAGATACATGAACAAAAGCTCACAGTCTGCTCCAGGATAGTTCTCACCAGGAACAACTTCAAGGCCATTTTGATCTTGGGATTATGGATTCCAGAGATGTGGGGAAAGTAAGTTTTTGTAATTAAAGATGCTCCTCCTGTGTGGCATTCTGGTACAGTATCTGGGCTGAGTAGAAATGTAGTCAGTGATGAGTTTTATGCCTTTATGACATTTATTGATATCATAATCTACTTTCAGATGTGTGCCAAATTTCTAATTGTTGAAGAAAGTAAAAAAAAATACATGTTTGTGGAGTCTATGTTATATTAACCATTTTAATTCACTCCTCATATTCCAAAAGGTTTTATTTTTATCCTCATTTTACAGAAGACAACAACAATCACAAAATTGTCACAGGATTCCATGAGACTGGATGTGTAGTAAAATAAAATTAAGTTGAGGGATAACATAATTAAACTCTATTAAATTAAAGGTGAAGAAATATGAAATGGATATTTCTGGTTGTGTCATGTGGTGTTTCATGAAGCAGACTCATGGGATGTTTTGCAGAAGCAGCCCCATGAGAGGATGTGACGTTTGGACAGAGTATTATAGAACACACAGACAGTGACAGCACCAGCATTGCTAACCATGCAATGCTCCTTTCGTCTTGTAGCTTCACTTTACTGAGAGAGGCATATCAAAGAACTCCTGGCATTCTGGATGACTCTGATTTGATTCGTGCTGATTCGGTAGCTGCCTGGCTGCTTTTGCTAGATTGTACCCCCACTGCGGATCATGTGTGGTGACACTTTTGAAATGAACTGTTGGTATCCTGACACTACTGAACTGGGCTACTGGTATCCAGACAAAGAAGATTAGAATTGCCTCCATCCTCCAAAACACTTTTTCCCCCTTAGAACTTTATTAAAAAAAAAAAAAAAAAAAAAAAACAGAGATACATATACAGATTTTTCTACTCAGCTACTAGAAACAATGACTTTATGAAATTCCTAGGAAAATGGATGTATCTAGAGAATATCATCCTGAGTGATGTAACCCAGTCACAAAAGAACAGACATAATATGTGGTCACTGATAATTTCAATTATTATCAATGATATACTACTATCAATAATACTACTCCCAGAATGCTCTGAACACCCCAGAAACAACTCACAGACCATATGAAGCTCAGAAAAAGAAAGGACAAAAAGTAGACACCTCAGTCCTTCTTAGAAAAAAAAATAAGTGTATAGCATCTTCTTAGAGTAGGGTACACCTAGACCTCAAATCATTAATAACTCAAAACTCTTACAGGTCCAAATTCCCTTTTCCTATTTACCATCTTTTTTCTGCTACCTATGAACAGTAGGTTATAAAGAAGGTCAAACCATTTGAGAATTTGTAAAAAGTAGATTTTAAAATTATCTAAGCCTACAGAAACACTTTCTGATCATTATAAAGAATATTTTCATTTCAAACTGAGAATATGTCCTGATGTTGTGTGTACTAGCAATCTTCACCTATGGGCAGGTTGATTTCTCTATCCCAATGCTCCTCACCAGTTCTTCTGCATTCATCTGCTTGCCTTGCTATGACATCACAATGCAGGACCATATGGGAAGAACACTGGCCTGTTTTCAATGTGGTAACATCCATGGTATTAAGCTGCAAAAAGAGAACACTGCCTGTGTTAGAGTCTCCAGCTCTTCCTTGCATCACAGTTGTTCTGGGGTTCATGTATTAGTCCATGGAACTAAACGTGTCTTGAGAAGAGCTACTCAGTACAGCTTAGAAGAAACAGAGATACGTGGATCCTGAACAGCACATGGACACACTGCACATACCACAGTCACCTGCCCCTCGGTACTATGAGGCATGAGATTGCCTCTTGTTGCAGAGATCTGCTAAGAGAGTTTTCTCAAATCTCATTAATTTTGAATTATCTTTAATAAAATGAACAACTCATGTGAGTGTAAAAACAAAGCAGCATCTTCCATAGGTGTCAAAATAAGAGAAATAAAATAAATCTGATAAATTTATATTATCACATTAGATACATTCATACATAATCTCCTTTATGAGCCCATCAGGAAAGCTCTAACAGACCTTAGTTTCCATGATCACATTTCACTCAGGACCCTGAGAGAATTCCCTTGCATGCATAATGACTTATTTGAAACGGTGGTTATCTTAGTAGAAATCTCACATTGGGCTGCCCCATGATGCACTGTTTATGTTTTTATTAAAACTCTCCTCCAGATGACAACAGGCAAGCTTAACTGGGCCCTTCTTTATTTACAGGACAGTTGACACCATGGAAAATGTCAGAATGGTGCCTTTTCTTCCTCCCATGATACAATGTCTTCTCAAGGGGCCCCACACAACATTGATAGGCTCTGCAAATCAAAAAGCTCTAGAAAAATGAATACTAGTTATTTGCTGCTTACAGAGACTTGCAATTACATGCTGTTTCAAGGTATGGCTTAAATTCTGATACCTTCAATAGAGGAATGGATACAGAAAGTGTGATACATTTATACAATAGAGTATTACTCAACTATTAGAAACAAGGACTTTACAATATTCCTAGGCAAATGGATGGAAATAGAGAATACCATCCTGAGTGAGATAACCCAGTCACAAAAGAACATAATATGATATGCAGTCACTGATAATTGGATACTAGTGCCAGAAAGCTCCGAATACCCAAGAAACAACTCACAGATCTTATGAAGCTCAAAAAGAAGGAAGGCCAAAATGTGGAAGCCTCAGTCCTTCTTAGAAAAAGAAAAGAAAAAGAAAAAAATTGTGCATTTATCATATATTATTATGCAACAAATTTTGTAAGATATATTAATATTTTATAAAATAAATAAATTTTTAAAAATTAAAAAAAAATATTTAAAAAATTTTTGATACTCATTAAAACAACAACAGCAAACAACAAACAAACAGCAACAGCAATAAAATGAAACCAGTGGTTCATTTCCAAACACACCTAGAATGTCAGATGGATGGAAAAGCTCTCACAGCCCTCAAGAAGAATGTATGACCAAGGTATCATTCTTTTAATTTATAGCCAAGGTTCTCTTTCTACAAGACAAACCAAGTTTAATTATTTTAAAATTAAAGCAAGTGAATAGTAAAAAGCAGCTGTTATTTAAAGGAAGCTAATCACACACATCTCCAGTAAAGATGCTGGATATGCTTTCCATATCAAATCTACTTTAAGTGTGAAACCAACCACACAACAATTTCCCCACTCAGTCCACAGACATACCCACTGGCCTCTGTGCTATGGTATAATGGCAGCTCTGCCTTCATGCCATTTGAACCACACAGTCCATGGATGTCACTTTAGAGGTGGACCATGCCCAACTACCTGGTGGTGGTGCTACATGTGAACAGCCATCATTAAGCACAGGAAGGATTTCCCTTCACTACACAAGAGGTTTTCAACATACTAACCAAGCAATCAAAAACTTTGTCACACCTAGGGATTGGTCTATGACACACCTCATTTGAAGCATTGGTCCACTGGGGTGGGACAGGAATAAAGAACAGAAACTGGAGATGAAATCAGATGCAAATCCATGTTCATTACAAACTGTATCTCACTGTTACTCACAGACAAAGGGATGCTGGAAATTCATCAAAAGTTCAGTGACATTAAACTTTCTAAGCACCTGGAGTATGGTAATTGAAAAAAAATTATTTTGAAGCAAATTAATGGAATCTTTCTGCTTTCTAAACAATTTCAGTTGTCTATTTATTTTGCTCATTAAACACCTACTCAATACCCAGATCTATTCCATTCTCATTGTCATAAACAAGAGTCTGTTCATTTAGGGAAGACACACCTTAAACAAACATTCCCAAGTTCTGTTATTCCAGGTGCTAATCTATTGAAGAAAAGAAGAAGGGATAAGAAAACACAGCATTGATTGGCATCATGCTGCATGGTAGCCAGTGTTTGTTGGATGGAAAACTGGAGAAAGAGTTGCCTGATAAGACAGAAGCTTTGTTTTGTTGTGTTTTTTTTTAAAGCTGTTTCAATTTAGAGTTTATTGTGTTTTAAATTAATATATTCATGTTTTCTTGCTTTCTAACAGTCAACTTCGAATTTTGAACTGGTGGTAAATATAGATTCTACTCAAGAAAACAGCAGTAAGTTTTCATCTATACAAACTTATATGTATATTTGTACCTTTAAAAACATTTAAGATATGAAGACTCTCCAATATTTACAACTCAAATCTGTCTCAAGTTATTTAAAATCTAATGTGGTTTTGTTCTTAAATCTGTCTTTAACTTTTTATGTTTTGAGAATTTCATCTGTGAATACGTTGTATTTATATCACTTTCCACTTCTCCTCCAATTTCTCTGATGTACCCGAAATCATTTCCTCCCAAATGTGTGACCACTTCTCCTGTAATTATCTTAGTAAAAATGTATATCTTTGCATACTTTCACACACAACCTACTGAGTCCAATGACTGTTGCTCATATGTACATGTATTTAGGGCTGATCATTTAAGACTAAGAAACGCATCAATGGGTTATCACTGGAAAAACTTGAATTTTTTTTTTAGAAGCCATTGATTGCCTATCAATCTTCCTCACATTATAGGGCCTTGTGAAGTTTTTCCTCAGGTAGGTTGGCATGTAGATTCAGGTGATCACTGTGCAACTTCCATGAAGAAAACCATACTATTGATATTTTTATGGATGCAGCTTTGCACCATCTTAGAAGATGCTATAGCAAAGCAGTCGTCTTGGTCTTCTAACTCTTAAAGTATTTCTGTACACTTTTCATGATGTTCCTCTTTTCCTTAGGTGTAGCATTGTATTGCAGATGCTTTGATTAGGACTGGTCATGCATGGTAACTTATTCTCTGTATTTTGACCAGTTTGTACCTCTGCATGAGCCTCTCTCTGCTACAAACAAACTAACAAAATGGTAATATATGTTTAATATGAAGAAACAAATTAAATTAGTAAATATAGATGTTTATAACTTTAAGAATATCCCAATTCTTCCATTAAATCACTTGAAGTGAAAACAGAATTAAAAAGGTTTACAGAGTATCTGTAAAATGTGGTACCTTATATATACATATCATGTCTGGGCCTTACAATCTTTCTGCCCCTCTGTGGTGATGATATCCAAGCCCATAAAGGAAGGAGCATAAAATATATATCCCATTGAAGGCTGAGAACACTATCCTTTCTTATTTCTGCACCTTAAATATTTCTTGGCATCTGTGCTAATTTTCATTTACCTCAAGAATAAACTTCTAAGATGAGTTCTGAGAGAAATATTAATCTGTGGGTTTATCAATATAAGATTAGAAATTGGTTTAATGTTGTTTACATAGCATGATAATAGTTTTAGCTTGTCCTTTTAGGTGTTATGAGATGTCTAGGCACAGGGTTGTGGCATAATCATGTTCCGTAGTATGAGTGTCACCTTATGAAACGGGCATTAAATCCCACTCAGAATGTAGGTGGTTCCTTTCAAAGCACTCTGGTCAATACTTCTAGGCAGGTCATTACTGAAGCTTACAGGGGCCAGAAAGCAGTACGATTGGTGCAGTGATTACTTTTGTTCCTACAGAGCATCCATAGTTCCTTCTAGTACTATTAGAGCTAGCCAATGGGAGTGTAGCTTGTTAGATCAAAAACAGGTTATTTTCTATAAGTTCTACGATGCAAGCATATAACATCTTCATCAATAGGGTCTAAATATGACATTCTAGAAAATATGACCAATGACAATGGTTCTTAATACATTCGTGTCTATTGAACCCCACTGACAAATATCTTAAGTTGGGGGGTAAGGGTTGGCAATCTGTAGCTGTTAGAGACAGTCATTTTTCAATATGTTGTCCTAGGTTAGTAAATGAAGCTCTAGGGTATTTTCCCACACCCAAGAATGTTTGAGAAACACAAATTTGCCTAGATAGGCTTTAACAAAAACAAAACCACACACTCATAAATACACTCAAACACACGAATAAAGTATGAAGTTGAGTGGGTAAGGAGAGGGTGTAGACCTAGGAGGAATTAAGAGGGGTTTGGATAAAGCAAGATACATTGTATAAAACTATCATATAATTAATAAGCTATCACTTTCAAAATAAAATTGAAGTATAAAAGTATTTTTAAAAACTGAAGTGCTGACAATTTGAGAATGGAATCCAAATTCAGAATAATGAATAATTTAAAATGGGGCCAGAAATGAATTAATTTCAGTGTGAACAAATTAGTAAAGGCACATAAACAACAATTAAACAAGCCATTTCATGAAGTTTATTTAATCTCCATAACAACTTTGTGAGGTTGACATTTACTATTTTAATCTCAGTTTTAAAAGCATCAAAATTAGCTTAGAAGGGATAATAAAAAATTAGCCATGTTACAGGAAGTATAGATTCATGGTTGGCCTGAGTAATTTTTTATCTAATAGTATGCACTCGAAGAATCTTTCTGATTTTCAACCATAAAGAATTCTCCCTCAGTTGCAAATGTTCATCCTTGTGCAGGTCCTCAGTATAAGCTTAAGAAGACACTAATCTAAGTCTGCCATTCTGCAGAGACCAAGTGTATAGCCATATCCTTAATTATCTACCCAAGCTTAGTGGCTGAACAATTATTGCAATCATTTTAATATATATATATATATATATATATATATATATATATATATATATATATATATATATATATATCAGTCTTCCCTCACCTATACATTTTGGACTAATCTCTACAAATGCTCATGTACCTGAACCATTATGCAAGTAATTATTTTCCAAATCCTGAGCAGCAAAGAGAGACAAGTTTATGTTGGAGTTTCAAGCCACTGATTTATAAATGGAAGGCAATAGAATAGTGGAAGAAATTTCCTCAGTAATAGATAACTATACTCAAACTCTTCTACTTTGCAGGAGGGTGGCTTCACTACCCTGATACACATACACTAAACTAAGAAAGTGTATAACAATATCATGAGGTAGAAACAAGCTTTATGGCAAGTAAACCTAAAAGGAGTTAATCATATGTCAAGACAATATCCTGAAAAAATATAATAAATTAAAGTGTCTAGATAGTAATAAAGCTTGTTAATTCTATAATTGGAAGAAGAATTACAAAGAATAGAAAATTTCAGAGAAAGGAGGTTGACAGTGTCCAATAAGTGCTAACTGTAGGAGACTGATTCCTACAATTGTGGCATGAACCTAAGGACCACTTCCTCAAAACTAGATTAGAACATAAATAGAGCACATCTCTCTGAGAAATAGTTAGAAGAGATCCACCTCATAGGCAACACTACAGTAAGTAGGTTGGTTTCAAATAAAGTAATATCAGGCAGTTAGTGAAGGCCTTAAGGTCCTATTAAATTAATTTTCAGTAGAAGGTCAAAGAAAAGGAGTTGATTCTTCCAGCTTGGAGTAGTCTGGCCTAACCAGTTTTATTCTCTTCTGTTTTTGATAGATAAGGTGTCTTCACAAGATCAGCACTGATGGGGTCCTTAAGGGTTGTTCACAGCTCTGCAGAAGAGCAGATTGGAAAACCTTGCCTAGCAGCCAGACCCTAAGATGGGGACCAGGTATTGAAATGCATGAGTCTGTTGCAGGAGGAGGAGTGGAGGTGTTCATATGCAACCTATAGCTGAGAGAAGACTTAGAATCACACATTTCAGTGGTTTTCTCCAAAGATTCATTAAGTATTGAGAATAGCATTGGCTGTTAATCAGTTTGAAACCTGGGTAAATGATACCATGTTTGTATTGAGAATATTTCTTAAAAGAGAAACAGTTTCTTGGTTTTTGTGTTTTTGTTTAAACTCCTTTAATTGCTCTGGCATTTCCCAGAACCTACATACAGATACTTCTAAAAATCATTTTGGCTCAGGAATGCCATAAAAAAGGAATAAAGCATATTTTTCCTGACATTGTTGGTTTATTCTTCTTAAGAAGAAAGTAGATAACATCCCAAATGTGTAGAAATCTAGTAAAAAATATGGCATGCCAGAAGTGAGACTCACTTTTATAATACAGCCACATTCTTCCTGGCTGTTTTTACCATGGAAAAATAACTTTTAATTAGGCTGATCAAAACTTAAGGTCTTCAACACATAATGCCTACACCACTTCGAATCTGCCACTGGCCTTTTGAAGCATTTCTGTCTAGTAGAATGAGGAAGCAGGCCTTGGCTACTCCAACAGCAGTCCGCAGAGATTCAGTCATACACCAAGTGCTTTCAAAACACACTGCACCTCTAATGCCATAGATAAACATTTTATCTCTCCACTTTTGATGGTGTATAATTTTCAGCCTTTGATCTCATATAATTTTAGGTGTGGTAAGATGGCTTTTGGCAGAGCAGGCAAGGGAAAAGCAAGGTTTAGCACTTTGGTTCCTGGAGATTCACATCCCAGACATGGGCTTGGCAAGCCTGGGGCTTCTGTAGCTAGTTCAACTACAGGAAATAAAAGAGGTGCTATTTAAAGGAAAGAACTTGTGTTAGAATAGAATCGCTGCTGTAAAAGATGTTCAACTCACATTGCCATATGGGGCTCTTGGAAAGTTGCCCATGTATATTAGCTGTATTCTTGGCACTTGGGGTTGCCTTTGGCTCAACAGCATGATACTGCTGCTTTGAAGCTAGGAGGTAATGTCATATAGCCACACCTTTGCAGTGAAAAAAAAAATCATTGACAACTTCAACAATAAGACCCATGCAAAAAGCTCAACTATTTCACCTGTCTTGGAGTTCCAGCCTATAAATACATATTCCAAGAGAGTTGAGCATGACTAGAATTTGAGAAAGAGCTTCCTTTTGATTTGCATACGCAGTAACGGGAAGATTTTAATTTGGAAAATTTCACAAAACAAACACAGTATCTATCAGATTCCAATGAATTGGAAGAGGCTGCACTATTAAAAAGCTTCTATGCGGCCATGAAAGAAAATTTTTTCATGAGTCCATTACTCTACAGCATAACAAAACCATCCAAGGGCAATACACACAGTAATTTCTATACATTCAATCACTTACTCAAAGCATTACCAAACAGGGGATCCAGTATTGTGATCACTTACTGCTCTTGCTGGGGAGCCTTCACTGCAAATCACAGCCTCTATAACTCTAGTTCCCTGAAATCCACTGTCCTCCTCTGGCCTTCAGGGATGAAGCTTGTATGTCATGTGTATGCATCTATTCAGGCAAAACACTCACGTGTAAAATAAATTCTAAAAAATTATTTAAACTTCAATAAAACATCAACCAGATTCAATAGACTAGATATTTTTATTCAAGGGGGTTTTAATCCTTTTAGTCTACGGTCTTTAAATATATAAACTACATACTTTATGAACTATAAGATTTTTCATTTTTTGTTAGAAGCTACAGAGTCCAAAGTCAACAGGTGGCAGATTTTAGAACTAGAGAAGGTTCATCTTGGAAACTGTAAAGTGCAGGGTTAGAAATGTACTGTTTCCATATCCTCAAAAAGGTTTGAATTACATCTTGAGTACTGCCTCTTTGTCACTGAATCACATTCCCTGATCTCAGCCTCCTCGTATTATTGCATTTCACTATCTGAACTTTAGCTGTATTCTTGTCACTTGGACCTGTTTTGAGATCTGGGATGTGTAACTGCTGCTTTAGGTCTCATAATTAAAGTTTATTCAATCACATAATTATTTTCCGCACTGGAAAATGGTCAATACTTCACACAGTAAAATAACACTAATTCTTTTCATATTTGATTTTGGTATTTTATAATTCATGAAAGAGTACCTTTCTACCTTGATTACTATAAAGAAGATAAACAATGACAACACATGAGTTTTCCTCCAGTTTTATTACTATTTATTTATTACTATTGATAACTGGCAAGTTGGGGTTGTGTTAGATATAAAATTACATTTTATTTTTTATAGTCTATACATGATGTCTTCTATGATTTGTTGAATGGCAATTTTAAAATTTTTCAGATGCCACAATTATTTTTAATTTGTGCCTCTCCATTCAAGTACAAATTCAAAATTTATGTATGCCTAACTTTATTTTTCATATTACTATATTTGAACATGATTGAGTTTATTTCCTTAATGGGGCATTCCATTTTTCTGGATGTCATTGATGAAGTTGTTATCATTTAGTTTCTCAAATTCCTTGTGAGACTATCTTATTTTTAATATAACACTTTTATTTATTTATTAAGAATGCCATATTTGTGTTAAAAAAATTTGTTCATCTTTGCTCATCATTTATCCAACATTTCCTTGCTTTTCCCACTTCACTCCCACATTTGGTCTACCTTATTCTGTTAGTAGCCTCTCATGTATGGGTGGGCCCCCAAAATCCTCCCCCATCCATGGCTGGCTTGATCTTGAACAGGTCTTCTGCATACAAACATTACTGTTTTCTATTCACAGATGCAAAGGCCTTATCATATCCAGGAAACATATACAGGTCTGTTTGTATTCCCTACTGAAATAATTTTGCACTTTGTGAACAGAGAAAAAAAATGTCATTTCTTCTCACACTTCACACATCTTTCTCTTTATCTCACCATACAGTAGTATTTATTGTCGTACAATATTGACTATCTGTGAATTTCCAAACATTCTCATGCTGTAAATGATGCACAGTTGATTTAGTTGACTAGGTTTAGATTTAGTCACTTTATGTTCATAATAAGACTAATAGTGGCAATAGTTTTTCTTTCTTCTATCTTTATAATAATTGACATAAAGACAATTAAGAGATGGATCAGAAGTAAACAGTATTTACAGCTCTTGAAGAGGACCTGGGCTCAATTCCCACTACCCATATAGTAACTCACAACAATCCTTATGTCCAGTGGTCTGATAACCTCTTCTGATATCCTTGTAGGTCTATACATGTAAACAAGTAAAACACCTCTACAAATTAAATAAATCTCAAGAAATAATCTGCATGAGAATATAGAGTCAAAACTCTACTGAATTCTATATTCATTATTATGCATGTAAAAGAAATTATGTGCATAACATATACATAGATATGTAGCTTATCTGCATATATTCATATGCAAGATATGATGTCTGAAAGATGCCTTTACAGAAGGCATGTGAAGATGATTTTACCCAGAAAAGATTTTGACTACTTATGTAAGCTTTTGAATTGGCATCAGACTCTAGTTTTCCAATATGTCTTAAGTAACATATACTTTGGAATTCATCGGTTTAATCTAAAGTTTCAAGTTTATTGGCATACGGTTTATAAAAATCTTTATTTTCTTCCTTGACTGCACAACATTTAAGTACTGAGTTTTCTACTTCCAAATATTGTGCTTCTTTTTCTCTTTGTTCAAACTCACCCTTCTTCTGCCAATTCTGAGTCTTTTCAAGGAACCAACTCTTGGATTTTTAATTGGTCTTTGCTACTACCAGTTCTAGTTTATAATTTTTACAAAACTTTTCTCTCATAATTATTATTTGTTCTTTCTGTAGTCTTCTGATTTATGATGTCCATATTTTGTTGTGGTTAATTGCAGTCATTTATTTATAGTCGTGTATATTTATGTGTATGTGTAAATGTAATTGAGCAAATATGATTGGTGTAGAGATAGAAAGATAGTGTGTAGGAGTTGGTTCTTTCCTTCATGTAGATTTCAGGGGTTGAAATTTGGTCATCAGACTTATCAGCAAGCAACTTTATCTACTGACACACCCTGTTAGCTTTAATTTATATTTTGTACTTCTTTGACATTGACTTTATAATGAAATGTTTAAAATATTTATTACCTCTTGAAGAATTTCCTACAAACATTTTTATCTAACTTACCTCAATTCTTTTCCTATTTCCTCTGAGTCCTACCCCTATCTCTTTAGCATCAGTTTGGAATTCAGAGATGTTCATAAATCCTTCCTATATCCACACTAAGATGATGACTGGCTAAATACTGTACACATTTTTTTTAGGTAGCCACAGTTACTATGAATTTCTATGTGTAAAGCACCTGTCAAATCCACAAAACATTGTTTTGTTCAGATCCTCCCAGACCAGTGGATCTTAAGGTAATTGCTCTTCCTTTCCCACAGTGGTTCTTGTGCCCTAGACAATGGATGTGATGTATGATATGGAACACTCTCCCATAGAGCGTGAATTTTGTGGAATCATAACCTGTCTATAAAAAGCTGATGAACTGTTAGCAAAATTCAAGAGGTAAAAGTAATCTGTGAAGTTCTGGTAGAGAGATTGGAACTCTGGGATAGAGTCAGAGCAAAGATTTACCCTGACTCTAAGGAAGACAGACAAATGAAGTCAAAGAGAGGTAACACTTTATAGCACACTAAGACAAGTTTAAAAAGGGTAATTGATTTACAAGCTACCAGGAACAAGCCAAAGCTTATGATCTAAATATTATTGAGAAATAATTAAGTCACAGAATCATTATTTCCACAACAGGGGTGATGGTGGGAAGGCCCAAGGCTATGCTTTTCCAGTCATTTAATTCTATGTATTTTAACAAGTTGTGAGTTTCTGATCTTGCCACCCACGCCACAAAGAAAATATTCCTGATAAGTTTTTAAGCTTCAATAATTAATGGGCAGATGGACATGAAATTTGAGGGTACTTTGATACTACATCCATTTATCAAAATAATAGTGGTAGGGTTAGTCCTGAGAAATATGAGTTGCAAAAGATTTGCAGTACCAGCAATGTGTTTCCTCCTGTGGAGAAGTCCTTACCTCACATCAGAAAGTCGCTGGTTACTTCTATATTTATGCCATGATTGAAGTCATTGCATCTATTGCTGTATTAATTATTGTTGCTGGTCATAAGAGTCAAAGTTAGATAAGATTGGTCAAGATTCCCAACCATCAGCAGTTGAATGGCTGCAGGGTCAGCACAACTCCCTTTTCCTTTCCTTACTTTCATCTTGAAGTTGTAATCTTCAGCTCATTCTGTCCATGATTTCCACTTGCTCACTGAATTGCTTTCTTCTGATGGTCTCCTGGTCTAACTTCTCTAGTTAAAAGAAAATTCAAAATAGTCTGCTCATTTGGGTATTGCATTAATACTGTATACTTAATTTGCACAATCTATACTGGATTTAGCTATCTAAAATAAACTAATGTCATTCTAAAAATACATTGATACAAGAACAATATTTTCTCTTTTTTATAGCATTCCCTTCAATTGGGTACTCAGGTGGAATATGCACTAACTATTAGTTTTGTTTGTTTTTATTTCTTGTATTAAAATTATTATTGATTTCACAATCATTTTAGTTTAGACTCATCCATGCATTTAACCAAGTATTTGTATATTTATTTTTGACATCTCAGTGTCTTCCTGCGTGTTAGCTTTCTCACCACACACAGCTTCTAACATGGAAATGCTATTGGTACTTGCTCATAGCAAATTTATTGTTTTTCTATAAAAGTTTACAGTTTTATTTCAATAACAAATTACCATTTTGTGTAGTGTCATAGGCTCATAATTACAGCATTATTTTGGTGAAGGAAGATACCAGTTAATTCTAATTTAACTTATATGACTTCTCATTAGGAAATAGTGATTAAAATATTTATCATTTTCAGCTAAATTTTTCTAATACCTTTTCAGTTTTCAGATTATGCTTTTTTCTACATTGAAACAATAACAAACTGATTCAATATATCTTAGTACCATTTACTCTTTTTTCTATCCCAATTACGTTCTATGTTGAGTTATGTATGATTTCTTTTGACCTCTTCTTACTCACTAATTCTATCTTCACTCCCTGGCAAGTCCTACTGCTTTCATAGCCCTGTCTTTTGATTTTGAATTCCAGTTACTGAAGTCTCAATAGAATTCTTTTCTATCAGTTCCAAATATCTTATCCTATATGTAGCTTATTTCTTTTCATATTCTTACTTTTTCTTAAAACACAGTGCATTGTTTCTTGGTATGCTGATTCTACTGTGTAAAGCTGTTGGACTATGTTCAAAATTCCTGTTCAAAGAGGAATCCTACAGGGTCATCTACCTGTATCTTGTTAGTTTGCAATACAAGGTGAATCTCATGCATGACAAAAGGGCTTTGAAAAAGTTGCCATTTTCTATGGACTGACTGATGAGACTTCAGTTATATCTGGGTGAGGCTTATTATCATACTGAGATCATCTTAAACAGGAGGTCAAAGCTTGAAGGAAGACTTGAATTTCACAAGGCAGTATGCATTTGGGCTGCAAATCCCTGTTCCTCTTCTCATTCAACTTACCTAAAGGGGAGATTCCTACATTTTCAGCTTAACTTAGATAAAGTATTCTATTATGTACTCAATTCCAAGAGCTTTATGCAATAACTTCTATCCATCAGTCTGATAAATCACTCAGTATAAAAATTCATTTTTTTCTGAGCTGGAAACTAACCTCCAGACAATTTCTATATTCAATTTTTCTTCAGTTCTACTCTCATGATTCCTTCATATCATTCTACCTTAAACTATTTAAAATGAAATATCCTTCATATTTCATAGCATGAATACTTCTGAATTCTGAGTACATAAATAAATCAAAACAGAAATAGAGAGTAAGAAAAAAACAGAGGCATTTCATAATGGTAACAAGCTACTCCATGAAAGTAAACCTAACAGAATCAGTCATATATGCTAAAATCAGAAATATGAGAGAATATAAAATATAAAGAATAGTTAACTTTTTAAGTCAATGGGTTCCAGTCTTTTGAAATCTTTTAGAAATAATTATCCTCCATATTCTAGTCTACATCTCTCATTTATGCAGAAATCTGCACCTTATTCATGGAAGATGTCTTTGAAGAAACACACTGGATGCTAAGAATAGAAGAATGTTAAGCCCTTTATGATAATTTCAGATATATACCTCTGAAGTTAAGTTTCCAAGTTTCAGACAAAAGGTCATTTATATATCAAACAAGCCCTTCTCTATGAGCCTTTTGGGCCAGGCCAAGCTTCCTTGAGTAGTCTGCTCTCTGAGGGAGACCTTCATTCTTCCATCACCTTTCCTTCACCTCCATCAGACTCCTTAACTATAGAGGTAAATTTCCCTCCTGCAACCAGGCAGAAACCCAGATGGAGTGATAGAAACACCAACCCATGGACAAAATTTCCAAAGCAAAATTTATCCTATCTACAAGAAATACAAGAATAGCAGGATGGAACAGAGACTAAGAGAAAGAACAGCCAATGACCTGTCCAACTTGAGTCCCATCTAGTGGGCAAGTACCATCTCATTTTATGATACTGTTATGTTTGCAGGCAGAAAAATGTTGTCCACTGAGAAACTCCACCTGGAAGCTGACTCAGACAGATGCAGACACCCACAACCAAACAGTAGACAGAATTTAGAGACTCCAATTGAAGAGCTGGACGAAGAATTGAAGGTTCCAAGAGGATAGGAACTTCATAGGAAGACAAACAGAGTCAACTAACCTGAACCCTTGGGTCTCTCAGAGACTAAACTACCAGCCAAAGAACATACACAGCGTAGACCTCAGCCTTCAAGCACATATGTAGCAAGCAGATGTGCAGCTTTTTATTTGTGTGGGTCCAGAGCAACCGGAGGAGTAGCTATTCCCAAAGTTGTTGCATGTTTGAGGAATACGTTCTTTTAGCTAGGATGCCTTGTCTGGCCTCAATGGCAGAGGAAGTGTCTAGTCTTGCAGTCTTAAAGTGCCAGGGTGGGGGGATAAATCAGAAGAGAATGGAAAGGGGATAGGTCAAGGAAAGGGAGAGGGGATGACATAAAAGAGGCAGTGAGTGGGATGTAAAGTGAATAAGTAAAAAGAAAACTGTAATTAAATTAAAAGTAAAAGAAAATTGCTCTTTCCATATCTTTAAAAAATTGTGATGGGATTTTGATGGGGATTGCATTGAATCTGTATATTGCTTTTGGCGGGGTGACCATCTTTACTATGTTAATTCTACCAATCCATGAGTATGGGAGATTTCTCCGTTTTCTGAGATCTTCTTCAATTTCTTTCTTGAGAGACTTGAAGTTCCACTTTCACTTGTTTGGTTAGTGTTACCCCAAGATATTTTATATTATTTGTCACTATCGTGAAGAATGTAATTCTAAAATTCATACAAAAAAAAAAAAAAAAAAAAAAACAAAGAAAACACAGAATAGCAAAATGAATCTTTAACAATAAAAGAACTTCTGGGGAAAATCATCATCCCTGACCTCAAACTATATTACAGAGTAATAGTGATAAAACTAGCATGGTATTAGTACAAAGACAGACAGTTTGATAGAATTGAATACCCAGAAATAAAGTGGCACACTAAGACAAAAATATACAATGGTAAATAGGAAGGATCTTCAATAAATAGTGCTGGTCTAACTTGCAGTCTATATGTAAAAAATGGAAATAGATACATATTTGTCACCTTGCACAAAGCTCAAGTCCAAGTGGTTCAAGGACTTCAATATAAAACCAGATACACTGACTCTAATAGAAGAGAAAGCAGAAAAGAACATTTAATTGGTACAGAAAGAATTTCCTAAACAGAATTCCATTGACTCAGGCTCTAAGATCAACAGTTGATAAATGGGATCTCATGAAACTGAAAAACTCTAGAAGGCAAAGTACATAGTCAATAAGACAAACCAGCAATCTACAGAAAAACAAAACAAACAAACAAAATATTTCAACAACAACACAAAAAAAAAAAAAAAACACTTTACTAACCCCACATTTAATAGAGGGCTAGTATACAAAATATATAAAGAACTCAGGAAGCTAACCAAAGAACCCAATCAAAAATTGTGGTACAGAGCTAAACAGAGAATTCACCACAGAAGAATATCAAATGGCCAAGAAACACTTAAGTCAGTGGGTTAACTGCGAAGAAGTAAAATCTGAAAAGAACAACAACAAAGAAATGATCAAAGTCCTTAGTCACTAGGAAAATGCAAATCAAAATGACCCTAAGATTCTACCTCATACCAGTCAGAATGGCTAAGATAAAAAACCTAGGCAACAACAGATGCTGGCAAAGATGTGGAAAAAGAAGATCACTCCTCCATTGCTGGTGGGATTGCAAACTGGTACAACCACTCTGGAAAATGATTTGGTGGTTCCTCAGAAAAAATGGAAATAATTCTACCTGAATAACCAGCTATACAATTCCTGGGCACATACCCAAAAGACACCTCACTACACCACAAGGATACATGCTCCATCAAGTAAATAGCAGCCTTATTTGTGATAGCCAGAACTGTCCCACAACAGAAAAATGGATTCAGAAATTGTGGTTCATTTACACAAAAGCATACTGCTCAGCTATTAAAAATAAGCATATTATGAATTTTTCAGGCAAATGGATGGAACTAGAAAATATCATCCTGAGTCAGGTAACTGAGACCTAAAAGAACATGCATGATATGTACTCACTAATAAGCAGATATTAACAAAAAATGTATACAACCAAGACACAACCCACAGGACTCAAGAAGGTTAACAAACCAAATGACCCAAGTGAGAATGCTTCAGTCCTACTCTGGAAGAAGAAAGCTGTCGTGGAGGGCAGAGAGAGGGTGGGAACTAGGTGAAAGAGAAGACAGGGAGGGGAAGGAGTAAACATGATCAGGTAGTGTGTGTGGCTGGGACAGGCCTGAAGTCCTGAGCACCAGCAGAAGAGGGAGGTAGAGGTAGGACCCTCTATAATGTACAAGAGACCTGAGAGGTGAGAGACTTCCCAAGAGAGGGACCTGGGATGAAATTCTCTACAGTGGGGAGGGGAAACTTTTAGAATCCACTGCCAGTGGAGGTACAAGACATCAAGTAAAGGACTGGGGTGACCATCCAACAGTCAAAAGCTCTGACTCGGAATTGTTTCTATATGAAGGAAATGCAGGGACAAAAATGAAAAAGAGAAGGAGAGAAAGGACGTCCAACGACAGGTCCAAATTGGGATCTAGCTCAAAGGGAGGCAGGGCCCCTGACACTGTTACTGATGCTGTTGTGTGATTGCAGACAGGAGCCCATTAGGGCTGCCCTCTGAGAGGTCTAACAAGTAGCTGGAAGAGTCAGATATATACACTGGCACCCAATGAATGGACAGAAACCAGGAACCCATGTGGTTGAGTTGGCAAAAAGCTGGAAGAAGCTGAGGAAGCAGTAAGACCCGTGGGAAGACCAGCAGTCTCAATGAACTGGACCCCCAAAATCTCTCAGACACAGAACCAGCAGCCAGGCAGGATACACCAGCTGATATGAGGCCCGACATATATACAGCAGAGGAATGCCTGGTCTGACCTCAGTGAGAGAATAGGCACCTAACCCTTGAGAAACTTGAGGCCCTAGGAAGGCCTGGTGGGGTAGGGGAGTGAGGACATTCTCTTGGAGACTGGGGAGGGGGAAGGAGGTCTGGAATGAGGAGCAGTTGGGGCGAAGACCAGAAGTGGGATGAGTATGTACTGTAAGAAAGGATTAAGGAGTAAAAATAAAAAAATTAAAAAAATAAATGTAAAAGAAGTAAGACAATTTAAATAGAGCAACCAAGGCATCATCCCTTAAGATGCTTGTCAGAAGTTGCACAGGAGAGGATTTGGTGAAAACATATAAATATAACACTCATATACAAAATTCTCAAAACATTTGGCAAATTATTAAATAATGAAAATGATAACAATTACAGTTATTCTATCTCACAATTGTTCTATCTAGCCTGATGTAAAATACCCTATGCTTGCCTAGTTTCTGCACTACAGCCTCATGGGAAAAAAAAAAACTTAGCATTTCTGTTTTGCAGGTAAGTACACTGAGCAGCTGACACTGCACAATGGTACCCAGCTGTGAGCATTTTATTCCAGATGCACATCTAAAGAGCAACTTAAAATCTAAAGGTGAAAGAAAATCAGACATTATAGTAAGATAACACGTCATACAAATTTCTGCTTCACAGACTTCTAGGCATCAAAATATGGCATGCACAAGTAGCCAAAAGAAGAAAAATGTGCAGCTGTGTTGGCATTTTATCCATTTTGTGAGTTAAATTCCTTTTATTGTTAATTTATATACTTATAATAAAAAATAAAAATGAAAATATCTCTAGATCTGGAAACACCAACTATCAGTTTCCATCCCTAAGCCCAAATATTTAAAACACACCTTGGATAGGCTCCATGATACATCTTAGAGGATTATCTGAAGACACTGGTCTATTTCGTAATTTTGGCAACCCTTTTCCATTATGAACATTCAGGAATGTATCTTAGAATCACAATATTTCACTACAAAGTTCACAGAGGCCTTGTTCCAGACTAGGTTCCTGGCTCCTTGGTGGGAGTAAATGGGGGTTTGCCAGGGTGCCTAGCAGGCATTAGCCATGTGTGCTACTTAATATGGCTTTTCAGAACACTCATGCCCCCTTAGTTTTCTTTCCTGTGTTTACACTGGCAACTTTAATGTTGCTTTATGCCATTTTGCATCTAATTGCCTAGAATTTTATATTAAGCACAAAATAATTTCCCTGGAAATATGCATTCTAAAGTATATGGAGGGTGAGATCACGCAGGAAGAATTTGCAAAGGGTAAAGGCGACTTCAGCACTTAATGTTTAGCTTTGTTGGATTACATTTCCCACTAAAATAATGGCCCCTTTATTAATAATTGAAATTTCACTTAAAATATGTCTTACTAAATGGACTTCTGCATATGTTAGCCCAGTCTTTTTGAAGATCCAAATGTCTGCTCCTGATTAAAGTTATTTTGCAGATACTATTAGGATTTTTAATGTAACAAAGTTAGAAAAGGGAAAATATTTGAAGGTTTGGAAAAGTTCTCTACTAATTTATTTGTTTAAAAATATCAAAAATTCTATATTAAGAGATATCTTTTGGCCCTTAATTATAAATGATTTTCATGGACATTCACCTGAATTTGGGGTGAGTTGAGGTGTCAGTAACTAAATGGCATAAAAAGTCAAAGCTGACCCAAACATTGAGAGATAGCAAGACAGGGGTATGTGAGTCTAGTGAGTAAGTATACTAAAGACATTTCTGTCAATAATACTCTAATGCCTATTCAGTCAGCATCAAAACACATTGGACGTGCAATAATATAGAACTCTGTGAAATTCAATTAGCATAGTGCTTATATATTTACTTTCCCTAAAAGTATCTACAAAGGGGTGAGGGAGTTTAAATCTCTGTTTTATTTCATGCATTTGACAAAGCTCAGAAATTGACAGGATGGTTATCCTAAGTCAGTGCAGTTGCATGTAAAAGCACCAGAGCTGACACTGTTTTTACAGCCATTTGATATGGATGAAGGTTGCATAGTGTTTATTTCCTGGCAGACCATGAAACAAATTAGTTTAATTTACCAACTGCATTGACCAGGATTCATATATTAAAGAGATAATAAAAATAGGAATGCCAAGGCAGATTAGCTGCCCATACTGCAGTCAGTGACCTATGTACACACTGGAAGCACTAATTCAACCAAACAGAAAACTGGGAATGGGATATGGAAGATGGACTTTATCAAAACACATTGCAGGCATGTATAAATTTCTCAAATAATAATTACATTTAAAAAGCCAAATATTGACTGTGTACTCAAAGTAAAGACAATATCTAATACTTTAAAACCTTTTAAATAAGCAAACAGTACATGTATTCACACATTTGACACATGTCTATTGGCTCATTATCCACAGAGGCATGCACATTATGTCAGTGGGCCATGTCTACTGGCTCATTACATGTTCGCAATGATGAGAAACTCGACTTTGTCTTCTCTCATGTGGTTCACTCTGGATCAGTTTCACATTTCATAATCCCCTTTGTGTTATTCCACAGAAATAAAATTATGTCACTCTTTTGAGAATATATCATGCCTATAAATTTCCAACAAGCAATCTGCAGCTCAGTTATTTCAGATCATATGAGGGAAATTTTAAATGGTCCTTATTCAAGCACATAAAGAATGAAAAATAGAATAAACTACATTATTCCCACTGGTTCAATAAAGTCTGCATTCAGAATTTAAATACATATTCTCACTTCAACCAGCCTTACTAGGAAAGTGTCAACTATTTTGAAGAACATTTTGCTAGTGTTTTTCTTAAATTTTGATTATCCATAAAGTATGAAAAACTAAGTGGGGTGAAAAGGAATCTAGATTTGTTCACTGACATCTTTTTAAAATATAATGGGGGAAAAAGGAGACAACCCTTGCTTCCAATCTGAAACATGATCCCAGAGCTCCAGAAAACTCAATTTAAGCCTTTACTTGATTCTTCTCATCTCTCACCCAGCTGTGTGGCCAATAAAAATCCATGAATCAGGTCTAAGGCCACACTTCTGAAAACTAAAGGAGCAGACTTTTGGCAAGGAAAAGGGGCAAGAATGGAAAAGGCCCTTTCTTCCATTGCAAATGTCTTTATTCATGTCTTCTACACCCCTCTTCTGGTAGAAGAGTTTCCAGTCTGAACCTCTGGAAGACAATATTAAGGGATCAGCTGTGGAAACTCCCATCTTCTGGGAGCCTTGAGTGGGAGGGCCTGCCAACCAAATTCCTTCTTTTCACACTTTAAATAGGAAAGCTTCCTCTTTGTGTGTGTTGTTGGTTAGGGTTCAAGCAAACCTGTGACTGGAAGAAATTATGAAGTCCTCTAAAACTGTGAGCAGCTCCATTTCCCATGAAGACGCTCTCTTCTCACAGAGAAAGTATTCTGTCACCAGTTAAACCTAAAAAAAAAAAAAAGAAAGAAAGAAAGAAAGAAAACAGGTCACCACTACATAAGCTTTCTGTTTGCTATGGGCTAAGTTTCCAAAGTGTGTCCAATGAATAAATATCAGTGGTCAATTTGCAACAATTGTATCAACAAAAAGTGCTCCTTTTATTACAGTTTCCTACAGTGCTACACAAGATCTGCTTTTCTTGTAAACTTGTTTAAAAACAGTCTGTGCTCCATGCAAAACCACAAATGGTTAAGAAGGCACATAAAAAGTAGAAATTTTTTTTAAAAAAATCTTTTTTTATAAACAAAATACTCAGAGGCTTACAATTTAAATAAAGAAATAAGAAAGCAAACAAACAAAGACCAAAGAAGTACCAGGTTTAACTTACCCATTGCAGGACCTGTGTAAATGCTTCCAGTACATTTATTTTAGAACATTTGACTTCAGGTTAAATGTGGAGTGAGTATTTGGGTGGTGGAACACTGAGCTTTATCTGAACTCATTCTTTTATCTCTAACTATGACTCTGTATTGTTCAAAGATGATGTTGTGTAGGACAGATTGGCTGTGGAAACACAGAACAGGCCTGGTTGGAGAATTTATTTGCTGTAACCCTGCATTCTTGTAATGCTTCTGCTGGTGCCTTTCAAAATCAAGTGGAAACAAAAACAGCAAAGTGACTCACTCTGTGATAGATGAATGTGCTCAAAAACATGAGCCTGTGATGCCAGCAAGGATCACCAATGCAGGCTCCAAAGGGAAAAAGGAGAGAAAATAGAAAAGGGTCTCTTCCAATGCCAACTAAATCATAGCTGCCAACGTGATAATAAAAACATTTTAAAATGAAGATACTCATGTGTTTTCCAGATAGGAATGAGACAGCTTTTGGAAGAATTGTGAGCTCTAATACTTAAAAGTGAAGAATCTGCGGTCACAGTGATGACCGAAGAGCAGCCTTTCCAAGTGTCTCATGTAAATAAAAATTCTGGTATGTGGATAAATGTGTATGTGCATGGATATTTGAATGAGAAATTCCCTATTTATATGATTATGTATTAGAACACCTGGTTCTCAAGTGGAGATATGTTTAGAAAAGTTATGAAATCTTTAAGAGGTGGAGTCAGACTGAAGTCAATCACTGCTCCCTGTGTGCAGATGAAATACAACCACCCATCTTCCTGTTCCTGTGAAACATGCCTTCCCATCCATTACGGACTCCAAGCTGAAACTGACCATTTTCTTTAGTAATTTACATTCTGTAGAGGTGATTTAACACAGGACACTGAAACAAAGTGTTACAATATGTTTTATGTGAGATGAAAAGTCATTGGTACATTGTATCCATGTAGCTCAATAAGATTTTAGAGTTCAGCTAGAGAGGATGTGAGAAGTTTCATCTCTAATATTGTTTGGTTACATGCATATCCAAGAGAAAATTTGATTTTAGCTTTGACTGAGAGAGGAGTCAACTGAAGAAAAAGAAAAGTTGGGTATAACTCAGAAGAGGGTTGTCACAGTGGTAGAAGTTGGCTTCTTGGAGAATTTCAACTACGCTTTGAGAGAAACATAACTTGGGAGGTTTCAATCCTGATTTTCATAGGAGATGTTAATGACTGTCTGACAAAGGTGGTATTTTGATGTGGCAGCCCCCCTTCTTTGTAGGGTCAAGGTTTCCTGTCATTTAACCAGCTGTCTGCAGTTCAGGAGCCACCGGCTCTTCCTCCCCACTATGCTCCTAAAATCTGCTTAAAAATACAAAAAATCAAACAAGGTAGAGCAAAAATTGGGAAAACTGGAGGACAGGAACTTATAATCACAATATATTGTGGGAAAGTTACCCATTTAAAAAAGAGAGAGAGAACAAAGAAGACAGAAAGTGGGTTCAACAGCAGAATTGTGTGTCCAGTTCATTGAGAATTGTAAATGGAGACTGTAGAGTCTGAAACCTTGCCCTCACTCTTCTCACCTGTAGGAAAAAATTGTCTTTTTCTTTTTTCTTTTCTTTTCTTTTTTCTTGGAGATTTTATTTACTTACATTTCAGATGTTACTTTCTTTTCCAATTTCCACTCCACAAACCTCTTATCCTATTCCTCCTCCTCCTGCTTCTGAGTGTGCTCCCCTAGCCACCCACCAACCCCCATCTCCCTGCCCTGGTATATCCCTCCACTGAGGCATCAAAACTATACAGGACCAAGGACCTCTTCTCCAGCTGATGGCAGACAATGCCAGCCTCTTCTACATATGCAGCTGAAGCCAGGGGTTGCTCCAAGTGTACCCTTTGGTTAGAGATTTAGTCTCTGGGAGCTCTGGGGAATCTGGTTGGTTAATAATGTTCTTCCTATGGGGTTGCTAACACCTTCAGCTCCTTTAAGTTTTTTTCCTGACCTCCTCTATTAGGGTCCCCACGTTGGCTGTGATCATCCACATCTGTATTGTGCTTTGTCCTGGAGACATATTTTCTGAGCTTCTAGGATTTGTTTGTTTGTTTGTTACTTTCTTTCTTTTGATGTATATTACTAGAAAAAGGGTGAACAGAAATAGGGTCAAACACCAATTCATGTGCTTTTGAGACAGTATTTTAGGAAGAGATTAATATTTTGATCAGTCTACATTGAAGAGGGCAGAATGGCTTCTGTTGCATGTATGGATCTTATGTGATGACTTAAAAGACTAATGATAAATAGACCTTAGTTTCCTGAAAGATAGACATGTCTCCCTATAGCCTCTGTCATGTTTTATATATGCTTGACCCAGAAAGTGACACTATTAAGAGGTGTGGCCTTGGAGTAGGTGTGGCCTTGTTAGAGTAGGTATGTCACTTTAAGGCCAAGCACCAGATATCCTTGAGACTGGCAACCATATCCCTAAAGAGTGGGAAGTATTGTATTCTCAGGATGTGAAGCCTCATCTCCCTAGGTCATTACTGGCTCTGCTAAACATGTTAATGGTTTTAGAGAAGGAGATGTGTTCTTTCTCCAAACATTTGGTTTCAAGGAAAATGTTAGATCAGCCCATCCCTCAGAAATAAGTTAATAAAATGTGAAAAAAAAAGTGGCTATTGGGTGCAGAACAGATGCCACCAGGAACAGCAGAGAACCAGGGACACAGGCCTGGTGAGAAGGCGTTCCGAGTAGCCAGGCAGCAGAAAGATCTCTGCTGAGCACCAGCCCTCCACACCCCTCGCTTGGATCAGGGAACCAGGAACACTGCATCAGGCTGTCTGTTTCTAGTTGGCAGCCCTTGGCTGCAGAACAGGGGCCACCCACCACCAGGAAGAGCTGATATCCAGGGATTCACAGAAAGTGTGCCCCAACCCCTGCTTGGTGCAGGGAACCAGGAACTCTGCATCAGGCTGTCTGTATCTAGAGGGCAAAGAATATCAACTAAAAGGCACAGTAAATATCTTCAACAAAATCGTAGAAGAAAACTTCCCTACCCTTAAGAATGAGATGACCATGAGCATAAAACAAGCCTACAGAACTCCAAATAGGTTGGACCAGAAAAGAAATTCCTCCCAACACATAATAGTCAAAACACCAAGTGCCCAAAGCAAAGAAAGAATACTAAAAGCAGTTAAGGAAAAAGGTCATGTATATAAAGGCAGACCAATCACAATTACACCCGATTCCTCAACAGAGACTACGAAAGCTAGAAGATCCTGGACAGACATCATGCAGACCCTAAGAGAGCACACGTGTCAGCCCAAGCTGCTATACCCAGCAAAACTCTCAATCACCATAGATGGAAAGACTAAGATATTCCAAGACAAAACTAAATATACACAATATCTGACCACAAACCCAGCATTACAACAAACTATAGGTGGAAACCCCAATACAATTAGGGGAACTACATCCTAGTAAAAAGAAGAAAACTCCTAAACAAGAAAACCAAAAGAAGAAAGACACACAGGTACAATTCTACCTCTAAAAGCAAAAATAGCAGGGCACAGCAACCACTATTCCTTAATATCTGTTAACATAAATGGACTCAATTCCCCAATGAAACAATATAGTCTATCAGACTAGATACATAAACAAAACCCAGAATTTTGCTGCATGCAGGAAACTCATCTCAGAGACAAATACAGACACTATCTCAGAGTAAAAGGTTGGGAAAACAACTTCCAAGGAAATGACTCCAAGAAGCGAGCTGGAGTGGCCATTCTAATATCAAATCTTTTCAACCAAAAGTTATCAAAAAAAAAAAAAAGTAAGGAATGACACTTTTTGCTCATTACAGGAGAAATTTGTCAGGAGGAACTCTTAATCCTTAACATATGCTCCAAATACAAAAGCACCATGTTCATAAATGAAACCCTATTAAAGCTAAAAAAAATTCATTGCACCCACACAATAATAGTGGTAGAACTTCCCCACTCTCGCCAATGTACAGATCATGGAAACAAAAACTGAACAAGGACACAGTAAAAGTAGCAGAGGTGATTAACCAATTGGAATTGATAGATATCTATAGAACATATCACCCTAAAACAAAAGAATATACTTTCTTCTCAGCAACTCAAGGCACCTTCTAGAAAATTCAAGACATAATTGGTAACAAAAGGAGCCTCAATAGATATAAGAAGATTGAAATACTGCCATGCATTCTTTCAGATCACCATGGTCTAAGGCTGATCTTTAATAACAACAAAGACAACAAAAAGCCCATATGTACATGAAAACTAAACAATTTGCTATTAAACAATAGCAGGGTCAAAGAAGAAATAAAGAAAGAAATTAAGGATTTTCTAGAATTTAATGAAAACAAAAATACAACATACACAACCTATGGGATGGAATGAAAGCAGAACTGAGAGGAAAACTCATAGATCTGAGCGCTTCCAAAAAGAAACTGGAGGGAGCATACCCTAGCAACTTGACAGCACAGTTGAAAGCTCTAGAACAAAACAAAGCAGATACTACCAAGAGGAGTAGACAGAAAGAAATAATGAAACTTAGGGCTGAAATGGACCAAAGAGAAACAAAAAGAACCATTCAAGGAATCAACAAAACCAAGAGCTGGTTCTTTGAAACCTAAAAGAACCTAAAGAATGCTAAAAACTGCATGGTACTGGTACAGAGATGGGCACATGGATCAATGGAATAGAATAGAAGATCCAGAAATGAGCCCTCACATATATATACACCTGATTTTTTATAAAAGAGCTGTAAACATTCAATGGAAATAGGACAGCCTATTCAAGAAATGGTGTTGGTCCAACTGGCACTCAGCATGCAAAAGAATGAAAATAGACCCTTTCTTATCTCCTGGTATAAAGTTCAAGTGCTAGTGGATCTAAGATCTCCACATTAAACCAGGTACAGTGAAACTATTAGATGAAAAAGTAGGGAAAACCTTAGAACACATGGGCACAGTAGAAAACTTAATGAACAGACTAACAATGGCTCCTGCCCTAAATTCCAAGATTGACAAATGGGACTTAATAAGATTGCAAAGTATCTGTAAGGCTAAGGACACTGTCAAGAAAACAAAATGGCAAACAACAGAGTGGGAAAAGATCTTTACCAACCCCACATCAGATAGAGGCCTAATATCCAAGGTATACAAAAACTCAAGAAGCTAGACACCAGAGAACCAAACAACCCCATTAAAAATGAGGTACAGAGCTAAAAAAAAAAAAAAGGTGCTCATTGGAGAAATATCGAATGGCTGAGAAGCATCTAAGGAAGTGCTTATCAAGGTAGGAGTATGGCAGCATCCAGGCAAGCATGGTTCAGGAGGAGATGAGAGAATTCTACATTTTGACTAAAGACTGCTAGGAGAAGACTGACTTCCAGAAAGCTAGGGTGTTGTATTTCTTAGTAAGTTTCCTTGCATGCCTTATTACATTGATTATTACAGAATTCCAGAACCTGAACTTACCTATTTCTTTATCTTCTGATCATTTAATCTTCTCTCTCCGGATCCTGGAAATGAAAATCACACATTCATTACATAAACCACTTACCTATGCTCACTAAACAAGTCTTGCTTTCTCTACAAGGCTTATCACATATCTCTATTATCAGAGAGGACATTAGTTCATTCATCAGAATAGAAAATGTAAATCACCTCTGTTTACTTCTGAAAGTCACTAAGGTCCAAATTAAAAAACAAATCAAGAGACTAAGATGAGAATGAAGGAGGTGAATTTTCTTCTATTTTAGTCATGGTGTCAAAGAAAATTCTGTTAAGTTTGATTGAAAGATCATGATTATCCACAGAACCATAGTTGCAATTGAAGCTATCAAAAACTGTGTTTTAGATTTCTGTAGAATGAAATTTCTTTCATACAAATGGCATATGCTCAAAAGAAAAAAAAAGGATTTTATTTTTTTAGGTAGATTATACTACTTCCTAGTTTTTTCAAAATTATTTAATAAAAACATTTTCATTAATTTTTGAGAATATGATTTGTGTTCAATGTTTTAATTAAATCCACCCCATTCCCTCACTGTGTTTCTCTGTCTCTCTCTTGTCTGTCTCTGTTTCTAATTCTCTCCCCCCCTCTCTCTTTCTCTGTCCCTCTGCTTCCCTTCAGATCTTACTCAGTGTTGCTTGTATGATTAGAGGTATAAGATTATTTACATGAGCATGTCAGCCTCCAAGAGGCTGCACCCTAAAGAAATCTCACTCTGTCTCTCACACAAACCATCAATAACCAGTAGCTTCTCAGACAGAGCAGAGAATTCATGACCCTTTCCTCTTCATGGTGGGATTTAGGATGGCTTTATCATGTACAAGTCATGTGCATACATTCCCAATTCTAGAATTCTTAAATAAATTGCTAGAACTCGAAACAATCAGTATAGGGTAAGTCAAACCCAGAAAGGCAAATGTCACATGTTCTCTTCTAGTATGTGTATGCTAGACTGGAATCTGTATTTATGTGTTTATGTACCAACTTAACTCATTTGGGTTCCATGGGTGCTTTTCATATTACAAGTCTAATTGAGTTACATAAGCATTAATGTATCTAATATGCAAAAGTGACAAGACCTCTTGCAGCCAGGAGAATGTGATGCTGGTCAAGCTTCATGTGATTATTTAGGAAAAATAGGTGCCTTTGTGTATGTGAATATGTATGTGTAAAGGGCATTTCGTGTGTGTGTGTGTGTGTGTGTGTGTGTGTGTGTGTGTGTGTGTGCCCTGTGCTTGCATGGGTGTTTGTTGCAGTAAATAGTTTGAGCAGTCACTACTGCCCAACTTGTTCCCACAACTCTCTTTCCTTGGTGGTTTTCTACCTCTTGTTCTCTGCCTCTGTCCTGGGGTATTTCTGTACCCCAAAACCCCACACAAACACAACTCTACAGCCCAATAGCTTTTCATACAGGTTTATATGTTCAACTCTCAATCCACAAACCCTCTACACAACAAGATTACATCAAATAGACAAAGATACAAACTGCCATTCATATAAGATGCTAGCTAGACCTATAAAATCCTTAATGTTCATAGCTTTTTAACACCAATAAATATCACCTGGGTCTAGCTGGTCTTTGGTAAGCTCCATATTGCTACAATCTTCCCCTTCTGTTCTCTCACTTCTCCCACCTCTCCAACCTTTGACCTCTTAGACCTCCCTCAGTTCTCTCCACCCCCTTGCCCCACCCAGTCACTGGCTTTTCTTTATTTTAATATTTAAAATGGGAAGGTTCAGTTGGAGTATCCGGACTAGGCAACTCTTCTTGGGGAAGTGGAATTAACATTAAAATACAAACAGCTTCCTGACAATCTACAGGTGTCTTCTGTTCCATAAATAGTGGAGAGAATATTTCAGAACTCACATAGACCTTTTTTAAACATTGCCTCTCAGAAAAATTAGACCTAGTGAGTAAGTGACTCATGTTTGTAGGTACACACCTCATACTAAACAGAAGATGGGAAATCAAGGCTTAATGAAGTTTGTTTCTTTCTAATTTTACCAAGTGTTGCTCTGAAATGCTACAAAGAAAACTGTATTTGCATGAGTTAAAACAAGTCCCATGCTTCCACATAATAAATCTGTGATTTGTACCAGTACATGATTAGGTGTTTCTGACAATTTATGTACCTAAATATATTATATGTCTAAAAATTTAAGTTCTTAGACTACTTATAGTATAGCATACGGTTGAAACATTAAGGGAGTGGAGAAGGATTCAAGTCTTAGGGGGTGGGGAATAAGTTCAAATATACTGTATAAAAATCTCAATAAAGAAATAAATGTTAAAAGTAGAATCAAAAGCATGCACTTGAGGAGAAAGAAAGCTAATAAGTAAGAAGTGGAGGGAGGGCATACAGTCATTTGACAACTCCTGACACCAGAAGTCCATAAATAAGAATTAAAAACTATTTGTGTTAAAAGTTTTCCAAAGATGATGTATTCATAAGATCACAACTCAACAACTCTGCAAACATGAACAAACACACATAGACACACACAAATTCACATTCATGTGTGTATGTTATGTTACATTAAACTGCATATTGTTATAATTGGTATACTTGGTAGTCAAATATAACCAAGCCATCAGAGGTCGGATCAACATAGCTATTTGTGTTTCAGCACTGGCTCAGTGGCCCCCACTGCATTACCCCAAATAACACAGTGTCACATATGAGCCATTTTTAAGGGAAACATCTCAGTTTTTCTAAAAACATGGCCACAGTAAAGGAATACAGGATGAAAGCACTCCAGGTTTACTCAGAACTTAGCTATTAAGGGAAACCAAACCAACTGTGCTGCTATATAAACAAGCAAGACCATTCCCCACTGACAAATGTTACACACACACACACACACACACACACACACACATACACACACACTCACACACACACATAGGGGGAGAGATCTAAAAGGCATAATAAGAAATCATAAAAATAATTCAATATTTAATTATAATCTGCCTCTGAAAAACTATATGGAAACCGTATTTGAATATTTTTATGTATAAGGTATAAAAATAATTTACAGCAAATTTTCTTAAATGTAATTTTAATGTCATCACTTCTTTCCACTTTTTAAAAATTAAAAATAGATTATTCTTTCCTTTAAACAACTTTGTTTTTAAAAAACAGAGATAAATGTACAGATTTTAAAAGCATTTTGCATAAAACTATATGAATATATGTTTTCAGTACTTGATTTTTTTTAAAGGTTTAATAGTGTGCATTGAAAACTTACCAGATACAATGAATATAAAGTACATGTAAAACAAAACTTAACATGGAAATAGTCCAAGTTTTTTTTTGTGTGTGTGTAAAGATTAAACATAAAAATCATTGTGTTTAATCTTTAGATTATTCTTTCATAAAATACATCTCAAGCACATATTTTCCTCTTTCTATATCTGTGGAAGAGCTGCTCCCACGTCCTGTCTTCCCTAGTTCTGTTCCCACTCTGTTTCTCTTCAAGAAAGATCAGGTTTCTAAGAGTCAACATCCAAACATGACAGAACAAGATATACTGAGACGAAGCAGAAAGCCCTGGTAGCAAGGTTGAACAAGAGTACCCAGTTGTAAAAGAGAGCCAGTGACAGGCAAAAGAGTAAGGGTACACAAGACAAAACAACTCTGTATTTCTATGACCTTCCTGTATATTACAGATAAAGGTAGAGTAATAGCTGATTGATTGATAGATGATAGATAAATGATAGATAAATAGATAATAATGATATATAGATACATATAGATGATAGATAATAGATGGATAATGATAGATAGATATAGATAGATGATATATATAATATATAAATAGATGTTATATAGATGAATAATACTTCCATACATGCATACATTCATACATACATATATACATACATAGTAGATAGACGGTAGATTGATAATAAAAATAAATATAGAGAGATGTTGCAATAAGTTGCAGTAAATATGCTAAAATCAGGGGTGATGACTGTGTATGATGGAATGGTTCAGTATACTTTTGTTTCAACTTGTTGATAGAGTTGGAATTTTTAAAACCAAAAATATGCATGATGTGAAGCTATTCATTTCTTTTATAATAAGCTTAGGGGATCCAAACAGTGATATATACAAATGGAAGTAAAAATGGAATCAAACCTGATATTTCTCTGAGAGTCCTCAAGGTCTACCTTCTTCACAGTTTTTGGAGAAGAGAGAAAGTAAATAGAGTGGACAGAATCTCATCAGACATATTCTGTATCTGTGAGGGACAAGGTGAGGGTGTGCTGTGGGAAAGGTTGGGCTTATAGTTAGAGTACAGCCCTTAGAAATCACAATGCTTTTCCACACTACATTCACCACCACTTATGGGCAGTGGAATACCAACTGTTATATAGTAATTATTAGCTGTACTGACAGGAGCAGCTTTTATGGAGAAAAGGGCGAGAGTGAACTGATACCAACTGAATTGCTCTGCAATTGTCCTCAGTAGTGTGTTGAATGATTCAAATACAGAACAAAAGAAACCATGACATCATTACTATCTCAACAAAACAATGACTGACTTGAGCTATTCATCTAATGTGATCATTTATTGTTTTCCTGGACCTAAGTATGCTGAATTAAAAAAAAATGCCTTAGATGCAATAGGCATGAAAGAATCTGTTATACTTGGATTATTCAGCAATTCAGCACCATCTTTCAACCCATTGCTCAAAATCAAAAACATTCTCAAGCCCAAAAAAGGCTTTAATCATGATAGCAAAGGGCATTTAGAAAGGATGTTATTCCTTCGAGTTATGTTGATATTTCCATCAATATACAAAGTGGTTTATATTGTTATCAGTTTAATAGGGAAATTTACAAATTTAATGGTCATTTTGGGTCAGATCCAAACACTTAGGCTTTCTTAATTTCAGTTTATCTTTCTTGTTTGTTTGCTAGGATTTTTACAAGCTGATTAGCAAAGTTTGTTTACTCTTAGTATGAGTTGCCCATTGTTGCTGAAAATTACTAACAGTAGTTATCAGCTGAATCCTCATAAAATATATATGAATGAGAAATTATCAGTGAAAACTGAAGAACACACACAAAAGTATCTCAAAAAAAAAAAACAAAACAAAACAAAACAAAAAAACAGCTGCATCCACCAAAATGGGCCTTTTCCTGTGCATTCTTCAGACTCTGTCAGAACATATTAACTGGTTTTCTCAGCAACAGCATCACAAATCGACAAGTACAATGCTCTTCGCTCTTCAAACAGCCAGCCAAGACACTGCTTCCAGATTTAATGTAATACACAAAGAGAGCATTAAAAATACAATATATTTCAAACTTACAGAGATTAAGGGGACATAGATGACACCATCTAGCAACTGGCACAGGTCCGGCAGTGACCTCAGACACGTACCTGGATTTCCGAGAAATACCAACTAAGTGGGGTCATTTTTCATTCTTCATTTTATCTAGGTATTTCACATCCCTGGGATTCATTAATAACTCGAAATATCCAGTATTCTAGAACTGTAGCACACATCAGATGCTGGCCCATTAGTGTGCTCTGAAGAGAAAAATATTGGTATCCTTATTCTGTGTTGAAATAGCTCAGTGTAATAATGATAAAATTATTAATTTCATTATCCCCAGATGAAACGAACATACTATATATTTTATAGTGATTAGAGTCACCTATGAAAATATATACTATCTGTATAATGCTAATATACATTATACAGATAATAGTATGTATGTATTTGTTTTTTATTTGTTTGTTGCTGTTGTTTATTGCTGATCATTTGGAACTGGAAAACTATTAGTGTGTCCTTCTGTGGAGAAGATCAATTCTGCTATACCTCAATTTTCTTAGTTACCTACAGTTCTTTATGTAGGGTAAAGGTCACATCGGCTTTTAATAGTACAGTTTGTCATGCCCATTGGTATCAACTTTGCTAAAATCCTGTTTGGTCAGTCCTGCTGATGAGATATTATGGGAATAGCTTCCCATGTTACTAGAAAATACAGTCTCATGGAAACCTCCCTGATCCTCTGGTACATAGAACTATAAAAGTATCTTTTATTCTGTTGTCTTAATCTGGAGGCATGATGCCTCCACCTGCTAATTTAGGCTCATCCTGAAAGCATCTAGCCTCTAATCTTAGTACAATCTTATCTAGATCTAGAATGTTTTCAGCCTCTGAGATTTACTGCTGAAAAATGTTCGTTCTTTCTAGCTCTTTCTGAATTCTCAACTGGCTAGTTCAACTCATCTGTTTTATCACAAACTACTCTCCAAGTTGACTGATTCAGTCTGGCTTTTCTGGGCTTGCTCTGAATTGCCCTGCTTGATCGAATACTAACACTGACTATGTTCTAATCTACTGGCTTTCTCATTCTTTATCACATTCTATCTTTACCTGCATCTGAACTTCTCTCTCTCTCTCTCTCTCTCTCTCTCTCTCTCTCTCTCTCTCTCTCTCTCTCTCTCTCTCTCTCTCTCCTCTCTCTCTCTCTCTCTCTCTCTTTCTCTCCCTCTCTCTCCCTCTCTCTCTCTCTCTCTCTCTCTCTCTCTCTCTCTCTCTCTCTCTCTCTCTCTCTCTCTCTCTCTCCCTCTCTGTGAACTACTGTCTATCAATTAGCTTCCTTTTCTTGTCTCTTCTGATAGTTGGGTATAATCTTTGTGTCAAATCTTTCTCTGATTCATTACTTTATGATGTTAATTAGATGTGACCTTCAAGCATGAGTGTTTCCTTCTATAGATTAACTTTACTTTAGTTGTTTGGGAGTAAAGATGTATACTAAGGGTTAGTCTGTATTCTAGCAGGAGGGAATAAAGGTGTGTGCTAAGGGCTGAGGTACACCACAACTAGAAACAAGGCTTTTCAATAAATAACAATCTATGAGCAAGCAGTGTGATCAAATACTCTGCCACATACAATATTTTTACTCATACAATATGCCATGATCTTTAGGTATAGAGACTAAGTGGTTTATATTTAGAAATATTAATGAGTAGACATATTCACATAAGTAGGCAATAACAACTTAGAAAAGGAACATAAATTTGAAGGTTAGAATACAGGAGTATAGAGGAATAAAGTGAATGAAAATATAATTATATTATAATCTGAAAAACACAATATCAATATATATGATTATATTTGTAAATAAAAATAAAATTTTATATAATTATAGTAGCATATGTGCAAAAAATAACAAATCAAGCAGGTATTTAATTATAAAAACAAAAATCTACTGAGACTCTTGAGTACTTTTTCCTTCAGGTGTTGTAGTCACATGTTTCAGAACAGAAACCTGGTCAGGAGTATTTAAATATGAATAATTTTCTTTTTATTCTCTTTTTATTGGACATACTTTATTTACATTTTAAGTGATACCCCCTTTCCTGGTATTCTTTCCACAAACCCCTATCCCATCCCCCTCCTCTGGGTCTACGAGGATGCTCCCCTGTCAACCTACTCCTACCTACCTGCCTGCCCTGATATTCCCTGAAACTAGAGCATTGAGCCATAAAAGGAACAAGGGCTTCTCCTCACATTAATGCCCAACAAGGTCATCCTCTGCTACATATTCAGCTGGAGCCATGGGTCTGTCCATGTGTACACTTTGAATAGTGGTTTAGTCCCTGGGAACTCAGGTTGGATGGTATTGTTGTTCTTATGGGGTTACAAATTCCTTCATCTTATTCAGTCCTTTCTCTAACTCTTCTACTGAGGACCCTGTTCTCAATTCAGTGATTCACTGTGACCATCCACAAATGTATTTGACAATATCAGGCAGAGCCTCTCAGGAGACAGCTATATCAGGCTCCTGTCAGCACATACTTCTTGGCATCAGCAATATGGTCTGGGTTTGGTGGCTGTATATGGGATGGATCTCCAGGTGGGGCAGTCTCTGGATGGCCTTTGCTTCAGTCTCTGCTTAAAATTTTGTCATTGTATTTTCTCCTGTGAATATTTTTGTTCTACCTTCTAAGAAGAACTGAAGAATCTACACTGTGGTCTTTCTTCTTGTTGAGCTTCATGTGATCTGTGAATTGTATCTTGGGTAATTTGAGCTTTTGGGTTAATATCTACTTACCAGTAAGTGCATACTATGTGTAGGGTTTTTTTTTTTTTGTTTGTTTGTTTGTTTGTTTGTTTGTGACTGGGTTACCTCACTCAGGATGATATTTTCTAGTTTCATCCATTTTCCTAGGGAATTCATTAAGTCATTTTTAAATAGCAGAGTATCTATCACTCCATTGTGTAAACCTACCACATATTCTGTACCTATTCTTCTGTTTAAGGATGTCTGTGTTTTTTCTAGCTTCTATTGTAAATAAGCTGTAATGAACATAGTGGAGCATGTGTCTTTTTTAAATGTTAGACCATCTTTTGAGTATATTTCCAGGAATAATATAGTTGGGTCTTCAGGTAGTAGTATGTACAGTTTTCTGAGGAGCCACCAGACTGATTTCCACAGTGGTTGTATCAGCTTGCAATAAACCCAACAATGCAGAAATGTTCCTCCTTCTCCACATCCTCACCAGCATCTGCTGTCACCTGAGCTTGATCTTAGCCATTCTGAATGGTATGAGGTGGAATCTCAGGGTTATGTTGATTTGCATTTCCCTGATAATAAAGGATGTTGAACATTTTTTTAGTTGTTTCACAGTCATTTGATATTCCTTAGTTGAGAACTCTTTGTTTAGCTCTGTCACCCATTTTTAATAGCATTATTTGATTCTCTGGAGTCTAAATTCTTGAGTTCTTTGTGTGTATTGGATATTAGTCCTCTATCAGATGTAGAATTTGTAATAATCTTTTCCTAATCTGTTGGTTGCCTTTTTGTCCTACTGACAGGGTCCTTTGCCTTATAGAAGCTTTACAGTTTCATGAGGTCCCATTTGTATATTCTTGATCTTAGAGACCAAGCCATTAGTATTCTGTTCAGAAATGTTTTGCCAGTGCCCATATGTTTGAGGCTCTTCCCCACTTATTCTTCTATTAGTGTTAGTGTATCTGGTTTTATGTACAGATCCTTGATCTACTTGCACTTGTGCTTTGTACAAGGAGATAAGAATGGATTGATTTGCAGTCTTCTACATCCTGACTGACAGTTGAACCAGCACCAGTTTTGAAAATGCTATCTTTTATCTAATAGATGGTTTTAGCTCCTTTGTCAATTATCAAGTGACCATATGTCTGTGGATTCATTTCTTTGTCTTCAATTCTATTCCAATGATCTACTTTCATGTTTCTGTGACAATGCCATACAGTTTTTATCAGCATTGCTATGTAATACAGTTTGAGGTCAGGGATGAAGATTTCCCCAGTTATTTATTCTTATTCTTTTACTGTTGAAAATAATTTTCACTGCTATGGGATTTTTGTTAATCCAAATGAATTTGAGAAATGCTTTTTTAATTCTATGAACAATTATGTTGGAATTCTGATGGGGATTGCTCAATTTGTAATTTGTTTTTGCCAAGATGACCATGTTTACTATATTAATCCTGCTAATCCATGAGCATGTGAAATCTTTCCATCTTCTGAGATATTTAATTTCTTCCTTCAGAGACTTGAAGTTCTTGTCATAAAAATCTTTCACTTGCTTGGTTACAGTCACACCAAGGCATTTTATGGGTTGTGTGTGTGTGTGTGTGTGTGTGTGTGTATGTGTGTGTGTGTGTGTGTGTGAGAGAGAGAGAGAGAGAGAGAGAGAGAGAGAGAGAGAAAGAGAGAGAGAGAGAGAGAGAGAGAGAGAGAGAGAGAGAGAGAGAGAGAGAGAGAGAGAGAGAGAAAGAGAGACTATTGGGAAGGGGTTCATTTCCCTAATTTCTTTCTCACCCTGCTTATCCTTTGAGTAAAGCTACCAATTTCTCTGAGTTAATTTTATGTCTAGCCATTTCACTGAAGTTGTTTATCATGCTTGGGAGATATCTGGAGGAACTTTGGTGTCACTAAAGTATACTATCATATCATCTACAAATGGTGATATTTTTACTTCTTCCTTTCCAATTTGGAAATTTCCAATTTCCAATCCTTTGACCTCCTCTTGCTGTCTAATTGTCCTGGCTAGGAATACTAATAATATATTAAATAGGTAGGGAGAGAGTGGGCATTTTGTCTACTCCATTATTTTAGTGGTACTGTTTCATGTTTCTCACCATTTAGTTTGATGCTAGCTACTGGTTTGCTGTATATTGCTTTTACTATATTTAGGTATTAGCCTTGAATTTCTGATATTTTAAAGGCATTTATCATAAAGGGGTGTTGAATTTTGTCAAATGCTTTCTCAGCATTTAATGAGATGTTCATATGCATTTTTTCTTTGAGTTTGTTTATATAATGAATTATATTGGTGGATTTCTGTATATTAAACCATTCCTCCATCCCTTATTATGAAATGACAATTTTGATATATTCTTGGATTCAGTTTGCAAAATTTTATTGAGTATTTTGCATTGGTATTCATAATGGAAAATGGTCAGAAGTTTTCTTTGTTGATTCTTTGTATGGTTTAGGTATAAGCATAACTGTAGCTTCAGAGAAGGGATTTGGAAATGTTCCTTCTGTTTCTATTTTGTGGAATAGTTTGAAGAGTATTGGCATTGGGTCTTTTGTGGAGGTTTGATAGAATTCTAAACCCACCTGGTACTGGGCTTCTTCTTCTTCTACTTCTTTATTTATTTATTTATTTATTTATTTATTTATTTATTTATTTTGGTTGGGAGACTTTTGATGACTGCTTGTATATTTCTTCAGGGGTTATAAAACTGTCCTTTAAAAAACTTACATAGAACAATTTATAGAGAAATGCTAGGGATAGAGCACAGTTGTAGAGTTCCTGCTTAGCATGTATAAGCACTCAGAATAAAGCCTCAGCATAGGCAATAAATGAGTAAATATACAATAATCCTTCAAGACAAATAGATGAGAGGACAGAACAGAAATATAAAGTCACTGAGAAATAACTGCCCTGCACATATATTTACTATCTTCTTTTCACATATCTGAGTCAACTTAGTCCCCTGAGCTCTTCTGATCCCCATTGGTATACACTTTACTCAATGAAATCAGCAAACAAAACCCTAAAGATCCAAAAACTTAAGTCAATACAACCTTCTTCTACCTTGAGATTGAGATGTGGCTTTCACTTCTAGTACTCTTTATAAGCATTCTATATATACTGTCCAAAGAATAGATGACCCTTGGTTAGGCTGTACCAGCCCTATGGAACAAAAATTGTCCTATACTTCAACCCTATATGTAAAAGTCTCTAAATTTACATTGAAGTAGAAGGTGTTTGGACCTCTTCAAAGAAAGAGATGACTACCATTAAGCCATTTCCTAGGATCCTCAGAAATAATGGTATGAAATGTACTCAGGAAGTATTTGTGATACTGGGGCAGTGTCTTCCTCAGTATACTTTGGCAAATGTGTTTCCAGGACTTTCCACACTTTGTTCTGTGATCTCAATCATTTTCTTCTTAATAGCCTCTTATGTCTGAGACCCCAAAACTAGCACATAATCGCATAGACACAGATACAAATTTCCAAACAGAGACACATGCACCACACACACACACACACACACACACACACATACACACACACATAAATGCAAACACACACATACATACAGACATACAGGCACATCATACAAACACGTATGAGTGCATTCATAGACACAGGCACATTTACTCACTTCATACTCAGACACACACACATACACATAGAGATGCAGACCACACACAGACACACACACATACCTCACAGATACACTTACACTAATAATATCTTTATAATATAGTTATTATTATTAAAATATAATCTAAAATAAAAAATTAGACTTAAGAAAAAAATCATATATATATATATATATATATATATATATATATATATATATATATATATTGATGTACCTACAAGGTCAAAGTAGAGTAAAGAAAAATGTTCTTTAACATAACTCTCATGTGATACTGGATGTATATGTTAACACAGTAATAGAAACTCACCATTGCAGAAATCATGATCAGGTGTCTTATTTTATTAAGTACAAGTTTATTCTTTAATAAGGTAATTAGACAAATACTCTCATTTCTTTCTTTTCTTCTCTTTTCTTCCTCCTTTCTCTTCTTTCAGTCAGACCTCAGACCCTACTATGCCAAACCAAAATATCACTTTATAGTCAGCCACACTCCAAGACACTCTGTTCTTAATTCTTAAATATAAATTATCCTTATAGTTTTAATTTCCTTTCTAGACAAACCTAAGAGAGTAAAGGTTGACTCATTACACATAAACACAGAGACACATGCACACACACACACACACACACACACACACACACACACGCACACAAGGAGACAAATACATGAATATGCACACATGCATGCATGAATGCACAGAAGGAATAGTTCTTCTGTTCTTCTTAGTCGTAGGCAAAGATGATATTATTGATTGTGTGTATAGAATAGTTTGCTCCCATGAATCTAAGACTTATTAATAATAAAAACATGTTCAAAGGTGACTTGCTACATGAACCTTTTAAGGGGTTAGAATATTTTTCATAAATTATCCCATAAAAATGACCAGATGTCCAATTATTTAAAAGTAGAAAACCAGTAAATCACTGGTAGCGTTAACACCAATCATTGGTACTAAATGATGCTGTACAGCTGCTAGAACTGGGCTAAGAAAAGGAAGCCTTCATTTTCTACAAACAAAATATGCTGCATGCACAATAAATCATATGTCTTGCGGTATGATGAAAAAAAGCTCTTTCTGTTGTGAAGAATAGCCTTTTCTTTATAATGCCAATATGTTTATAAATGTAGGAAAAAGTATGTGATACAGTGGATAACATCTTTAAGAATTTTTTTCAATGACAACAAAATGAAATAAAGAGAAGCTAACACAGTGGAGAATAAACAGCCTTAATATTCTAATTCAGAAGAGAGAATTTCAAAAAAATGTGTAAAATTGGATAATTTGCTCTCCAAAAACATAAGAATGAATCCTGAAATACATTTACCACTTCTGGGATGAAAGAGCGAGCCTTCTTGGTTAGGATCAGGTCTCTTAAACCCTAATTCCTCGACGTCAAACAGCACTGGATTAAGTCAGCATCTCTGATTTTTTTATGCTATTTGCTGCCTACATATTATGGCACAAACAGTTTTCAATAACAGGATCATCAATGGAAAGTGCACAAACTTAAGGGACCCATTTCTCCCTATAGAAAAATGCTTATAGCAGTCAAGCTAGGAAAAAAAAGCTCCCTTTAGAAAAGAACAGGTAAAGGAAAAATGAAGGGGTGATATAAATAGTCACAATTTAACTGACTAAATATATGAAAATGTTTGAGATTATACAGCATATTAATAAATCCACTGCAGTAGTACTTCTATCAAACACTTCTGTTAATATATAGTATTTTGGATTGATCAATGTATAGATACCATCTTTCTCTTAGTAATTACATTTAATTAGTCCCTATCAAAAGGCTATGGCACAGTCTGAAGATTTTTTTTATCTTGGGTACAATTGACATTTTGTGCAAATAAAGATGAACCCTTGACATCCTACAGTGCATGCCACCGATCCCTAAAGTAATAATAATAATTACTCCTAAAGCCAGCAGTACATGATTTAGAAACCTTAACATATTTGTTTGATATCAGTAGCTCAATAATCTGGAATAGTTTTATTTCCATGTGCACTGGAAAAGTATTGAATCAGAGGAACTATAGTAGTTTCTATTGAGGAAACCAAACTTCACATAGTTTTCATCCAAATTCTCTTCATATATAACCGTAGAAACATTTTGATATGTCCTTGTTGAACTTATTTAAGTATAGAGTATTCCTGAAATTATGTTTGGAGATTCTATCGATGAAGCACTCACATTTCAGGGTGATTAAGACTTCAATCTCAATGTGTGGAGAAAGGATCTGGGGCTGCCACTTGGTAGCATCACTTCTTAGATGAAAGTGACATAAATGTTCTGACCCTGACTCTCTAGGCGTTCAAATGGAATGACTGTAATGTGATGTAATGTTGGTCCCACAATGATACTATGGCAGCTAGTTGATATAATGGGCAGATAATTTATTTAGGGTCTAAAGAAAATGTCATCTTGGATATAGAGGACACTGTTTTCTGCTTTCTTTCTTTCCCTGACATCAAAGAGACAGTAATGATAAATGGCCTATTCTCTTCTGTAGGACCATTGATTTTTGAAATCCTCAAGGGTTTTAATCGGAACTCTTTTTAAATTAGTCTTCGGTGAGCTTTAGTTTACCCTATTTTGAAGGCCAGGTTTATGAAAGCACAGATGTCAGAACCTGAAGTGTGTTTGATGTATCTTCACAGCATTGCATCATGTCCATGACACTCCTGCGCTTTGACTTAGCAAACTTTTCAAAATTGAAACTTTGAAATTAAACACTCATTGAAGTCTGCCTGAGAAAATAAAGTACAGGGACATTTTTATCTACTTATGAAATAATTCTCCTTCCCTTGTGACAGAGGCAGCATTCTGAGAAATGCTGGATTTGATTAATGAAATAGATCTTACTCCATTCAGATGTTTACATAAAGTAATGGTAAATCCTTTTCAAGGTAGTTTTAAGGTCATGGCTGAAACCTGGAATAAGTGGCCTCAGAACAGCACTGAATGTCATGAGACCCACCTGAGGCTCCATAGGTGAAATTATAAATAGCTGGTGTACTTTCCTGGGTCTAAGAACATGATACCTATTCACTGATTGAAAAAAATTATTTTATTAATGTATCACATATAGATATTTGTTACTCATACTAGGTTACTACAATGTTTAAGAAGAATCTAAAAAGATTACAAAATTTACTCAGCAAAGAATTCACTCATTCAATTCATTTGAATAATAGCTCCTCTCCTATTGTTTATTCAATAGAAAGCCCTTATCAATCTTACAAAATGCACATTTATATCATAGCACAGAGAATAATTTCCTAATATAAAAATTGTATTTACAAAACTTAAGAATTTTGTGATAAAATTTTATTTTCATGAGCAACAGAGCACATTTACTTATACTTATGGATATTAGCAATTAGTTCAGAGTACCTGTAGAATTAAAGAAGGAAGACAGGTTGAGAATGTGTAGACAGGTTTCACAGATCACACAACTATCAATTTATAGTACTAGTACTGAATGAAATTAAAAAGTCAACTGTAAATTGATCAATGTACACATCAAAATATGTAATCAAAATGAACCCAAATACTAAATGATAAGGATTTAAAAAGTGAATGAAAGTATAAGGTTCAACACTGTTCTTATAAAATTGCATTACCTTCCCAATAAAACCCTTGGTAAAAATCCACTGGTTAGACTCTACTGCTTACATGCAAATGTTTATATTATTACATGATCTCTAGATGTTGGAAGATTGAGAAGTCTTAGCTGAATACTCAAAATCTCATTTAATTTACATATTAACTAATTACCAGTGCCCAGTGTGAACAGAAGTTTTCCTTCTATCCTGTGTCTTAATACAGGTAAGCCAAATAAGGAGTCAATGCTTGCCACAAGGGTTGCCAGATAACTTCTAGAAACATAGCATTTATTTGCCATCTATTACCTCAAATGGGTTATCTAATCATGTATATGCATGATGCTCTCAGATAAACCTAAATTTGAATTAATTTCATAGAAAAGGATTTCTTTCTGAGGCTCAACTTCTTTATCAGGAAAAAGCAATGAGGATAGTGTCTTCGCCTTGAAATACAACTGAGAAGCATGGAAAACATCCCAAACAAATACATACAGCATAGGGCATTTGAAACAAGATCAACCGATTAGACCAATCCTGTGCGAAATTCCTCTTATATACACTATGATTATAGTAACGATTTGCTGACTAGTGCCTTCTAATCTAATGCAGATGACAGATGAATATGGTGATTGTGTAGTGTATGGGCTGCTTGGTTGGTTGATTTAGAAACCTAAATTGAAACTGAAAATCAAATGTATTTGTTACAACTTATAAGCTTGTGCAGAAAATTTCTGGAAGCCATCTAGAAATAATGGCCATCATGAGCAATGCTTCTTGAAAGACCTGCATGTCATACAGGTAACAATAGGGTCCAGAGAAGGTCCAGGACACAAATTCTGAGACTAATGTTATAGATGTATGGAGCCAGTTTCAAAGGAAAGCATTGAATTCATCTGGGAAGCTCACAAAGCAAGGAAAAGGCAATAGACAGTGTGCTTCAACCCTTGGCAGAGTGCCTAAGAGTAGGTGAGATGGCCATTAAGTGTCACCCCATTTTAATTCTGTCCTGCTACACTACCCAGACCATTTGCTAGGAAGTCCACCAATCAACCAGGTTTTTTTTTTTTTTTTTGATTGCAGGGATGTCTTCCAAGTAATGGCTTGATTCTGTGTCTATCTGCCAGTGGTATGAACTGCACAGATACTGGCAATCTCCCGACAATTATTAGAGCTAAGGAAGATAGAAACAACCCAGTCTTGGATGGGCAGCATTGATTCTAACACTGAACACTGAGGAGGAGTTAGAGAAGTAGAAAAAGAAACTGGAAAATTTATGAAAATAAACTTTTCTTCTCCATGCTTGGGAATAGAGTCAGTGGATAGAGTATTTGGTATGTTATAAAATCTAGGACTGGAAAGACTTGAAGTAGGTTTGTTTCATGATTAACACGTTGCGGTTTCCTTTTTTCTTTTTTTTTTCTTTTTCTTAATATTTGGGTATTAAATGACTAAATCTTGAAGAAAACAACATGATAATCACTTTTAATTACAGGGCCTGTTCTATAAACTGGGGTTGGGGGCAAGAATAACATAAATAACCTAGACCTTCTGGAAGGTCTTTGAAAACAATTTGCTTTCCATTAGTTTACTGTAGATTTGAGGATGGCGTGGGCTAAGCTCTCCAGGCCCAGTCCAGAAACTGAGCAGATCTAATGCCTCTGTGTTGTCTTCCCCCTAGGGCCCACTCTAAGTTCTGAAAACACAAATGAACTTTGCACATGTGGGTGTTTAGTAAATGGTATTTGATGATAATGGTGATGATTTCCTGAGAGCAAGGGTCTCTCATCAGAGGAGTGTGTGGTTGTTCGAAACATTTGATTAGTTTTCCTCTTGATCTCTTAAAAATAGGTTGGATTTGTTCATAGGCTCAGGATGGTTAAAGGGTCGCCTTCTCTAAAGGCAGAGGAAGCCCAGGATAACATCAAGGTCCCTGCTAATTTCACAGTTCTATGAAGTAGGATCATTCATTCTGAAGCAGCATTTCCAGAATTTAGTGCATAGAAGATGGTGACCAGCTGCTCCCTTCACTGATTACAGAAAAGGAAGTGTGGTTAAATTTGAGCATGAGCAAATAAAGCAGTGTGGGAGGATTTCCTAACACCAAGGCTACATCAAAATCAAGGGCAAATGCAATCAGAGAATGATGTCAGTATGCTTTCCCAAGTAGCTCTCTACCATAGTGGAAAAGAACCCCACCACGAGAGAAGACCACATTTGCCTTCCACTTTCTCTTCCTGACTCTGCCCCAACATTAGTTTAGTCTCTCCTTATGACAAACTGTAGCTATATGGTTTGAGCACAGAGATTCTTAGAGTGGCTGGTCACTTTCCAGGCTACTAAAAATCCAGAACCATATTCCTTATTTTACATTTGTTAAAGACTTGTCTAAAACTTAGTGGTATGTAAGAAACCTTCACCAGAAGTCAACCTCATGGTCCCATGTTTCTGTAACTCCAGCTTTATACTGGTCATACACTACTAATTGTACTATTTATTGGACTCAGATGCACATAGTAGATGGTGATGGGTCATACTAAAGTCACTGCTCTCCATCACAAACTTCTGAAGCTCAACTATTGCAATTAGTAGTATAAAAAGTGATGTTTGCCTACGGTTAAAATTACTCTAGAAATATTTAATAGAAATAAACAATTATCATGAAATTATACAAGTAAATTTTAGAGAATACTTTCAGATATATGTCAGCAGATGAGTCGATATTCAAATAGTGAATACTTAAAATCACTAATAATTTATTATTAGAATATATTAGAAATAATAGCAATTATCATGAATATCTAAAATCCTTATCAAGAGTTGGTTGCTCTTGATTATCTTCTCCATCCTTAAAACCTAAGAATATCTATACAAAACATCAATATCAAAAAAATGTAAAATATACTTTATAAATTGTATTATAGAAATTAAATACTTTTGAAATCACAATAAGCACACTCATAATTGTTATGATAGGATGTTCTTTCTCAAAAGAATGAGGATGAGACATTATCATTAAGACAAAAGACAACATTCACCTATGTAAGGTCAATATTAGAAAACTCATGTACATGATAATCTTTGAGATGTCACACCTGTTATTGCTACTCAAATACACAGACTCACACACTTACACCATGGGATCTACCACTAAGCTATGCCCTGCATAGGATCCTTTGAAAACAAAGAAATAGTGACCTGCATGTGATTGAATGAACACAGTCTTCAAGATATATATGGCTGTCATTGTTGTTTGATAGGCCCTCAGCCAAAGATAAAATTAAGTGAATGCAACTTACCGCATCACCAGGAAGGACCAAGTGTGTGGATTCCATGGCAAGCTTTTACTCTCCAAAGACAAACTGTCCTCAAGTTTTGTCATGATTCTGCTTTATCCGGGCAGGGGGTGAACACAAATGCTCTGCCGAGGAAGAAAATGAAATCTCCAAAAAAAAAAAAAAAAGTAAGAAAAAGGGAAGCATTCCTCCTGTGTGCTTCTCACAACCCTTGCAGAGGCCACTGTGATTATCATGACTGACTTTTGGATTTGTATATTCACCCCCAGGATGGTAGAGGGTCATACATAGTTATGCTGTGTATGCTGTAGAGAAGACAGAGGAAGTTTTGAGGAGGCAGCCAATATAGAATCCATATATGCATGTAACTGAAATATACATACTTTTTATTTTATTCCTAAGCCACAGTACAATAGAATTATCACCCTGTGTGCATGGCTTATACTGATATAGCAAAATACTTAAAAGAGTAATGTAGGCATTTACTTACTGCAGCACTAAAAGAGAAATTGCTTTTCAGTTATGCCAGAATTTCCAAAGCCATGCATCTAATATACATACATGTTTGGGATACGTTATATACAGAAGGGTAAAAATATTGAGTTTAATCTTAATAAAATAGAATCCTTATATTTGTATGAGTGCAGTTAAATGGAAAAATAGGCCTTAATAATAAAAACAGAAACATTTTCTCTATTTGTCTGAAGAATGTAGTCATACATTTTAATACTTCTACAAACCAAATGTTTTCAACATAAAATTGTCACTTTATTAAACCTGATTAAAGATAATTTTCATCTTTTTAATAATCAAAATAAGTTGCTTTTGTTGTATGAATGTCTTGTCTTTAGGTATATAGTATGAGTATATATATGAGTGCCTGTGCCTACAGACATTAGAAATCTTTCTACCTCCCGTGACTAAAGCTATGGATGTTTGTGGGTTACCGCATAGATTTTAAGAGTCAAGCTTGAGTTCTTGGCAAGAACAACACGTGCCATTATTCTGCCCCAATCATTTCATGTTAATGTACTGTATTCTAGCATTTTGTCTAAAGCAAATGAAAACAGGTTATTTTCAGTGTGTGCATATTTGAAATGGGCCCATAGTGCTTATGTGAAATGACTAGATTTAATGTTTTCTTAAAGCATCATTGCAATCAATTTCTCATATTTGTGTATTAAAATGCATGGGGAAAATGGATAGTGAATCAAGAAACACTGGTGGATTTGCTACATGTGAAAACTTGTATTTTTCACTGGGAAATGTATGTTTTCCTTCTTACCAGAATTGGGAAAAATACAACAATATGACAGAAAATTTAAAAGAACAGTCACAGAAACATTTCTAAAATTATTAGAATTACTTATGAGTATGCGTGCTTATCTGTAGGTGTGTGCAAAGAAAGATGCTATGCCCCCAGGGACCACAGGGTCATTAAGTCCCCATGACACTGGAATTACACACAATTTTAAGTCATGTAATAAGAAAGTAACACTTGTGGCATTACAGATTTCTAACTACTGGACCATGCCTCTAGCCTTCTGATAGAAGCATTTCAAGAAGAAAATATTTGTTCTTCTCATTGTTTTAGGGTGGTTCCAGCCCATCATGGCAGGGAGGGCAGACAGAAAAGCTCTGTAATAGAAGCATCATATTCATTACTTGTACCTTATATGAGATAAATGATGGCAAAAAAACCCCAAAACTGACCTCAAACCAGAAGCAGGTATAGTTCTCTCCATCTGCCCCTGGTCACCCACTTCTTTTAGTTAGCGCCCTTGCCCAAGAAGTTTGACAAATTCCAAGACAGTACGACTATCTGAGAGCCAGGTGTGCAAACCCATAAGCCTGTGGGCCACATTTTACTTTCAGGAAATAACACTGGACATTCTTAAAGAAATCAAGAATTTTAGTTAAATATAAAAATTAATGAACAAACATTACAAATACATATACCAATAATTCAAAAAGCTTTAGAAAAGTAATATAGAACAACTTGTGATCCTGGTCAGAGTTTACACTTGCACTTGGATGGGAATTCATAAAACAATTGGATAATAAATACTTATGAGGCTCTAGAAAATCTGAATAGCATTGGACATGTTAATGGAACTCACACATCTCCTATAGCATATTCGGCAATGGTAGAATATTCAGTGTTGCATATAACTACATATACAGGACACCAATCCAAGTAGAGTACTCTCACTCATAAAACAATTCTTGATAAATTTCAAAGCATTGAAAGTATCTGGAATATGTTTGCAATATGCAGTAATATATTATAGTCACTAATAGTATTACCTAAAATATTTCTAAATATTTTTAAGTAAATAATACAATACTAAAATAAACTATAAATAAAAGTTGACATCACAAACAAAAGATGATGATAAGCAAAAGTGAATAGTATTGAAAATAAAGCATCTTAAAAAAGAATGAAACTAAAATGTTGCACATGGATTTCTTAAAAGAGGCAGAACTTTTCATGGGGCCTCAGACAACAGGTAGTAAAACCCTAGAATCTAAACTTCTATATCAGGGAGAAAATAAAGGATAATAAACTCAAAATGAAGGAAATGATATTGATTGACATCTCTGCATCAAAAATACATCAAATACTAAGCACTCTTTTGACCCACTGTGAACGAACACAATGACAGCCAGGCTGCCATCATGGCTGAGCATTTTACATTTTCTACAATTCTTGTTGACATTTTTTTTCATGGAATATATTTTAATAATATTTTCCCTTCCTTCAACTCCTCCAAGATTCTTCCCAAACCATCTCTGTCCATGCACCACCACTTTTCTCTCTCAAAGAGTCAAAACTTGAGAAACAAATGTTAAGACAAACAACAAAAAAAAAATAAAACATTTAGACAAAAATAACAGCCTTCCAGTCTCCAGAATTTTTAAAAGCAGTAAGAGAAAAAGGTCCAGAAACATATAATGGCAGGCATATCAGAATTACAGTAGAATTTTCAACCGAGATTCTAAAAGCCAGAAGATTCTGATCAGACAACATATAGAAACTAAGAGAATGCAAATGCCAACCCAGTCTATTATACTCCATAAAAATCATTTTGCATAGATGGAAAAAATATTCCATTACAAATTTATATATCTTTCTTCAAATCCAGCCCCAGAAAGGTTAATAGATGGAAAACTCCAAGACAAGAAGAGAAAGTATGCACTAGAAAACACAAGAAAGTAATCTTCTTTCAACAAACCCAAAAGAAAATAGCCACACAAACATAATTCTACCTCTAACAACAAAAATAACAGGAAGCAACAATCACTTTTCCTTAATATCTCTGAACATCAATAGACTAAATTCCTCAATTAAAAGACATGGACTATTTGACTGAATACATAAAGAGGACCCAGCAGTTTTCTGCATACAGGAAAAACACCTCAGTGACAAAGGCCCTACTTGGAAGTAAGAGACTGGCAATTTTTTTTTCAAGCAAATAGTCCTGAGAAACAAGCTGGAGTATCCATTCTAAAATCAAATAAAATTGACTTTCAACTAAAAATTATCAAAAAAAGGACACTTTATACCTGTCAAAAAATATATCCATATGAAATCTCTACTTTGAACATTTATGATTGAAATGAGAGGGTGCCCACATTCATGAAAGTAACATTAATAAAGATTAAAGCACACATCAAATAACCACAGAGTAAGGCTGTTCTTCAACAACAACAAAAACAACAGAAAACCCACAAACACATGGAAGCTGAACAAATCTCTAATAAATGATAATTTGGTGAAAAAAAATAAAGAAATTAAAGACTTTTTAGAATGTAGTGAAAATGAAGGCACACCATACCAAAACTTATAGGACACAATGAAAGCAAAGCTATGAGGAAAACTTATAACTCTGAGTGCCTACAAAAAAAAAAAAACAAAACAAAAAACAAAACAAAACAAAACAAACAAAAAAAAAAAAAAAAAAAAAAAAAAAAAAAAAAAAAAACGGAAAGAGCTTATACCTGCATACCTAAAATCTCTAGAACAAAAAGAACCAAATACACCCACCCCGAAAAGTAGATGACAGGATAGAATCAAATGCAGGGTTGAAAACAACCAAGTTGTTACAAAAAGAATTATAAAAAGAACCAGTAAAAACAGGACCTGGTTCTTTGAGAAAATCAAACAGATAGAAAAACTCTTAGCTAGACAAAGCAGCAGGCACAGAGACAATATGCAAACTAACAAAATCAGAAATAAAAGGGGAGACAGAAAAGAGGAAATTTATAAATCATGAGATTCTACTACAAAAGTCTATACTCAAAAAAACTTGAAGATGTGCTTGAAATGGACAATTTTCTTGGCAGATACCAGGTATCAAAGTTAAATCAGGATAAGATAAACCATCTAAACAGTCCAATAATCCTCAAAGTAATAGAAGCAGTTATTAAAATTGTCCCAATAAAAATCAGCCTAAGATCATCTGGGTTTATGGTAGAATTCTATCAGACATTCGAAGAAGATTAAATAACAACACTCTTCAAACTGTTCCACAAAAAGAAACAGAAAAGAACACTATCCAATTTGTTCTATGAAGCCAAAATAACACTCACTCATACTTAAACCACACAAAGACACTACAAAGAAAGAGAACTTTAGTCCAATTTCACTAATGAATATCAATGCAAAAATACTCAATAAAATTCTTGCAAGTTGGATCCAAGAACATAGGAAAATGGTCATTCATTATGGTCAAGTAGACTTCCTTCCAGGAATGCAGAGATGATTCAATATATGGAAGTCTATCAAAGTAATCAACCATGTAAACAAATGCAAAGGAAAGAAACACATGGACATCTCACTAGATACTGAGAAATTATTTGACGAAATTCAACACTCCTTTATGATAAAAGCCATGAAAATATCAGGAATTCAAGGAAATCAATGCTATTCCCATCAAAAGTCCAACTCATTTCTTCACAGAGTTAGAAAGAGCAATTTGAAAATTCATTTAGAATAACAAAAAGTCAGGATTGGGAAAACTATTCTGAACAATAAAAGAACTCTGGGGGAATCACCATCCCTGATCTTAAGTTATAGTACTGAGAAATCATGATAAAATGCATGGTATTGATACAGTGACAGGCAGGTAGATCAGTAGAATAAAATTGAAGACCCAGAAATGAATCCACACATTTATGGTCACCTGACTATTGACAAAGAAACTAAAAACATCCAGTGGAAAAAAAGACAGCATATTTGACAAATGGTTCAACAGGCAGTCAGCATGTAGAAGATTGCAAATCAATCCATTCTTATTCTTTTGTACAATGCTCAAGTCCAAATGGACTAAGGACCTCCACAAAGAACCAGATATATTGAAACTAGTAGAAGAGGAAGTGGTGAAGAGCCTCTAACACATAGACATAAGGGAAAATTTCCTGAACAGAACATCAATAGAGTATGCTCTAAGATTAATAATAAACAAATGGGTCCTCACAAAACTGCAAAATTTCTGTAAGGTAAATGACACTGTCATAGGACAAAACTGAAACCAACAGAATGGGAAAAGATTTTTGACAATCCTACATCTGATAGAGCACTAATATCCAATATGTACAAAGAACTCAAGAAGTTAGACTCCAAAGAATCAAATAACTCTATTAAAATTGGTATGCAGAGCTAAATAAAGAACTGTCACCTGAGGAAGATTGGATGGCCAGAAGCATCTAAAGAAATGTCCAACATTCTTAGTCATCAGTGAAATGCAAAACAAAACAACCCTAATAATACACCTCACACCAGACAGAATGGCTAAGATAAAATATCAAGTAATAGCAGATGTGGGCAAAACTGTGAGAAAAAGAGGAACACAGGTCCATTGCTGGTGGTACTGCAAGCTAGTACAACCATCTCTGAAAATATTTGGAGTTTCCTCAGAAAATTGGACATAATATTGTCTGAGAACCTTTGTAACTCTTGGGCACATGTCCAAAAGATGATTCATTATATAAGAAGGACACATGTTCCACTATGTTTACAGGAGCCTTATTTACAAGCTAAAAAGAACCTAGATGTCCTTCAACAGAGAAATGGATACAGAAAATGTAATACATTTAAAAAATGGAGTACTCCTGAACTATTAAATGATTTTATAAAATTCTTAGGTAAATTAATGGAACCATAAAATATTATCCTGAGTGTAGTAACCCAGTCACAAAAGAACACGTGTTATGCACTCACTGATAAGTGGATATTAGCCCAAAAGCTGAAATTACTTAAGACACAATTCACAGACCACATGAAGCTCAAGAAGAAGGAAGACCAAAACATGAATGATTTAGTACTTCTTCAAAGGTAAAACAAGATAGTCGCAGGATACAAACACAACTGAACAGAGACTGAAGGAAATGCCCTCCAGAGACTGTCCTACCTGATGATCTATCTCATATATGGACACCAAACACAGACACTACTGTGGATGCCAGGAAGGGCTTGCTGACAGGAGCCTGATATAGCTGTCTTCTAAGAGGCTCTGCCAGAGCCTGTTAATTGTAGAGACAGACACTCAATGCCAGCCATTGGACTCAGCACAGGGTCCCCAGTAGAGGAGTTATAGAAAGGACTGAAAGAGCTGAAGGGGTTTGCAACCCCATAGGAAGAACAACAATGTCAACCATCCAGTCTGCCTCCAGAGCTCTCGGGAACTAAACCACCATTCAAAGTGTATACATGGAGGGAGCCATGGCTTCAGCTGCATATGTAGCAGAGGATGATCTTGCTGGACATCAATAGCAGGAGAGGCCCTCAGTCCTGGCAAGGCTCAACGTCCAGTGTAGGGAAATTCTAGGGTGGGCAGTCTTGAGTGTTTGGGTAGGTGGGGGAGCATCCTCATGAAGCTAGGGGGAGGGAAGATGGGATATGAGGTTTCAGGAGGGTTATTAGGAAAATGGGATAATATTTGAAATAAATAAAATATAAAGAAAAGACAAACAATAGCAAAAAAAAAAAAAAAACAAACAGTACACATAGAAGAAACTACAATGAATAAATTGTGATGGTGCTTTAGGGCATACCTGAATAAAAAAAAAGAAGAAGAAACATGGAGTCCTTTTTTCTTGGGTGTGGAGCCCTCCCTAATGTATAAATCAGAGTGTTATTCCATTTAGGAAAAGTGGTTTTCCATCTCTCTGCATGTATCAACTACAAATAGCTTATTTAGCAGGTAACTTCATGTCTCAGTTCCCTTCTCAGTGCTGAAATTCTGCCTGGTTTAGACTTGTACAGGTATTACCCATGCTGATATAGTCTCTGATATATATAATCAGTCTTGTTGTTTCTAGAAGTTCCTGTTTTCTTAGATTCAGCCACTGTCTTAGTTTCCAAAGAAGTTATCAATATTTCCAACCTACAAACCCTGGTCCCATAATGGCAACCCGGCTATAAAATATGCTAGCACCACAGTAGCAAACGTGATACAGTCTTATGGGTATAATCAGTCATATTTTACAATTGTGTTGAGGGTCTATGCCATGACATGGAATCCATATTTGACATTGAAAAGGTATCTGAGACTAGGCAGATCCTAGGTCCTAGGGGAAAAACTACTACTATTATTCTGCTAAAGGAACAAAGCTATAAAATGTCTTCTTAATGACATACGGCTATACCCATAGATCAGAGCACCTCGCACACCAGAAGGTGTCTTTTTCAATAAGTGAGCATTATCACAAAAAGACTTTGAAACACTCAAGCTCAAATGGAAATGTCTATAAAACCCTTCCCTTCAAGGTTTGGAGATCCAATCAGGAAAGCCTTACATTTTCTTAAAGTGACAGAAACTGTGCAGCTCAGAACCAACGAAAACAAAACAAAACAAACAAACAAAAACTAAACCACACCCCTCCCCAAAAAAACAAACCCACACAATTTCTGAAACTCACAAGAACCCTACACTGCTGCTTATCTTCCTGTATTTAAAAGTGAAATCGAGCTTGCTTGGCTTGGTTGCATTTTGAGCCTTTTCATGAACAGAAACTCACATTCTTCCCTGCTCAATAACAAATATCCAAGAGCCAGTGTTTCAGGAGCTTGAAGAGATGAGACAGGCTGCAAATGTATCAATATGTTTAATTCAAGTGGAGAAGGGAACAAGTACCTACTAGTACATCACAGGGGTCATCTGGTTCTCCACTATCAGCACAAAGCTGATAGATTGATGTCCATCTATGTATTCTCAGATTCAAAGAGAGGGAACAGATCTGATGTCAAACCCAGCAGGTAACAGTCCATGCAGAGCCTGGCCCTTCTGCTCCCAAATCCTCTTTGCTTCTTTCATCTTGACCCTCTGCCCCTCCACTCTATCTTCACTTATACTGTTCACATGAAGTTCCCTGCATCTGTTTCTGCTGCTCTTATTTGAACCATCTATAGAGGCTACTCATTATGTGGGTACAGAAGAGGATCTGATACAGAAACTTACTCTTCATTGATGCTGTGGGCTTTATGAGTGCTGTCTCTAGCTCTTGTTAGGACACAAATATCAACTGTGGAGCTGGAAATGAGAGGCAGCTCATGTTGTGACGCTCTCTGCATCTCCAAATTACCACCCTGCTATAGAGGCCAGTCCATATCCTGGATGCACAAAGAGTTAATGCCAAACAAGCAAGACAGCATTTGAATCAAATTATTGAGAAAACTTTTAGAGCCCTAGTTCTGAAACATGCATTCATGATATCAGGACAAACTTCAGTGGGTCAAAGAACAATGATGCTTAAAGCTTTCTGAAAGCACCTACCTGGTACAGCAGCATGTGAATAGACTCAATACAGAATTGAATATGCTCTCCTTCAAAAGGACAGGTCAGGGAATAAGGCCTTGTTAATATTAAGATTTAGTTAATATTTTTTGGTTACTGTAGTCTTAGGGGAAATAATAAATAACAATAAGATATGTATCTTAACAATGACAAAAGATAATATTTATGTAGCACAGATTATCAAATACAAAACCTATGGCCATATGAGGGTGTTTAAGCACCTGTTTCTTGTTTGGGAGTTAAAAGCATGGTAATGTTCAAAACTGCATAGCAAAGATTTAGGTTAAGCTGACAAAACAGGGAAATTCAGAGTTAAGGTTGTCACAGCCTATTTAGATTGCCTCTCCTATAAAAATGAAATAAATCCTCTAATGTTCGATGATGTCACATTTATAAATTGTATCAAAATACAGAATCACTTAAATGTTGGTGGCTTCTGTTCTTGTCTGAAATATATTTTCCACTTCTTATTTAAAATATAAAGCACCCTTACCAAAGAGAAAATTTTACAAGCCTAGAACGGTTGTCAATCGCAGAGATGAAAGGTTTGAGGTTCTCATGTTGTCTAAAGCAGAAAAGGCTTGAATCAGCAAACGTGTGAAAGTCATTTTCATCCAATGGGCAAGAAAGGCATTCTCAGCTAGCTTGGGACAGAGCTTAGACTGCACATCAGGAACAATCTCTACTGCAGGTGTCTTTCATATCATTTGTTCCAAGTTTGGGTATTACTGTGATTCTGTTAAGGAGTTAGGTAATATCTAGTGTTTTTTCTCCGGAAAGGAATTACATCAGAGTATACTACCTGTGTATAAAAATAGAACAAAAGTCATTTCATAATTACTCTATAAGTGAGATAGAGTACAATGTGCCTAATTATTCCCTTAGACACAGGTGAGTATTGTTAACACTTGAGAGCACAATTGTCAACTGTAGAATCTTCCTCTCCTGTTCTTGTTTATGGCAAAGACAAACTTGGAGAATTTAGTACCATTATAAAACATGTAATATTCACAGTTAATATGGTTTTGATCTGAAACAGAAAAATGTAATAAATATGCACTGAGATGAAGATTATCTATCCACCAGTACCAGCTCACCTGAATCTAGATGAAAGCAAGGTGTTTTATTAATGCTAACCTTAGGAGAAAGGGGATTATCCCAAAGGATGAACATTTGATGCTAGAGAGAGCAGCTTCACAATTTTTCAAAATTGATCAATATTTAGACAAATTGGCATAAGTAAAATTATGGCTATTTCAGAAATTCTTAGAAACTTGGGCCTGATCTCAAATCAAATATGATCAGTAGTTTTTAATGAAATTCAGGTTAGTAATTAGAACAGCAGTTTTTAAAGTCGGTCTGCTATGATATAGTTCAAAGATGAACTAATTTGAAATTTGCATTCTAAGTAATAGTTACAATAAAACAAACAAAAAAGAAACAAAACACTTTCTTGTGGAAATAAGCCACTGCATTGTCATTTTAAAGAACATAATTATTACCATATGACAAAAAGTATAATTTAGAATAGACAATAGTCTTAAATATGAGTAGCCATTTTTCAGGGAATCTGTGTTGGCATTGCTTAGAATGAAGGCATGTTCCATGAACAAGAATTGTGAACAAAGATCCTACTGAAGTTGTTATGCAACACAGTCATTCAGATCCTTTACATATGATCATCATATATTTAGTTTTACATCAATATTTGGTCATTCAGAAAGCTTTGACTATTACCATTTTATTACACAACTATTAATCCCTAACCACACTGATAAGGAGTCAGAGTCCAGTGAAACCGGACTCTAAGGCATGTGTTAAAAGAAGTGCAGCAGATTGTATCCCTGGGCACATAGACCAGCCAATTCCCCAAAACTGTTCTACCTGCCAGCATGCTCATTGTACACAGAAATCATTTGTGTGTGTGCTATGTGAAAATATAAAACTACTATTTTCATTATTCAACTCTAAGTTGGTTTTTGTTGTATTTTTCTTTTAAAATATTTTTAATCTTTTACTTTTATACATTTTTATTTAAATACAGTCACATCACTCACTCCTTTCCTTTCCTCCCTGGAACCCATCAGCTCCAATCAATTCCTCCCATGGCCTCCTACCCACAAACTTATAGCCTAATAGATATATATTATGTGTGTGTGTGTGTGTATGAATGTATATAAGAATATGTAGGGGCAAATATATAAACACCTGAGGCAGTCTTTGTTGTTTTTGTTGATATTGCCAGTGTTCAGACAGCATAAGCAGCCATTACTATAGCACACTGTTTTACAGCAGAATTCTTTTCATTAACATATCTAAACATTTGTTTCTTCCCTGTTTGTGTATCTGAGTGATGTAAATATGACCACCAAAGGTACCTCTATAAAAGCAAACTTTAAGATGCTTTATAATAAAAGGCATTTTAAGTGTACATTTGGTGACATTTGGCAAACAGAGATAGTAGGTATGATCATTTGAAATGCTGCTACCCAAGAGTTTTCAACACATTTTCACCTCATGCCTGATTTTATTTTTTTAAATTTTATTTTAAAAAACAAAGATTAAAAAAAAGAATTTTACACATTTTTGCATAAATGTATACAAATACAATTGTGTCAGTGCTTAGCTTTTTTTTTTTTTTCTTTTTTTTAAGGTTTGATACTCTGCATTAAGGTCTTACTAGTTACAATGAGCAAAAAGTACATGTAAAACAGGATGTAACACGGAATTAGTCAACGTTTTCTTGGTGTGTAAGGATTGAGCATGACTTTTTTGTTTTGTTTTCTTTTCTTTTCATTTCTTTTTTTAACAACTTTATTTTACAAAACAAAGATAAATGTACAGATTTTAAGCATTTTTTGCATGAAATTATACAATAGATTTTAGAAAGTACTTTTTTTTTTTAAAGGTTTGATAGTGTGATAAAGATCCCACCAGTAACAATGAGCATATAGTACATGTAAAACAAGATGCAACCTGGAAATAGTCAAAGTTTTCTTGGTGTGTAAAGATTTTTTTTTTTTTTTTTTTTTTTTTTACAATGAGCAGGCGGTACATGTAATACAGTGTGCAACCCGGAATTTGTCAATGTGTTCTTGGTGGGTAAGGATTGAGCATGATTATTTATTTTTGATTGTTTGTTTTGTTTTCTTTATTTCTTGGACTTCATACAGTCTGTGAGTTGTTTCTGGGGCAGTGCGAGCCTCTGGGGTTAGCATCCCACTATCAGTGACTGCACATTATGTCTGTTCTTTTGTGACTGGGTTATCTCACTCAGGATGATATTCTCTAGATGCAGCCATTTTCTTAAGAATTTGGTTAAGTCATTGTTTCTGGTGGCTGAGTAGTTTTTCATTGTGTATATGTACCACAATTTTTGTATCCATTCATCTTCTGAAGGACATCTGGGTTCTTTCCAGCTTCTGGCTATTATAAATAGAGCTGCTATGAACATTGTGGTGCATATATCTTTGTTGTGTATTAAAGTGTCTCTGGGGTATATGCCCAAAAGTGGAATAGCTGGGTCTTCAGGTACTATGATGTCAAATTTTCGGAGGTATTGCCAGACTGATTTCCAGAGTGGTTGGATTAGTTTGCAACCCCACCAACAGTGGAGAAAGGGTCCTCTTTCTCTGCAACCTTGCCAGCATCTGTTGTCATCTGAGTTTTGGATCTTGGCCAATCTGACTGGTATGAGGTGGAATCTCAGTGTTGTTTTGATTTGCATTTCCCTGATGGCTAAGGATGTCGAGCACTTCCTCAGATATTTCTCAGCCATTCGATATTCCTCAAATGAGAACGTTTTATTTAGATCTGTACCCCATTTTTTAATAGGGTTGTTTGATTCTCTGGTGTCTAGCTTTTTTGAGTACTTTGTATACCTTGGATATTAGGCCTCTATATGATGTGGAGTGGAAAAGATCTTTTCCCATTCTGTTGGTTGCTGTTTTGTTTTCTTGACAATGTCCTTAGCCTTACAGAAACTTTGCAATCTCATTAAGTCCCATTTGTTAATCTTTGACCTTAGAGCTTGAGCCACTGGTGTTTTCTTAAGAAAATTGTCTCCTGTGCCTATCTGTTCTAAGGTTTTCTCTACTTTCTCATCTAATAGTTTCAGTGTGTCTGGTTTAACGTGGAGATCTTTGATCCACTTACACTTGAGCTTTGTACAAGGAGATAAGAAAGGGTCTATTTTCATCCTTTTGCATGCTGAGTGCCAGTTGGACCAGCACCATTTGTTGAATAGGCTGTCCTATTTCCATTGAATGTTTATGGCTCCTTTTTCAAAAATCGGGTGACCATATACTTGAGGGCTCATTTCTGGATCTTCTATTCTATTCCATTGATCTACATGCCTATTTCTGTACCAGTACCATGCAGTTTTCAGCACAATTGCCTTGTAACATAGCTTGAGGTCAGGGATAGTGATTTCTGCATATGTTTTCTTGTTGTTGAGGATGGATTTCGCTATTCTAGGTCTTTTGTTATTCCATATAAAATTGCACATTGATCTTTCTAATTCAATGAAGTACTGGGTTGGAATTTTGATGGGGATTGCACTGAATCTGTAGATTGCTTTTGGTAGGATGGCCATTTTTAAAATGTTGATCCTTCCAATCCATGAGCATGAGAGATCTTTCCATTTTCTGAGATCCTCCTCAATTTCCTTCTTTAGAGGTTTGAAGTTCTTGTTGTACAGGTCCTTCACTTGCTTAGTTAGAGTCACACCAAGGTATTTCATAGTTTTTGTGACGATTGTAAAGAGTACCTTTTCCCTAACTTCTTTCTCCACATGTTTGTCCTTTGAGTATAGGAAGGCTACTGATTTGTTTGAGTTAATTTTGTATCCAGCCACTTTGCTGAACTTGTTTATCAGCTGTAGTAGTTCTCTACTAAAATTTTTGGGGTCACTTAAGTACACTATCATGTCATCGGCAAAGACTGATGTTTTTATCTCTTCCTTTCCGATTTGTATCCCCTTGATCTCCTTTTGCTGTCTAATTGCTCCAGCCAGGACTTCCAGTAATATGTTGAATAGGTAGGGGGAGAGTGGGCAGCCTTGTCGAGTCCCTGATTTTAGTGGGATTGCTTCAAGTTTCCCACCATTAAGTTTGATGTTGGCAGTTGGTTTGCTGTATATTGCTTTTATTATGTTTAAGTATGGACCTTGGATTCCTGTTCTTTCCAGGACTTTTAACATGAAGGGGTGTTGAATTTTGTCAAATGCTTTCTCAGCATCTAGTGAGATGACCATGTGATTTTGTTCTTTGAGTTTGTTTATATGGTGGATTACTTTGATGGATTTCCTTATATTAAACCATCCCTGCATCCCAGGGATGAAACCTACTTGGTCATGATGAATGATCATTTTGATGTGTTCTTGGATTCCATTTGCAAGGATTTTGTTGAGTATTTTTGCATCAATGTTCATAAGTGAGATTGGTCTGAAGGTCTCTTTCCTTGTAGGGTCTTTGTGTGGTTTAGGTATGAGGGTTACTGTGGCCTCAAAAAATGAGTTAGGTAGTATTCCATCTGATTCTATCTTTTGGAGAGTATTGGTGTTATATCCACAATAAATGTCTGATAAAATTCTGCACTGAACCTGTCTGGACCTGAGCTTTTTTTGGTTGGGAGGCTTTTGATGACTTCTTCTATTTCTTTAGGTGTTATAAGGTTATTTAGATGGTTTACTTGGTCCTGGTTTTACTTTAGTATCTTGTATCTGTCTAGGAATTCATCCATTTCCTCCAGATTTTCCAATTTTGTGGAGTATAAGTTTTTGCTTTAGGATGTGATGATTTCTTGAATTTCCTCAGTTTCAGTTGTTATGTCTCCACTTCCCTTTCTTATTTTGTTAATTTGTATACTCTCTTTGTTAATTTGTATACTCTCTCTTTGCCCTCTAGTTAGTTTGGCTAGGGGATTATTAATCTTGTTGATTTTATCAAAGAACTAACTTATGGTTTTGTTGATTCTTTCGATGGTTCTTTTTGTTTCTATTTGGTCTATTTCTGCCCTAATTTTGATTATTTCTTGCCGTCTACTTCTCTTGGGTGTATCTGCTACCTTTTGTTCTAGAGCTTTTAGCTGTGATGTCAAGTTGCTGATGTATGCTCTCTCCAGTTTCTTTTTGGAAGTGCTCAGGGCTAAGAGTTTTCCTCTCAGCACTGCTTTCATTGCATCCCATAGTTTTGGGTATGTTATATTTCATTTCATTGAATTATAGAAAAATCCTTAATTTCATTCTTTATTTCTTATTTGATCCTGCTATTATTTAACAGAGTGTTGTTTAGTTTCCATGTGTATTAGGGCTTTTTGTTGTCTTTGTTTTTGTTAAAGATCGGCCTTAGACCATGGTGATCTGAGAGGATGCATGGGAGTATTTCAATCTTCTTATATCGATTGAGGCTCATTTTGTGTCCAATTATGCTGTCTATTTTCTAGAAGGTGCCATGGCGTGCTGAGAAGAAGGTGTATTCTTTTACTTTATGATGATATGTTCTATAGATATTTATTGATTCCAGTTGGTTCATAGTCTCTGCTAGTTTTACAGTGTCACTGCTCAGTTTCTGTTTCCATGATCTGTCCATTGGTGACAGAGGGGTATTAAAGTCTCCCACTATTATTGTGTGGGTGAAATGTATTTTCTGAGCTTTAGTAGGGTTTCTTTTATGAATGTGGGTTCTTTTGTATTTGGACCATATATGTTAATGATTGAGAGTTCCTCCTGACAGATTTCCCCTGTAATGAGTAAAAAGTGTCTTTCCTTATCTTTTTTGATAACTTTTGGTTGGAAATTTACTTTATTTGATATTAAAATAGCGACTCCAGCTTTCTTCTTGGGGCTGTTTGCTTGGAAGGTTTTTCCCAACATTTTACTCTGAGATAGTGTCTGTCTTTGTCTCTGAGATGAGTTTCCTGTATGCAGAAGAATGATGCATTTTGTTTGTGTATCCATTCTGAAAGTATATGTCTCTTTATTGGGGAGTTGAGTCCATTTATGTTAATAGATATCAAGGAATAGTGGTTGCTGTTTCTGGCTATTATTGCTTTTGTAGGTTGAGTTGTGTCTGTGTCTCTCTCTTCTTTTGGTTTTCTTGCTTAAGAGTTTTCTTGTTTTTACTAGGATGTAGTTCCCCTCATTGTATTGGGTTTTCCATCTATAATTTGTTGTAGTGCTGGGTTTGTGGTCAGATATTGTGTAAATTTAGATTTGTCTTGAAATATCTTCATCTCTCCATCTATGGTGATTGATAGTTTTGCTGGGTATAGGAGCATGGGCTGGCACTTGTGCTTTCTCAGAGTCTGCATGATGTCTGTCCAGGCTCTTCTAGCTTTCATAGTCTCTGTTGAGAAATCGGGTGTGATTCTGATTGGTCTGCCTTTATGTGTTATGTGACCTTTTTCCCTCACTGCTTTAAGTATTCTTTCTTTGCTTTGGGCACTTGATGTTTTGACTATTATGTGTCGGGAGGAATTTCTTTTCTGGTCCAACCTATTTGGAGTTCTGAAGGCTTCTTTTATTCTCGTGGTCATCGCATTCTTAAGGGTAGAGAAGTTTTCTTCTACAATTTTGTTGAACATATTTACTGTGCCTCTTGGTTGACATTCCTTGTACTCTTCTATTACTATTATCCTTAGGTTTGGTCTTCTCATTGTGTCCTGGATCTCCTGGACATTTTGGGTCAGGTGCTTCTTGGTTTTTGCATCTTCTCTGGCTGTTTTGTCTATGTTTACAATGTTGTCTTCGGCCCCTGAGATTCTCTCTTCCATCTCATGTAGTCTATTGGAAATGCTTGCTTCTGTGACTCCTGATATCCTTTTAGTTGTTCTACTTCTAAGGTTATCTCTTTGAGCGTTTTCTTTATTGTGTCAATTTTGCATTTTAAATTCCTTCTTCCATTCCTTCATCTCTTTGATTCTGTTTTCCTCTAGTTCTTTGAGTTCTTTGAATGTTTTTTTGTTTCCTCTTTAAAAGCTTCTGATTCTTTTTGCTTTTCTTCCCATTCTCGTTTAAGATCTCTATAAGTGTCTTGAGGTATAATTTTAGGTCTGTGTCTTCTTTTTCTGGAATGTTTGGCATTCCAATGTTTGCTGTGATTGGAGAGCTGGGTACTGGTGTTGCCAGGTTGTCTTGGTTTCCTTGGGATATGCTCTTTTGCTTTCCTCTTGCCATCTTGTTGTCAGTGATATGTTTTTGCCTTTCCCGTGTACCTGGTCTGTGTCCCTGGATCTCCACTGGCCCAGGTGGCATTTGGTCCTAGCCCTGTTCTGGGCCCCAAAGCTGCCTGATTTCTTTACATAACTAGGAAAACTAATTGGTCTGACATAGTTTGCCATGAGTTAGAATTTGTTTTTCTTAAGACATTTTATCTTCTTTTTGTTTTCTTGCTTAGAAGTTTTTTTGTTTTTACTAGGATGTAGTTCCCCTCTTTGTATTGGGTTTTCCACCGATAATTTGTTGTAGTGCTGGGTTTGTGGTCAGATATTGTGTAAATAACGATTTGTCTTGAAATATCTTCATCTCTCCATCTATGGTGATTGATTGTTTTGCTGGGTATAGCAGCTTGGGCTGGCACTTGTGCTCTCTTAGGCTGTGCATGATGTCTGTCCAGGCTCTTCTAGCTTTCATAGTCTCTGTTGAGAAATCGGATGTGATTCTGCTACCAAAAGCAATCTACAGATTCAATGCAATCTCCATCAAAATTCCAACCCAGTACTTCATTGAATTAGAAAGATCAATGTGCAATTTCATATGGAATAACAAAAGACCTAGAATAGCGAAATCCATCCTCAACAACAAGAAAACATATGCAGAAATCACTATCCCTGACCTCAAGCTATGTTACAAGGCAATTGTGCTGAAAACTGCATGGTACTGGTACAGAAATAGGCATGTAGATCAATGGAATAGAATAGAAGATCCAGAAATGAGCCCTCAAGTATATGGTCACCCGATTTTTGAAAAAGGAGCCATAAACATTCAATGGAAATAGGACAGCCTATTCAACAAATGGTGCTGGTCCAACTGGCACTCAGCATGCAAAAGAATGAAAATAGACCCTTTCTTATCTTCTTGTACAAAGCTCAAGTGTAAGTGGATCAAAGATCTCCACATTAAACCAGAGACACTGAAACTGTTAGATGAGAAAGTAGGGAAAACCTTAGAACACATAGGCACAGGAGAAAATTTTCTCAACAAAACACCAATGGCTCAAGCTCTAAGGTCAAAGATTAACAAATGGGACTTAATGAGATTGCAAAGTTTCTGTAAGGCTAAGGACATTGTCAAGAAAACAAAACAGCAGCCAACAGAATGGGAAAAGATCTTTACCAACTCCACATCATATAGAGGCCTAATATCCAGGTATACAAAGAACTCAAAAAGCTAGACACCAGAGAATCAAACAACCCTATTAAAAAATGGGGTACAGAGCTAAACAAAACATTTTCAGCTGAGGAATATCGAATGGCTGAGAAACATCTGAGGAAGTGCTCAACATCCTTAGCCATCAGAGAAATGCAAATGAAAACAACCCTGAGATTCTACCTCACACCAGTCAGATTGGCCAAGATCCAAAACTCAGATGACAACAGATGCTGGAGAGGTTGTGGAGAAAGAGGAACACTTCTCCACTGTTGGTGGGGTTGCAAACTAATACAACCACTCTGGAAATCAGTCTGGCGATACCTCCGAAAATTGGACATAGTACTACCTAATGACGCAGCTATTCCACTTCTGGGCATATACCCCAGAGACACTTTAATACACAACAAAGATATATGCACCACAATGTTCATAGCAGCTTTATTTATAATAGCCAGAAGCTGGAAAGAACCCAGATGTCCTTTAGAAGATGAATGGATACAAAAATTGTGGTACATTTACACAATGGAATACTACTCAGCTATCAGAAACAATGACTTAACCAAATTCTTAAGAAAATGGTTGCATCTAGAGAATATCATCCTGAGTGAGATAACCCAGTCACAAAAGAACAGACATGATATGGAGTCACTGATAGTGGGATGCTAACCCCAGAGGCTCACACTGCCTCAGAAACAACTCACAGACTGTATGAAGTCCAAGAAAAAAAGAAAACAAAAAAAAAAAAATAGTCATGCTCAATCCTTACCCACCTAGAATACATTAACAAATTCTGGGTTGTTCCCTGTATTATATGTACTGTCTGTTCATTGTTAAAAAAAAAAAAAAAATCTCTACACACCAAAAAAAAAGAAATACACTTTGACGACTTTTTGAAATATGTTTAATACACTACTTTTGAAATTACCTCTAGTCCATTAAAAGAAGTAATATATATACATACTAAAAAAAAAGACATTTTATTACTTAAATCAGTATGAGACATAAACTGCATGATTTAGATATATTCAGTAAGAAAAATTTTCATGTTTTAACATAAAATTGTTGCTTCAAAGTAACTCTGACTAAACCTAGAAAATCCATCCTTTTCTTTAAGAAATACTTATTTAATTAAGGAATATTCACTATAGTGTGACACACTGGATACAAACCTGGGTAGGTACATTACCTACTAATCATATACAATAAATAACTAAAAGGAAACAAACACTCCTTAGACTAAAACGTATCTTTTTCCTCTACATCAACCCATGTAACATTATTTGCACCATAGCCTAACATTTATGTTTTAAATCAAACACATGTTTGTTTACCAAGTTTTTAATAGTTATAGGCTTTTAACCAAAGTCATTTTTGAATCAACATTGGTGGTTGAATTTTTAAACCAACACTAATGTTTTTGAAAGTGTGAACTACTTTGTCCATTATTTTGTATAGTGCCCGTGATATGCACATTGAATGAGCATTCTATCATAAAGTGAAGGTTAGAGTGCAGACCAGAAACTTGAAACAGACTTCATACTGCTAGTACAAGTTAAATTATTGGCTACAAATAAATAACTTAAATTAACAATAGACTGGGGATCTGACAAGAACTCAAGTTCATATAAATTCTTTTCTAGCATATAAGTACATATTTTGTCTAATATATTAGACATGTATGTGTATTGTGCCTAGTGCATATGAAGAAATTGATGAATATTTCTTTCTCATCAATTCCTCACCTAATCATTTTCTAAAAGTTACTTTGATAAGGGCTGAATTAACAAATGAAGTAACTGATAAACACAAAGATTTCTAAACACAAAGATTATTAACTCACTCTCAGTCTCTCTAGGGTTAAAAATATGCCATTTCTTCAAACACTCCTATTGTCTGGATATCAAAGCCATAGACTGGACCATTATTTCTCTTATGAATACATTCTTAAAAATAGTTTACAGTCTAAACTCATTTTTTCTACATATACCATATTAACTTTAGCTAAGTAAATGATTACTGGAAAAAGGAAATCTTAGGACTCAGTCTATGGTTTACCAACCTTTCAGGACTAACTCACACTGCACTCAGATTAATGAGTACATTAGTCATAAATGGACTAATTTGTAGCAGAAACTAAGAAATGCTCTATCATATAGTTTTTTTCCCTACCAACCATGAGAATCTTCTCTTGGACAATCCTTAAACCACGGACTCAGCAGATAACTGTGCATCCCTGGAACATGACATGATTCATAAATGAGCATTCAATAATTATCTGAGACTCTGTTATGTGTTTCTATATGAAAAATTTTCCCAACTCAACATTTCTGTTTCTCACCTGTGGGTGATCACAGTTGGCTTCTTCTTGAAACATACTTAATATAAAACCAACCAACATTATTTGTAAGACCGACTCAACATTTTTAATATGTAAACTATTACTGGAACATATTAAGGTCTATGTACCCAGATCTGAAACAAAACTTCATTGAAATTTTCCCAAAAACCTGCAGAATTATAATTCAGTAAATAGTGGAATGGTATTTCTATCTTACAGCTACTAAGTTGCACATTAATTACTTAACACCATTCAGATGCCCAGCAGCTTCAATTTGATGAAAAACTGCTTGTGTCAAGGTAGGAGTTTCCTAACCTATAGTACATAATGCTACAGAGTTTACTTAGTTCATGGTACTTTCAATGTTCTCACATAGATTTTCCTTGGCAGCTCATATCCTCTTATAAATTCAAAAACACAATAGGAAGGATTTCATGATCAGTTTTCCTTAGGTTCTTTACCACACTTCCCATTACTATTTCACTGCACATCAGTTATTAAAGTGATATGTGTATATATATTTATATATGTACACACACATACATACATATATGTGTGTGTGTGTGTGTGTGTGTGTGCATGTATATATATGCCTGAAAAATAGCAAACACATTATCAGATATGACAGTGTAGAACATGGCTGGAAATTGTGTTTAAAAATATACCACCACACACAAATGTGCATCTGGGAAGGTTCAGCAAAGAAACCACCTCTCTCTTGATTGACACTTCATCAGAACACTGACTTCTAATTCAAAGCTATTTTTTAATCAATTATAACTTTGTTTTTATTTTGGCAATTCTTCTTACATATTCTCTTTCTTGTTTCTGCTAAAAATTATCATGTAGCCAAGCAGAAGTTTAAACTTTATGTCTTTATATAATTCTTTTCTGTTAGTTCTTCCCAGCTAAATGTATATATTTCTTTTTTATAACTCAAATGATATTTGTCATTAACCTGGGAAACTTGTATGCATTGGCATGTGCATGGTTTAAAATATCAGTGTATGGTGAAATGTCTGCTAGAGTTTTATAGTACATGTGTTATATTACAGGGCTAACGTGATTGTAAGAGGAACAGTTAAGACCTGCTCTCAGCACTTGCCCAGCGAGAACGCATAGCTGTTACCTGTTGTCACTGTGCTCTGGGGTTGATCTCCTGAGCTTTACCTCCTGCCTAAGTGCAAAATAATGTAGATTTTTTGATGACTTTTATAATGGTATTATGTTGAGTTTTTTTTTTTCTGAGTTAATTCTCATTCATGTTTCTCAGGATTTAATAGCAATCTCATTCAATCTGGACCTCATTCTTTCCTTCAACTACAGAACATTTCCTTCCTTTCAATTACACATTCTCCTCTATCCTCTTTATCCTCTTTATTGTGGGCTTCCCTGGTAGATATTAAAGTCACTAAATCTGCCCTTTACATTGGTGAATTATTCTTTTATGCATTGTGAGTGTGTGTGTGCCTGTGTTTGTCTGTCTGTACATATAGTTCACCACTACATGGAGATAAATATTTCCTAATAGTTATCAGACTAGAAGCAGTGTGTAAATGATTTTATGATCTCTCATTTTATGCCATTATTTTTATAGCACCCTATTTATTTATGCATATATTTATTGTATAATCTGTCATGTACATTTTATGATTATTGTTGCAGGCAGATTATTGTCTTCAGCTACTCCTGGTACCCTCAAATATGAAGACTTTCAAGAGGCAGAATCCAGGAGCAGTGGAATGCAGAAACCTCTAGATGTTTACATCTAAGAAAAACAGTTTTCCATCCTGACACCTCGATCTTTGACTGTCCTACTATACAGCACAAATACAAATTAGTAATGATTTAGCCACCAATATTAAGGTAACTTGTAGTATGTAGGAAGCTTTAACTTTAAGGGTACTACTGAACACATTAAGAGCTATTGGAAATCCTCTGCTATGGTTAATTTATCTGGAGTGTTACCTTTTTAACTTTTCCTTCAACACTGTCCTTTCTCTTTGGAGACACGGATCTTAAGGCATGGCATTTGTCTGCACCTATTCTACCCTGGGGTCTACAGACCTGGGTAGAGGCTTATTGTCACCGACTTCTATGTAGTTCCTCTGAGACAATGCCAATCCTATAGAGTACACAACAGCTATATTGATCTCTTTACAGTTGCACAGCTGTGTGCTTCTTCTCTTTATCTAGGCAAACATTATTGCCTGAGACTTTTACTTCTCAAAGATCAGTGAATTTCTTTTATCTGCAGTGGTCTCAAGCTCATTGCTACTTACTTTAGAGAATAAATAATATGCCAACATTTGAACAATGCTGGAGAATATGTACCTCCAAAACCTAAGCATACCTATTTGACAATATTGTATAGTCTGATACTTTTTGTGTAAGACATACATGTGAGATAGGTATTTCCACAGATTTTCAGGGTGAATTTCTCTTTTATAATGTGCTTTTATGTGTATCTAGACAGATAAGTATATATAATTTAGGTTAAAATACATATCATTCCTATCATAATGGACCTTATAAAGATGCTTAAATATACAGAATGATACCAATTTTTTTATAACTGATACTATGGTGCTGGGGAAATTCTAACTGCTGTTCTAAGTCTTTTAGCATACTACTTTGTTTTTAATTTAAATATCTTTATAATGTTTAAAAATGAAAATCACTTATTCTTTATATTTGACTAGCATTTAACAAATGGTATATAGTAAGCCTATTTGTATCTCTTGTTTTATCAAGTAATAACATTTCTGCTGTTCCCTCACATGCTGTCTTGTGGTCACTAACTTAGAGTGGACATTGATTTGTTCCATCTGACCAGATCTTTGCTCCATTCTTTATTTTACTTGGTGTCCGTACCACAAATATAAGTGAAAGCTTGTCATTTCCACTTCCAAACTATGAACGTGAAGCACAGGGAGAGCGTTTGTACTGACTCACAGCTTGGTTTTCCTGATCAAGGCATGAGCACTGAGAATACCTAATAATAATATGACCTTTGATGTGCTCTCTTTGCAGATTCCTAAGGCTAAAATGCAAGACTGTGGATTTAAGGAGGCATTTATTCCTATCCTCACCCAAACTTCCTCTACGTTCGATACTGCTAAGTTCTATTATGCGTCACACCATTTAGGAAGAAAGATTAGGGTAGGGTTTTGTGAATATGAACACAATCCAAGCTACATGTGTGTCACACAAGCATATAAGCAATGCTGCATTAGTAAAATATTTTGTCACCTGCTGGTTTCACAACATATGGCTCTTGCCTGTTGGCTTGCAGTGTCTTCCAGAAGAATCTGGATTTCAACTCCAGGGGCCACCAGCAAAGGTAACAAACATATTCTGAAATATTAGTAACATTATATTGAGTTATGATTGTAACTTCTTCAAGATATTAAGTCATCAAAGAATATTACTTTGAGAAAGACTTGCCTTCATCCAGTACACTTTCTTTTTTTTCTTTTTTCCTAGTCTTAGTGAGAATTCATGTGTGTCAAAAGAAAATGGATCGTGGCCTAGTATGGTAACCACTTTCTACAGCTTCCACATTAAAATGAAACCATAGCAGAACTGTGCTTATTTTGATGTCAGTCTTTTCTATGTTCTTTGTGCTAGTAAGTGTTCAGCTTCAATTACTCAAGAAAGGTACACTGTTGATACAAAAAAAAAATAATACCTAGATGTCTAGTTTGTAGTAATCCACATTCCCATGATTTTCAGTTTTATGTTCTTCTAAATTAATACCACTTCTCTGTCTTATGCTTTAAAACTCCATTTTCCCCTCAACTAGGAACAATGATACAACCAAGAAAAACAATCATAAAATACTAAACAACAAATTCACCATTTCTCTGGTTACTGTTGTAAATTAACTGTCATGTAAGGGAAATAGAAAGCCCTTGTTGAGTATATCCATGACACATGAGAATGATCCAGGATTGCCATGTATGTTTCAGAGCTTTCATAGCCCTGCCTGAGGTGCATGGCTTAGTTCAGTATCTATTCTGGGCCACTTGTTTGTGCCTTGTCATCTCCTCTCAGTAGAAGGCTACAGAGATCTTTATATTCTCAAACATTTACCAACGTTGAATTACTTGATGCGTTTTTTGGTCTGATTGAGTTCAAGTCATCTTATCAGAATTTCAGCTTGTTTTACATATCCTTGAAACCCATACCTAATTCAGTGTAAAGAGTGGTTGGAGCCCGTGAGGATGGTCAGTGGATCAAAGTGCCTTGCTACGAATCTGACCACCTGAATTCTGCTTCTGGAGCCAACACTGTGGAAGAAGGAACAAACTCCTACAAACCTATTCTTAACCTCTTTAGGGCTCACCAATTTGGGCAAAGAAATTGTGCCTATTATTTAGGACCAATATGCCAAACACTGAGCTGTTATGCTGAGTCATGAACCATTATACAGGTGCAATTGTAGGGTTTCAGAAGAGCAGGGGAAGAGTTATGTCAATTACAGATTTAAAATGAAAATGAAATATATATAATTTGATCAAGAATTCACCATTGGCTCTTTCCATTAACTCAGGGGGAAAAGATGAAGCATTACTTAAGATTAAGTCTAGCAGCCACAGCATTTATTTGTTACCAGATATTTGTGTCTTGTAAGCAGGATTCCCCCATGCCTATGTTACTTATTATCTATCACTCTATATCACATGATAGTTCCAGTCACAACAAGAGTCCAATGACCCAGGAACATAATTGTATCTCCCTGCAGAGACACAGTTGGACATTTATTGCTATACTTTCCAAGTTTTTGTCAGTACCTAAGGTTTCTAAGAGTGAATATTTCCCCCATAAACAATTACAGCTATCATAACATCCCCTGAGGTGCATAATTTAGGATGAGATGTTTAATGTTCTTGCACAAGAACTACTCTAGCATGTAAATTTTTTTCCAAATGGAAAGCCAACTTAACATTCAATTCAATCCAGAATGGTTACTCTTCCCCACAAAACATTTAAAATGTCATTTTTCATGTACACATGGACATGCATCCTGCTGCACAATTGCCCTATAGCAATTACACTTTATGGAAAGAAGCTAAATTGGCAACAGCATTATAAAGAATTTGTTATAAAGTTTTATTTGAACACTTGCCAATGGAAAAATCAAGACTTTTTGAAAATAATAATATTGATGCTAGCACAAGAAAGAGATCAACTCCATGTAAGATGGTCTGAAACAAGAACAGAGGCTCAAAAAAGAAGGCTGATAAACCTCTGAGGGGGAAAAAGTTTTACCATGCTAAGAGATTCTACTCTTCTATTGAAAAAGATGACTTTCAAGGTAGTAACAGGAATATCTCTCTCTCTCTCTCTCTCTCTCTCTCTCTCTCTCTCTCTCTCTCTCTCTCTCTCTCTCTCTCTCTCCCTTTCCCTCTTCTCTCCCTCTCCCTCCCTCTCTCTCTCTCTCTCTCTCTCTCTCTCTCTCTCTCTCTCTCCCTCCCTCCCTCCCTCCCTCCCTCCCTCCCTCCCTCTCTCTCTCTATCTCTCTCTCTCTCTTTCTCTCTCTCTCTCTGTGTGTGTGTGTGTGTGTTTACAATGCCCTTAATTCTTATAATATAAATACAGAACATCTGAACTTGTATGATCTATATTACATTCTTAAAAAATAAACAACATTTGATTGTGAACACTGGAACTTTGTATATGTCACCACCATACAAAATTTTGGCACATTCATATTGTTAGTAACCCTTAACAAAACTTCAAAAGCTGCTTTTTTCAAATTGCTCCTTCAAAAAGCAGTCTCAAGTATCCTAATTCACATCTCTTATACTGCAGTGGTCCTACTCTTCTTAGTTTTTTCTCTAGAAATGAGTAACATGTGAACTGTACTTTAAGACATGTGTGTTCCCAGTGATTCCATGATTAATGAGGTCAAAGACAGCTCACAGTAGCCTGAAAACTTAAAGTAGAAAACACTGTTGGGTACTGGTATAGATAGTTGTAGTCTACCATTGTCAAGATAGCTCTCTGAGATCTGTGCAAAATGGAGGACTGCCTGTACCAGTGGAATTTCCCCATCTCTGGCCTATCTGGGGAGCTCAAACCCCAATCCATACTCTATATCAGGGAAGGTCAAGTAGTCCTTGTCAGACCTTCAAGTTGGACTTCCTATTTTCTCCTTTTTGTCCACTCCCCCAGACCTTCCTGGAAAATCTTGCCATACATATGAGTTTTCACAGAACTTTAAATTGGCAACCAATGATTTTCATTACACCCCAAAATAACTCACACTCTTCAAAGATTATATACACCCCTAGATCATTTATAATAAAATGTACACATACAAGTACACTCTAAATAAAGGTATGTACACAAGTTAAGATCACCTCAGAGATTTATTTCATTGAAGACCACCAGAGAATGCCTTCCTTAAAAGAACTGTAATATTAACATCCTCAGAGAGGCTTTCTCTTCTTCTCTATTCCCTAGCACACACTTCTGGCAAGACCAGGATTCTGAAACCCATGCCCACTCTGGACTCAGGTTCATCATTCCAGCCTGGTATGCAGTGGCATCTAGGCACCTGTAAGAAGGAAGCAGTGGACTCAGAACCACAACTAGACTGCTGATATGCATACCTTAGAAAGTGTTGCACAGAGATATAAACTATTTATCATTGTGCTATAATTCTATACAAAGAAATATACATTTAGGAAGATTATTCTAAGAAAAAGATAGAGTTCTTAGCACCAGAAACACTCGCATAACCTCTGATAGAACCTTGGAGTTGTAACTCTTCAGCAACTTTGTAGTATACTGAAAGAAAGTTCTTGTGGAAGATGTCCAATCTCAGCCTTCATCAGGCCTAGATTATGGACTGGATTTGATTTGAACCAGGGAAGTAAACACTTGTCCCTTAAGGAGATACTACACAGAACAAAGAAACAAAAACAGAAATGAGCACAACTTGGTCTCCAAGAATCTAAAGTACTGAGACATGTACTCAGTCTACTGATTGCTTCTTCTGATTAAACATACAGGAGAAACATATGGCATTGTACCTCCTTCTCTAATGCAGTGCCCCATCAGTTGGCTGGGATATTTCCAGTAGACTTAAAATGTACAGATCTACCTTTTCTTCCCTTTTTGCTTTTCTTCTTGAAAACAGAAACTGAAAACAAAACTTTTGGAGGGCAACTATTTGCATGCAAAAATTTAGAAAGCCATATTCACATATAAGAAGAAAAATTAAACTCTAAAAAAGTTAGAAAAGGCAGTATCATCTACCATCCTAAAACATATATTTGGAACGAAGATAATGTACACCCATCTAAGATAAAAGATAAAAGGCACAAATTGAAGACAAGCCACAGATTCTGAGAAAAACATGAGTCTGATTTCCACAGCCACATTATTAGACTCAGAGGTCCAGCATTCACATCAACATATATATATATATATCATAATTGCCCTTCAAAGTCAGAAAAAGGAAGACATTTGTACATTTGTAAATACACAAGATGGACTCTTTTGTTACACCAAATTTCCTCATATGACATGTTGGGTCCCTGTTGAAATATACATTAAATTGTAATGCAAAGAAATGGGAAGAAAATTAGATCCAAACAAAGGAAGACACTGAATATTCCAAAGGCTAGAATCACTGTAGCATTATGTAACTCTATCTTCTGTATTCTAAAATAAATAAATATTTATTTGACTAAAATATTAAAACATATTTCTTAGTCTAAATCTTAAATATAATACAATATTTTGATTTCTACATGATTTTAAGAAACACCAATTGTTATTTGGGGATATAAAATTTACAAGGATACTGTTTCACAGCTTGGAAAACTGAAAGGATAGATATCATACCTTTAAAGGAAAATATTTCTCTTATAGTATTCAAGTCTTTCTGGAATGGATTCCACTTAAAGTATCGCTTGTAAAAATACCATATAAAATGTAATCACCACAGTAATCACAAAATATAGAAAACAAAATGAATATACAGTAAATGAGAAAGAAGTTTAAATACTTCCTTTTAAAAATCAACTGTGCTACAGAAGAAAAATGGCTCAGCAATTAAGAACACTGGTTGCTCATATTCAGTCCCTATCATCCACGTGATGGCTCACAATCATTCATGTCTCTAGTAACAGAAGACCTGATACCTCCTTTGTGCTCTGTGGACACCAGGTATGTATATGGTATATAGGCATGTATGTAGGCAGAACATCCACAAATGTAACAGAAAAAATAATGTCAATAAATAAACTAAACACAATAGAAAAGAAATGTACTGAATTGGGTATTAAAGATTATTAGGCACTTAAAGTCATAGAGGTCTATGATTTATTATAGATAGTCACATTGAGAATACGTAGACAAGTGTGGTCAATCAAAAACTGGAATTCAGCAAACTCAAACTAGACTAAATTATGTTAAACTACTCTATTTACTATAATAACTGAAATGACAAAAGTATTGAAAAAGAAATTTAAAAGTAAAAAGAGAGGATGAGGATCAAATACCTGAATTTGATTAGAAGAGTTTATCTTAATATTTCTCAATGTAGACTTAATTAAAATAACATCAAATGATGAAAATAATTGTACATTTATGAAATAGCTTATGTAGAAAATATGAAAACACTCAACTATAAATATATACTCCAAAATCAATACTCACAATCAGTGATAACATGTGAGAACATCATTAGTTCTATTATTCACAATGGATATCAATTAGGCAGAAAGGAGAAAAGAAGTTAATACAGTAAACTAAGAATTAAGGAACAACCAATGAGTTATCTGCTCGATATCAAATATAAACCTTACAAGTGTTCATGACATCTTTTTTTTTTTTTTTTGATATAGGAGAGTTAGACGACAAACCAAGCATTAAAGTATTTTTTAATGCCATAGAAAAATGCCTTCTAAAACTTAGAAAAACAGAAAGTTGGAAATTAAAAAATTTGTAGAAATTAAATTATTTTCTTTTAGAAAATGACAGATTAAATACATTACATCACAAAGTAAGAAAGGAAACAAAAGGCCCAATAAAAATGTACATCATGTTCAAATTTATTAGGAGGGAACAGGACAACACAAGGTGTATATGGGAAGAAAAGGGGGAGGTCTGGGAGAAAAGAAAAAGAGTGGGGTAGGGATATGATCAAAATATATAAAATTATCAGTGCTGACAAATTATTATAACAAAACTGTTCTAGATACAGAAAAAATATTTATAACTGAAAAAACATTTGCCATTGTACAACAAGAAAGATGGGCTGGGGACTTGGCTCAGTGGGTATGAGTAGGTGTGAGTTTGAATCCCTAGGATGCATGTAAAAGAAAGCCTAGTGTAGCATGTGTTTCTGTAACCATGGTCTTGGAAGGCCTGAGACAGTTAAACTCAGGGATCTTGCTGAGAGAAGCTTAGCTGAAAAAGCAATGTCATTCTCTGCTCTTGGCATGCTTTCAATATTACATAGATATATACCAACCCACCACCCAATTATGTATGTATATGTATGTGTATGTATGTATATGCATAAATCTATATCATAAGCAAAAAATTAAAACAAGGAAGACTTCATTCAGCAATCTAACTACACAACTTTATCAACTAAAGAGAGAAAAGAGCTGAAAGACAACACTTATCAGAACAAATGAACCATAAAGAGTAGAGCAGAGATTTCTGGAATTGAAAAAGGAAAACCATAAAGGAAACCAATTTTATAAAAAGTTAATTAATAGCATTTATTTTTAAGGTCTTCAACAACATACTAGAAAACTCAAATCACTAACATATTAAAGGGATTATACACCATGACCAAGTACAATTTATTCATGGAAAGCAAATATGCTTCAATGAAAAAAAACCAAATTTATATAATATAGCACATTAACAGAATGAGGGGAAAACAATACACAATCATGTTTATTGATGCAGAAAAATCATTTGACAAAATTTAATATGGTTTTCTGATAGAAGCACTCAATGGAAGTACTAACAGAAGAAAATTACATCACCATAACAAAACCCAGATGGTAACACTCACAAAGCATCATACACAATGGTGGGAGATGGAAAGGTTTCTGTAAGAATAATAGCTGATCAGAGATGTTCACTTGAACAACTTTTCAGCATAAGTCCAGAGTGAAATGCCTAGTAACACATTAAGCATGAAAAAATAGTCTTCTAAGAATCATAAAAAATAGTTTCAAAAAGATTATATATATATATATATATATATATATATATATATATATATATATATATATATATATGAATGAGATTTCATGAAAAAAAAAAAAACAGAATAAAACATTCAGTAAAGTGGTAGGGATCAAATCACCAAAAACCCTCTATTGAACTTGTGTATGTACTAGTAACAATGAGTATTTCAAAGGAGAGGTTTTGAGGACAATTTTACTTACAATAGCCTCATAAAACAATATAGTATGTAAATGATTCATGAAATAGAAATACAAACATTTTCTATCAAATCGAAGAAGACATCGTGAGTCGGTGTTTATAAAAACAGCAGGTACATGCACAGTGGTGGAGTTGATGGGATTGTGATGTACACATTTCTTGCTTTGATTTGAACATGGGTTATTCCTTCAGATCATGCAGGCTGGGAAGGACTCTATGGGAACTGGATGGATCTTAGGAAGTGGCTCTGAAGAAAATTAATACTCATCTCATAAGAGTGTGCTAGGTATGTCTGCAGTCACTCAAGCTTGGGCTGCCTTGAAAAATGCAAGTAGCTGAATCTTTTTTTTTATTGAATATTCTCTGTATTTATATTTCAGATGTTATCTCCTTTTCCCCAATCCCATCTCAGCAATGTCTCCATAAAGGTGCTCCCTCTCAAAACCAAGCTCTTCTACCTCACTGCCTTTTCTCCAATCCCTGCTCCTCTATTTGTCCCATTATTTCCTCCCATGAGTGTTTTGTTCTCCTTTCTAAGAAGGAATGAGGCATCCACCTTCTGGCTGTCCTTCTCTTTGAGCTTCATAATTTCTGTGAATTGTTTCTTGGGTATTCTGAGTAGAGCATTTTGGGGTAGTATTTGCTTATCAGTGACTGCATACCATGAGTGTTCTTTTGTGACTTGGTTACCTCACTCAGGATGATAGCTTCAATGCTCAACATGCCTAGTCTTCAGGGAACTGAAAATCAAAACAGCCCTGAGCTTCCACCTCACACCAGTCAGAATTGCTAAAAATCAAAAACTCAGGTGACAGCAGATGCTGACAAGGATGTAGAAAAGAGGAACACTCCTCTACTGTTGATGTGGTTGCAAGTTAGTACAACCACTCTAGAAATTAGTCTGGTGATTCCTCAAAAAATTGGACATAGTACTACCTGAGGACCCAGCTATTCCACTCCTGGACATCATATACCCCAAAGAAGCTCAAACATCTAACAAAGACACATGTTCTACCATGTTTGTAACAGCCTTATAATAGTCAGAAGCTGGAAAGGACCCAGATGTCCTTCAACAAAGGAATGGATACAGAAATTGTGGTACATTTACACAATGGAGTACTACTCAGCTATTAAAAATGACTTCATAAAATTCCTAAGTAACTAGTTCTTTTCCTGCTTCTTTCTCTATTTTGATCCAGTCAAAGCTCCCTCCACAGAATGTTGGTAAAATTATGATTGTTCTTTTCTGGCCACTACTATCACCTAAATATATCTCCTCAGTTATATGGGCTCACACATTTTGTTCTTGTAACTCAAAATAGAATAAGGCATTATCCAAATTTATCCAAGATTTAACCAAATTTAAAGAAATTCCTCTGGAATTTTTAATGATGTTAAGAGATAAAACCCATTCTAAATTTCTTAAAAATCTCAGGAGATTCTTCATAGTCAAAACAACGTAAAATTAGACTAATTTCAAGTCATCATGCTTAGTAATTCCATAATTCACTGAAAATTTGTGGTAGTCCATAATGTAGTGGCAACCTTAAGACAAATGGCCCAGTGAATTGTAATACCATACTAAAGTAATCCTTTCCTATACATGCAAATAATTTTGACATGTATGTTAATAATGTTCAATGGTGAGAAGTCATCAACTTCAAAATATAATGCTGAGAAAACCTGATGTTATTGGAAACTTACCTAATAAGTAGTACAGAAATAAACTTAAATATATTAAACACTGAAATGTAAAGATGTAAGATACAAAGTTTAACCAATATCTAGTTTGCCAAAAGCCCCACTATACAAGATGGAGCCCACACTCAACACTGCTTGGGAGAAAAATAACCTGAGACTAGATATACCTGGGACCTATGGTAAAACCAGTAACTACTGGCCTAGTGGGTGTATAGCAATAAAATCACTCCTAATACATTTTTTTCAGCCATCATCAGAGTAGCTTCCTGTTGCAGGAGAAACAAATACAAAGACACTTAGAACACTTAGCCATAAAGGAAATATCTGCAAGCCCTTCCTCTTATGGATCAGAGAACCCTGAAGAGGAGGAGGCAGAAAGAATCTCAAAGCCAAAGAGTATGGAAGGCACCAAGAAAACAGAGCTCTCTCTATTGACATGATCAAAGTTCATATGAACTCATGGAGAATGAGGCAGCATGCGTGGTGCCTGCACATATATGCTCGCGGTCCATTAGTTTCCCATTTAGTGCCTTTATGGGATTCATGAGTATATTATTAAGTGTGTCTCTGGTTCTTTTGCCTTCTCTTGGGCTCTTTTCATTCTGTTTTGTTTTGTCCAATACCAATGTGTTAGTTTTTGTTTTATCTTTTGTATTATATTATCATATTATTATTCTATGGAGAAACAGAAGGGGAATGGATCTAGATAGGACGAGACATGGGGATCAACTAAGATGAGTAGTGACATGAGAACCTTCTAAATCAGGCAATATTGCATAAGAAAACAGTATTTGCCAAAGAGGGGGAAAATTAACCAGATATAATAGTTTTTGTTTTAAATGCACCACTAGGCAAATTATTCATGATATTATAGGCACAAGGAGTCAGACTAAAAATGAGACAAAATGTATGCTTTTAATTTTTATTATGAAACATGGACATTAAGAGACATATTGATAAAAGAGCAGCCCACAAAGTAAAAGAAAAATAAATAAATGAAAACAATCTAATAATAATTAGAATCCAGAACATTTAGATAATTCTAAAATAATTTTTAAATACCACAAGAATAGTATTCAAACATGAAAAATTGTCACAAATAGTCAAATCTTTAGCTGCCATTGAAAAGTCACCCAACACCCCATCTCTAGGGAATATGGTGCAGAACAAGACACTTCTTCATTCATCTATGCTGATAAATGTGTAAAAATACAAAATGATGACTGAAGACAACATGGCAAGAGCCCAGGAATGTAGAAGTGATGCCTGTAAAGGCATGTCAGAATACATGAGATCAAGTACCCATATAAAGGATGGAAGCAGGTAGCTGTCTCCCTTAGGTCACATTCCTTTAAATACACACACAGGGAAAAGAAATAACACATGCATGAAATAATCAACTATTTATCGTGGACCCCTGCAAAAAGGAAACTACATGGTGCAGTCACATGAAAGAACAGTATGTCCAATTTGAAAAAAATTAGCAAATAATCCAATCAATTCAGGATATACATTCAAACAAATTGCAAGCAATGACCCAATGAAATGTACACATATAAATGACAGATAGACAGACACATAGATACTTAGATACATATTTATATAGACGATGTTGATACAGGTGATAAATATATAGATATTAGGATGATATATGATCAATGAAAAAGTAGATGACAAATGATAGATAATAGATAGATGACAGATATACTATTGAAATTAGTAAAATAAAAAAACTCTATCATCTAATTCTACATGAATAGAAAATAAATTTTAAATATGAGTATATATGACATTTTACATATTCAGGTTAATATAATTAATCTCTAAGATTAAGGGATTATTGAAATATGATACAACATATATGAAATGTAGTAATTTATGCTAAATTCAATATATCAATCAGAAAAAGAAAAGTAACATTTGATTCTGTCTGTACAAAACACTACTGGGAGTACAGTTGGAGAAGGAAGGTATAAATGTTTATTAATGAGCAAGAAGCAGAATAAAATATTTGGTTTAATAAGCCTAATTTTAATTTCTTCAGATGAAGTAGCTCTGACTCTAAATAATAAGTATAAAATATTGATGAGTTCACCATAAAATAGTTCTGATAACAATGTTTGTCATGTGTGTTACCACAACAAAGAAAAAAGCAAACCTAAAAATTAATTTTGTGCTTTTATGTCTCATCTCAATTGTCTCTCATAAGGTCTTCCCAGGAATCACACTAGGAGAAATCCTAGAAAATGCAAGTGGTGACTTTGGGAACCCAGGGTTTGTATACCTTACTCTTCATAACCTTGAGCCAAAGACTTGAAAAGATTTAATTATCAGATTTCTACCATCATCCATTTTATAAGCAGTAATATGTTTTATATTCACTTGGAAATATCTTGGCAAGGATGTTTCACTTGATCATTACTACATTACTACTCCATATATTTATTTAATTTCTTTACACATTCTTGAATCCATCTATATTTATAAGTGTGTTAGGGATGGCTTACAACAACTTTCGCTCTCTCTCTCTCTCTCTCTCTCTCTCTCTCTCTCTCTCTCTCTCTCTCTCTCTCTCTCTCTCTCTAATACATATTATTTGCCTTTAACCTATCTCTTAAGGCTTGCTTATATTCGACACACTTGTTCACCTCACACACCTCAAAAAACAATATGAAGATACAAGTTCACCCTCCAATCACATGCTTCATTGCTTCATGTGCCCTTGATGGGATTTTGAAGAGGAGTGCGGTGGAAAAGAAACAGCCGGCTGTTCTGGGTTTATCACGAAGCTAGTGTACCAAAACTAGAAAGGAGTTGGGGGAGTGAAAAGAAAGTGTTGAAGGGAATAATCAAGTGTAGTGAATAGTTGCAATTACAAATTAGGTAATTGGCCATGGAAACATTTACTTTAATTTGAACATTCTGCCATGAATTCTGAATTCACGGCTGTCTATTTGTGTCCGTGTTTCCCTACTTCTTGTTCCTTCGTTACTTTAAGAAATAATTATCTTCAGCTGGAAATAAAATATTCTGTGCGGCACATAACGTAGATGAAGATCCATGCTACATCACTGTACAATGACAACCCTTTGTGTTGTGATCATCAAATATCTTACAAAGTCTAAAAATGGGAGAGAAAAATATAAATCCTGACAAAGGAGCTGATGATTCTGGAAATTAAGGGATACACCTGAAAACTGGAAACAGTAAATTTGCTGAGTTGCATAGGTCCATGGCAGCTGCATTTAAGAATGATTTCTTCAAAACTAAATAAGAAAAAAAGTGAGTTTTTACAGATAAACCAAGAGAAGAAAGGAGGCTGGAAGTGTTAAAAGTCACTAGAACAATGACTCCACATAAGTACTTATAGCATGCAATTCTGATGACATTTCAAGTAAAATCACCAGGAAAGCATACTTCACTCACAATCTCATGCTCTAGAAAAGTCTTTTCCAATCTGCAAGTATGTGGGAAATCATGGCTTCCAGCACCAACACTTTCTAAGCCTGAGCCAACTAAAAGGTCAGGATATTTGGGGTGATTATAATTGATACAATAAACTTGGTAGTTTCTTTATGGCAAGTCACTGTTAGTAGTTATAAAATACTCTGGGAAGTCTGGTAACAGTATATCACATGACTTCAATGACATAACAGGAAGATTAGAGAACTTCAGTGGTTTACCCAATATACCCACTAAAACAACAAGATAAAAATGTACAAAAATAAATATTAGGTCACTGCGATTTATCTAATACTGTGTTTTCATAGGTTTCTTTCTCCTTATTAATGAAGCAATAATAAAGTAATTATAGCAACAGTGCTAGCCTATGTACAGCCACTGTAATACTACTTAGATTAAAGTAAGGGTGTGTTGAGAATTTTGGACATGAAAAAAAAATCTATTCTCTATTTTCTTATTCTAGCCTAGACTCTGGAAAACAACATAATGAAAAAGGAGTGGAGGAATTTTTAATGGATAATTCTTATGACTCTGACATCCCTTTCCTGCATTTAGTATCTTTGTTCAGTTTGTTCAATGTAATTCTCAACCATGTTGATATCATTCACCTTGATCAAGCATGCAAAAGCAGACAGGCAAAAGAGTGCTGCCTACTGTCTCCTCCTCATCTTAAGCAGTGTATTCAACAAGACGTAGTGCATTGCTTGAAGAAACTGTAAAATTTCCTTCTGAAATTACCTATGCTGACATTTGTTATCTTTATGTGAATTGTGTAGTTACTAGACATATTTAAAATGTAATGCCCCCAAATTTTCAGCATTAAGAAAGTAAATTAGGAGAGTTAAAATTTTATGATTATTACAACAGTTACTAAGCAAGCTTAAATAGACATAAGGTAAGACAATGATAGATGCCTTATTAGGAGGAACACTTTCTGTAACAGATGGGCCTTGAGCATGCAAATTATGTGAAAAACAGCCAATACCAATTACATTTATAATAAAATTTATATAAAGCAGAAAGATCCTATGTTAAAACTAGGAATTTTTAATTGCACCAAATTTTTGTTTACAAATCACTGAATAAATATAAAGTAAGCACTGTGAAATATCTGGGCCTAAATGCATGATCTTTGTCCCCCCCCCCAAAAAAAAAGAGTATTGGTTTCTTCTTCTCCTCTACTAACCAAAATGGCCTGCCTCTGTGCTTCATAAGCATTCCAACTAAGGCCAGGATGATGGCTCAATCAGTACTTCCCTTACTTTCTACTATAAACTACTGAATTTGATCTTTAAAATGTAGTAGGTGTAGTTATACATTTGTATAATTTCAGCATTGGGGAGTGGAGACAAGTAACACTTTGCAGCTTTTTGAGGTCCAGCATAATAAATCATTTTCAAAAAATAAGGTGAACAGCATCCAAGGAATGACACTCAAAGCCATCTACTGACTTCAGGTATACACATGGGGACACACACACACTCACAAAGAGAGAGGGAGATCTTATTTCAATAATTGTATGACAATCTTCATTTGCATGTATTTTAGTTCATAGTATAATAATGAAAACCAGAAAATATTGGTTTGTTTTTGCATAATTTTATCAGTATGTGGATATTTCCATTTTATATATATATATATGTGTGTGTGTGTGTGTGTGTGTGTGTGTGTGTGTGTGTGTGTGTATGTATATATATATGTATATGTATATATATATATATATATATATATATATATATATATATATGCATATCTAGATACAGAAAAGTAGTGATGTAATGCTCACTCAGTTTGTGTGGCCTGATTTTGGGTATTGTCCAATAAAATTTATTTTAAAAACTACTCAAAAAATTATGACAAATATTCTAAATTGGTAAATTGGCCAAATTATGATATCTTATATTTAGATTTACATAGGACAAATTCTAAGAGCTGATTTTTTAGTTTGGTAGAATATCTCATCTTATTCATGTATGTTCAGAGGAAATTCACTTGAAATCCTCTACTGTGAAGACAGGTCACTCTCCCCATGAAAAAGGCATCAGGAGGAGAAACAGGTCTCAGGCTCCATGTGGCTCACACTGTTGGTAGGCACACAGCTTAACATGATTGTAGTTTTTAGCTGTCACCTTCCTCTGATGAAATTTTGACCCTAATGTAAAGTTTTAGCAGAATTTACTTTGAACTTTTTATTGGTCTTTTCAGACATCTTATCTACTATTAGTTAAATAATCAGTGATGTCAATGTAATGTTGATAAGCAGTTAGACAATTGAAAGATATATAGACATAATAGATTAGTGAATACTTTGTAGATTATAGAGAAGTTTAATGATTATAGATACATATAGGTAGATAATGTATAAGCAAGTAAGTGATAGTATATTTATATGTAGATAAATTATTAGGTGAATAACAGATAAATAAATAAATGATAGATGTAAATAAAGTAATTAAGTAGTACATATTAATAATATATTTACAGGTAGATAGATATAAATTTATAGATGAAAATAGATAAATAAAAGATAAGAATATGTAAATATATAACAAATTGATAGTTTGATAGATACATGATAAATTAATTGATAGGTAAATTGTAGATTACAGGTAAGGAAGTTGGCATTTTGTAAATAATATAGGTAGGCTATAGACGAAGATAGGTGTAAACAGTAGATAGAAGGTAAATAAATATGATAGATAGGTCCATCCTTAGAGAGTCTGTGAAACAGTCATCAAAGGACCACTCAATAAGCATAAATAAACACAGTGACAAGACTCTTGTTCATGAAATCCAGTGACCTTGAACTTATACTCTATTGTTTTTTAAACATCTGGTACAAGATGGAGAATAATGTGAAAGTCTCATCTTCTCCCTCACTGTTGACACTGACTTAATCTTCTCAGGAAGGAAAACAAAAAATAATCTGTGTGTTGAATTTTCATACTTCTAGACTATCTGGGAAAAAAAGGATTGAAGGGCAAAGCAGATGTGTACACAAATATTTTGACTTCCAAAATTTATCAACGAATAAGCACAAAGTAGAAGGAGGATTCACAGAAAGTGGGGTGAGTTCCCTCTGTGGCAAGATTTAAGAAGTTTTCGGGGACATGGAAGGACAAGTGGGCATAGCAGAGGTGAGAAAGATGCTGCATGGTGGAAGGGTTGAAGGATCAACATGGAATAAAGTATTTGAGTCACATATCAACTTCACATATCAGCCAGTGAATAACTGGTTTGCCCTTGGTAACCTCTAAAATATAACCTCTGCCATCATGCATGTGTATCTTTAAAACCTTACCTCTCAGTTCTGTCAACCTTAGTCATAATCCTTCTAATAAAAACTGCCTTCAGTGTCTTCATGTAATTATTCATGTTTGGATTTCTCTCAATGAATGTTCTGAAGATTAATTCCACTGGAAAAACAAGTGGTCAGTCCAATGCAGAACTCACCTGTCAGTTAATAACTAACTCAAATTGAATCTCCTCTTTTCTGTGAAGTTTGTTACCACACTGCCACCCTTTTTTTATTGGTCACCAGTAACAGCCTAGTGAATAATTTGTAAGATTTTTGTCCTTCAAAAACACATTTGGGCTGGTGTTTTGGGGAGGGGAACTTTTAAGCTCTGGCTGCTTGCAAGACTGGCCCCTCTCCTCATGCTGACTTCAAGTACCAATAACATTCCTGACATTAAAATGCCATCCACCATGAAATGACTGAATTAGCCAATGGAGCCCTTACCAAAGTTAAGCTTTGTGGACTTTCAGTCTTCATACTGTGAGTTTAAATAGCCTCATTTCCTAACAAAATTCAATTTTCAGGTGTTTTTTTAACAATAATGAAATGTGAACTATTAATAGTGTAAAATTACAGGGTGATATGAAAAATCAAAGTCAATTTAACAGTTTATATTATTTATTTACCCTCAATAACACTTAAAAGGAGAAAACAGAAAGTACAGAAGCAAGTTCACACCCAAATGAAACTAGATGTTGACCAGGGCTGTGGATGAGCTAACAATCCTACTGAGACAATCTTCTGGGTGTGACTTTGAATCCTCAGACTACTGACCACATTGTTCAAGCCTGCACAGCTCCTTAGTAAGTTCTGTTAAGTATTAGGCCAATGTCATGCAATATTTTTCAGCCACATGAGGCACTTTACCTGTGAATTCTGAATATTTTTTAGATGCTCACTAAAACTTGGGAACAATGACAACAAATACTGACAGCCATGGTGGCTCCAGCAGCCAATGTTATCTTAGCCTCTTTAATAGGAGCTTAAGTTATAAGTTCAGAAAGAACACTATGGGGGTAAAATCTTCCTTGTTGAATTAAAACTTTTCATAAGGTCCCAAGACTTGATATGAACTTTGGCAGAAACCTAAACTCCATGTGTGATTCCTCTGTGGGCTCTATGAAAGAAGGTACTAACATTTCATGGAAAAGCCCAATAGAGGGGAGAGAGAACCAGTAGAGACCATATCTAGAGGCTAGGCACACCCACTCTTTGAAGGATGGATCCACCCACCCATCTCAAAAATATTAACACAGAATTGCCCCCATCTAAAAGAAATGCAGTGGAGCAAAGACTGAAGGAAAAGCAATTCAGAGACATCTGCAGACACCAAACCCAGACACTATTGCAGAGGCCAAGAAGCACTTGCTGACAAGAGCCTGGTATGGCTGTCACCTGAGAGGCTCTGCCAGAGCCTGACCAATACAGATGTGGATGCACACAGCCAACCATCAGACTGAGCATGGGGACCTCAAATGAAGAAGTTAGAGAAAGGACTGAAGGAGCCAAAAGTGTTTGCAACTCCATAGGAAGAACAACAATATCTACCAACCAGAACCCCCAGAGCTCCCACGGACTAAACTACCAACCAATGAGTACACATGAAATAACCCATGGCTCCCGTGGCTTATATAGCAGAGGATGACATTATAGGGCTTCAGTGGGAAGGAAAGTCAAGACTCGATGTGCCATTGTAGGAGAATGCTAAAGGTGGGTGGAGGAGCTCCCTGATAGAAGCAGGGGTGAGAAGAGATGGGATAAGGGGTTGGCAGATGGAAAATTGAGAATGTAATAACATTTGAAATGTAAATAAGTAAAGTAAGAAATTTAAAAAAGTCCAACAGAGAATATGAACTGAAGTGACTGTCTTTAACATTTATGATATGATTATAAAAAGTCACTATCTTCTAATCATTGCTCCTTTAGCTACACAGTGAATATAAAAGGTCAAGCCTACTGATGGGGAATTTACGTGAGCTAGTTGAAGAAATATAAACACAAGAGTTTAAACTGAAAAAAAATAGGAAGGGAAGAATACAAGACATTTAGAATCAAATATGAGGCTAGCTGTAGAAATTTTTATTTTAATGTACAAAATATGACTTCAAATAATTACATTTTATAGCAGGGGCAGTGAAATGCTTTGTTTGTTAGTTTGGTTGGTGGTTTGGTTTGGGGGAACAAAAATTTAACAAAAGCTGAAACTACGTTTGAGCCATCACATCTCTCTGGCTGTCACCAACATATTTAGGTGCTTTGACGAGGGCAGAATCTACACATAAACCACATTAAGCAATACTGAAGATTTCCATCCTTATATCCACAGGCTCTTTCAAGACCTGTGCAAAGAAAAAAAAAAAAAATAACCCAACAACAATTGAATGTTGGGAAAGGTCACAAGACAGGATGAAGAGACACTGTGATTAAAGTTTTCCCTCCAGGCAGTTAGACCTTTCTGTGTTCTCAAATGCAAAGACACTTACCTCACGCTAGATTCCTGTTTAAGTTTTCAAGAATATGGTTGTTAGGGATCAGAATATTGCATGTGCTTCAAAGGATTTGAAAGCTCAGGCTGTACCCAAACAGTGGGAACCAGGTCTGGCAGCTCATGACTCCCCTGTTATTTCCTTTCATTTCTGCTTTTCCTTTTCGCTCATAGTTTTAAAAGTCATTTTAAGACAAGTATTCAGGACAAATAATTCTACAAAGCCTTGGAGGGGAACTGAGTCCTTTCAGTATCCAAAGAGGATGCTAAAACCAGTGACATTGCTACATGAACTTTAAAAGTTTTAAAGACAATTTTTATGCAAGCAACTTTAACACAGTGCAGAAATATCTACTTGTTTTCTGGACATAGCCTGATTTTTTTTTTTTTGTTTTATTTATATATGTATTTATTTTACCATGAAACAACACATCCCTTTTCCTCCTCCTTTTCCTCTCTCCTCTTCTCCCCCCTTCTCCCGTCGATTTTGGGCAGCACAAAAGTTTCAAAAGTCAGCACAGATTTCTCACTGAAAAAGCTCTGAGAAAGTGAACATTTAACATTGCTGTCCTATCTTAACACTTAACACTGCCAAGCCCAATGGCTACAATAGAAGTCTATCTACCACATGTGTAAATATTAGCTAAAACCAACGAACAATAACTTGACAGATCCTCTAAGTTAAACATACAATTTCTATAGAATCCAGCAGTTCAAGTCTTAAGCGTACACTGCTGAAACAAACTCACATGCTGAGCACCAGTTTTCCTGGCAACATCATGTACAATAGCTAAAATGTGGCAGCAGCCCAAGTGAGCATCAGCTGATGGACAGAGGGACAGAATAGATATCAGAAGAAATGTTTTCAAGCATGAAAATAAATAAAGTTTTAATATATGCTACAATACAGATGAACTTTAGAAATAGACATGTTCCATGAAATAAACCAGATTCCAAAGGAAAAAAAGTTTAATGTCGTTCATATGAGGTACCTGTTATAGATGAGACATGCTCACAAAGACATGAAGTAGAAACTTGTGCCAAGAGCTATACTGAGGAAGAATGGGAAGGAACTATTTGATAGAGTAGAGATTTTATTTTGGAATGATATAAAATCTCAGGAAATAAGAGGAAGTGGAGGGTGTATAATATTATAAGAATAATTAATATGACTGGGTTACATATTTAAAATAATACAATGTCTATTTGTATATATTTTATGTGTTTTATCCCATTCAAAAACAGTGTTTAAAAAATCTATGAAGAAACTGATCAGTTATATTCTATTTACATATGCTAATAATTATTATTACTAATTACCCTTCTTACTAAAACTTAATTCCATCATGGTAGATTTCTCAATATTTATTCTAGAAATCCACTGGAGTAAGTAAGTTTAGCATGCCACTGCAATTCAATTTTCTGATTTTCTTGCCCTGGACCTTGTCACACCTTTTGGAGAGCCCTATGTAGGGGCATGTATATCAAGTGACGCTTTTGGTCCCTAGATACAGACATCTCATCATGGAATTGAAGTGGTCTTTTCTCAACAAGCTAGGGCAAGATAACTTATCCAGTTTGTAAGACTCTGATTCTGTGAAGGAAATAAAGGAAGATTGTGTAGAGGGGCACAATGGCTGGTTGAAGCCACAGTCCTTAGGCCTGAATAATACTCAGACCCATTTGTCCATGGCATGGCAGACGTCAGAATAATATTCATGGCAGCCTCAGAATAAATGCCCACATTCTTGACTGCAGTAAGGGTACATGCAGGTCCATGTGCCTATCTTCCTGAGGTCTAAGGGCAGAACACAGTTCTGTGAGTGACTCCCCTCTATTGATTCAGCCTCATCAGTACCATGAATAGAAAGCACTTTACTAGTTCAAAGCAAAAGCTAAATGTCTGATCTGGAGTTTAGACAATAAAGGTCTCTGGGCTCAACCCTGGTTGCAGGTCTTGTCTATTTTAGGAAATGACTGTGGTGTTAATCCGTGTAGAATTAACACCCCCAGTCCTCCACTGTGCATAACCTTTTGACATCCAGATTGGTTTGTTTAAACATTCTTTGTTGATGCCGCTTAGTTATTTCCTGCAAATGCTGGCAGACTTTGCCAATATCCAGTGCAGAAGTCTGCCTTGAGTCCCTGAAGTGGTGACTGACTTTGTTGGATAGCTGCCACATTTTGTCTATTTGCAAGCACTTCCTCCATCCAAATCCATCTTCTCCTGAGCAGTGGAAGCATACTTAATCTGTGTTTTAGGAGAATGTGTCCAGTCGTGTTTTTCCTTCCTAAGGACAAATTTCAGTGTATTTAGCTGGCACAGATGTGGTAAGTGTTCACTTATCTCTTAGTGGTTTTAAAAGTGTCTGTGGCCATTCTGTGCTCCATAACAAAAATGTTCTGTATCTGCAGAGAGAAACTCGGACAGTGCTTGGCTCTGCTCTTCAAGTACTTCCCATGTATCTAGACTTTTTTCCTTAATGTCCAGCATGTTCTTTATTCTCATAGATCAAACTAAATTACTCAGTCCACCTTGGAAAAATTTTTGACCAAAAAGTTTTTATCATTCATTTGTCCAAAAATCTTAGTCATGATTACTTTCATAACTTCTCCATACAATTGTATAAAAATAAAAAGGGATTGTACAAACCAGGGCACATTCAGCAGACACCTAGTGTCCTTTGCCTTCTCTCAGCCTGGGGGCAGCTTCATAGAAAGTGGAGTCAGCAGGAAAGAGAAGAAAATGGCAAGGAAAGCTTTGCAGGGCCAAAGGCCTAATCCCCTGTTAGCTCGCAAATCTGCAGGGGATGCATGAACCTTCCTGTCCCCATACCCTAACTTCCTGTCCCCAACTTCCTGACATATGGAACAATATAAGAAAGACAAAGAATAAAACACAAATTAAATCTACACTTTAAATCAGGTCACTGGAGACATTAATTCTCTACCATTCTTTTACAATTAAACCTTTTCATTGGGAATTATTCTTCTCCGTGTTTACTGCCTATCCTCCGAATGCCACACACTTTGCAGTTGAAGATTCTTTCTCTAAAGGAATGTAGTTGGACAAGCATCTGCTCCCTTTGCACAAACCTCAAGAATTCATTAGAGTAGATTTTTGTTCCATTTACTTGTGGAGTAAGCAGATGCTTAGAATAAACAACTCAATGTTACAAGGTTACAGCCTCAATACAGTAGAAGGAAATAACTGTATACCTTCCTGCTCCCACTTTAAATACTGAAGTCATCTTCCTGCCCTACAGTGTGACCAAACTCTAATGACTTATTTCAATTAACATAATGTGTATTAATATAGACTTGTGGCTTTTAACACTACATTATGAGATCATTGTAGATTCACATGTGCCATCTGTGGTTAGGTCACTCATAGTAGAAAAAATATGTAATTAAGTTGCCTGTGAGGAATGAGCAAACTGCTAATACTACACAAAAACATCTGGGAAGAAGATCTAATCCAAGTCACATCTTCAGGTGACACCCTGACTATTACCAAAATGCAGATTTACTTAGCAAACACATTCCCAAATCTGACTCATAATTTTAAGAGATGAAAATATTTTTCTTGTTTTTAGCATCTACATTTTGGGGTAATTTGTTATACAGCAAAGGAAAATACATTCAAAAGGAAAAGATTGATTTAAAAGAAGCCTTTTCCTGAGTCATTATTGCATTTCTTGGCAAACTGTAAACCTGACTGTTATTTTGTTGAAAATGTGAATAATTACTTTGTAAATTATTTTTTAAACTTTGTCTTGATAATGAGATATGTTCCATTTTGTAAATGTTCTCTATCATAACTTCAGAGCAGGGATCCCTAGAATGATAGAAGATATATAATGGGTAATAGAAGAAGGAAAGAGAAATTATCATGTACAAAGGAATTCATGAAATATTCATGGAATAAATCATGTCAGTGTCTTAATATAGCTTCTTTATATAGTATATAAAGAAAAAGGCTGTCTCTAATAGGAGCTATAACTATGATCGTATGATCAGCCTAAGATAACTGAAGCCACGTTATTACAATGCAGTTATATTTTACATTTGCTGTCTGTATATGTTTTCTTGTCAAGTCTACAATTGGAGTAGCTGTAATCAGTCAGAGTGGCTATCAGTGCAAATCAGGTTATATGAATATCATAGCTGGCATCACTTTTTTTTGGGGGGGGATATGGCTTCTAAATGACCAACTTAGATGTTTCTGACATTTTAAAAATTTGGGACTCCCATTCATATAACTTATCTGGAATGAACTAATGCTTCATCACTCTAAAATCAAAAATGGAAGCAAAAACATCAGGATGAGTGCGAGAGCTTTAATGACACCAAGCAAGGGCAATGCATGGTTTGCAGGTTTTACAGTTGTTACTCTGGCATCATGTTAGAAGAATTTCTAGCACCTCACAGTGCATGGGATAAAAGATGCTTTTTGTGTGAAAATAATACAGGCGAGATACACTTTATGTGAATCTGTGCTTCTCTTCTCCACAGTTTTGGACATTTTAGAACCTATAGTAGAAATTGACTAATGTGAGGACTGGTATTGGTTCCGAATCTTCCATTCCTTTCTGAGCTGTGCTTTCTTCTCCTTATTGAAGTCACTCAAAAGTTCTAATTTTTTTGTTTGTAAATGTGCAGGCATGAGTTTCCTCAGCTCAATGTGTACAGCAATTGACTTTTTTTTCTCTCAAATTAATCTTCTATCCACCCCCTGATGTGCTGTGTTTCCAATCAAAAAGGAGAAGTAACCCAGGAAGCACTCGAAAGTACTTTCTGGTGTCAAAAGTTCTCTTACTGGAGTTTCTTATAATATGGAAGAAAATAGATAAAATTAATAGGAGAAAATACACACATTATTTAAAGAAAAACTTGAATTGTTGATATTAGTTTTGTTGAATCTGTGTGAGTGTGTGCATAGCTTTCTTTAGAGCTACAATAACTGAAAATTGTACCATATACTTGTTAATTTTATATTTTTCCATGGGACGGAAACGTACACGAGGTAACTTATCCTTCAAGGATAACACTGATAAAATGCATGTGACTAGGAAAACAGAAGAGCAAGATAAGGAAGTGGTACTGAAGTGGTACTGTGAGGGCTTCCAGCTTCATCCTCTAGTGTAAAAGCCAAGAATCTGGACAACTTTTCTCATTTTAAGAAAACCGTGGACAGGGTAGATATCAGTTAACTGCACTGGGTGCCTCTGACAGTAGAGTTTTCAAGTTGAGCCTGGACCCTTTCACTCTGCAGACACAGCTAGGAAAGGCTTGGCTGAGGTTTAAATTCATATAACAAGAATTCAAAACTCAAAGCCGGAAAAAACCGTAGCATCTGAACACTAGCAACAAATATTTGCAACCTTAATTAAATAAACCTTACTATGTGGGATTATGTGAAATACTTTGACATAAGTCTAACAGAATAAGTATGTAATTTGTACATTTAAAACTTTGAGGAAATGAAAGAAATAAAAATGTAAATAAGCAGGAAAACAGTTTATGTTTTTGCCTGGACACTTGTTATTACTAAGATACCCATCTTATCAAACTGGTACTTAGATCCAGCATGAAGGCATTAAAGCAATGGCAGTTTTTTTGTGTAGCTTTATTCAATGTTGTTGTGGAATTCATACCTACAGCAATAAATTGGTTGTAGCAATATATTAATACCAATGTCTAGCTGACAGTACCGGTTGACATGCCGCTGATGAAATCAAGGCAGCATGGTATTAGTTCATGAATAACTATGTGGATCAGTGGAAGAGAATAGAGAACTGAGATATTTGTATACACAGAAGCATTTAACTAATGTTTATTGCTGGGCAAAAGCAATTGAGAACAGAAGAAACAATCTTTTCCGTGAGTGATACTGTATGAACCAGACATCTAGATTCCAAATGAGCAAAGACTCACTCTTTAATATACAAATAAACAAAACAAAAATAAAACCTATGAAACATGGTGGTAGACATACATGATTAAAATCTGGTGAACCTGGTTTAGAGGTGAATATTTAAATATAGCACAAAGTTTAACAACTGGAGAAAACAACAGATGTGTTAGACTTCATTCAAAGAAAACTCAAGAGCTCAAGAGATGGCTCTGTTTGCAAAGGCAAGTGCCAAGTCTAACTATCAAAGTGCAATCTCTGGAATTTACATGGTAGGAGAATAGAAACAATCCTGAAATTTATTCCTCAATCTCCACATATACATTGAAGCATGCTTGGGTCAGATCTTTTGGGGTCAGGTGTTTCAATGCACTTTTGATGGCACGCAGTCTGATCTTTCCTCCCAGGGTTAGACTGATTTACAGGGTTAGGAAAATAATACATACTGCTATAGTACCAGTCCACTTACATCTTACCTAAGTTCATGATATACATTGACTTAAAACTGTTAATATCAGCATGAGCTGCCTGCTCCTGGGCATGTGTATTACATTTCTCTTCTATGAAATTTGACCCCCTACTCCTGATGCTTTCACATGGCTCTTCTTAAAATGAAGACATCTTTCTGAACATTCTATACCTCACAATTGGAGAGATTTGTCTATATTCCTCAGTGTAATCACTCAGAAACAACTTTCTGCAAACAATATGGGCTTAAGGACTATTTTCCTGTCTTGGTCATAATCTATTCATTCATGTGCACGTGTGTGTGCACAAACACACTCAAAATTTAATAAACTAAAATACAATTTTCTATTAATTAAATTTTGAAAAAAAATTAAAACCACAGTCTGTAAAAAGTATTTTAAAAATACATTAAATAAATGGCTAACATAGACACAAATTTTTCTTTAAAACTTACCAAAATAAAATAATACAATTTTACCTGAGTATGATTTTAGTAGATGACTCCTGAAGAAAATGGATTTTAATTCTGTATATAATAGAAACTAATATCCTTTGCAATTAAAAACAAAACTTACAATAACTATTTCATATAGTAATTGATTATCTAATATCACTAAGCCCCTGACCTAAGAAAGTCCTGACAACACTAATTCCTGGCAAGTTTGAATTAAAAACAGATTAATTCTTTGCTGATAAATATTCACACTAGCACAACTATATCTTAAGAAAAGTTGGCATTTTTTTTTTTACAAAGAAAGAAACAGCTCAATCCTAAACCATGAAATTGGTCCATTTGAACACCATAGGCTCATGGGTACCCAATGTACAAACTTGTAGGGTGGTTTCACTGAAAACTCATACTAGAGGTAACCAAGATCATACTCATCAAACAAATGATAAAGAATGGATAAAGTGAACCAATAATTAAAAAAGAATGAACAGATGTGTATGCCCACTGATAAATGAATGGAAACCATCTCTGAGTACCTTCTGAGGATACGCAGATGGTACTGCAGAAAGAACCATACAATGGGGGCAATAGTCATATCAGTGGACAGCACAGCTTTGGTACAAATGAGAATACTAAATATATGAGGCAGTGGTTTGGGAGGCATTGAACGTTTTTCAAGATTTTAATGGGGCAATAACTGAGCGTATGCATGTGTCAATGCTTTAGAGAAACTGCTGCACATATAGCTGAATTAGGTAACAAATGACTATGCAGAATCTAAGGTGTCAGAAATGAGAAAAAGAGCAAAAGAGTATGAGCCATAGCTCAGTGACACAGAACTTACCTAGAATGCTCAAGGCTGTATATAATGTCTCTCTTATGCCCTTCATCCCAAAGAAAGGAAAACTGAAAAGAATCAAAATGATATAAAAAATAATAATAAAGCACCAATGCCCAAATTTGGAATAAATTGAACAATATAATGAATATAATATAACCATGAAAGAAAAAATTCTTAAGGACATTGATCAAAGTAACCTCTTGGTTAATGATTATACCATGAAGGAGACACAAATCCCTCATACGGAAGAATTCATTATAGTTCACATTGCTGTGTTCTTTCCCAGGACTCAAGCATGTCTTTGCAATCATAAGGTATAGGATATTCCGAAGTATATCTGCATTTCAAGGAGATTGATGTGCAAGCAGAAGTGTGGAGGGCTAAACTTAACAGCAGAGAAATCTGATACCCATGGATCTGGAGCAGGTAGCCATGTTGAGATGACAGTGCTGACTTAGTGCACAGCATGAACTCCAGGTGTGATGTGAACAGAATGGTAACCTGGCTCACAAGCATTCTTCAAGATCCCTAAAGAAGTTTAATCCCTAAAGAAGAAATGATTAGATGATGTCACTAGAAAAGAGAATAAAATGCATTGTCTCAGCACTCTTCAAAACAATCAAAATCCCAACAATGAAAATAGACTAGTCAACTCTTATAGCCAATAAGAAACAGGAGCTAAGGCTGCTATGGAGTACTACTCAACTACTAGAAACAAGGACTTCATGAACTTTGTAGGCAAATGGATGGAATTGGAGACTGAGTGAGGTAACCCAGTCACAAAAGAACACACACGGTATGTACTCACAGATAAGTGGATACGAGTCCCAGAAAGCTCTGAATACACAAGAAACAATTCACAGACATTATGGATCTCAAAAAGAAGGAAGGTCAAAATGGGGATGCCTCAGTCCTTCTAAGAAAAGACAACAAAACTCACATAGGAGTAAACACAAGGTCAAATATAGGAGCAGAGTTTGAAGAAAAGATCACTCAGAAGCTACCTCACCTCAGATATACCACATAAGCAGTCAACAAATCCAAGCACTATAGCTGATCTCAAAATGTACTTACTGGCAGGAACCAGGCAGAGATGCCCCATCAGGAACTATGCTGGAGTCATATAGACACATCTGAGCATGCTTGCAGCTAACCATCGGTCTAACTCTAGGAGGTTAGCTAAAGAAAAGAGCTGAAATAAGTTGCAACCTCATGGGAAGATAACATTATCAACCAACCAAATCCTCCAAAACTTCTATGGAGTAAAACACCAACCTTTGTGTGCACTTTGAGAGACCTATTGATCCAGGTGCATATGTACCTGAAGATAGCAGTGTGTGGCATCGATGTGAGAAGAGACTTTTGCTCCAGAGAGGGCATGTTTTCCTAATGTAGGGAAATGACATGGCAACTGGGTGAAGAAGGGGATTAGGAGGGAGTGCACCTTTTTGAAGACAAGTGGAGGGGAAGGAGGGATGAGAGCAGGCAGGGTAAAGGGATAACATCTCAAATGTAAATACAGAGTATTTAATAAAAAAAAAGAGAAAAAGAAAAGAAATAAGAGCTAAGATGAGTAGAAGTTATTTCTGAGCCTCCTGAACAAACTTTTGCACTAGAAAGCACAGAAAAACTGTAGTTAAACTATTATAATAATACTTAATAGTCACTTAGCACTTTTTCTAATATTCATAACCACAAAATGTAAATACCAACTATAAGAATCAGAGTAGTCAAGTTCCAGTGGTATAGACAATTGCTCCCACTCTCTGTAACAACTTTCTGTTAAAATAAATCTAATCTGAAATTAAATAATTTATTTTTAAATCAGAACAAAAATTAAAATGGAAAATAAAAAGCATTATGTGAATAATAACAATTAGTTTTAAATGTTTTTCTTATTTTACTCATATACAGTCATGAATATTTAATTAGTATCTATAGGAATTGTGTGTCTATAGGAAGCATGCATGCAAGAGCTACATACACTGACCAAATAATTGAATTTGGCTCATTTATGGCAATAGATTGTGCCAGTCATGATAATTCAGTTTCATACTAGGTAGTTTTGAATCCATTGTCCCAGTAATTCTGCCATCTAACAAGTAATTCTTTAACTAGTGCTAATAAGTGAAAGAAAGTAATATATTGAAGCCCTTTAAGTGAGATTCCTGATAATTTCAGTGAATGCAGAACAGAATCCTAGAGTCCAGTGGGGACAGATTGAAAAATCTGGACCTAATGATGTTTCATTTATGAAATTAATTTGCTCTGTGTTATGTATGCAATAGAAAGCAGTGGTCCTTTACTGAGAGAGTGAAGAGGTCAGTTCTTCTTAGCAGTTTTAACCAATGAAGCAACTCCTTTTAACAATACTGAGAGACATAGAGTCACCTGCACACAACAATGGATTTCCATATGACCCTTGCATTGAGTAAGCTATATTGTCACTACAAATGGAGGCATTATATAGGGACTATTATAAGGAAGGTTTTGGAAGATCAACCATGCTTTCTTTAAAAGAGCCATGTGACACCAGGAGTCGCAGATGAAAACAAAAGAACAAAAGTTTCATATCAAAGTGTGCAGCATGGGGCAGCCTTCAAGATAAGAAAGAATAAAGGGCCATGAAGGGTTTCTTCAGAGGGTTAGCAGAAGACAAGTGATACAAAGCAGAGGGAGGGAGGGAGAGTGAGAGAGAGAGAGAGAGAGACAGAGAGAGACAGAGAGAGACAGAGAGAGAGAGACAGAGAAAGAGAGTGTGAGAGAGAGACACAGAGAGAGACAGAGAGAGAGAGGGAGAGAGGGGGGGACAGAGACAGAGAGAGACAGAGAAAGACAAAGACAGAGAGAGAGAATCGGCAGAATTCCAACTCAGAGAGTTCCCAATTCAAGGGACCCCAACTGGAGGGACTCTAATTCGAGGGGGTAATGATATAAAAAAATTGACAAAAATCACCAAGGTTATTTGATAAAGTCTCAAAAACTCCTATTATTATATATTTACCTAAAATTATATATAATACATGGAAGTATATTCCTGTGTATGTGTGTGTGTGTGTGTGTGTGTGTGTGTGTGTGTGTACTAAAGCTGAAATCCATCCCACAATTCTTTTCACAAGAACCATAGACTAATTAAAAAAAAAAAAACCCAAAAACAGTACTCTGCATAATCAATATCCTTTACAATGGCTGCTGATGTTAGTTCAAACTACTTGCAAAGAAATACAGACTATAGCTATTCCCTTTGGTTCCTCTCAGAGACTGAAGCTAAATAATGACTGGAAAATACTGCACACTCAAAATAGAGGCCTGAGATAATTTGAGCTATGTATAGATAAGAGATAACCTGAAAACTTCCTCCAATAACCTGAAAACATCCTGCAAAGGGAGGGAAGTTTTAATATTCCTATCCTCCTGTAATAGCTATGAACCCAGCAATGACCAACATGATAAATATAGTGCCCTAACATGTCAGTAGTAACAAATACTGGTCTAATTGGACTTAAAGATTACTCAACCAGAGGGAAACAATGCCTACTTTTTGAAACCTAGACAACTCCTTGGTCTAGTTAGGCCAAGGATCTAGAAGTTAATCTTGTATAGCTACTCTTTTAAACCAGCATAATTTATAATTACATTCTAAATCTCACCCTTATATCCACAGATACTTGTAATACTGCCTTGCTTCAAGGCCAAGTTTCAATACTGTTAGCTCTTTTAAAGCTAACAAGGAATATCAAAAAACAAAAACAAAAACAAAATTTGATGCAGTGCAAAGATTAAAGGGTCCTAGAGAGCAGGCCCAGTCCTGGTGGGTACATCTACATCACAATAATCTATAGGTCAAGGAACATCACCAGAGTGGGAATGAAAAGATAGTCAGAGCCAGAATACCAAGCAGTCGGCTGTGAAACTGTCTCTTATAGATGTGGTCATATAAACAAGATATGAACAGTGGGCAATATTAATACATACGCTAACAAGGGAGTGAGAAAATCTGGAGCTGTTAAGACTGGGTAAAGAACTATGTTAACTGATGAGTACTGAAGAATGAAGGATTATCCTGCCTCAGGGATGAACTACCTAACTTTATCCCGTACAAAGGGGTCATCCAAGATCTGATAGCATATATTCAAGCAAACAACAATGGAAGACACAATAGTTTTTATTCATATATCAGTGTATCTCTCTCTCTCTCTCTCTCTCTCTCTCTCTCTCTCTCTCTCTCTCTCTCTCTCTCTCTCTCCCACACACACCATGTGTGTGTGTGTGTGTGTGTAAAACATTAGTAATCAGGGAGGAGGCTACCATCTTTAGAGTGAGTGTTGTAGGAAAATTAAGCATGCCTTCTTCATGTCAGGTCTGCTCCAAGTTTGTGCTCAGTTAGGTTCTGTGCCCAATCTGAAGGAATACTGTTTATTTCACAAAATTTTCCAGATGACTTTGGAAAGGTATGTTAGTTTCAGGAGCACAGGAAGTAGGGTTATTAACACACCTCCAAGACCATGGACTTTATCTTCTGCCAGCTGTAACAGGAATCTGCCAAAAGAGGCCACGGAGGCTCAAAGCATCTTTTCTTACTTCTTTTTCTGTGAGGAATTGCTACTTCCAAGTCAAATTACATCTGTCACTTTTCTTTCTGTTTGGGCTGGCTGCATAAAGGGCCTCAAGTTGTGGTAGACAGTTACAAAGAGTTTTCCTTATTATTATTCTCCAACTGCATACCCCTCAGCCTCTTGTAGCAGAGATAAACTTACTTTATACTACTATGGTAACATTTTCTGCTACAAGCAGATAGAGCTGTTGAATGTCATTCTTTGGAGCAGTAAAATGGATGATTGGATGACTATAAAACCATTGGTGCCTTTTTAATGCTTAATTATCCATGATCTCAAATGACATGCTGGTGTTTGGATTTGAATTTGAGGTATCTCCTGAAACTCAAGTGTTACAGATGTAGTTGTCAGACAGTGAGGAGTGATCAGTCATGGCCTGACCCCCTGATGAATTTATAATATGATAGCATTTGAGGGATATGCAGCCTGGCAGGAGGAAGTTGGCCATGGGACTTTTCCTTCACAGTTGCATGTGGTTTTGGGTCTCTCCCTATATCATGCTCATTTGTGGTTGCCAAGCCAGCAATCCACAAAGCTGTCCTGATGCCATTCTGGAGCAATTCAGCCCACTCCAACTGGAAACTTTAAAATGGTGAGAATCAATGAGTCCTTTCTCAGGTTATTTTCCCTGGTGTTTTGTCATAACCTTGAACGGTCCAACCCACATCCCAAGTTACAGATCATCACAACAGTACCTGAATCTATCTACTTGGCAATTTACAGTAGAACTTAGGATTAATAAGATTTTTTTCTCTCATTTAATTGGTCCTTTATTATGTGCATGTGCACTTATGTGCATATATAGGACTGCATGTTTTGCCATGGTCCTTGTCTTACTTAGGATTTTACTGCTGTGAACAGACACTATGACAAAGGCAACTCTTACAAGGACAATATTTAATTGGGGATGGCTCACAGGTTCAGAGGTTCTGTTCATTATCATTAAGGCAGCATCTAGGTAAGCATGGTACAAGAGGAGCTTAGAGTTCTACATCTCCATCTGAAGTTTACTAATAGAATATTGGCCAGGAAGCTAGGATGATGGTCTTAAAGCCCACACCAACAGTGATACACCTATTCCAACAGGGTCACACCTTCTAATAGTGCCACGTGCTGCATATATAAACCATCACAGTGCCCATGTGATATTAGTTCAGATTACGAATTGCAGCAGTCAGCTCTCTCTTTCCATGTGCAGGTTGCAATGCTGGTTTCAGGTTATCAAGCTTTTCAGCAAGCATCTTTATACACTGAGAGATCTCATAGGCTCTGTAAATAGTGACATTTTAATTCCTATAGTTTATGAAGCAGACGGTAATGCTATTTCAGTAATCTAGTAGCAGGCAGTTGGTTCTCAAAGTAGAGACTTCACCTGGGGTCTCCATCTAACTCTAAAGCTGTATTGATAGTTCTTGTCTACCTATAATTTAATATGATGTGAGACAAGTTCCTATTCATACTGTTCGTATCAAGCAAAAACAAAATATATTCTAAAAGCTACCATTTGGTTTTCAGACTACATTTAACCATAAGCAGAAACTAAATTCAATTACCCAGGTGCTAGGGAACCTAGGAACTTCCCTTCAACTGAACAACCTCTGTTTTAAACAGCTGACTGTGTCCAGATATCTCAAGAACAACTTGTAAGGAGACTGTGGTCTGAATCCAACCTTATGAAGGACAATTTCTTCATCTTGTTGGCAGGGTCAAACAAGTTCATGTTCCCAGGCCCAGGAACAAGCTCCTTTCCCACTTCCTCAAATGTTTTCTTAATTAACTGTAAACTGGTAAATAATAAATAATTTGCTGTTTTCTAAACCAGTGTGCATCAGTTGTAAAATACATAACCATTTGCTGTTATGCCCTAATTTACTACATGATGCTGACCCAATTCTTTGTCCCTTTATACTCTGAGCTCTGGACCACATGACTAGGAGATGAATTAATGATCTTGAAGTCAAGTGTCCTGGATAAGCCCTGTCTACAAAAGTACTCCCTTGCTTGACCCACAGTGTTAAAATACAATTGGCTAACACCTCAGTTGATCTTACCTTCCCCTCACTTTGTATTTCCACCTTTTAAAATTGTTGTGCAACTGGTAACCTCCATGAAAGCTCAGAAAATAAGAGTTAAATTTTTAAGAGTCTGTATTTAAAGCAAGTTTTCTCAGCTTCATCCCCAAATCCAGCAATACTAGAGTTAAGTCAAAGCATAGCACATACACATCAGGTTTAGAATGAATATCTGGTACAATAGAAGATATCATTAGACTTTAGAAATACATCATAGACATCATCCAACTGTCCCAAATAGACTATATCCAGTAAGACCCATAATGGGAGCTAGAAAATGTTTAGACCTCCTAAAGCTTACTACTCCTATGTAAAATTTAAATTTCTGTTACAAAATAGTGTAAAATTCCTGTAGATTTCGGTAGCTATGTCATTGAAAGAGGATGATATCAGGAAATGAGATGAAGGTGAATGGTTGCATTGGTGAACACAACATCAAACTTAGTGAGCCAAACTGCAGACTAAGAAAACAGCCATTTAAACCTGTGTCAGTAGGTACATAAAGAATCATTGTTGCCTAAACCATACGATAAGGAATGGAGAAGAAGTAGAGATGAAAAGGGAGAAACAGGGACAGTAGGGCTAATTCATGTTGGCCCAAATCACAGTATAGTCCATGTCTTCAAAGTAGCAGGGACTCGGAGAGGATGGGCTTTTAATTTAAGATCAGTACCTAAGATGCTAAAGTATGAATAAAAGAGAAAAAATATAGTGCGTAAAACATTTAATATAAATATTTCAGAAATTATGCAATATATGATATAGACCCTGAGATTCAGCATGACCCTGCCTATGCATAAAATATTGTAGCATTGAAGAGAGACTTTGAAACTTACATAAAATAATTGCACAGTACAGTCAGTAGTCAAAGGACTGCTACACATATGGGAATTCTTCCCTCCAGAAACAAGTTATATGGGTCATAATGGTGGGACTGCAATTCAATGTTACTATTTTTCTTTGTCAGAGTAGCTCACACTATGAGCATGCACAGACAAAAAGCATGTTTGGGGTAGTGAGAAGGGTCTATCTTCAGTCAGGAGAGTGGCTACAGCAGATAGTAGCTTTGCTTGTCCCTTATCCTAGATGCTAGCTTCCAGCACAGACGTAGGCCATTACTGCCCAGTGCTTCCAGCTGGTGGTATTCTGTTATGGCAACAAGGCAGACTACGACAATAATATATCTCTCTCTTCTCTCTCTCTCTCTCTCTCTCTCTCTCTCTCTCTCTCTCTCTCTCTCTCTCTCTCTCTCTCTCTTCTCTCTCTCCCTCTTCCTCTCCTTCATCCCTTCCCACTCCTACTCCCCCTCCCTGCTTCCTCTTTCCTAGTAAAAGAACAAATCTTTGTGAATCTTCTGAACAATGGATTTATGTATAAAAGCATGCAACCTTTCGTACATTTCTCTTCTTAATGTAAGATATAATATTAAAACATCAGAGTCTAAAGAATTGTCAGAAAGGGTTTGTATGTTGGTTTAAGATTATATCATGAGTACCTTAAAAACAATGAATATTAACTAATTAATCAAAATGTCATTAAAATATGCCAAAGTAAACTTAGAAGGTCAATAATCTTAGCTCTATCAACATCTAGGAAATGTTATTTTCATAATCAAAGATAAGCAAAATCAACACAGAATAGTCTCATAAACAGCCCTCACTTCCACCCTGAGGACACTGGTTGGTCATTAGTACTCAGTCTAAGGAGAAGTAGCACTTCTTTCTGAGTTTATCTAATAACACTAATATGAGCTCCCCTCCAGAACTGATGTCTCAATAAGGAAAGAAAACTGAGAGCCACATGAAAATATCTGTACCAAAAATTCCAGCCGCAGGTGTTTCCAGAGTGTACTTGGGGTATAAACATGTGCCTAATTGCTATGCAATTAGTTTTCATTACTTTAGACCAGGACATGCCCACACTAGAGGGCCACAAAGTAGACTGCCTCTGTGATAACAAAGACCTAGAAAATAAAATTGAATCACATAAACAGATTTGATTGATAAATGCAAACTTTTTTGAACAGTGTTCATTTGATGAACTAAGAGAGATGATAAAACCATTCCTTTTTCTTAGGAAGTCAAGCTTACACTCAGTTTTGTAAACTGTACTTCCAAAGAGGAAGTGAAGCATTGTAAAAGCAAATATGGACCAAAAAAAAAAAAAAAAAAAAAAAAAAAAAAAAAAAAAAAAACTGATCTACTTGGGAAACCACGGAGGCAGCAGAAATGCTTAACCAGGAACAAAGAGAACAGGATGATCAATGCAGAGTAATATTGTCTCAAAAGTACGTATCAGCTTCTTACTGACTTCTTAGAAGCCAAAGGTCTTACCAGGTATCCTGATTATTTTCTCGACTGCCATGCAGGTATGTGCATACACTCATTAAGAATGCTTTGTTTTGCAGCAGGACATACAAGAATACTTGATTGTGTACACAGACCTCAACTGGAGTAATCTTTGAAAATAATTCTCATTCATTTACTATTGGAAAACAAGCATAGCTTTATCTGTGGAGCCATGGCCTTCCTAAGAAGAATACTCCAGCTTTTGGCTCATATAACCAATTCTCAAGTAGTAACAAAGCCTGTTTCTTATCTATCATACACCTTAGCTGATTTGATGCAATTAAACCTGATGTAGGAATTACAGATGAAATCTTGAGAATTTTATTAATCTCGAATTTCTAGATTTTCAAAAGTGATAGGCATGGGTGTTTTACTTTTTAATTCAACTCATCAGTGCCTTACAAAACTTACCTTCTCATCTTGGATAACTTAATGATGCAAAGAAGAGAGGTGGAAAGTGAACTCCAAGATGCCCACAAGCACAGTTCTGAGGTACACCACAGTAGATTATCAACACACACTTTAGGAGACTGGTCATTTTGTATTGAAGAATCCTCTCCAGAGACCAATTTCATAGTGTGCAGAGAGACTGCCAAAAAATGGGAAGATGAAATTATTGGGTATCGTTTCTGCAAAATACTGCCCTTAATTCCAGAAAAACTCCATGTGCTTCTCTGATTATTTAGGTGTGTAAATTTGTGTTAGGTTTTGACTAGCTTATTTCACAATTTTACAGTGATGTAATATAAATTCTGTAAACAAAACAAAAAATAATAAATAAATTACTGTCTCTGGCAATAAAATACATCTGCCCAATGAAAAATAAAATTCTCTGTAAGTCACTTTATCATTTAAGCTTCTGTAAAGTTTCAGTCCTCTCTCCTTGGTGGGCTTCCAACAAGACCAGGAAGGGAAGGCAGAGATAAGGAAGGAAGAGTGGCTTTGTGACATGTTCAACTGTATGAAATGGAAGCTCTAGAAGAAATGTGGGTCCTGAAAGGCTGATTAGGATGATTTATGGAAAGGGCTAGGAGCACTGCTCATGAGAGTATATTGTACAGAAAGATTAATGCTCCCTGCAGATTGAGTTTATGGCAATGGTGGCAAGCATTTGGTGAATGTTGTGCTACACTGACACCAATGGTATGTCCTTGTCTACAGTTTCTGGAATAGAGCTTCTTTAACCTGAAATTCCCTGAGTGGTGAGAGTCTATTTATAGATAGCCAGCTCGTCCCCCCATGTCCACGTTCATAACAGTAAGAAAACTTGGGTGGGCTTCTTTGGACAGCATAGGTTTTCAAGATCTTTAAGACCATAATTATTGATGAATGTATGGAGATCTTAAGTTACATATTTGTCCCTGACCTTCAGGGAGGGAAGCAGTACTAGAAATTATGGTGGATAAATTCTAAGATAAAGATTTAGGATTTTGTGTGTGATGAGGAACATGTTACATGGAAGGTGTGCAGGGAGGGTGAAATGTGAGAAAGCATTCTAGAAGGGTGTGTGATGAAGGTGTGAGGGAACTTCAGTACATGGCTGTGTGTCCAAAGAGCAAGGATGTTCTGTCATGATCTTGTATACACAGTCCTGCCACATCTTCTATTCATATCCTTTATGAATTCATAATCACTAAGTATGTTATACTCATGATATTTTAAGTGTGCTCATTCCCAAGTTTTTTTGGAAACTTGTCGAACTTGAAGTATAGAGTTTAGTGGTAACATTTGCATTCAAAGGGTAAGCAGCCTGGGTGCCTCTTGTGTCTGGCATCTGAAGAGCATAACACCTTGTCAAACGAGCCCTTGCATTGTGGGTTTGTCTGACTCTGGACCATTCATCAAGTGCCAGAGTATTACATGATGTTGGGGAAGACACACCACTCTAATCAAGCTTTTTTCTAAAGCACCAGTGACAGAGCAGAAGTGAGACAGAGAGGCTTGTGGAAGCCCTGAGATTGTGTTTGTAACATTCTAAAAAGCTTTGTTTGTGGTATTTCTCAGCACTCACCAGATGCCTGTGAAGTAGGAAGAAACATTATTTCTCCCAGGAAGAGAACTGCCCTAGGAGTTGAGCCATTTGTTTGAAGACAAGTCCCACCTTCAACAGAGGAGTTGGACCTTAATCCTAATTTCCATTTGATTTCAAGGCTCCCTTTTGGCTGTATAAGTATTTGATTTCAAAGCTTTCTATTTGAATTCTAAAATCAATTTAAAATAGTGAATTAAAGAAGCTTGCCTTCAGGAGCTAGGAATATGCGATGAAAGAGCAATGAAGGAATCTCATTTTGAAAACTGAGATCATTGCAAAGTCTGTATCAGAAGCCACATTAGCTTCACTATAGTCTTGTCTGAGCAGAATTAAAGCAGAAGTGTCCATGCATAGAAACTGTGGGAAAGACATGGACAAAAAACTAAGACAAGAAGATACTAGGGCTGGAAAGAGGCAGAGCCTGTACACCTGTTCCATGAGAAAGAATACAGAGGAGAAAATTCAGGAAGGCACAGCAATTTTTTTTCTTTAAGAGGTAAAAAGATGGAGACCAGAGAGGAGTGTATTGGGTTTCTGCTGTCTGAGGAAAATGTATATAGGTCCCTAGGGGAAAATCAGGTTAAAGACGACTTTCTAGTCACCATTAGTGTGTATAATTGAAACAAATTGTCCAGAGTACGCCTTTGGCAGGAATATACTGAGGGTCACCCCCTTCATAAATTGTAGGAAATAGTGTAATAGCTACTCAGACACTCTAACTTCTATATGCAATCCAGTCTTTATATGATGGCTTCTGAGAAAGAGAGGAAGGAAGGGAGAAAGAAATTAGTTCATAATTCAATTTTAATCCAATAAGTCAAATTAAGAAATAAATATGTCCTGAGAAGCTAAGATGCAGCTTAAGCTATTTTTAGAAATGACAAAACTCTGTTCTAAAATGAGTTCCCCAGGCTGGGGATATGAAGATGCACTAAAGTTTGTAATGTAAACTACTGTTTACATTTCATTGTTTCCCCAGGTAAGATGGGGCCTCTATGCAGAAGGAGGAAGCACAGAAGCACTGTCTCTACACATGGATGCACACATGAAGTGCATGCACACATAGACCCTTGCACATGTTGACAGATATGTACTTTGACCACACACACACACACACACACACACACCATACCACAGACATGAGATTGAAAGATAAATGAATGAATAAGTAATTATACAATATAATAAGTATAGAAAACTGAGAAAGACACTTAATATCAACTTCTGGCCACCACACATAAGCCTGTGACCTAAACACACATCACAAAGTAGCAAACAAAAGATTCAGCATTAATAGTCTCTCCTTTTAAAAGTAAGTACTTTGATTCTCACTAAACTAACATTAGGAAGTAAAATACATGCTAATTACAATGTTTGCGTTATAAGATGGTGTTCTTTGTTTTACACAAAGCAAAGGTACTCAGACCTAATTTTGTTTACAGACTAAAGGCTGAATGTAGCATCTTCAGGTTGTGAACTGAAGGAATCTTGAGAGAACTCCTTGCACTGAATTGTTATCATATATAGAAGACAGAAGGCAGAATATTGCTGCCCTGTGTCCTCTCCTCCCTCAGGGTAGCCAAGCTGGATTGTACAGGTGAAAGCAATACAGGAGGGAAACAAACACATCCCATCTGGTTTGTTTACTGGGGACATTTACTGGGGACAGGGGGAAGAAAGGGATATTTACACCTTTGGGGAGGTGGCCAAAGGTCTCTGGGGCTAGGTTTTTGTGGCTAGGTTTTTGTACCACTGGCCAGTGCAGGGGTGTTGAAAGATATTTCATCTACATATGGAGGGGGATACAAGGTGAGGATGTGGTGTGGAATACCTTGTAAGGTCAAACAAAGACTGAAGCCCGATAACTGTATAGGTAATAAATTCCTGCTAGGATTTAGTGGTTTTTTTAAGGTTGAGCTTTTGCAGGCCTGGATTGGCAGTGGGGAGAAAGCCAGTTCCTGCCATCCTCATATTTGAATAATCCGAGGTTGACATTCCAATGGTTGTTCTCCATAACCATGGGCCATTATGTCCCCACAGAATACAGAGTGTCACCACTAGGGGAAATGTCCTGTTGTCTTACTAACTGTGATCCTGCTGACCTACTCTCCTAGTTTTCTCCTGTGGACTGCAGTATCAAGCAGGTCAACCTCACTTTCTGGAAACAGGGCTTGCTGACTTGGGTTTGGCTCCTCCTTTTCTTCCCAGTCTGCTTTCCTTCCCCCCTGTGCTTGTAAGGTTACAGAAGAGGAAAAACAAAGACTCAAGATTCAGAGGAGCTAACCCATCCAGAGAAACGTAGCACAGCCTGATTCTTCACTGATTCAGTTATCATCCAACTATACAATATCGCCTAAAAATCCTAAGGTCCTATCTGCTCACAAAGAAAATTCCTTTAAATAAGCTCTTTCTTATCAGAAGTGCCTTTTATCACTCTACACTTCAGTTATTTGTGGGAAATTCTATATTCTGTTTAAATAATGGTTAAATAGGTGCTAGAATTAAATTTATAATGACAGTGTTTGGTTAGTTATGAAAATATCTTACAGAATGTTGTCATTTATAATATGAAAGATTTGAAAACTTATTTAATTCTTTGAGGTTTTTTTTTGTATTTTTCATTAGATATTTTATGTATTTACATTTGGAATGTTATCCCCTTTTCTCGGTTCCCCCCTTTCCTATCCGCCCTCCTTCTATTTCTATGAGGATGCTTCCTCTGTGACCCACCCACTCCCACCTCAGCACCATGGCATTCCCCTACACTGGGGTTTGTATGCTGAATTAAACTCTAGAATCTGATTAGATGGGCAATATAGTAATTGCCTATTGATGTCACAGGAACAAATAGACCAAGAATAGGACGGCTGTTAAAGCCTTGTGTGGTTTATAGATGGCTTTGTGTCATGAAGTGTCAAGTAAAGGGATGAATAATGCATACATATGAGATGATTAGATAAATCCTTATATCATTATGTTTCTATAATCTAAGGCCTAAATATAAATATAAATAAGGGTAAAATGCAGATCTTGCCATCTGAACTTGCAAAATGAAGCCGTAATTGTTTCTCGGAAGCTACATTTTCAACTGTTCCAGCCACTGTCTCTTAGCACTCATGCTAATCACGGAGATGTAATCTGGATTTTCAGAATTCTACAGCTGCGGAGTGGTGGGGTGAGGTAAGCTGCGGAGGCAACCTAAACTGTGCATGTCTCACACTGGTCTACTTCTCACCCTTGCCTTCAGCGTGCTTTTAGCAATAAATAAATAAATAAATAAATAAATAAAATTAAGAAATACTAGCTACCCATTCTCATCTGTTGCTGAAGCTAGTATTCAAAGGACCATTTGGCTTAGGCAGACACTGAACTTGCAGTCCTTATGCCTTGGTATCCAAAACACCTGGACTTCAGACCTTAATTGTAAAACATGGATTCTGGGATTTTTATTAAATATTTTTAGTGACATTGATTCAAAGCAGGATTTGACATTGATTCAAAATAGAATTTATAAAATGAATGTTATATATTTTCATTGAATCATTGAATATGCAGTGTGAACATAATTGCACAACATATATACATCACATTCCATTACAGAACAGCATCTACTGATTCCTCAGAACAACTTAATGCAAATATCCGTAGGAAAACAAGACTAAAATGCAGCTCTATTTCAGTGTTACTAGATGAACCTGAACATAATGTTTAAGGTGATCATACAAAGAGGATCACCAAGATGTATAATTAATTCATCTACGTCTCAGAGAAGGCTTGTCCTTAGAAAGATAATGTAACAGTAATAGTGTCAAGTGTACACATCTCAAATATTTTATTTACTTCTTAAACTGAGTAGAGATTGTGTCCTGTGCTGCACTCAGCTCTAAGTCCATCTTTGCAACACCAGGCAACACATGCACATATTTGCAGGGGCTGTGGAATACATTTGCAAAACAGCAGCACTGGCTTTCTCCTTGCAGGTGACAGGCTCACCAGGAACTCTGAGCCTTATTCTCAAGCTGAAATTTACTTGTGTTGTCATAAGCTGCTGTCTGTCCACTTAACTGCTACCAGATATTGTAGTTTTTATGGAATAGAAAAGAATTTACAAAAAGCAACAAGACAAAAAAGGTTCTAAAAAAATAACGCATTTTTTTTTTTGAGATTTCGACATCCTTTTCTTTTTCTTCTCAATTTTCAGATGTTTTCATGAACAGTGACTTGTCTCCCAGTGATGACCCCATTACTCTACCTATATCTACAGCTCTCTGGCTACTTTCAGAGCATGCCAGGTTTCTGATTCTCCTGTAGACAACCTATCATGCCTAATGAATATTGACTCCACTGCCCTTCAAATTTTCTAACAGTATCTCATCTCATAATTTTAGATATGTTTTCTAGTTAAGACCAATTAGATACAATCAATGATCCTGTAACCACCACCCTGCAACACACAGAGGCAAAGTTGAATCTCTATGGTCACCTCTCTCCTACTTTGATATATTATGGTGACAGTTTAGTCTAGAGATTTACATCCATAATCAACAGCAAAAAGCATCAGGAACCCTGTTTGTCAAGACCTTTTACAGAATCTGTAACTAAATCAGAACATGGGTGTTTTACTTCTCTCCTTCCATTTCCTTTCTTTTCATCTCTTCTTCTCAATTCTCCAAAGCTGGAGAAGAAAATGGTGAGGTATTTGGCTGTGTGTCATTTCAACAATGGATATGGGACAAATCAGCAGGCTTAAAAATCCAGATTAACACTTTGGATTTATTAAATTAAAATAGGTAAAGTGTTAGCCCTCTGCTTCTTAAACACAGCTTTGGATGCAGCTGAAGTAATCACAGAAGAGTCAGGTAGGGAAGGAAATGCAAAGCCACCCCGGTTTGCTTGTATCAATATGCTATTTTTTCTCAATATATCTATTACTTTAAAATAAGACTTAAAAAAAGAAAACCTGACATTGGCTTTACAGAGAATGAAGCAGTATAATTGCCCCCAAAATTAAAAAGATGAGATGATCAAAATCATTTTTAAAAAGAAGCCAGAAGCACAGTTAATCCATAAAACTTGTACATGAAGTCATTTCCTACTCTCGCAAGGAACTTCAAGTCCAACATGTAAACATCTAAGCAACTGGAAAGGACCCAGAAAACAGAGTTAACCAAACCAGAGTCCATAAAAAAGAGACCAGCTGACAGAAAAGAAAGAGGCTTGCTCTAAATACTAAAAAAAAAAAAAAAAAAAAAAAAAAAATTCAGATCTTCAGAGAATATGTGACATTATAACGATCTTCTTTGAAAATGCCTTCTTTTAATAAATTCTTGAAATATATTTTAAGATATTGCAGTGACATCATTCTAAAGTTCAAATTCAAGAGAGGTTTATTTTGTTGTTTGTGTTGTTTTAAACAATACAAAGTACAAATCAAAGTCTAGATGTGCAGTCTGTAAAGGTCCAAATTCATCCAACAATCCTTTAGAGCTAACCAGGAAGGATAGAAATTTTATCTTCCAAATAAGTCTTCATAGCCTTTATTTTATTAAGACAGACCTTGAAGAGTGATTGGATCATAGTAAAAATGAACATTTCCTTCCACAACTTCCTAGAGGAGGGAGTGTCTGGCACTATTAATGACTAAGCCACAGAGGTTCAGTAATTTCTTAGATCATGTTATTTTTCCAATTTTCTTGGATGAGTTTTAGGATGAGAAAACTAGCTAGTAAAAATTTTTGTGTGATCTCTAATACGTTTAATATGAATGAAGAGTAACTCATCAAAATAGCAGACAGGTTTATTTCTCTGAATATAGCATTATTTTAAACCTTCTTAATAAAAAATATTATTATTTCTTTTAAAATCTAAAGCATTTAATTAAATATTTCCCTTTGCATATATATTTCCAAGCCTTAATTTATTATTCAAATACAATTTAATCTAGTGGTAATTAGATTAGATTAGATAGATAGATAGATAGATAGATAGATAGATAGATGATAATAGATAAATGTCCATCATACTAGAGTTTGTTTTCATGTGGATTTATCTATGCCTTTTTCCTTGTCTGCATTTTTCCAAGTTTTATCTTTGCTTATGTTAAAAGTCAAGAATAGACATTTGATATCACTCTCTACAATACTAATAAAAAATCTATACTCTAAAGAAAAACGTTTTGTTCTTACATTCACACCTATGGAGTGTCCTGATGTGATCCTTGTTCTGTTCTGTCATGACCACTGAAGACACACAAGGCTAATTTTCAGTTTAGAAACTTGACAATATCAATTGATTAACTCCACATTTGTTTGAAAATACATTCTGAACTCATTCTTCCTCTTGTCATCGAACTTGACAATTCCTCTTTCTCACTTCACCACCTGCAACTCTGGTGTGAGCCGCTTAAATTACACTGTCAGTGTGCCACCACATATCTCTGGTGTGAGCTGCCTAACTTACACTGTCAGTGTGTCACCACAATATCTCTGGTGTGAGCTGCTTAACTTACACTGTCAGTGTGTCACCACAATATCTCTGGTGTGAGCCGCCTAACTTACACTGTCAGTGTGTCACCACAATATCTCTGGTGTGAGCCTCCTAACTTACACTGTCAGTGTGTCACTACAATATCTCTGGTGTGAGCTGCCTAACTTACACTGTCAGTGTGTCACCACAATACCTCTGGTATGAGCCTCCTAACTTACACTGTCAGTGTGTCACCACAATATCTCTGATGAGGAAACCTGCCATGACCTTTCATATGCAATGGATCCTTTCTGCCCTTCCATTAAAATGTCTCCTCCCATTTTATTCTCTGGCTACAACCTCGCAGTTACCCATTTAGCTGGTACTTAGAGATAACAATTTCCCACTTCTATTCAGCAGAGTTCAGGTACTAGTAAAGTACCATGGTTGGAAGCAACAGGGCTAGTAGCAGTGAAGAGGAATAACCATCATATTGAAAGTCCCTGAAGAAGGTTATTATAGAAGCTGACACTTAGCCCAGAATGATGAGTTGATACTCCAGTAGTAAACCCTGATATCACCATCCTCTATTTCTCTCACTGTGTTCAGTGGGTAGTGTGTGCCAAAGTCCAAGAAGCTTAAGTGTGTGTGTGTACACATATATGTGTGTGTATGTGTTTGTGTTTTCACACATATGCCATCTACTTCACAGGGTAAGCATTTAATTTTATGTGGCAATTTAAAAACTAAGAATAATAAATAAAGCTGAGGGCACAGGAAGAGGAAGCAGAAGAGGAAGAGAAGAAGGGAGGTAGAATAAGGAAAGGAAGGACTGATTCACTCCCTAACTGCTAGTTAATTAGATATTTTTGTCATTGCTCATTCAGGCTACAAATAGATACACTAGTCCAATTCCCTATCTGCCCCCTCATTAGCAGATGTCTCTGCAGTGTCCTGTTGCCTGTAAAAGCAACGAAATGTTGCACACAAGACTTAGTATTGCAAAGGTGATTGTTTACACATTTTCTCAATCGATCTAATTCTGCTGACCCTAAGAACTTAGCCTTACATTTTCTTGAGAAGACAACTAAGTCATCAAATGGAATAATAACTTCCCTCACATCAGACATCTATGAAATAAATTATCATAAAAATATAAATATATAGAGCCCACAGTCTGTTCAATGAACTTTTCCAAGTCAGTAAGTCTGTCTCATTTTGGACCTAGAGTACACCAATAATTACAATATTATTATCAAATAAATAAAAAGAAATCATGAAAGTGAATGAAACAAGGGAAGGTATATATGGGAGGAATTGGAGGGAAAAAAATCAAAGGGAAAATGACACAATTATACTGTAATCTTGCAAACAGTCCTTAATTATAAAATAAACACCAACCACTGTCTATTTCTCTCAATTGCACAGATCTATGTGCTTGTTTTTGGCTTTTATGCTTCCCATCAAATAGTTGGCTTGTGTTTGAAAAATAAGTGCATCCCCAGGAGTCCTGCCCCTTGTGTACTCTTGGTTCATACAGTCTGGCTGGTTAGAATGATATCAAATTATTGGATACAACCAGAATTTATACTCCACAGTCACTGCATAGAATTCTTACAGGTGCATCACATCCTACCCTTTCTCCTGAGCCGTTTCCAATTTGAAACTGTTCCAAATCGTACTGTCATGACTGTGTGGCTTTTGCCTATGTACATTTTCATACACATCTACTCTATAGGACTTTAGAGTGAAATTACTGGGTTGGAGATTTTGGAATACACTTCACATAGTTGTAATTAGTTCCAGGGCTTTGGATAAGTGTGTGGACCATCTGTAGCACTTACCACGTCCTCAAGCATAATTCTGTGCATGGCCCACTCACAAACATACATTCAATCATACATTTGCGTGTTTGTGTATGATTATAGGCATACTTGCACAGGTAGGAATATGTATATACATAATATATATGTGAAGAATATGAAATAATTATTATATATAAAATATTTATTTTGCATTTGTCCTATACATATAGTATGTGCAAAGAAAGAAATAGAGCAATTTGTCATGTAGGAAACACTCTGTTAAAATTGCCCAAACCTCTTTTTACGATAATAAGAATGCAATCTGATACCCTAATTCACAGTGAATCAAAGGGAAAATAATAACAAACAGCTCTGATTTCTACACTTCCTATCATTCAAAGCAGTTTTAAGAAATTGAAGTTCCTCAAATAAATAAAACTGATTTTGGTTTCTTCCCATTCCTGAAACCATTAACCTTTCAAGCTGTATATGCTACCTGAGTTGATGGTGTCTGATGACAAAGAATCTAGATCCTGCAGTCAGGTTTTACTAAAATATTATAAAAATATCATTATCCATGCTTGCAGGAAAACAGTAGATTGTGATCAGCAGTACGGCAGGGAGTAGTCTGAGTTCTTTTCATCTTGATCCAACATAGTGAACAATCTTATTATACCCTGACCATTTATTTCTCACATAAATGTACAAATTGTGGGACATTTTTTACCCTCCTATCTACTATCAATCCACCCTCTTCTACTACCCTCATGTTCCCTCCCACACTGATGTCTCTTTATTGCTGGTATTGCTTTAATCACAGTGGTCTTCCTTTTCAGCCTCATGAGGACTGTGGTGGCTTTGGGAGCTCAGATCCATCTACAGTTGGAGACAAAGGATTGTCCTAAATTGTGTGGTTCCTATTTCATTCTATCACTTATAGTTCTTAATATGTTTGAATTTTACTTCAAAAATAATGTCTGTGTAGACAAAACAGTGTTCTTTAAAAATAACAGCTGACTGATTGGTTTTAGAATATACTGAAGATGTCATTGTAAAAGTACTATGTATATTGAGTTCTTTACTTCAGCTGACAAAATGTCTATATTGAATTTTGTTCACCTGATTTAACAGGGTTCAGCTATCATGAGCAGTTTAGAGATTTTCTTTTTTTTATTATTGGATATATTTTGTTTACATGCCAAATGTTATCTCCTTTCCCGGATTCCCCTCCATACTCTTTATCCCATCTTCAACTTGCTTCTAAGAAGATGTTCACCCATTCACCCCTCCTGCTCCTACACTGAGGCATGGAGCCTTGGCAGGACCAAGGGCTTCTCCTCTTACTGATGCACAACAAGGACATCATCTGCAATGTGTACAGCTGGAACTATGGATCTGTCTACATCTATTCTTTGAATAGTGTGCTTGAAAGCTCTGGTTTTTTTTTTTGTTTGTTTGTTTGTTTGTTTGTTTTTTGTTTTTTGTTTTTTGTTTTGTTTTTGTTTCTTGGTATTGTTGTTATTACAGGGTTGCAAACTCCTTCAACTCCTTCAATTCTTTCTCTAACTCCTACCTTGAGGACACTGTTTTCTCAGTTCAGTGGTTGGCTGTGAGCATCTGTCTCTGTTTTTGTCATACCCTGGAAGAGCCTCTCAGAAGACAGCCATATCAGGCTCCTGTCAACATTCACCCAGGTTAGTGGCTGTATATGGACTGGATCCCCAGGTGGTTTTCTAACTCATATTTTCCATTAAGTTATCTTGGAATATAAGCAACTCAATGTCAAAACATTGCCTGCATAAAAAAAGATCCTCATAGAAGTGTAGTCAGATATTAGGCAAACATACACAAATGAGCACACATGCATGCACACTCACATATATTCCTATATTCATAAAATACCCAGATACACATTACTGCAGCTAAGTCCATACCAACATAAAATATGACTTTTTCCTACATATTTTCTTCTGAAAGCCATCTTCACTCAATAAAAGCCACATTTCTGAGGCATTTAGTGTGAGTTGCTATTTATGCCAGTCAATAATTCACATCATCTGCAAAAAACATGTTTATATCCTTTCCACACCCTTCAGAGATGAAAGGAAGGAGTCTGTGTGCTAAAATGGCCTCATGTGCCCAAATCATGCAAATTTTCTCAACCATTTCCTAGCTTTGCAGATGTGAAAATTGCTTCTGAGATTTTTTTTTTCCTTGTGAGTAGGTATACAACGGTATGAATCTCAAATCAGCTTTTGTCCTGTTCCATAGTTCTGAAATATCACTCTGCCAATGATGAGAAAGATTGATTACTGAGGCATTGTGCAACCCTGAATGGAGTCTAATCTTCTATTTTAGTCTTTTATGAGGCAACTGGATAAAAAATTACAAATGCAAAAGACGTACATCCCTATATGCTTGTGCATAGACTTACATAAAACAGGCATGTATGATATGACAGCCTAACAGGAGCAAGAACTTCTGTAACACTAGAGAGATGTGGAGAAGCTTTGGCACTGAACATTAGCTAGAACAACTGATACGGTTTGGACAACATGCTACAGTGACAGATAGAAGCCCCTCAATGACGGTTTTTATTCTCAAAGGATCCTGGGATCACTTTCATTTTCAGCTTATTTTCTGTCAGGTAAAGATGGGCTGGTATGTTGTCCAACCTCTTGAGCCAATTTTTTTGTATTTTTTTATACAGCATTCATATAACCAAGTAACTCATTTTAGGGGAAAAATCGTGATTCCAAGACACCAGAAAATCATGTAAACCTACAGAAGAAATACAGTCACAAATGGCATTTAAAATCTTAGAAATAAGCAGTTTGTTTTCTACCAAGAAATTTATGTTGGCCTTTTAAATCATGTAAGAAGTTTTATTTTTTGAAGATATAAAAAAATATATATGTAATGATAATGTATTTGGGTTAAAATCCTTGCAAACCGAATCCAAGAACACATCAAAACGATCATTCATCATGACCAAGTAGGCTTCATCCCTGGGATGAAGGGATGGTTTAACATTAGGAAATCCATCAACGTAATCCACCATATAAACAAACTCAAAGACCAAAATCACATGGTCATCTCACTAGACGCTGAGAAAGCACTCGACAAAATCCAACACCCCTTCATGTTAAAAGTCCGGGAAAGAACAGGAATCCAAGGCCCATACTTAAACATAATAAAAGCAATATACAACAAACCAACAGCCAACATCAAACTTAATGGCGAGAAACTTGAAGCAATCCCACTAAAATCAGGGACTCGACAAGGCTGCCCACTCTCCCCCTACCTATTCAACATAGTACTGGAAGTCCTGGCTGGAGCAATTAGACAGCAAAAGGAGATCAAGGGGATACAAATCGGAAAGGAAGAGATAATAACATCACTCTTTGCCGATGACATGATAGTGTATTTGAGTGACCCCAAAAATTCCACCAGAGTACTCCTACAGCTGATAAACAAGTTCAGCAAAGTGGCTGGATACAAAATTAAATCAAACAAATCAGTAGCCTTCCTGTACTCAAAAAACAAACATGTGAAGAAAGAAATTAGGGAAAACGTACCCTTCACAATTGTTACAAAAACTATGAAATACCTTGGTGTGACTCTAACTAAGCAGGTGAAGGACCTGTATGACAAGAACTTCAAACCTCTAAAGAAAGAAATTGAGGAGGATCTCAGAAAATGGAAAGATCTCCCATGCTCATGGATTGGAAAAATCAACATCTTAAAAATGGCCATCCTACCAAAAGCAATCTACAGATTCAATGCAATCCCCATCAAAATTCCAATCCAGTTCTTCATGGAACTGGAAAGATCAATATGCAATTTCATATGGAATAACAAAAGACCTAGAATAGCGAAATCCATCCTCAACAACAAAAAAACATCTGCGGGAATCACTATCCCTGACCTCAAGCTATATTACAAGGCAATTGTGCTGAAAACTGCATGGTACTGGTACAGAAATAGGCATGTGGATCAATGGAATAGAATAGAAGATCCAGAAATGAGCCCTCATGTATATGGTCACCTGATTTTTGACAAAGGAGCAGTAAACATTCAATGGAAAAAGGACAGCCTATTTAACAAATGGTGCTGGTCTAACTGGCACTCAGCATGCAAAAGAATGAAAATAGACCCGTTCTTATCTCCTTGTACAAAGCTCAAGTGTAAGTGGATCAAAGATCTTCACATTAAACCAGATACACTAAAACTATTAGATGAGAAAGTAGGGAAAACCTTAGAACACATAGGTACAGGAGAAAATTTCCTGAACAAAACACCAATGACTCAAGCTCTAAGGTCAAAGATTAACAAATGGAACTTAATGAGATTTCAAAGTTTCTGTAAGGCTAAAGACATAGTCAAGAAAACAAAACGGCAACCAACAGAATGGGAAAAGATCTTTACCAACACCACATCAGATAGAGGCCTAATCTCCAAGGTGTATAAGGAACTCAAAAAGCTAGACACCAGAGAATCAAATAACCCTATTAAAAAATGGGGTACAGAGCTAAACAAAATGTTTTCAGTTGAGGAACACCGAATGGCCGAGAAACACCTGAGGAAGTGCTCCACATCTTTAGCCATCAGGGAAATGCAAATCAAAACAAACCTGAGATTCCACCTCACACCAGTCAGATTGGCCAAGATCCAAAACTCAGATGACAGCAGATGCTGGCGAGGCTGCGGAGAAAGAGGAACACTTCTCCACTGTTGGTGGGGTTGCAAGCTAATACAACCACTCTGGAAATCTGTCTGGCGATACCTCAGAAAATTGGATATAGTACTACCTGAAGACCCATCTATTCCACTTCTGGGCATATACCCCAGAGACACTTTAATACACAACAAAGATATATGCACCACAATGTTCATAGCAGCTCTATTTATAATAGCCAGAAGCTGGAAGGAACCCAGATGTCCTTCAGAAGATGAATGGATACAAAAATTGTGGTACATATACACAATGGAATACTACTCAGCCACCAGAAACAATGACTTCACCAAATTCTTAAGAAAATGCTGCATCTAGAGAATATCATCCTGAGTGAGATAACCCAGACACAAAAGAACAGACCTAATATGCAGTCACTGATAGTGGGATACTAACCCCAGAGGCTTGCACTCCCCCAGAAACAACTCACAGACTGTATGAAGTCCACGAAATAAAGAAAACAAAAAAATATACATATATTTACAAAAAAGAAGACTTTGATTATTTCCATGTTGCGTTTTGTTTTGCATGTACTTTACGCATACTGTCAAGCCCTTGAAAAAATCAAGTACTGACTAAAAAATAATTCACAGGGTTTTATGTAAAAATTATTTCAATGTCTGAAAAAACAGTACTGACAATAATGTATAATTTTAAGCAAAAAAAAAATGTTTAAAATCTGAACATTTATCTTTGTTTTGTAAAATAAAGTCGTTAAAAAAAATAAAATAAAAAAAAAAACTCAATCCAGTGGAACTAGCAGGAACATGGTGCTTGAATAAAACCTCAACCCACTCTGAGTGAAAGATTTCACTGATGCAGAAGGGCTTGGAGGTAGCCTTTTCTGGATGGCTTTTCCTCTCTACCACAGAGTATTTCTATTAACATCTGAAGGAGTCCTCTGGCTTGTGTCTTGGTTACTGCTGTGTTGCTGCTAAGACACCATGACTAAGGTACTTAGCAAACAAGCTTTTTGGGGTAGCATGCTTACAGTTTGACAAGGTTTTTCTATGATCACCAATGGGGAATCACAGCAGCAGTAGGCAGGAGAGCTTCATCCTGACCTATAGGCAGGAGGCAGAGATAGACTGGACCTGGTATGGGCTTTTGAAATTTCAAAGACTTCTCTAGTGACATACCTTTTCCAATACTTAGCACTTCCAACTCCTTCCAAAATGATACCACTAACTGGAAATCAAACATTAAAATATATAAGCCAGCGGAGCCATACTCATTCAAACCAGTGTATCTTTAAAAAAATTAATGAATATTCTCTGTATTTCTATTACAAATGTTACAACCTTTACCCCCCATCTCCTCTCCTGTCCCACTTTACATGAAGATGCTCTGTCTCCCAACCACCCTCTCCACCTCAGTGACTTGGAATTCCACTACACTGGGAAAATGTCCCTTTGCTGGATCAAAAGACACTTCTTCCCTTGATGTCAGACAATGCCATCCTCTGCTACATATGCAGCTAGAGCCATGGGTCTCTTCATGAGTGCTAATTAGTTGGTATTTTAGTACCTTGGAATTCTGGAGGTTTTGGTTGGAAATGTTCTTCCCATGGGATTGCAGACCCTTTCATCTCCTTCAGTTCTTTCTCTAGCTCTTTCAATGGGGACCCCATGTTCAGCCTGATGGTTAGCAGCAAGAATCCTCAACTGTATCTGTATGACTCTGGCAGAGCCTCTGAGGACACATCCATATCTGGCTCCTGCCAGTAAACACTTCTTGGCATCAGCAATAGTGCCTGTGTTTGGTGGCTGCATATGGGATGATTCCCCAATTGAGGCAGTCTCTGAATGATCTTTTCATCAATTCCTGCTCCTCCATTTTTTCCGTCTTTCCTCCTGTGAGTGTTTTGTTCTACCTTCTAGGGACTGAGGCATCTACATTCTGACCTTCCTTCTTTTTGAGCTTCATACAGTCTCTGACGTATTTCATGGTTATTCACAGCATTTGTGGGGCTATTATCCACTTACCAGTGAGGGCATACCATGTGCGTTCTTTTGTGACTAGGTTACCTCACTCAGGGTGATATTGTCTAGTTCCATCCATTTGTCTAGGAATTTCATAAAGTCATAGTTTCTAATAGCTGAGTAGTGCTGCATTGTATAAATGTACCACACTTTTCATATCCATTCCTCTATTGAGGGACACCCGAGTTCTTTCCAGCTTCTGCTATTATAAAAAACAGTGTACCTTATAATCAGCAAGATGGCTTGAAGCAGGGACAGCGGCATAAATGAAATACCCACATGCCCTAACATCTCCACTGTCTTGGGCAACTTCTGGAGTCTAGGAAATCTGCATCCTCTTAAAGGAAGCTGGATCTCAGAAATGAAAGAAGAGGGGAAGGATGATAGAGAGAGAAGTCTAATCACTGAATTTTTTAATACCACTTATCCACAGTCATTCTGAAGCTCTTTGGGGCAGAGCTCTCCCTTAGCACAAAAGTGAACTGGGGTAACTGTGATATTAAGTTTGGAATATAATTTTCTGTCTAATATATCTGTTAAAGTATTATAAAACATTAGTGATGAACTAAGTAACCTTAAAAAATGAAGTGATTTTCTTTTTTTTGAACAACTTTATTTTTACAAACAAAGATAAATGTACAAATTTTAAGCATTTTTGTATAAAAGTATTCTAATACATTTTTGTCAGTGCTTGGCTTTTTTTCCCAAAGGTTTGATAGTGTGCATTAAGGTCTTACTAGTTACAATGAACATAATGTACGTGTAAAACAGGATGTAACTGGTAATTAGTCAAAGTTTTCTTGGTGTGTAAGGATTGAGCATAATGGTTTTTTTTCTTTTCTTTTTTTTCCTTGAACTTCACACAGTCTATGAGTTGTTTCTGGGGTGTTCAGAGCTTTCTGGGGTTAGTATCCCATTATCAGTGACTGCATATTATGTCTGTTCTTTTTTGACTGGGTTATCTCACTCAGGATGATATTCTCTAGATGCATCCATTTTCTTAAGAATTTCATTAAGCCATTGTTACTGATAGCTTTTTGTATCCATTCATCTATTGAAGTGATTTTCCCCTACTGTTAAAATGGCCTGTACCAACCTCACTTCTTGCTGCTTACTTTTTCTCCCACCAACAAAACTAAATATGAATAAAAGGACTTAAATTGAATTCTACCACCATTTGACAGCAGCACCCATGGGGTTCAATATTTTTATCAGCATTATCCTGGTGACACACATTTTAGCTCTAAGGTTGCTATGGACAATGATTTCTGAAGAAAACCAAAGAATAAAATAATTAATTTGAATATGCACTAAATTTTAATATCACAGACACTTGACAAACATCTCAAGCCATATTATTCTTGTCCTAAATATTGCTCTTGAGTTTGTCTTCTTAAAGTAAATATTCTTTGGCAAGCATGCCCATTAGATCATTCCCTAATCCATTCTCACTCTCTGTGTCCTCAAAGACTTTGAGACTAAAATAGAGAGGTTGGAGATCCTCCTGCATTTCTACTGAAAAACTGAGTCCTACCAGGAGCCCCATCCTCACCAGTGGCCTCCTGGTCTTCATTTCCTTAATTCTTGGAGTCTTTGAGTTGCTTTAAGGGTGTTACATGTCATCTGGGATCCCCTCTTGCTCACTCTCATCCTTGGCCTCTGAGGAATCTGTTAAGGCTGTGACAGTGGTGATCTGCCTATCCCATGTTCCTTAGCCTCTGTCAATCACACAGTCCCCAGTTCAGCTTACTCTCTTTGGTTTTCCTTTACTTGAGATATGTAATCTTTCTACTCCCCGGTTAGGGAAGTAGATAAAGAAGAAGCACCCTTATGAATCTCTTTGTAAAGTGTCAGTTTACTTACTGAATGAATCTGTGACTTTAAAGTCTATTGTTCCTGTCTAGCTGAGCTAACTGTTCAAACATTCACGCTTCTGGGATATAAGATGTCACTACAAACTCAGTTCTTTTGAACTCATCTTTCTTCAAAATTTGGTTTCCATCCCCTTGAGCCCAGCATTTCTTGTCATGGCTTTGTCGTCTTCATAGTTTTGCTGATCATCTTTATCTCCTGAATTCCAAACTTCCTATCCTTGCTCTTTGAAAAATAAAATAAAATACTGGAGTTTAGCCATTTTTCTACTCCTCTGTAACTAACAGTCCTTATGTGATGATACACCCACACTGTTCAAACAACTCTTGCAACCTGCCTTTCTCCACTCCTTGTCAGTGCTTTCTGCATCCCACTGTCTTCCGTGCAGATCCTTGCTTCCAGCTTCATGTCTGCTCTCACTGCTGTAGCCTCAGTTAAGTGTGTATAAAATTGTCACATCTGAAACAAACCAAATGGTATCTTTAATATGTGGTAGATCTTTCTGTGTTTGCTTCTTGCAGGGGAAAAAAAGGAACTCAACTTAGTTTGGCTATGGAATAATTTTCTATTCTTCTATATAATTATGATTTATTACCAGAGCCTTAATTTAAGTCCTAACAACTCAAAGCTTGCATTTTTAGAAGTCTCTTCATTGCTTCCTGTAAAGAAAAGAATCAGCCCTTCATCTGTGTTTAATCATTTTGTATTCACGCTCTCTACAACCCTTTCCATGGAACAGGAAAATAGAGTGATTCTAAAGTCTTACTGGGTTTGTATGCAACCCAGGAGATGCCAGTGTGCTGTAATGTTTTAAATTTATTCTCTTCACACAAGACACTTGGAAATTCACCCTATTTGCAAATTTGCCACGCCTCATCTTCCCAGGCTTACCACTGTACCTGCTGACTCTTAGCCATTTCCTCATAGAGACTCCGTTTCTCTGCCCTCATTTTCCTGAAAGCATCTTTCTCCTTTCCCAAAACCTCTAATTAAAGGCTTTCTTGCAATTCATAATCACAAAAAGAAAAGAGAGCCTCTTTGTGGTTCATTAGCTAACTAACCTAGTCTGTAATATTGAGGCATATAGTTATTCAACAAACACCATTGGTATAACAATAACCTCAAGTTACTAACATTCTAGATAATTATATATTATATAGTTGAATAAACATATCTCTGGGGTGTTGTAGTTTGCATAGGTATGGCCCACAGAGACTCATGTGTTTGAATGTGTGTCCTAGGAGAGACTAAACATCTCAAACTGTAATCCAGGTTCAATTAAATGTTACCCTTTAAGAGTTGCCATGTTTATGTGTTTCTCTTCTTATCAATAAAACTCTAACTGAGACACTAAATCTTAAAAAATAAGATATTTAAATTTAAGGATCTTTACCTGAAGATGATGTCATCCAAAGGCAGATAAGCAAATGTGTCACACAGATTTCCCTCCAAAAATCCTTTTCCAGACCCTCTGGTTGGTATCATTTTTCAGTAGCACTGTAGTCAGATACACACAAGCAGAACTGGAGCTAAGAAGTCAGTTCTCTTGAGGTGTATAACTTTCTTTTACAATGTTCGGAGGCATATGGCAAATTATAAATATTTTTGTAAACAAAATGCATGCTGACTTGTTAAATATAGGTTCGCTATAATGTAATGAAGAGATAATTTACAGAATAAAACATCAAAATTGGGAATGGGACATAATGCTTGTCCATTTAGTATTCATATAAATGTCAACCCCACTGGAACATTTCTGCCTACATTCTCTGCTTCTCTGTGGCTCCAAGAAAACATTACATATGGGACTGTATTTGAATGTAATGAACTGTGTTGTATTTAAATAGGGATTATCTATATGATAAACTATTTACTTTGCTTTTTTATTCACTCCCAGCAGACATTTACTGTATGATTTGTTAGTGGAAAAAAGAAAAGACAATTATAACTGAATGTACCTGATAGAAACTTTGAAAGTGTTGGTTGGTTTAGTTTCTTGAGGGAAAAAATTATTTTACTGCCATGTAAAGTTACGACTCACATTGAGATCACAATATGTGATGCTATTACTTAACTCACATGATGATATCCCAAAATATTTCCAGCCTTGTCTTTAATGGAAGCTTGAAGTCCTCTATACAGAAGTATAAGCAAATGTCCCATTAATCTACAGCACAGTCATTAGCTCTTCCTCCAGTTCCCAGAATGCACACGTGTATGGGCTTTGTTGTCTGCTTTGGCTGATTTAAACCTTCTGTTTCAGACATGTGTTTTCCTTCCTCCTTTGCTTTTCCAAATTTGAATAATTATGAAATCACTCCTGTGGTTGTCCCCAGAGACCTTTAGTGTCTCCAAATTTTCCTATTGACCCTACTTTAAGCTGGGTCAAACTATTTCTTTTTTTTTCTTTTTATTTTTTTGTTAATTAATTCTTTTATTTGTTTACATTTATTTTTTATATTACAATTTCTGTTTTTAATTTTATTTTTTTAAATACTCCAGATTTTATTTCCCTTTTGGTATGCCCTCTGACAGTTCCCCTTTGTATACTTCTTCCCCTCCTCCCCCATGTCTATAGGAAGACAGAGGATGTCTCCACACTCCCCACTCCACCAGTCCTCTAAACTCCCTGGGACATCCAGTATCTTGAGGGTTAGATGCATCTCCTCTGACTGAAATCAGACCCAGCAGTCCTTTGCTGTGTATGTGTTAGGGACCTCATATCAGCTGGTGTATGCTGCCTGGCTGGTAGTTTAGTGTCAGAAAGATCTTGGAGGTCTAGCTTAATTAAGTCTGCTGGTCTTCCTACAGGGTTACCCTCCTCCTCAGCTTCTTCCAGCATTTTCTTAATTCAACAAGGGTCAACAGTTTCTGTCCATTTGACAGAATACCCTTCCAGAATACCCCATTCACACCCTCCCATTCCATTCCTCCTCTATCCCTTTACCTTTGCCTATATGAGGGTGCTCCTTCACCAACTCACTCATTCCTGCCTTTCTACTCCAGCATCTCCATAAGCTGGGGCATCAAGCTTCTACAGGACCAAGGGCCTCTTCTCCCATTGATCTCAGATAAGGCAATCCTCCGTTACATATGTATCTGGAGCCATGGATCCCTATACTCTTTGGTTGATGGTTTAGTCTCTGGGAGCACTGGGTGGTCCAGTTAACTAATATTGTTTGTCCTATGGGGTTATAATCCCATTCAGCTCCTTCAGCCCTTCCCCTAACTCTTCCATTGGTATCCCAGGGCTCGGTCTGATGGTTGGCTATAACGATCTGCATCCGCATTGGTGAGGTGCTCATAGAACCTCTCAGGGAACAGCCATATCAGGCTCCTGTCAGCAAGCATTATTGACATCAGCAAAAGTGTTGGGGTTTGGTGTCTGCTGATGGAATGGATGCCTATATGTGTGTTTATTGTGGGGAGGATCTCTGGATGTCCTTTCCTTCAGCCTCTGTTCCACTTTTTTGTCTCTGTCTTTTCTCTGGACAGAAATATTTCTGTGTTAAAATTTTTGAGATGGATGGGTGGCACCATCCCTCAACTGGGGTCTGTGTTTATCTCCTGAAGGTGGTCTCTACAGGTTCTATCTCCATTTTGTTGTGAATTTCAGCCAAAGTTACCCCCATTGGGTCCTAGGAACTTCTTGCTTTCCTGGTGTCTAGGACTTTCTAGTGGCTACCCCAGTTCCATATTCCCCACTGCTATATATTCCTATTCCATTTTCTGACCTTCTGTACTTCCCTCCTGTTCCTTCCAATACCTGATTTTTCCTCCCTTTCTCTCCTCTTCCTCTCAACCTCCTATCCCCCTCCCCCCTCAACCTCCTGTGTTTATTTTGTTCCCTCATCCATACTTTGGTCTTCCTTATTCTTAAGCTCCAAATAGTTTATAGATTGTATCCTGGGCATGCTGAGATTTTCACCTAATACTCACTTATCGGTGAGTATCATTTTCCTGTGAATTTCATGTAGTCATTGTTTTTAATACCTAAGTAGTACTCCATTGTACAAATATACCACATTTTCTCTATCTGTTCTTCTGATGAGGGACATCTGGGTTGTTTCTGGCTTCTAGCCATTATAAATATGGCTGCTATAGACATAGTGAAACATGTGTCCTTGTTATATGTTGGAATATCTTATGGGTATATGCCCAGTAGAGGTATAGCTGGGTCTTCAAGTAGAACAATTTCCAGTTTTTTCAGTAACTGCCAGGTTGATTTCCAATGTAATTTTACCAGCTTGCAGTTCTACCAGCAATGGAGGAGTGTTCCTCTTTCTCCATATCCTCACCAGCATCTGCTGTCATTTTTTTTATCTTAGCCATTCTAATTGGTGTGAGGAGGAATCTCAGGATCATTTTAATTTGCATTTCCATGATAACTAAGGATATTAACCATATTTTAAAGTGCTTCTCAGCCATTTGAGATTTCTCAGTTGGGAATTCTTTATTTAGCTCTGTACTCCATTTTTAATAGAGTTATTTGGTTCTGTAGAGTCTAACTTTTTGAGGTCTTTTGTATATTTTATATATTAGACCTCTATTGGGTGTAGGGTTGGTGAAAATTATTTCCCAATCTGTAGGTTGCAGTTTTTTCTTATTAACATAGGGATTAGATATTTCTGTGCCTTTTCTTTGCCTCTAACCATTTGCCCCATACTATTCAAATCATATTTTAGGGATTATAGATTTGTAATACAAAACAGTGTGTTATTTGTCTTACAAGATTTTTAAATGTGTGTGTGTGTGTGTGTGTGTGTGTGTGTGTGTGTGTTTAAAGGCCCTATAATCTAAAAGTGTGCCTTCTTGACATAGTTCTTCCCTGTTCCTGAATTTCTCATACATCTCCATCATGTGAATTTTGACTTTATGAATAGTGCATGTTTCTTTTCACTCCTGGACCTTCCTAGATGTTGTTTCTCATTGAATCCTGTATGCAATAGCATTCTGATTCCTTTTCAGTAAGTTTCTGCCTTTTGGTAAAAATATATAAAAAGATCTTGATTGTTAACTTTGAGATTCAGTGCTCATCTCATGAGCCATCTTACTATGGTCCTGGTCCTCATGAAATTCTTGCTGTGCTTTGAGAAGCAGTTTATATCAATTCATTTGCTGTTGGCTTCTGGGTGTGACTAAACATTTGAAAAGAGCAGAGAGTCAATGTGTATATGGTAATTTCATTTTTGTATAAACTTCTGGCTTAACTGAAATCTTCCATTTCTCCTTGCTTTCTTGGTTCCTTCTTTCCGTCTTCCTTTCTCCACTTACTGTTCTTCCTTCTTCTTCTCCTCTCTCCTTGTTGCATTAATTCTTCACGTGTCTATTCCATATGTTACTTAAGAATTTTATCCCATGAGCAGTAAGACAGCTCACTGGATGTGCACTGAACCTCAATGATTAATACGTTTTAATTTTGTTTCAACACTGATGATGATGATTGCTATTATTGAACTTACTAGTTTTCTAAATTGTTTTTACTTAATTTTCTTTATAGCTAGTTTTCTTAATTTGGTCTCTCATTGCCTAGAAATATTACAAAACAAGTGTCCAAGAAAAAGTTGATGAGAGTTGAATTTTCATGTTATACTATCCTGAAACAATCATCATTTGATTATTATATTTGACACATCCAGCTAAGATAAACTGAACACTGACTTCTCAATATAAATTTGAAATCATGTCTCAATTGACTTCGAGAAACCAATAGTTATCTCTACTTTTATTCATTTAAACTGAAATATTAGAGTCTTAAAAGCATTCCTGTGTTGAAAATGTAGTGTCTCATAAATCTTTCCATTAGCTTCTTCTGCTAATCTCAGCTCACACAACAATAATTTGTTCATTACAACTAAAGAATAAACACACTGTGTTAGTTTTCATGTTCTGAGACATTGTGTCATGTACACAACTAATCTGCATATCGCCTTGATGCCCTATAATCTATGACCATTCCTTGTCCAACATAATGCTTGATAGTCAGATGTTTTGTAAATTGTATCAGTTTTGCCTTGACCAATGTTTGCTTGCTATTGCACCAAGCTGTGCATTTGAGGGAAGAATGCTATAGAGAGATATGATCTACCAGTCTTAGAACTTTGATGGACTTCTGACACAAGGACTTTGTAGGTAACAAAGTTTTCCTTCATTGATTTTTAATTCTCAGTGTTGTTTTCAAGTGTGGAGCTTTTCTTTCATTCTGTTAAGTTGTCTTTGAACCCTCTCTGATGTGCCTGTGTACGTACTGAAGCTATGACTCTCATTTACTTCTTTGATATCCTCCTTTCCTATATCTTTGTCCTCATGAAATGCTATTTACACCATCATTTATCAGCAGTATGTTTATACGGTATTGTGAATTGCTTACTTTTCTGAGAAATCAGTGATAAAGATAACATAAAAGGGATGTGTTTTATGTCCCTTTTTGCAATGTTTACATGGTAACATAAGCCTTTGCTTTCTGATCCACGCAAACTCAATACTGAAATAGAAGAAGGAGTAATTTCAGATTCTTCTTTTTCTTTTTTTTTTAATAATTAAAAAAATCCGTTGTACTGTTTAGGCCTCTGCATCTTCAAAGCAGTGACTCACAATTTGCAGCATTCTTTGCCTCCTTCTGGCTTGCAGCTGGCAGGGTGGGCATACTGGTTGTATGCCTTGGCTCTCTTGCCATAGTCCTAGAGAAAGGGGAGCCAAGAGTTTGGTCATTCTGACACCAGACACTGTAAGCAAAGTGTGGCCATGTTTTCTCTGGCAAATGAAGGGGATGGCCCCTGGTTGACATTGACTGGGTGGTTTTCAGTTACCAGCTGCCCAGCTCTGGGACCTTCTCCTTCTCTGAAGGCTCTCAGCCACCAGCATGAGGTAATCTTTCCTTTGTCTTCAGCAACAGTTTTTACAATCAACTTTTAGGATATTAGAAAAAAGCTAATTTTATGATTTTCTTTCCTCATTAAAATAGGTCATGTGAAGAAAACATAAATGGGAGCTGTCTTCCAGATTCGCATGTTGTGGATTACCCTGGCTTCCTGTTTATTATTGAGTTACTTCAAAAGACTGAAATTCTAGAGTTCATAAAAATAAGTCCACAAATTACATGCAACATGTTAAGCAAATAAAGAAGTTTGGTTTAGTTTTGTACAAATCTTATGACTACAGCAGACCTGAGATTTGAATAGACAAGTACAAAAACTCTAGAGTCAGCTTATCTAGTTACTTACCCTTTCTGTATGTCATACCCTTCCCCGTGTTTTGTTCAAATGATAGTTATGTCAATGTTAATGCCTTCAGAATTATGAGACACGGGCAGTAATTAGGTTTTCTAATTCTAGAAGGATTGGTTTTAAGAAAGTCACAAATAAGAGAAAAATCAAACTGGCTAAGATGGTGTCATAGATAATTCATGGATTACAGTAGCTACCTATCAAACTTTAATGACTACACATGAAGTTGTTCTATATTTAATGTGTGCAGTGAATTCCCTTTAGGATAAATACATGGAAGGAAGATGACCTTGTTAGTTAAAATGATGCTTGACATAATTTAAGAAATTACAGCAATCTTCTAATGCTAGCAAAGCTTGTAGTTGATGTAGCATTTCTTAAGCATAATTTATTTCCCAAACATGAAGAACAAAATATCCAACTAGGCACAACAATATAGGTCTAGAGACATTGTGATGAGGTCATCATCCTTAAGAACCAAGTATGTCTGGGGCTCAAACTCCTTTCTCCTCACTTCCTGCTCAGAAACTGTTGCCACCATTCATTCTCTTTCTAGCTGCTCCCACTGTATACTGTTGCTTTCGTGTGGTTTGAATACTCCTTACGATTAACACAAAAATAAGAGCATGTTACAGCTGTCATTTGATCTGGGATGAGTCTGTAACATAAAAATTTTTTAAAGATGAACTTTGGATGTGTTACTTATGTGAGGAGCATAAGAAATTTCCATGTCTACCTGGGAATGTGCAGCTGCATGTGAGATATAAAAACATTGATTTTGGAGAAAGACAGATCTTCTGTTTACCTCTACTTCCTTCAACAGAACTATAGGAACACTGGAGACTGAACTTACTTCCAAATCTTTCTTTCTATGTAAGAAATATGAGTGTGTGTGTGTTGAATACATATATATCCAAACATTTGTCATGAGGATATTTATTAATGACAATTATTTAAGAGCCAGCATTTAGGGTACTCCATTTTTATATAAATAAACAAGTTAAGAAGAATGTGAATCTAGATGTTAAATAATAAACTAGGAAGTAGTTACATATCCCAGAGTGTTAGAACTAAAATTACATGTTAGATATTTTATATTATATATATATATACAGTAATGTGACGTCAACTCACATTTGGTCCCACCCTTGAAGTGAGCACTTAGGGAAAGCTGTCAAGAATTTCTCTGCCTCGGTGATTTATGCTCTAAAGACAGTGAAGAGCACAGCACTTCCCCCCTGTCTCCTTTGTATAGATGTGCTTCGTAAACAGTCCCATTTCCCCTTCATGCCTTCCTTTCTTCACTTCATTCTAATAATGACCTGTAAGTACAAGAAAAATTACTGTCAGGTAAAAGCTTTCTTAATAGATCCTGCAATGAAAATTATAATTACTTTAAAGCAGTAAAATTGTAATGCTAAGAGGTAAGACTAAAATGTCTTTTCCTAACCACTCCATCACCTCTTCAGTGATGCAACCTGAAGTCCTGAAAGAGTTTTCTCCCCTCAAGAACTGACACCCACAATGTCTTCATTCTCCCCCTGCTTATGAGAGTCATTTCAATTTCATACTTTATTATGGTGAAGTTGGATAAATGGAAATATAGATGACATCAAGCACTCACATGAGAAGACCTTAAGGGGTTTAATATGTGAATATATATGTATATATATATATGTATGTATATATATATGTGTGTGTGTGTGTGTCTATCTCATATGTGTCTTGTCACTCATTGGGATAACATGAAAAGGAGATCTAACTCTTAGAATTGTTGGTAAGCATGTCTATTTCAGTGGAGGTTGCACATACCTATCCATCACAATTAATACCCTCTATCTGTCCTGTTGACACTGGACTTGTATATATCATTAATTCTGGCTATTGTGTAAATGGGGTTGTATGGATCACACACTTTGATAACAATGGAGCATTTTAAAAATTGCTTAAGTGCTATGCTAAGTGTGTACATACATCCTCTCATTTCATCCATTTAACAGTTCTTATTTCATATGCTAAAATTCTTCTCGGCAGGTGTAGACTCTGAGGTTTATATGTACCAACTCCATGAGAAGTGTACAGTTAGATCCAAACACACTGACACAAACATCCTCATTAGTCAGTTTCCTCATTCGTCTATAGATGATAATAACCTGTACTTAAGAAAGCATTTTCCACATATGGAAGTAAATTAGTGTTTATTTCTCTCTTTGAAAAAAAATTCTCTAAGAAACAAGAAAAGCTTTTAGAAATTACTGAGATTACATTTTAAATTCTTTTAGAGTGGCTACTTGACTTCATAGTAAAGTTACTTGCTAGTAGTTAATCACTTTCGTTCAGGATGAATTTTTCTGACAAAAAATTATTTTTCAGTAAAATCGGTATTGTGCTTGATTATCTAAGACAGTGTTTAGTTTATTTCAATCCAATAAATACTTGTTGAATGTCTGCTGTGAGCCAAGCAGAGATGCAAATATAAAAAAAATATGTCTTTGGGTTTGATGGGGTAACACATACTATGTTGAGGGTAGGTACACTGGTAAAAGAGCACACACAGGCCAATCAGATTTAATTAAGGAAGAGAAGTTCTTCAGGTCTGTTGATTCTAATTATCTGTGATCTGAATATGAGTAAATGCAAGTCAGACAGGAGTAAGGGTGACAGCATATTGCAGGAGGTATCAGAGTGACCAGATGCCCTGGAGATGCTGGATCATTTGCTTAGAGTGTGTCATGCTTCACTGCCATGTTTTGGGAGGTAGAGGTCATAGAAAGGACACTAGCAAGCTGGAAACAACAGAGAAGTGCAATGTGCAGAAGGTTGTCTTTGTGGTACAGAATGACTGGATGCTTGTAAATAGAAGTCATATTATAATGCTCAAATACACTAGATACACTCTAGTGAATGTGACTGAGATCGTGAAAGGAATGTAACACAGCTCCCCTTCGCTTTATTCAATGCCCTTTGGCTATGCACATGTGTCTAAAGAAAACATTTCCAAATTGATGACTAGTAAAACGGTTTCAAGAACACAGGAGAATTGAACTCAATAGAAGATGATGGAAAGGACCAACAAGAGAGAGAATAAGACTTGATGAACCTTATTTCCAATTCAGATGAAATAAAAAAAGAAGTGATGGGGAGCATCAGATGGTTTCTCTATCAGTTGACCTTTCTAGACCTGTATCCTCAGCCCATAAGAAAATATAGGTTCAACTACTGGATGATTCCATAAGGTAGTTTGTTTTTTAACTCTTTAAAGAAAATTCAGCATTTTTAACAAGTGTCCCAGATAGTTGGTACTAACTATCAGGGCTACAATTATTAATGTTTGCCAATAAAAAAAATAAAATCTTCCACACAACTGAAACGCCAGAATTAAGGTTCCGGAATACTATGAACCTCTCCTAATATGTAGAGTATGTAGTCAGAGGCAGAGCCAAAAGGATATTGGACAAGCTGTGCCATCCATGTGGAGAATGGGGACTCCTCTCAATGAAGAAAGTATAGGAACCACAGGGAAATAGCATAAAAATACCTTTATGTGATGACTACCTAAGTTTATATTTTCTTTCTTTACAAAAAGTATATATTTCTTTGAATATAATCAACTTCCAAACTTCCACTTTTTGATAAACACTGACATTTCATTTTTGTCCTATAAACAAAGGTTACTTGATAAAATCAATAATATTTAGACAGAAAATTGTGAGATCACATTTAAAACTCCTTTTCATCTTTTTTCTAGTTATGTACTCACATTCATCTAAATATTATTTATATAGTTTTTACCTGTGGAATAACCTTTAGTTAGCCCACAAAGCCATTGGACACAGGAAGATTTCAATATACTGACATTTTCTCCAATGTGTCTGGTTTCCCACATACAAACTTGCAACCAAACATAACAGAAGAGAGACAGACAGTGTCTAAGAAAGACAAAGAAAATGGAATAAAATTAGAGAGACAGAGACTGAATGAGAAACTGATAGGAGATGGTGACAGAAAGAGAAAGACAGGGGAAAGGGAAAGATAGAGATAGATATAGAGAAATGTGTATTTTTTTAAAGTCCACTATAAATCTGAAATTTAACATCATATATATTTAACTACATATTAAAATGATATTTTGAATCATAATTGTTTATGAAGCTGGATTCTAAACTGTTATCAATTATTGAAAAAGAATATTAAAATCTCAATTTTTTTTAAATTTCTAGTTCTTTCATTAGTTTATCACTAATAGATTATGGTGCTTTTATCATGATAAAACCCACTTGTCATAAAATTTCCTCTTTTAATTAGTTCTCACAGGTACATCAGTCATAATATGTTCATATGGATATATAAAATAAAAGTTCTAGAAACTAATATGTTAGCTAATTTTCTGTTACTATAAAAAAAATAACTGAGATGCTGAGCCCTGGTTAGACATGGAAGGGTTGGAATGATATGGTTCCCACTCCTGAAACTGAGCCAGAAATGCATGGGCTTCCACGAGTGTCAAGGCTGCTATAGATGCAAGGCTTTTTTATGAAAATATAAACTTTTTACTTTATGTTTTATTTTTGGAACATAAAGTTTAACCTCTCTGTCAAGGATAATAACTCCATGATATTCTGTGAGTACGGGAGGTATGTATGTGTTTACTGTCTCAGCAAAATGGTAGAATAATATAACCTTCATTACAGCCCTTAAGGCTGTGAGAAAGAACTCTGAAAACATGAGTGCAAAGTATATAATTTCTCAACTATACATAATATAAGGATGCAATATGAATTTTAAGGGCATATTGGAACTAAAAAAAAAAAAAAAACAGAGGCAATTGTACTATTATGCAACTCATCAGAAAGATACTAAGGATGAAGATAAAAAGATTTAGGGAGTTGTGACCCCAGGGCAAGTCCCACCCAGTTAAGTTTACATCTGGCAGATTTCTAAACACTTTTGCAAAGTAAAAAATAAGTACTTGTACTTTTTCAGAGACAAGGAGCTATGGTTATGGGATGTTGATGAGTGAGATGATCAAGAGGGAACCTAAAATAAAAGACTAAATTGATATGTAAATTTAAAATTGATCTGCATTAGATGAGCCAACAGAGAGAGATACCAATTCTTTTTCAGATTTTTTTTCTAGTGAGACCTGAGCTTTCTGGAGGCCTCTATAGAGTGAACACACCTTCTCAACATTTTATTTCTAACAGGATTTTTGACTTTGGTTGGAAATTTTAAGTATCACTTAGAGAGCTAACACAGCTCTTTTGGAGTGTTTTCTAGCACCTATCTAGAAAGAATTGCTTGAAGAGCTAAAACAGCTCTTTTATAATTTTTTTTCTGGCTTTCTGATTTTGATTGAAAAATTATGGAATAACTTTTAAAATTTTTCTAACAAGATTTTTTACTCATTTGTAAAATCTTTTTATAGCAGCTTTTTAAACTATGATCATGGTCAGAAAACCCATGAGCATTTATTATTATTCAAAGGGCATTCACAATTGTCTCAAGCAGTGACAGCTCTCTTGATCAGACTACAGAGCCAAAAGCTATCTATGGAAAGAGCCATCTCGAGCAGAACATAGGCCAAGGCTCATCCTTGGCACTGTGAAAATGAACTGAAAAGAAGGAAATATTTATTTTGGTTCAGAGGGTGAGAAGTTTGAGTCAGTAGTAATCTGTTTCCATTGTTCCTAGACTATCTTAAAGTTTACAGTTTAAAAGGGGAGCATCTAACAAAGCAACTGTTCCACTTTCATTAAGAAGGAAGCAGAGGGTAATTGTGCTCTATTAGTCTAGAACTCCATACTGATCAATGGTGCTATCCACATTTTGAGCAAGTCTCCAATAATAATTAATTATCTCCAGAAATGCCCTCAGGGAAGCATTTCCTTTACTGTTTTTGTCTCAATCTTAAATTATTAAGATTAAGCATACTTTCAGCCCATCTCCAATGTCCCTCCTCACATACTATTGAGAAGTCACCATTCAACTTCCTGCTTCTTTGAATTTGACTTGCTTATGTTTATAGAACTAGATGCACACAATGTTTGCTGTTCTGTAACTATTCATCTTGATCTTATAATGTCCTCAGTGTTTATTTCTATACTTTTTATTTAGACCTTCAGCCTCAGCACATTTCAGCATTCCTGAACTTCTTAGTAAATTTCCTTAGTAGATACTTTGAACCTGATATGCACATATCATAGTAAGCTCTGTCTTTCAATTACTTCAGATATATTGATCCAAAATTAGAGCTAGTAGGTCAAATGGTAATGGGAACTACTGTTTTTATAGAATGTATATCATTTGACAGTCCAAAGGGCACATAAAAGATCCAGTTCCTATATGACGTCAGTGAGGCTATTTATAATTTTGTAGTGGTAAGCTCATTTAATACCATCCTTTATAATAAGGATGGACACTGTTGCCTTGTGCACTGGTTCCTGGAAGTTATTGCTGCTTAGCATCATCAAATATCCTTAATAGTCACTTGCATATTATCTTTGAAAGAATACCTATTCTAGTCTCTTGCAAATGTCTAAAAACAGTTTGATTTTTTTCTAGAATTTAATGTCTTTATATGTCCTAGTAATTAACTGTCCATTAATCATATATTTAAAAATATTTCTTTTTACCTTGTAAACTAGGCTAGATTATGCACATGCATTTATAATCCATTATTTGCTTGTGTTAAATATTCATCAGAATTCCTTTGGTGTCAATTCTAATAAGTCATTACCAAATCCAGTAATGGCTAGGAAAGGATATATATTTAAGGGTTTTCTCCATTTTTGTCATATATTCAATTTTTTCTGTTATTCTGAGTATACTTTTGCACACATTATCAGTGGAACAAATACCTTCATTCATTTATATGTTAATATATTGTTTCTAAATAGTTGCTGAAGATACTGACTTTTCCAAATCATGGATTTTGATATCCTTATCAGCTGATGTCCTTAAACTTATCAGCTACTACTTTAAACATAAAAATTATAGATTCCATAATCTCTCTCATGTGTGTAGTGTTGCCAGTATTGTATTTTATAATGTGTAATCAAACCAAGAATATTATTTCTTCTATCTCTTTCTTCCTTTATCAAAACGTGTTTTGGGGTAGTTAAGACACATATGGTTACATGTAAATTTTAGGGTAAACTTTTCTATTTCTGGCATGAGAGTAATGATTATATTGAACTTGCAATATCTAAGAATGTGAAACCAATCTTTGATTCTCTCAGAACTGTATGATACTTTTCAGGTTTCAATCCTTTTTCTTTCATATTATTTTATTCTTTTGATGCTATTGTAAACAGTATTATCTTGCTAATATTTTAAAATATTTTAAAATTGAGTGTAGAAACCTATTGCATTTCAAGAATTTTCATACAATTTTAGTGATTATGTGTGTGCATGCATCTGTGTTTCTGCAAATATGTGAAGTTCTTAGAATTTTTCTATTTCATAAAGACATAGTAGCAACCTTCAAGTAAGTTCAACTATTTTGAGACTTTTGGAATTTTTTTATATGTGCTGTTGTTTGTGAGGCATTTTTAAATTTTTTGATCTAGAGTCATTAAAATTAATTTTTCTGTTATTAAAGAAAAAGTGTACAATATTAAATTCAAGTTTCTTATCCATGTGAATTTTAAAATTCTCTAAATATTAAAAGTCAAGATACTGATATCTGAAAGTGCGAATTTAATTCTTCTTTAATGATTGAAATTATCTGTGTTTTTTTTCCTTGTCTTATTGACTTGGCTAATATTTCCAGTACTGTGCTGAATAGAAGGTCTACAAACTGTGTCACTTTTTTCATTTTTTTTCTTAAATAGTATTTTAAGTCTGTCATAATTGAGAATGGGAGTTTACACTGATCTCTGGAGTATTCTATTATATTTTATTGGGATAATGTTTTTATATCTCTTCTTATGTGATGAGTTGTTTTAGGGACTTGAGCTTTTCAAGAAAAATAAATAAATCTTCTAATCTATGTCTATTGAGTTTGTCCGAGGATAGATCTTTATGAAGATGCTTGCTGGTTCAAGAACTTTTGAAAGGTTGTCTAGTCTTACACTATTTACCATCAAACTATAACTTCAATATTCTGTTTGCCTCTCTCTAACATCTTAAATGTCTGTTGAAAAAAAATCTGAACAAAAGGCAACAATCACTAGTGACTTATTCAACCATTGAGCTACATTGCTAGCCTTTAAAAACTTTATAATGCAAACTCGGAGGCAGTGGTGTGGGAGAACAGCACCACTTCCGTTATTTACTGGTAACCTCCCTCCCAAAATTGTTTATTTATAAACATGGTACCAGCTTTGTGTCCCTAATCAAACTAGTCAAAAAAGATTTCTTAAGCATTCCAAGCTAATGAGAATGTTGGCTGCACAGCACAGTAGTGTCTTTGCTATCTAGAATAGAATCCGCAAATTGAGTGATTTTCTTTGCTGCTGTGGGTTTGCTATCACAAGTGAAACAAACACAATACCCACTAATTTAACTAGAATATTATCTCAGATATACAAGGGTATGATTCTATAGCTGGTCAAATGATCAGAGGAACTCTCACAGTGCTAGGCTAGTACACATGCTGATGCTAAGGAAGAGTCACTTGGAAGCACGGAGTCTGTGGAGCCCTTGTTTATCACAATGTTTTTCCCAGAGCTAATATAAAGTCTGCCATGAGCTGCATACATATTTAAAATGACATTTTCTTTTGATGAACTTAGTACATTTATCGTGATAAAACAAACTTCTCTACTCATAACTACATTCCCTACTAAAAACATACTTCCTCCTGATAGAAATATCATAGACAACTACATATTTTCTTAATGCAGATAATTATTCAGGCATGTTACACTTAATAATGTTGATAACACAGCTTTGTTCAACTTCACATCCCACATATTTTCTATTTCTCCACCTTTAATCATTACTCTGTGCTTTCTTTACAATTAAATGTATGTAGTTATAGCTACACTTTGACTTCTATGTTATTTAGATAAGAAGATAAGTGACTTCAGTCAGTCCTTTGGCTTTCACAAATACATTATCATATATAAGGGCCGTATTGTATCAAGTAATTTCAAAAACATAGTAAGAACTTGTAATAGCTGACTTCTAGTATCCTCTTTGAAACTTTGGATGAGAGCAGCCATGTATTTATTTTTTTTTTATTTTCCTTAATTTCATGTTTAAATCACAGTTTTGAATGATTTACATTTTACTTTTCTTCTACATGGTGGGCCTTGATAAAATATTTCTGTTTGTATGTCTGCTTTTGGTTGTTTCAGCTTCTCTGTGTATGAAGATTCTTGAATTACATTTTTATTCATAAATGTTGTCTGACTCAGGAACCTAATCTGACAGGTATTTTCTTGTTTACACTGAAGAAGCTCTGTGACTGTCCAATCTCTTACTTAATTCTCAGTAATAAATCTACAGTTATTCATGTTTCTACTTGTCTATTTAATTTGTCCTCCTGGCCCACCACAATCTTTATATAAAAGATTGTTTTTTTTTTCCTTTTATTCCTATAGTATATACATTAATTATATTTCTGTGTTATCTTTATTTGCTTTTTGATTAAGTTATTGAAACTCATGTTTCTCAGGTCCATTAAATTTGGAGATATTCTGGCCATAATTTTTTCAGATTCTTTGCATGTATTCTCCACTAGTTTTCCTCACTTAGAAGAATTCTGAGAGTATCCTATGGGCCACACTATTCTATTTACTTTTAAAGAAATCTCACTTTGGATGATGCTTACTCCTGCCTTTAATTTTAGTTGTCCTTTTCTTCCCACTGACTAAATTTCTGTTATTCTTTTTAAATAAATTTCTCATCTGAACTACTGTAGTTCTCATTTCTAGCAGTTTAAGGTTTGATTTGAGCTTTTCTTTCCCTTCGCTATCTCTACTTTAATAACCCGTGCTATGCTTTAAAACAATTGATATAGATTATCTTAAATAATGGTTCTAAAATCTGTCAGTTTTCATTATGTTTCAGCTGATATATTTTATTATATTTATTTGTTTTTCTTCATGACTATCATGTATTTCTAGAAGCAATGCATTATAAAAAATACCAAAGTGAGTCTTGGCCATTTCATAATCTCATAAGTCTGCCAGACCCTTCGGTTTGAATTAAATTAATTTCACTGGGGACACATTAAACATTCTGAGCCAGGCCTCTTCGTTTGTTAGGTAGAATCTGGAACAAGACTTAATCCAGGGCTAATTAATAATAGTTACAGAGTTAAATTCTTCCTGAGTAGTTCATCCAGTATACCAAGAGCTGTGAGGCTTCTCAGAGTAGCAGGGAGCAATAGGTAGGCTGCTTGCTGTTTTTCACTGTCTCTATGACTGCAGGGCATTTCATCTTTTCTTATTTGTAGATCAGTTCCCTTCCCTTTGCGAGTTCTACTATCCGATTCCTGATGAGTGCTGAAGCTCAAAACAGAGGAGAACTGAGTGTCTATTTTGTTTTTTCATTCTGTCTGCTGCTTGTTTCCGCCACTGCCCCCCCAAGTCAGGATTCAAGTGTCCTGCTGAATTTTATATGTATTTCTTTTCTACAACATAGGAATGCTTTTTCTTATTTTAATGGGGTTCTTGGAAAAGAACATAAGACCTCCTCCTGCTAGCAAGTAGTTTACCACTGAGCCACTTCTGGTAGAAACTCTGAATAAAATAAAACCTGGGTCCTGTACCACTCACTTTATTTATTTATAACCTCTTAGGAGATGTGCTTTTTTATTACCACATCTAACTTATCTTAAAAAATAACAATTGTTGTACTGTCTAGGTTTACTCCTGATATGTTTGAAAGACTTTTTTTCTTACATGTGTGTAGCTGCTTCATTTCTGACTTTGTGTTATGCAGACATGCTTTCACGGTAGCATTTTCTCTTTGCAATTTTTTAATGGCTCACTATCTTCAAATTGGGTTATGAATCAGCCTAGCTTTTTGGATAAGAATATTTTCAACTTTGAAGGTTATTTCATTTGAATGACAACGGCAAAAACTAATGACAGGTGACTTTGAAAATCACTTCAGTGCCTTGCAAAAGACCCAGGGGATGTCATTTGCAAGTGAGAAAAATAAAGAATAGCTTTATCTTCTAGTTCTTCCTGGGGGAGAATTGGCAACAATGAATTCAGCATCTTTTGCCAAATAAATGAACATTAAAAAGAAATCATATAATGTTGGCAGTATCAAGAGAAGAATGTTATCAAAAAGTATTTTGTCTTCATGACTTTCCTCTTGTCCTTTAAAATATCCATTTCAGCAAAGACATGTGGGCAGCTGAGTAAAGGCATAGGCATTCTGTCCTCTTTTTACATATAATGAAAACGTATTATGACCTAGGAATTTGAAGTGGTTGACAAATCTGCATCTATTTTTAGCAGACCTGGAAGCAATGTCTGTCCGAGCTGATAGCAGACATGGGCACTGATACTGAGCTCTATGTGTTTCCATGGGTTTATTAGGAACTCACCCAACAAACAAGAGTCCCACAGTGGGTCATCCGCAGTATTTTTGAGTATTTTTTAGTGAATTAGTAGGAAAAGTGGGGGTATATTAGATCCTCTGTCTTTTATTGAGATAGTTTATAAAATCAGTCAATAAAATTTCAGGATATTATTTGTCATTTTTACTTCTACTATGATTAAACACCATGAGTTTCTCTCTACAAACTGAAGTAAAATTTTATGGGGAAATTTTTATTGTTTATCATTTTAATTCCCTATAAATTGGTATCTGAATCTTCATTTGTTTAGATGAACAATAAAAGGAATGGAAAAATATAAATAAAACTACAAAATAACTGTGTGTTATTAACCAGTAGATGAAATTGCGTAGTATTTTTTGTTTTTCTTGAAATAATGGTGTGGTCCTGCTCTTTCCTGAAAGAAATAATGTAGGTTTCATTTTACTGACTAGAACTGTCTCTGTTCTACCAGGATTAATTGTTACAATTAATGAAAAGAAAAGAAACCCTAAATATCATTCACAAGGTTGCGCATGTCAGTGAAGAGCATGCATTCTGGGATCAAAGCCCATGTGCACAAGTCAGACACAGCACTGTTAGCCATAGTGTTAGAAGTGGGATGACTGTTGGAAATGATGGAATTCTTAATGCAACAGCCTTGATACAAATAAAAATTATTGCTGTTAAGAGATTCAGTTATTTCATCAGTCTTGTCAGTGAATATATAGAAAACTAAGGTCCAGTCACTGTCATCCAGGAAAGAGAAAGGGCCTTGACACAAATTCTCTGCTATCACCACCAGACTAATGCATTTGTTGGAGCCATAAAGAGAACTAGCTCCTCCCAGACAGTTACTGAGCCAGCACTGTACATTTATTCAACAGCTGAATCAACCATCAAAGGTTGCTTATAAAATGTCCCAAATCTGCTCACACATTAGGAGACATGCACTCTGTATATAAATTACTCTACAGGTAATCTCTGAGAAGCAACACAGTGCTTTTCTAGATTTTGAGGTTGCTGAACTTGGCAACTGGGTCTTCATTTGAGGTGTGTTCACTTAGTTTATACAGACATACTAAAGTTAGGATGAGCAAGGGATAAATTTATGGTGTTCACTGATACAGTGGCCTGATTGACTTCTCCCTAGAAGTCTAGTAGGAGTCAGCAGTCAATAGTGTATGCACTGAGAGAAAAGTATACCAGGATGGGATCAGAGCTTCAAGCCAAATTGTTACTATACCATTATCTCTAGTTTTGAATCATTGTCATGGCCTCTTAGTCTCCTTGTTATCATTCTTGTCAATGAAAACATACTGAGTAAATTGAACCTTTCTTACACATCTAATCCAAGTAATGTACTTGATTTCCCAATACAAGTAGGTGGTTTTTCTACAAGGAATTTCAAACAAATGATAAAGTAGAGAGAAAGCAGTGAGACTCATCACAGGTGAATAGGTGCTGAGGAAATAGAATGCTTGCACAGCATAGGACTTCTCTCCTTTACCTATTTATTGACTTATTTCACTATAGTTATTTAACTTGATTGGTTCACTGTGTTACCCAAACAAGGAAAATTGCCATAGCTATTCTTAATATTTTTTGAGAATTCAGAACCTGAAATTGTAGACCACTTCAAGGCAGATTATATTACATAACAGACATAAAGCTATGTAACCTTTCTAAAGGCATAATATCAAATAACCTTGTTTTAACTCATTTGTACCTTGTTGACTATTATGTATGTGTGCACATATACACATGCATAAAATGGGTTAAAAAAAAAAACAACTCAACTGTCCACATACTCTGTCAAAAATATTCCATGTGCATTGGTTAATAGTTGAGTTTTGACTAAGTGTGATTCACTATTAAAAGTGTATATAGATCAAACTAAACCCAAGTGTCCTTAGACACCAAGAAACTTCACTGTTACAGAAACAATGGAACCTCAGCCTTGACCACTGTCAACTGCTATACAGAGATCACCTAGAACAGACATTTTTAGTTTGTTTTATGAGCCATGGATTATCTGTGTACCCCTGGCTGTCCTGGAACTTGATTTATAGACCAAACTTGCTTTAAAATCAGAAATATTCCTGCCTTTGCTTCCAATGAGCTGGGATTAAAAGTTTGTGCCACTGTGCCTGACTTAGTTTAAATACCTTATGCCCAGAAATTCTGAGCATTCTTGAGAAAGAAAGGAGAGGAGCAAACTGTAGTTGTGTGATTTCACACTGTGGGTTTCACACAATTGTGATTAAGTCAATTACCTGCAGCAGATACTGACTGATTAGAAGAATAGAGCAATAATATAACAATAGATGTACTTCTGTGAAACACATGATTGCCATTTGTAGGGCACATACCTGCAGCACTTTTCATCCGCAAGTTAGGTTGCTCTTTCTAAATAGACTTTTATTAGCTAAAGTGGCAGCCCTCAACAGTTTGTATGACCACAGTTCTCACCACTTCAGCTCTTATCCGTCACTATAAAGGAGTAAACTCAAGTTCGACATAGGCCACATGAGCAAATGATGACTTTCTTGTCTGCTATGACTTAAAATGACCATAGATCAGGAAACCAAATTCTCAGGAATGTAGCTAGTGTTGCAGAGAGATAAGCACTTGGCAGTGGAACTGCACTGCCTGTCTGCATTCCTACAGCCTGTGTGTGTGGGTTGTAACTTCCCTCCTCTGTATCTTTCCCCAGCTCTGCTATACAGGCGAGCTACTGAACCTGAAGATGAGGTATGTGCTTCCTTGGTACTCAATGTTATCTTGGGCTGTCTTTGACTCCTAAAACCCTAGCTTTGAAGCTCAACCTAGACTCTCTCCCCTCATTTTTAAGCATCTTCCCTCTGTCAGGAACCTTTCTGTCTTGCTGCCATACTAACTACAAGTAGATGATCCTTTCACTCAAGAGCCTGTCCTCTCAGTTCCTAGGGATTCCCTTCCTACAGTGAGCACATGGTTCTTTTACCCAGACAAGCTTTCCTTACTTGCTTTCCAGATGCACTCATGATCAAGGATAGCAAATTTTCTTCTATATTCACAATATTCCTAGCCCACGCCTAACACAGAATAATTAGATCCTGTCCCCACCTACTTGGGAATGTGTATTCAGAGCAACTGGTTACCCATAATCCCTTTCTTCTTCCATTTCTTTGACATAAACATAACTGCGGCTGTGTCAATGCTCAGTATTAAGTTCTCTGCAGATGGTTAGAAATACTACATCCTAGTAGATAATACAAGCTTATTTATTTCCTCACTCGCATCACAATGTGGATGATAGAATAACATACCAAGTGGCAAAATTACCCTGAGTAAGGAAACAAACCGACCTACCCTGGCAGATCCCAATTTGAGTTCTAGATCACAGATTTCCAGGGCCATTGATGCATCCTGGTAAGCATTGTCAAGGACAATGTTTTCAGGGTTTCATTCCCCTACACTCTTATGTTTCCTACACCCAACTCACCCCTTCCTCAAATTCCCAACACTGTCTCTTCCAGCCTCACTCTGTACTAGCTTCCTACCTTTTACACAGAAACCTTCCTCAATACTCCCACTGACTGCAGCTAATGGACTATATGCCTTAGGGTCACCCTGCACTCCTCCCTTGAACAGTCTAGCTGTACTTGTCTCTGTGTGTAGCACCCACAATGAGCAATGCCGTCTTGTCTAGCCATGGAGGTAATCAGACTCTCCCTAGTTCATGAGCACATTTTTCTCCACAAATAAATCATGTCCATCAGAGCACAAATTTGTTCTTCTTTTATCTTAAGCCAATAATCATTTCCCCAACTTGCCTGTGCAACTCCTATTTCTACCCTGAGCAAAACAGTGCAGCAAAGGAGCTGCATGTCCTATGTCTTCACTCCTCCTTTCCCTTCTGAATATTTAATGAATATTCTGATTAAAAATCTATTGCTATAAGCACACTCATGAACCCAAGCAGCTGCCTGTATATGGGATGTGTTCTTCTATCTGGGATGCCTTATCTGGCCCTGGGGGGGAGAAGAAGCACTTAACCTCACAGAGACTTGATGTTCCAGGGTTGGGGTAGACCAAGGGGGTCTACATCCACTCAGAGAAGAAAGGGAGATAGGAGAACAATTGTGGGAGAGGTGACTTGGACTGGGCACTGAGTGGGATGGAAAGTGAATAATTAAAATGTAAATTTAAAATGCACTTCTAAAACTAAGACCAATGTTAATAGCTCATTGTTCTGTGCTGCCAGCACACTGGGCATTGAGTGGTGCCTTTAAGGAGGATGAATGGTTAGGAAGTAACAGAGTTATCGAAAATTTATACCTTCTTCCTTTTCCTTCAAATTATCCCACACTTATTTCCTGAGACACCCACATTCTAAGATCTGATTCTAATACTTTACAGGCAAAACCTCCACTTTCCTCCTCTTTCTTCTCTTCCCTATACAACTAAGATGACACAGGCTCAGCTTTTTGGATCTCATCTTATTTCTATATGGATTCATACTCATGTCAACTCTATTATTTCAAATGCCCTTTAAGGACATTAATATTTCCTTTTTATTTTTGGCAACTTCATACACATACAACACAATGTGTTATGGTCATATGAAAACATTGCCTTCTCTTAGCCCACCATTCCCAATCTTCCTGATGCTCTGATCTTTTAATAAAATCCTCATCTTGTAGGTACCACTAACCATAAAATTATATCTGTGGCTTTGTTACTGTAATTTTTGCTACCATTAGGAATTACAAAGTAAATATCTATTTCTGGTGGTCTTATACAATCTTTATGAAAAGGGTCACTTGACTCCTAAAACAATGGCAATCCACAGGTTGAGATCTACCATCTTAGCAACTACTAATCCTATTGATCCTCTTATTTTCCATAACTCTCATACTCCTACTTACATGTCTTTGTGTGTGGAGGAGGTGGGTGTCTGGAGGGGGTAACCAAAACTATCGAATGTTCATGAATAGTACTGACAAGGTATTGGATCATAGTACTCCACCCAATTCTCTGGCCCTTAAGTATTTCTATCTCTCACTGTGGCTTTCCCTGGGCCTTGGAGAGGGTAATATATGATGACAGTCATATTGATTTTTAAAAAAATTTATGTTTCAACTTCCATTGTTCCATAGTATTCCAGATTCACATATCAGCATCACCATTTTCCACTTACACAATGACTCATTCTTGTGGCAAATTCATCTATCAGTGGAATCCTCCGATTCTGAGACTCCAGCTCTGCTTTCCTCAGGATCGTGGCCTCTTTGTGTGTGCTGTGCATCACAGAGGAAACAGCTTTGTTTAGAGCCAGATTATAGCCTCAGGGGTATATATAAGCTTCTGCTGAATAGAAATTGTTCTATTCTAGCCTGGGCTGGGCAGCTTGTGTGTGAGGCATGTTGAGCAAAATGATAAGCATGGTTACCCCAGATATAAGCAAAGGAAAATCGACTTATGATTCTAGTGTTCTTAAGAAAATTAGTGTTGCTTTAGTTATTTCTCAAAACCCTTTTGAAGCAAAGTACCCTCTCATTTTTTTACTATTGCTGTCTTCCAAGTAAGCATTTAAAATATCCTCTTCCCTACAGACCGTTCTCTATACTCTGCCTATCTGCAGTAAGTATTACCACAGGGACAGGGGAATAGAGGATGTGAAGACTGGGGTGGAACTTTCTGTAGATCTTGATTCCTAGGACACCTCTCCAGTATCCCCACTATCCTAAGTCCTATTACTTGTCTTATTTACATTGTTCCTACATATGGTAAGTCAATATCTATCACACTGATCTTTTCCGTGCTTGCCCTCTGATGACTGAAAAGCTACCTTCAGTAGACTAAAACAAGTACCTAAGCTACAAATAATAATCATTCTGAAGATTTCTGTAGAGAAATATGCATGCCTTTGGCTCTGGTTCATGCTCTTACCCTTACCTGCATTAACCACTTTCTTTGCTTTTCTACCATTCTTCTTTTCAGTCTCAGACTCTTGTTTCTCTTAATAAATAAAGTATTCAGTTCAGCTTTAGATCATGTCCTTTAACAAAACCACCCACATATGTTTCTGTGTACCACATAATGCACAAATGTACACATACACACATGCACACAGAAACACATGCATATATATATATATATATATATATATATATATATATATATACATAAAAACATGTACATATTATTTACTATTTTCCTGAAGAATGAGACATCTGCTACCATATTTATGGCCTTTGGTGAGCATTACATGACTCATACCCTCACAAGAGCAAGATGGTGCTCAGCAGAAGTATCTCAAGTTCAGGCAGAGAGCAAGAATGATGCTAGATTAGCTCTACAAAATCTATCATAAGGATTTCCAAAGATTCACACAAAAATATCTTCAGTTCCTAGCACTTAAAAGGTCATTACTTTGGAAACTAATGTCAGTACATGAACCGTAGGTGGTATACAGTGTCTACAGCATACCAGAAGCAAACCATTCCATAGCCAAGAACATAGCTCCACTGAGTCAGGGGCAATAGTTTGACCTATGCTCCTGACTCATAGAAATGGAGGGGTTAAATGAATATTTTTTAAATCACTAAGATACAGCAATTTGTTATCCAGAGAGTAGAAAACTAGCATAGCATTTAATGAGGCAATGATTGTAAAATTGCTTTCTAAAACTAAAAGTGACAGTGTACCAAGGGTTATTCAAAATTCATAGTACGAAGAACAAAGAGGAACTTAATCCCCAGACACCCATTGTGCTCTGCAGAAGGTCATAAAGGGCTCTGCTCTTCTCACTGGGGCCTTGTGAGAGGAAAAACAAAGAGACCCCAGGGTAGAAAATAAGTTTTACTGATTTTAGAAAACTGGCAAGATAAAGTGACTGGAGATAATTATAATCTTGCGAGATTTTTAGTATATATATATATATATATATATATATATATATATATATATATATGTTTATATTTTGTGATATTAAGAAAAAAATTAAGTGTCTTTCCCTGGCTATATAAATGAATCATACCCTTCACTCTTAATAAAATCTTTATTTTTTTAAACTTGTCTCTCTGTGTGTATATGTGTGTATGTATGTACATGTACATATATGCTGTTGCCTCCAAGTCCAAAGACATTGGATCCCTGAGAGCTGGAATTGCAAGTTTTTATGGAACCCCTGGCATGAGTGTTAGTAATCGCCCATGGATTTTTGAGAGAGCAATATCTACTCTTAAACCACAGAACCATCTCTCCAGCTCCAATACTTCACTCTAGTGCCACTTGTACCTATAATGAACTACTGTTCTATTTATACATTAGCATAGTATCTTTACATCATGTCATAGACAAATTTCACTTGTTTTCTAGCAACCTCATTATTCCTGTATCCTTTGCTTGCTTATGTATATTAATAGATAGAGGAAGGCATTATTTATTCTTCCCTAACAACAAAGTTTTAACTCAATATCTTAATTCTCATTCCCTTTCTTGGTCTCATATAGATCCTATGAAGGAGGGTTTCTAACCATCATTTCTAGGTCTGTCCTCTAAAGTTACATCCAAATGTGTCACACAGACACATAGAGGACATAACAGGTATCACATGGAAATTAGAAATCTAGCTAAAAGCCTTGCTTGACACAGGTGAAGGGATTATTCATAACATATTATATATATATACATACACACACACACACACACACACACACACACACACACACACACACACACACACACACACACACACACACATATATATATATATATATATATATATATATATATATATATATATATACTTCATGAGATCCATCTGAAATTGAACTCAGCAAGAGTAAGGTGGAGATGCAGTCCCTGACTAAAGCTAATTCAGTTTTCAATGGGAGCAGCAGGTTTTGCCTTTGAGATCTTTGAGTTACATACATGTACTGATAGAGGAAATCATAAGCCAGCTATACAAAGTATGGGGACTTACCGAGGCTTTATATTTTTTACCCAAATTCAATGTGGGCAAAACTATATAAAATGGGACAATTTTGTGGTAATTAGTGGTGAAGTTTTTCAAAAAGAAATACTTGGAACGTTTCAAAGTATCGTAGTATTTTTTTATTTGTTTTGTTGTGCTTCTGCTCCTCTATTTTCTACTTAAATGAAGTAAATGAATCAGCTTAAACCAGCTTTTTTTTTTCCTCTCCAATACCACATTCCTGATATAGAGATACTATGGTACTCTAAATTTATTTTCAGTATTTGTCAAAATTATAAGGAAAAATTATATAATTTGAAAATTTAAAAACAATTGATAATCTTCATTTGGGAGAAGCTTTAGAATATGACATCCAAGAAAAGTGGGTGTGCTTGTTTTGCTGGAACCTGGCAGAACCATCCAAGGAGACTTGGTCAGCTGTGCCATTAACAATGCCTGTTTACAGGGACATGGGGCCTTATCAATACACTAACTATATCTGAGTCTTTCCAGTTTCCAGTTTATTAATAGAATCCATTTAACCTTTCTTACAAAAGTGGGACTAAGTCGGCTGTGCTCTCATGAAGAGTACCAATGATTACCTTCAAATAAGGATTTCTGAACTCTGGGTTACCATGGCAATAGCTGAATCTCCAAGCTTCTTCTCTCCCCCAAGTCATTCCAGCGGATGTTTCTGTTTTAAAATGTTATCACAGCAGATCTACTTGGGCTTTAAAATGTGTGTAGTAGTAATTCAGAGAAGTAGAGCCTTCTTTATCAGCCCCCAGTACAGCATTCCTAGAGGTACGTTTATATTTATGGATCTAATAAGTATATATGCAATGATTTTCCAAGCTCATTTATTCTGGAGGCAAAGTGGGTCAATATACATTTGAAACACAGTGAAGATATATGACATTTCCCATTTATTACTTCCTGTGTCTGGTCTTCTTTGCATTTTATGATACCTAATTAGAAACACAAAAGAAAATTAAGGGAAATGACTCTGCTCCCATTTTCTACTGCATATAAACCTCCTCAACAAATTTAAACCCTCACAGGAATGAGAATCATTTCATCACCCTAAGGATGTAATAGCTATTTTCCCAAGAGATGTTGAGAGTCATTTTATAGCACATCTTAATGTAGAAAATATTTTTAATGTACTAAAAACTACAGCATTGGGAGGATTTCTACCACATGTACATTTTATGTATATAAATCATGTAATTTCTGGCTGTTAATTAAGTCTGTTTAAAAGCTTTTCTCTCTCACTTCATTCATATTTGGGAATGGAAAGAAAAATAAACTCATTGGCCAAAATTTCCTAATATGCAGTAAATAGAATAGATAGTGTTCTTTTTTGATTTCTTGATCTCTCAAATTAATTGGTGATGAGACAAGGTCTTTTTCCCACCTGACAGAAAAATCTAATTATAATTTTGTAGTTTGAAATAATTCTTTGAAATATAGATTCAAATTTATGCAAAGATACCTGATTATTTCTCAAAAGTAAGTTTCATTTGAAATGCATGTCTTCTCTTTAGGAGCATACTAGTAGATTGAACCCCTAATAAACCATGGGTCAGTGAAATGGAAGGAAATTAATGGTCAAATTCCACTTACTTTTTAAAAAGCCCCCTTAGGAACTCAATGAATCTATGTTCTTTAGAAAAACTAGAACATTTAAGTACAAGCAATTTTGTTTTTTTTTTCTAATACAGTATTTATTACATAAATATATTATTTATTTTAAAAGGATGTTTCTCTTCTTTCACAAATGTTTCTAAATGAAAGATAATTGACATTATTAACATTGATAATGTTGCAATATCAATTATTACTGCCAAAATTAAAAGCAGTTTGTACCATGTATTTGACAATTTTATCATTTTCCAGTTATTTTATTTTCATAATCTATTTAATGTAATGTCCATCACCTCAAAGCATTCAGTATCATTTTCATTTTTAAACTTTATTTTAAAAATACAAAGATAAAAGAAAAAATTTTAAACATTTTTACATAAATGTATACAAATACATTTTTGTCAGTGATTGGCTTTTTATTTTTTTTATTTTTTTAAGGTTTGATACTCTGCATTAAGGTCTTACTAGTTACAATGAGCAAAAAGTACATGTAAAACAGGATGTAACCCGGAATTAGTCAACATTTTCTTGGTGTCTAAGGATTGAGCATAATGGGTATTTTTGTTTGTTTGTTTTGTTTTGTTTACTTTTTTTCTTGAACTTCACACAGTTTGTGAGTTGTTTCTGGGGCAGTCAGAGCCTCTGGGGTTAGCATCCCACTATCAGTGACTGCATATTATGTCTGTTCTTTTGTGACTGGGTTATCTCACTCAGGATGATATTCTCTAGATGCAGCCATTTTCTTAAGAATTGGGTTAAGTCATTGTTTCTGATGGCTGAATAGTACTCCATTGTGTAAACGTACCACAATTTTTGTATCCATTCATCTACTGAAGGACATCTGGGTTCTTTCCAGCTTCTGGCTATTATAAATAGAGCTGCTATGAACATTGTGGTGCATGTACTTTGTTGTATATTGGAGTGTCTCTGGAGTTTATGCCCAAAAGTAGAATAGCTGGATCTTCAGGTAGTACTATGTCCAATTTTTTGAGGAATTGCAAGACTGATTTCCAGAGTGGTTGTATCAGTTTACAACCCCACCAACAGTGGAGAAGTGTTCCTCTTTCTCCACAACCTGGACAGCATCTGCTGTCATCTGAGTTTTGGATCTTGGCCAATCTGACTGGTGTGAGGTGGAATCTCAGGGTTGTTTTGATTCGCATTTCCCTGATGGCGAAGGATGTTGAGCACTTCCTTAGATGTTTCTCAGCCATTCCATATTCCTCAATTGAGAACGTTTTGTTTAGCTCTGTACCACATTTTTTAATAGGGATGTTTGATTCTCTGGTGTCTAGCTTTTTGAGTTCTTTGTATACCTTGGATATTAGGCCTCTATCTAATGTGGAGTTGGTAAAGATCTTTTCCCATTCTGTTGGCTGCTGTTTTGTTTTCTTGACAATGTCCTTAGCCTTACAGAAACTATGCTATCTCATTAAGTCTCTTTTGTTAATCTTTGACCTTAGAGCTTGAGCCATTGTTGTTTTGTTCAGAAAATTTTCTCCTGTGCCTATGTGTTCTAAGGTTTTCCCTACTTTCTCATCTAATAGTTTAAGTGTATCTGGTTTAATGTGGAGATCTTTGATCCACTTACACTTGAGCTTTGTACAAGGAGATAAGAAAGGGTCTATTTTTAATTCTGCATGCTGAGTGCCAGTTGGACCAACACCATTTTTTGAATAGGCTGTCCTTTTTCAACTGAATGTTTACAGCTCCTTTGTCAAAAATAAGGTGACCATATATGTGAGGGCTCATTTCTGGATCTTCTATTCTATTCCAGTGATCCACGTACCTATTTCTGTACCAGTACCATGTAGTTTTCAGCACAATTGCCTTGTAATATAGCTTGAGGTCAGGGATAATGATTCCCGCAGATGTTTTCTTGTTGTTGAGGATGGATTTCGCTATTCTAGGTCTTTTGTTATTCCAGATGAAATTGCGCATTGATCTATCCAACTCAATGAAGAACTGGGTTGGAATTTTTATTGGGAATTGCATTGAATCTGTAGATTTCTTTTGGTAGGATGGCCATTTTTAAAATGTTGATCCTTCCAATCCATGAGCATGGGAGATCTTTCCATTTTCTGAGATCTTCCTTCATTTCCTTCCTTAGAGGTTTGAAGTTCTTGTCATACAAGTCCTTCAATTGCTTAGTAAGAGTCACACAAATGTATTTCATAGATTTTGTGACTAATGTGAATGGTATCTTTTCCCTAATTTCTTTCTCCACATGTTTGTCCTTTGAATATAGGAAGGCTACTGATTTGTTTGAGTTAATTTTATATCCAGCCACTTTGCTGAACTTGTTTATCAGCTGTAGAAGTTCTCTGATGGAATTTGTGGGGTTACTTAAGTACATTATCATGTCATCTGCAAAGAATGATGTTGTAACTTCTTCCATTCCGATTTGTATCCGTTTGATTTCCTTTTGTTGTCTAATTACTCCAGCCAGGACTTCCAGTACTATGTTGAATAGGTAGGGGGAGAGTGGGCAGCCTTGTCGAGTCTCTGATTTCAGTGGGATTGCTTCAAGTTTCCCAACATTTGGTTTGATATTGGCTGTTGGTTTCCTTATATTGCTTTTATTATGTTTAGGTATGGACCTTGGATTCCTGTTCTTTCCAGGACTTTTAACATGAAGGGGTGTTGAATTTTATCAAATGCTTTCTCAGCATCTACAGAGAAGACCATGTGATTTTGGACTTTGAGTTTGTTTATATGGTGGATTACATTGATGGATTTCCTTATATTAAACCATTCCTGTATCCCAGGAATGAAGCCTACTTGGTCATGGTGAATGATCATCTTGATGTGTTCTTCGATTCTGTTTGCAAGGATTTTGTTGACTATTTTTGCATCAATGTTCATAAGTGAGATTGTTCTGAAGTTCTCCTTACTTGTAGGGTCTCTGTGTTGTTTAGGAATGAGATTTAAGTTAGCCTTAAACAATTGAGATAGGTAGTATTCCATCTGATTCTATCTTGTGGAATAGTTTGGAGAGTATTGGTGTTATATCCGCAATAAATGTCTGATAAAATTCTGCACTGAACCTCTCTGGACCTGGGTCTTTTTGGTTGGGGGGTTTTAATGACTTCTTCTATTTCTTTAGGTGTTATGAGATTATTTAGATGGTTTCCCTGGTCCTGGTTTAAATTTAGGATCTTGTATATGTCTAGTAATTCATCCATTTCCAACATATTTTCCAACTTTGTGGAGTATAGGCTTTTGTATAGAGATCTAATGATTTCTTGGATTTTCTCAGTTTCAGTTGTTATGGCTCCACTTTCCTTTCTGAATTTGTTAATTTGTATACTCCCTCTTTGCCCTCTAGTTAGTCTGGCTAGAGGTTTATCAATCTTGTTGATTTTCTCAAAGAACCAGCTCTTGGTTTTGTTGATTCTTTCGATGGTTCTTTTTGTTTCTATTTGGTCTATTTCTGCCCTAAATTTGATTATTTCTTCCCGTCTACTTCTCTTGGGTGTATCTGCTTCCTTTTGTTCTAGAGCTTTTAGCTGTGCTGTCAAGTTGTTGATGTATGCTCTCTCCAGTTTCTTTTTGGAAGCGCTCAGAGTTATGAGTTTTCCGCTCAGTACTGCTTTCATTGCATCCCATAGATTTGGGTATGTTTTGTTGTGTTTTTGTTGTCATTGAATTCTAGAAAATCCTTAATTTCTTTTTTTATTTCTTCCTTGACCCTGCTATCATTTAACAGAGTGTTGTTTAGTTTCCATGTGTATTAAGGCTTTTTGTTGTCTTTGTTGTTGTTAAAGACCAGCCTTAGACCATGGTGATCTGAGAAGACTCATGAAAGTATTTCAATCTTCTTATATAGATTGAGGCTCGATCTGTGTCCAATTATGTGGTCAGTTTTCGAGAAGGTGCCATGGGGTGCTGAGAAGAAGGTATATTCTTTTACTTTAGGATGATATGTTCTGTTGATATCTATTAATTCCAGTTGGTTCATAGTCTCTGCTAGTATTACAGTGTCCTTGTTCCGTTTCTGTTTCCATCATCTGTCCATTGGTGAGAGTGGGGTATTAAAGTCTCCCACTATTATTGTGTGGGGTGAAATGTATTTTTTGAGCTTTAGTAGGGTTTCTTTTATGAATGTGGGTACTTTTGTATTTGGAGCATATATGTTAATGATTGAGAGTTCCTCCTGACAGATTTCCCCTGTAATGAGAAAAAGTGTTCCTCCTTATCTTTTTTGATATCTTTTGGTTGGAAATTTACTTTATTCAATATTAGAATAGCCACTCCAGCTTGCTTCTTGGGGCTGTTTGCTTGGAAGTTTTTTTTTTCCCACCCTTTTCCTCTGAGATAGTGTCTGTCTTTGTCTCTGAGATGAGTTTCCTATATGCAGCAAAATGCTGGATTTTGTTTATTTCCAGTCTGACAGCTTATGTCTCTTTATTGGGGTATTGAGCTCATTTATGTTAATAGATATCAAGGAATAGTGGTTGCTGTTTCCTGCTATTATTCCTTTTGTAGGTTGAGTTGTGTCTGTGTCTCTTTCTTCTTTTGGTTTTCTTGCTTAGCAGTTTTCTTGTTTTTACTAGGATGTAGTTCCCCTCATTGTATTTTGTTTTCCACCTATAATTCGTTGTAGTGCTGGGTTTGTGGTCAGATATTGTGTAAATTTAGATTTGTCTTGAAATATCTTCATCTCTCCATCTATGGTGATTGATAGTTTTGCTGGGTATAGCAGCTTGGGCTGGCAATTTTGCTCTCTTAGGGTCTGCATGATGTCTGTCCAGGTGCTTCTAGCTTTCATAGTCTCTGTTGAGATATCAGGTGTGATTCTGATTGGACTGCCTTTATATGTTACCTGACCTTTTTCCCTTACTGCTTTTAGTATTCTTTCTTTGCTTTGGGCACTTGGTGTTTTGAATATTATGTGTCGTGAGGAATTTCTTTTCTGGTCCAACCTATTTGGAATTCTGAAGGCTTCTTTTATGCTCGTGGTCATCTCATTCTTAAGGGTAGGGAAGTTTTCTTCTACAATTTTGTTGAAGATATTTACTGTGCCTCTTAGTTGATATTCTTCGCCCTCTTCTTTTCCTATTATCCTTAGGTTTGTTCTTTTCATTGTGTCCTGGATCTCCTGGATAATTTGGGTTAGGAGCTTTTTGGTTTTTGCATCTTCTCTGTTTTGTCTGTTTTCAATGTTGTCTTCGGCCCCCAAGATTCTCTCTTCCATCTCTTGTAGTCTATTGGAAATGCTTGCATCTGTGACTCCTGATTTCTTTTTTAGGTGTTCTACCTTTAGGGTCATCTCTTTTAGTGTTTTCTTTATTGTGTCAATTTCTGTTTTAAATTCCTTCTTCCATTCCTTCATCTCTTTGGTTCTGTTTTCCTCTAGTTCTTTGAGTTCTTTGAGTGTTTTTCTTGTTTACTCTTTCAAAGCTTCTGATTCTTTTTGCTTTTCCTCCCATTCTTGTATAAAGATCTCTATCATCATCTTGAGGTATGATTTTAGGTCTGTGTTTTCTTTTTCTGGACTGTTTGGCATTCCGCTGTTTGCTGTTATGAGAGAGTTGGGTACTGGTGTTTCCAGGTTTTCTTGGTTTTTTTGGGATATGCTCTTTTGCTTTCCTCTTGCCATCTTGTTGTCAGTGATATGTTCTTGCCTTTCTCTTGTACCTAATCATTGTCCCTGGATCTCCACTGGTCCAGGTGGTGGATGGTCCGAGCCCTTTTCTGTGCCCCAAAGCTGCCGGGTGGGGACAGAGCTCCCAATGCTGGGTTCCTGGTCCCTGGATCAGGCAGGGCAGGGGTTGGTTTTCCATGCGCACTCGGCAGAGATCTCTCTGCCCCCTGGCTACTTGGATCCCCTTCTCACCAGGCTTTTATCTCTGGGAACTGCTGGTCCAGGTGGCAGATGGGCCGAGCCTTGTTCTGTGCCCGAAGCCGCTGGGTGGGAACTGAGGTCCCAATGCTGGGTTCCTGGTCCCTGGATCAGGCAGGGAAAGGGTTCGCTTTCTGTGTGCACTGGACAGAGATCTCTCTGCCCCCTGGCTACTTGTAACTCCTTCTCACCAGGCCTTTACCTTTGGGAACTTTTTGCAATTTTGTTAATCTCTCTATTCTTTTCTGAGAAAAAATATTTTGAGCCATAATGTATAAAATGGAAAATTACTATATAAACACATGAGAAACATACATACAGACTATTTCTGTTAGTACCAAAGGGAAGACACATGTTCATAAGGAAAAAAAAATGGCTCTTCTTATCTAAGAGGTATCTATTGATACTCTGATTGGAAATGTCCGGTCATGGACATTGTGAAAATATCCTAGAGATTGCCTGCTTCAAACAAGGAGTCAATGGAGGTAAGAGAAATGACCATGGTGGGCAGATGTGACTATCAACACTAGCATACAACCATGTTCTCAGTATAAGTGTTCATGTGAGCTACATGGTGCACAGAAAACTGTCCACTAGACAAGATCTAGAATCTCCCAAGAGACAAATATTAATGCATACTTTGAGATGAGTTCCTAAATCAGGTTAATTGTGATGAAAAGCCTTACTTTATAGCTGGTTAGTACCATCTCATGGGCTGAGGTCTCAGATTTAATAAAAAGAGGGAAGACAGATGGACCCTCGTGGTCTTCACTCTCCCCTTGCTGTCTGCCAATGCATGGTGACCAGCTGATTTAATCTCCTTCTCCATACATTTCTCAATATAACAGACTTTCCCCCCTTTGAATTGTGATTCATGTCAAATCCTTCCTCCCTTGAATTGCCTTTGTCAGATACCTTGTCATGGCAATAGAAAAAAAAAAAAAATAACACATCAGTTATATCTCATATGACTGTAGATCATAGGAGACAACTATTTACAGTGTCTTCTCTGTCTCTCTGCTCCCCCACCTCTCATCTGCCTACTTTTCCACACTGTTCAGTTTTAGATTGCTCTAATACACGTTATTTTAAGCTTGGAGGAAAAGTCTAAATGAACATCTAGCTGATGTCTGTTGTTTTCTCCTAGGTGACTATGTCTAAATTCCTGTACTTCTCATGATTTGTCTTTCTAAGCAGTTTAAATACTATCATATATGGAACCCTTGGAACTTGTGTCTATGTCAATCAGGTGGGGTCTGTATACAGTGTTCCAAGAATGTGACAGTCATTTCTACAAACGCATCATCTGCCCTCCAGCTCTCAAATGACACTGAAGTCTTTACTGTGGTTCAGACCTTAATAAGGACCAAATTTAAATTTCTGTAAGCCATTTGAAATACAAAAATTGTATTTTAAGAAATTAGGTAGGCATTCAATAAATTTATTTAGTATGAATTAAACAAGCATTAAAACTGTCAGACATTCCACACAGCAGGGGACTGGATTTATCTGCAAGGAAATCTCAATGTCTCTGCTGAGCTTAGAATCTAATGCAGAAAATATCAGGAAGTTCTGAAAGGTGGGAAAATTGTCACAGAAGAAGAAACTGTCACAAAATTGTGTGGTTACAAGAAGCAGGTCTCTATGAAAGCTATTACTGGTGAATGAAGAGGTAGCTTTCAGCAAGCAATTATGTGAATGCTAACATATGGAAAACAGGTAGAGAAAGTCACAGTCAAAGTCATGAAGGGAGAACCCCAAGACTTTAAGGAACACAGAAAGAAGAGACAGTTCTAGGAAGAGGCAGGACTATATGTTCCTGGGCTCACAATTAGGCTGAGAATGGTAACATTATTGAGACATGTAAAGAGGCATCCAGTCCTTAAGGACTTAGTTAGGGTTTGGTCCCATTTATAGTTTTTTTAATTAAATATTTTATTTACATTTTAAATGTTGTCTCCTTTATTACTTTCCCCTCTTCAATCCCCCAATTCCAATCCTCCTTGCCCTGCTTCTATGAGGGTGCTCCCTTACCCACCTACCCATTTTTACCTCACTTTCCTAGCATTCCTCTAAACTGGGGTATCAAGCCTTCACAGAACCAAGGGAATCCTCTCCCATTAATACTAGATAAAGCTCCTTCAGCTCCTTCAGTCCTTTCCTTAACTCCTCCATTGGGGTCACTGTCATCAGTCTGATGGTTGGCTTCAATAATCTATATCTGCATTGGTCAGGATCTGGCAGAGTCTCTCAGGAGACGGCTGTGTCAGGTTCCTATCTGCATGCACATTTTGGCATCAGCAATAGTGTCTGGGTTTGGTGTCTGCTTGTGGGATAGATGCCAAGGTAGGACAGTCTCTGGATGGCCTTTCCTTCCATCTTTGCTCCACTCTTTGTTCCTGTATTTTCTTTATACAGGAGCAATTCTGGGTTGAAATTTTGGAGAAGATTGTGTGGCCCCATCCCTCAACTGGGGGACCATGCCTAAACTCTATGAAAAAGACAGCATTTTCATCAAATGATGCTGGTTCAATTGGCAGTTGAAGCATGTAGAAGAGTGCAAATTTATCCATTCTTATCTTCCTGTACAAAGCTCAAGTCCAGGTGAATCAAGAACCTCCACATAAAACCAGATACATTGATTCTAATAAAAGAGAAAGTGGGAAAAAGCCTCAAATACATGGGCACAGAGGAACATTTTCTGAACAGAACACCAATGGCTTATGCTCTAAGATCAAAAAATGACAAATGACACCTCAGAAAACAGACAATAGGACAAACAGCAACCAAAAGATTGGGAAAAGATCTTTACCAATCCTACATCTGATGGAGGACTAATATAAAATATATACAAAAAACTCAAGAAGGTAGACTCCCAAGAACCATATAACCCTATTAAAAAATGGCATACAGAGCTAAACAGAGAATTCTCCACCAAGGAATACCAAATGGCTGAGAAGCACCTAAAGGAATGTTCAACATCTCTAGCCATCAGGGAAATGCAAATCAAAACAACCCTAAGATTCCACCTCACACCAGTCAGAATTGTCAAGATCAAAAACTGAAGACAGCAGATGATGGCAAGGATGTAGAGAAAGAGGAACACTCCTACATTGCTGGTGGAATTGTAAGCTGGTACAGACACCCTGGAAAATAGACTGCCAGTTCATCAGAAAATTGAACATAGTACAGCCTCAGGACCCAACTATACCACTCCTGGGCATATACCCAAAAATGTTCCAACATGTAATAAAGACACATGCTTTACTGTGTTCATAGCAGCCTTTTATATAATAGCCAAAAACTGGAAACAACCCAGATGTCCCTCAACAGAGCAATGGATATAGACAATATGGTACATTTCTACAATGGAATACTACTCAGCTATTAAAAACAATGACTTCATGAAATTTACAGGCAAATGGATGGATCCATGTACAGTTTTAAAGTTGATCACTGACTCTATTTATTACTGAGAATTCTGAACACTGAAAGAGAGATAACTGCAGTTATCTGAAATTAAGGTGGTTGTAACTCATCCTTGGAAAAACACTGATTTGTGAGATGCAGAGAATGTTGAGTCAGTGGGGCTGAATGAACAGAAGGGGAACAGACAGCTAGTTGAGAAGGATCAGAAGCATGAAGTGCAATTCTTTGTTCCTGGTATGGAATGGCTGCTAGGAAACTTTCACCCCTCTCTCTCAACATAGAACACAGCTTCATCGTTGATGTGTTATACTAAACTATTTCATAAGCTTCTATATTTAATAGGATAAACATACCATGTCTTGTCCTTGTCAGATCCCTTCAAGTTAAAGAAGCACATACATTTTTTATATTCTCATATTTTCAGTTAACATTACAGGTACAAGACCTGGGCGTCATTTAAGATTATAACAATTGCATGTACTACACAACATGCTTGACCCAGAAAGCTACCCTAGAAAGAACAAGGTGATTTATAGTTTCCTGGTTACATGAACATTAATGATGATAAGATCCTTCAATATTATTGAATAACATTTGGCCAGAGGAGTGTCACTCATCATCTATAACAATGGTCTGTCTATTCTACCTGAATAATAGCTAATTCAATAAGTACATCAGCCCAGGGATCATACAGACAAAGCATGCAAGATTATCTTTTGGATGTCACTGAGGTGAAGTTATTGTGGCAATCATGAGACTGAATTCAAAGGCTTCTAGGTTCAAGAGACTAAAAGCCTCATGTTGAGTGCTTACTGAATGCACACTACTGTATTATAAAGGAAGTGAAATTTCTGTTTCCATTTTGTAGACAAAGAAACTAAAGACATAGATATTAAGTATCCTGTCCTCTTTAACAGGATATCTTACACCCAAATATAAAGCCCATCTCTCGGGGAGCTAATAATCAGATTATAAAGTTTAATAAACATATTTTAAAATACACTGTCCTTTTCCTAGAAGAGTGGCCAAAATACAGAATATCATCCATGTTGGACAGCCTCCTCTCCTTGTAATACTTTTATTAGTAGTAGTTATCATACAGAAAAAATAGCAAGGCAGAAAATAATAGACCACAAGGAAAATAAGACTATCAGCAAGAAGATAAGGAAATTTGCACAAAGCAGCTTTTAATAAATGGATGGCTTTCAGGTAAAAATCAATTTTCTATGGACAAAAACGAAAATCAAGTAAGAGGAAAACAAAGATGTTAAAGGAATCAGAGAGTGGGTGTATAATTTTGAAGTAGAGTCTTCTCTTGAATGGTGATATGCACTACAATATGTCCTGACTCAGTTCCAGCAATGGTGACAACTGACTTTATGCTGTGCTGCAATTTAGAAGGGTCTAAAGAGCAAACAGGAACCAATACATGGTTAATGCAGAATACTGGTTGCCTAGAGCTAAGAGCTCAGGCTGTAGACAACTAGATCTTTGAAGATTTAATAGGTTCCTCCTTCTCTGTCAGTTGGTTTTTTTCAGATTGCCAAGCAATGACTCTGTTCTGCCTTATACGTATGGTACTTAGCTATGGATTTTACATTAAAGAAATCCAGTTGGATTTAAGCTAATGGACAATAAAGCATTGGGGTTAGAGGTGCTGATATATGCACAGCTAAACTAGGGTCTGCAATGAATTAGCATTGAAAATAGATGTTTTTATAGTCATACACACTGTATGGTCACTATAATGTTCTTAAAAAGGAAATGTTTAAATTAGTAACACTTGACTAGCATGTTGGAATGTGAGCAACAGCAAGAGCAGAAAAAAAGAAATGAAGACATAGCTCAGTGGTCAACTTAGAGGATGCAGTTAGTACTAAAGGTAAAGTTCTCAATGAGTTAGGACAAGGAGAACTGGTACTGGTTTGGTTTTGTATTGTTTTGCTTTGTTTTGTTTTTACCTACAGGAATGTAAAACCAACTGTACGAAATTCATGAATGGTACAGAAGGGTTGGCATTAGAGCAGATCCGATGATCTTTAAAATTCATGCCTCACCAAAGAGTGTACATTTGTTCTGTCTAGACATGGTGACACAGCGTAATAAATAAAGACTGACAAATCGATATGTTTCATAAATATATAACTGAAATGGTCATCATTCCTAACCATTAATATTTTCTCAATTACCTTAGGTAAAGCAATGTGTCCATCATACAAAATAAAATCTACTGAAAAATACCATTTGCTTCTAGACAAAAAAAAAAAAAAAATGCCATTTATTTCGCATTTCTCTGAACATATTCGTCTTCTTAAGTAAACTCTGGAAGTCTGAACCAGGAGCCATAGATAATTCATTAGCTTCAGTCCACAAGGCTATTTTCTTAGAGACTTCTTGTACATATAATATCCTGCAAAGGTTTTAGAAGATCATTTCAAGGGTTGTTTTTTTTTTTTTTTTTTTTTTTTTTTTTTTTTTTTTTTTCTTCCTTGAAAAATAAAATAAACTGTGATGGATAACTTTTAAAGCTATCAGTCAGCACAAAGCTGATCATACTTCTTTCCAAACAATTTCTTTAGGGGGTACATATATTTTTTTGTTAATGAAACCAGAACCAGCAGATGGAAGTTGATTCACAGTTGTACCTACAGGACCATGTTTTTTTCAGACTCACGTTTCCCGGGGCCGTGATGCAGTCAAGGAAACTAAAAATATAACATTGGAGAACAATTATTCCCTGTCAGGAAATCTATAAATATTCTGAGAAAGTAATATGAGCTACATATCCTGCTCTGTGGAAGATGTGGGCAGAGTTCTCTTACGCCCTGACTTGTAGTTCTGTGTGACACAGATATGCTTCAATATCTTTTTAAACTTACTTTAAAAAATCTTGCAAAAGTGCATAATTTCTTCGGCTGTGAGCATCACTAAACACGTGTGAACAATAGGGCTTTCCTCATCATGCCCTGGTACCCTGGCCTTTCTCTTGGACTCTGTGATGCTTTTTACTGAATAAATAGTAGCTGTGCCTGCCTAATACCTATGCAGTTTCTCCCCCAAAACCATAGTCTTGTGAAAACAAAACAGAAACAAGGAGTTAGAGAAGCCAAACACTCTTCCATGGGATGGGTTCAATCTCTACATCTCCCTTGGGAAGTTTAGGATGTTGGTTAGCACTGGACTATGAGGCTTGTGTGAAGTTCACACACCTCTGCAGGGATGTGGACATGGGTGTGAGCCACTTTTCCCACTTCTACCAATGCCAACTTCTTGAAATCAGAACCCATCATTTCTACATTCTTCTATGAAATTACCAATTATAGGCCCTGACCCCTGATGTCACCAATATTTTTCTATATAAGAATAATTTTATATTTTATTCATATTCATTACTTAAGAGGACTGTGAATAAAAATAATTTATCATTTCAAATAATGTTTGTCCTTGTTATGTCATTAAAAACACACTTTCTGAAAACCAGATGTAATTCTTTGTCAAAATTCATTTTTCTTCATTTAAAACTGTAGTTTATAACTATGATAAATGTGTATAAATTTTGAGAAAAATGTTTTATTGATTCTAAAATACAAAGCTAAGGACTCCAACTGTTGATTTCAAACTTGTGAATTAAGACTGTGGCCCACAAATCATACCATGAGGACCAAATCAGGTCTTTTGCTTGTTCTCATAATGAAATTTTTACTGAATACAGCCATACCACACTTCCTAGTAGCTGAGGGGATTCATACTCCCCCCTTACACCTGCAGGAGACCACGGAGCATAACAATGCTCTTATTGTACCCACAGGATATTGGTGCTGGATTAGCATCAGCCTTGCCTGGTGAGTAACACAAAGGTTGGTCTACATGGGAGCTTGGGGAGCCCCCTTATTCTGAAGAAAAACAGAAAACCTCTGATCTTGCCTGAATATGTCTCTGTGAAGATGTATCTCTTCTATATATATATATCTCAAACATCAGACACCAGCCACATGTGGCTCTTGGGCTTGGGAATGTGATTAGTGACACTAGAGAACTGAACTTCAATTTATATTTCACTTTGATTATTTAAATCCAAATGACCACATGGCTGGTGATTATTATTTTAAGAGTGTGGTATAAACTATGTTATTGCAAGTTTTACACCTAATTCTTCATTTAACTGTCAGACACCCAGTTTAGTACTGAGCAACTAGATTGAATGTTGTCACTCAAACAGGTTCAAAGAGGTGCAGAATCTTTGGAGTTTTGAGCAGTGAGGGCTGATGAATAGTACTTTCTTGTGACTATATTTCTTTTGTCTTAGTTAGCATTTTATTGCTGTGAACAGACACCGTGACCAAGGCAACTCTCATAAAGATAATATTTAATTGGGGCTGGTTTACAGGTTCAGAGGTTCTGTCCATTATCATCAAGGCAGGAACATGGCAGCATCCAGGCAGGCATGGTGCAGGAGGAGATGAGAGTTCTACATCTTCATCTGAAGGCTGCTAGCAGAACACTGGCTTCCAGACAGCTAGGATGAGGGTCTTAAAGCCCAAACTCATAGTGATCCACCTACTCCAACAGGACCACACCTTCTAATACTGCCATTCCCTGGGCACAGCATACACAAAGCATCACAATCACCAATCAAGAAAATGCCCTTACAGGCTTGCCCAAAGGAAGGTCTGTTAGAGTCATTCTCTCCATTGAGGTTTCCACTTCCCAAACCACTCTATATTGTGTCAGGTTGCAATATATCTAGCTCTCACACCTGGACTGAAGTATGCTGTGATGTTATAAGAGTTCAGAAATATCTATTATCAAGAATGACTAAGCAAGGCAATGAAGGGATCTCAGGTTCCTCGTGTACCATCCACCATGAAACAAAGTAGCCCAGAGAATGATTCAGCCTTCTAGTTCCCTGCCAGACACTTGAAGAGCTTGGAGATTTCAGGTAGAGCCCCAGTTATACCAGGGGCATCCTCATTCAGAAACCATGAACACATCTTTACATATTATCATTCAAAATAGGCAGTGGTTCTCTATGAAAACAATATAAAAACTCAGACTTAGCTCTTGCTGCCTATGTGTTACATGGAAATATTTGTTTCCCACCATATCACTCGATGTTCACAACAAGCTGAGGGGAGAGGCAATCTTAAATCTACAGATGGCAAAAAAGGAAACCCTACCATGCTGCCAGGACCATTGTTATTCTTGCTCTCAGTCAATGCTCAGGATTTGTAAAATTATTGTTTGGGTTGCATATGATAATATTTCATTTGAGGTCTTTATTCATAAGCCACTTCTGAAGCCTTGTCTTGCAGCATTTAACTGTACCTGGGAATGCTGTACCTGTCACCCGCAAGTGTCCTTCCCTTTTCCGGGTGTCACCTAATATGAGCATTTAATGCTTTCACTCATTTTAAGAATTTTCATTATATCCAACAAGAATAGGGACTTTGTTAGGAAGAGGTGTGTAGTATTTTTGTTCACAGCTATTAAATATTCAAAATGTATCAAATGAGGGAATACAATAGTTCTTTATTTCTTTGACTGTTAATGATAAGTTTTTGGACAGTACTGTTACTTATGATTTCCTGATTTTAAATTATACCCATTTTTCACACAGCAGTGAACTAAAGCCTTGTAGTGATGCCTGTACAGGGAAGGCTTTGTGGAAGAATATCCTCATACTATTTGTGTGGTTTCTTCTCCTTAATGGTCTGTCTGATACTTTTATTGAGGCCACTGCCATTCATCAGAAACATAACCATTGATGCTTGTCTTTGTTAGATGCTTTGTTTAGTCCTAAATAAAACTGTTAGGTTTGCCTGTTAATACCTTCTCTAGATACGTTAAAACTAGCTATACTAGTTGTTCATTATTGTTGAAAACACTTTTTCTTAGTTGTGTTGTCTATAGTCAAGTGCATGGATTTGTCTTTTGTCCCTGTTAGCATTTTGGTTTTTTCCTCTAGCAAATTTTGAAAACTTTGCCACTCACCCAACATTTGTTCTCACTGATAAAATATGTATGAATAAATTCAGCTTGTTCTTGACTAAAGTTTGAATTCTGCTTGGTGAGAGACACTCTCAGATTTCTACCTTAATCATGCAAACAATGACAACTTTTCTATGTATTCGAGCATGAAGTAACATTTACTATATCTGTCTTCAGGATCCTGTTCAACATTTTCATTCATGAGAATTCTATTTTAGGTTCTCAAGATGATCTTCCTTCATATCGATTTACTTCTACAAATACAGGCTGGACATTCTGTTAGGAGAAGAATAGTAAATGAAACCAACATGCTAACTGGCCTTTCCTTGCAGCCAATAACCATGTACTGTTTGACTATTATTTCTAAAAACTTGTATTCAGTGCTGCTGAAAGGTTGTTAGACATTAACCTTGTGTTTAAGTAAAAACCAGTGTGAGTGCCAGGGCATCTCTTTAATACCCTCCCCCCCACCAGTGTGCCCTTAGTTGGGCTTTCCTGGAAGCTCTATTCTCTCTTTATCCTAAACTTCATCTTCCTCAAAACTCCCCATCTTAGAAGGACTCTTTAAATTTTAAGACTTCTAGACCCAAAAATCTGAGCGATTCCTGCCACCCAAACTATCCTGTACAATGTACTTAGTCTACTACAGCATGTACATCACGATTTTCATCTTCAGAGTAACACCTGAACCTCATATCCATGGAATACATTCATGTGCACTATCCCAGGGAAGGTCACACCTTTTCTCACTTGGCCCTGGGGTCTTTGTCTTTTTGACTTTTGTACTTCTCATTACACTTTCAATACCTGCACGACGATGGTTAACTTGGGTTTTAAGTGTTGTTTTGTTTTGCTTTTTCAAATTATCTTCATTTTAGACCAGTTTTATGATCATTGCAAAATGGTACAGAGAGGATGGGGTCCTTGCACGCTCACGTTCCTTACAAGCAAAGCTCCCCTGTGTCAACACACCACACCTGAGTCCATTTGCCACAATCACAGTCATTACCACTCCAAGTCCATTCCAGGGACTTAGATAGTTCATTCTACAAATTTTGGAAGAAGATGTAACAAGTAACCCCCATCACAGTGTGAAAGAAAACAAGTGTGAGTTGGGCAGTGTTTCAGTGCCTCGGCAGCTTCCTTGGAGCAGAACTGTTAGAAATTGGATGCACTTGAGCCTTTCTGGCTAATGCCCCTCACTTCCTCTCACATGGTCTGACCTTCCTTTACTAAGATATCTTGTACTTTTTCAGACAACATAAGCTCCTAACCTACTTCAACCACATTGGGGATATTTATATGGGTTTTTTAGCCTATCTTCAACAAGGTACCTGATTAGTTTGCTCCTGAAATGCCATTGGAAGAGCAAAGTACACACTGGACAACATGACCCTCTGACTCCTTTCCCTCTCTGATTCCATCTGCCTACCAGAACTTATCTTCTCTATATCTCTTATGTATATTATATCTCTATTTTTGCCTTTTTATCATAGTTATTTTTATCTTTGTTTTCCTACCCTCAAATGTATAAAATGATAAAAGTGATAATATACAATTGCTTAGAATGATTAAACAAGTTAATAATGAAAAGTATTTAAGATTGTTCATGGTAAAAATGCTGGCTGAGTTCTAGCAGTCACTGCCTTTGCCATTTGCCAATGAAGAAGTTCCTCCCCCTCTGAATATTTATTTCCCTTTTAACCCCAACTGATGTCTGACTTTAGTCAACCTCTGTGTTTCTGTGTATAGTAATAGCCCTACCTGATCATATATAGTTAGCAATTGACATATTAAAGTATATTGAAATAGTAATTAAAATGACAGCATCCAACAAGGGCTATTAAATATGGTTTGAAGTGGTCCCATATTAGTAACAGGCATCTTAGTAATTTCCACTTTCCACTTGGACACTGGAGTGTGATGGCAATCTACTTTCTCTCTGTTTGGTTGTTTGGTTGTTTGTTTGGTCGGTTGCTTGGATTTTTCTTTTTTTTTTTTTTTTTGGTTTTTTTTGGCCTTTTGGTTTTTGTTTGTTTGTTTGTTTGTTTTTGTTTTTGTTTTTTTGTTTGTTTTGCTTTGTTTTTTCTGACATTAAAAAACCCTCTAGTAAGGTCTGAGCTATTGGGTGAATTTGTTAAGAGTGGAAGCAAGACATGACGGTGGTTAAGGCCCTGCTTTCTCAGACCACATACCCACTTAAAGGGCACCACAGAATGTTCTTTCTCCAACCTTTATTTATGGACTAACTCCACGTATATCTTTGGGTTTTTTCTATATTTTGAATCTATGTTCTTTATGTGTAGGTAAAATTCACTCCTCCTGACAGTCTCTATTGTTCACTTGCATCTGTTGCTTATATTATCCAGTAATGCTCACTGAGAGAGACTTGTTCCTAGTGACAACAAATTACAGAGGTGCTAGAAAGGGTTTCATTTTACTAAAATAGTTTATCCATGTATATAATATTTATCTATCCATATATATGTTTGTCCATATATAATATATATAGAGATATAGACATAATGTTTAAAAATAACTTTTTATGTGGAGAGGGGAAACAAGGCACAGGCATGGAGGTAAGGCAATGACCTGCAGAAATTTGTTTTTGTTTTCACCATATGGGTTCTAACTCATGGTATCAGGCTTGGCAGCAAATGCCTCCTCAGTCTACCCAGCTCTCTTGTTTAAGGCTCAGTTCCATTTGGAAGAAAAATGCATATTTTTAAAATCAGAATTTTCACATTTTGACCTGTTTGTTTGTTTGTCACTTGAGACAAACAAGAGCAATTGGAAGGGATGGACCCAGCTGAGACTATGTCTCTGTAAGAATGCCCCATGGGCCAGCCTGTGGTGTATTTACAGTAATTGATGTAGAGGGTCCTGCCCGTTGTGGGTAGTTCTGACCTTGGGAAAGTGGTCAGGGATGGTAAAGAAAACCAGCTGAGCGAGTCTGGGTTACAAGCAAGTAAGAGGCTGTCCCCGTGTCCTCTGCTGCAGGTTCTGCTCCATGTTCCTGCCCGAGTTCCTGGTGTGACTTCTCTGAATGATGATGTACTGTGAGCTTTGAGCTAAAATCCGCCCGTTCTGTCCACATGTTTTCCGTTTATGGTGTCTCATCAGAGTGTCAAAAACCCTAAATCAGACATCCTTGTATCAGGAAACTACCAATCCATGGTTATTTTATTTTTCTGTTCTGATGGCTGACTTAAATGGTAAGTACTTTCAAGACCACATTCTACAATGGAGAATATCCTCCCACCAAAAGGGGCAAAGGCCATTTCTTCACCTGAAGACAGTTCAATAGTATGCACTACATTGGTTTTTGCCCTTATTAAAAATGGGGGAGAAAAAGGTAGTATTTGAAGATTTCCAAAAAGAGAAAAATCTTTTCATAATTTTGTCAGCTGAGTAAGGAGGCAAATTTAAAAAAAAACAAACAATCAAAGAAAACCAAAACCAAAACAAAAAGCCCGATGATTTTGAACCATGTGTCCTTGTACAGCAGTTCTTCCCGGCATCAGCAAACAATGGAAGTTGAGACAGCGATTGAGAATAAATAAACTAAGTAGGAACTACTTACAGGATGCTATTGTGGTAAATATTAAAAAGTGCAATCGTTCCCACGCGTGTCCTGCTCCACGCTGGCCTTGGCTCTCTCCCACTCGGGCAGTAGCTCCCATGCTCGTTCGAGCATCAGAGGGCCGTACGGAACTTGCACTAATTTATCTCAGCCGCTCCATGTGACCCACACAGTACTCGCTGACCCGGGGTAGTGTGCAAGCCACTCGGCTGTTTTCACACAAGTCTTTTGGCGGGTTATTACCTCACCAGTTCCCCACATCCTAATGCCCTGGCAGGCTCGGTGCATCCCACCACCACACCCTCTCATATACTCAACTAAGTCGACACATGAAGGAAATCACCACACAACAACCTCTGCTCCAATTGATATGATATGATTTTCCCATCTAGACAGCACGAAATCCTGTACACAGTCATCCCTTATAAAATATTCACAGCAACCTGTATCTACACGCAGAGAAAAAGTGTTTACATCTGCTTCCACGTTGCTCCCAGCTCCTTCTTCTCTCCAACCAAACAGCATGAAGAACAAGGTCATCTTCTCTAGTTAAATTTGGCCTACAGGATTTGGCTTTCGCCTGAGCGATGGTGAGTATGAAGCCGTTCACAACGCTTTCGACAATGTTTTCTTGAACTGCCTCTCCTAGCATCCCTCGGTTTCTGTAATACTTGCCCAGCGTTCCGTTACTCCTGCACTATCATTTACTTAACCTGCTGTTGCTGCTTAGCATGTTTCTGAGTTTTGCTATGACCACGTTTTAATACACTCTTTATTCACATAGCTTTGCCATTTTGTCTATGTTTTTGGCAAGATCAGTTTCTAAGGGGAAAGGCAAGCACATTTTAGAGTTCTTGTAAATTAGTTCTGTTATGTATGGCTGAATATATTACATATAAAGGTGCATCAGAATCCTAATTGCCCAGTGTACTTAAGTATGACAAATTTTATGGTTTATTTTCGTTTGTTTCTTTGCTTTCTGTTTTTCTAGGCAGGGTTTTTCTGTGTAGCTCTGGCTGTCCCAGAACTCGTCTGTAGATTAGGATGGCCTCAAACTACAGGTGTCTACATGGCTCTGTCTCCCAAGGCCTGGAATTTAAGTCATGTGTTCTCACCTTCAGACTTAAATATTCAAATTTTTAAAAATTACTCTTAAAATCAGAAACACCATTAGAAAATATTTGTACTTTATGTCAGTTTTAAAAAGTAATATTATATAAACTTCACCTTCAAATTGATTTTTATTAATGATTATATTAAGAAGGAATGTAATTTTGAAATGGACAATACTGTAATTAATCCTTAATTCTAACATAAGACAGGAATGAAGATGTTATTTGAAGCTGGGCATCTTTAGTAAACATAACAAAATTCTGTAAAGAAGGAGACCAACATATGCCTTTTTAGTTGTTCCTAGCTTTTGACCCATTGTTTTAAATGTTTTTAAAGTAAAATATTCCCCCCTATAAAGGAAATACAATATATTCCTTTAGGAAATTTGGAGATAAAAACATAATTATGAGAGATTGTGTGATTTCTCCAAATTGCTGTTGGAAATCTAAAGGGGAAATTAAGGCTTTTAAAGCCCATCAAAATGTTCACTGTTGAATGAACAAATCTTCCATAAACCCAAGCTTAAGTGAGGTCTGTGGGAGATCGCATTGAGACCTGCCTCCCAAGGGAACAGGAACTTCATGTCTGAGCTTGGGAATGTTTATGGTCATGTTTATGCAACAGAACAATCATCAATCTAATATTTCTATGTCAACAAAATCACAACTGTTCTATCATTCTTTTACCCCTTCACAATTTGGTTTAAATGAGTTTTATTAGATCTTACCTTCTCTATTTTTGTTTGTTTAACAAATGACATTTTATTTTCAAAGACTAGACTGTTGGTATGAAAGTCAACTTTCAAAAAAAATGTTTTTATATCACTCAGTAGGTAGAAGATCGTGTAGGCGAGACTGGTGCCCTGAGTCCTATATCCAAATCCACATGGTGGAAGGAGAGAAGTGAGTTTCACAAGCTGTATTTTGATCCACACACATTCTCAAGACTCCAGGCATATCCTTACTATGGGATGCTTATATTAACCTGTCATTTGAGGATGGAGCTCCAGATCTTCAAAGCACTAAAAACTGTCACAGTCACCATTGCATACAGAACAAGGCTAATGATGGGATGAAGTAGCATATTATGTATAAGTATGGGCACTTCCAGACAACAATGACGAAAATGTGACCTGCAGTTCTTGAAGGTTGGAGTTACCAGTAGGAGTACTATAAACAATAAAGATATCTGATGGCTAGAACTTTGAATCCACAGGAAACTAATGGGCACCACACCTTACCCTAGCACACAACTCACAGGTACACTGGTAAACAGTGTTGATTACCACATGCAAAATATAGAATACTTACGGCTGTGACTAAATTAAAATCATAACAAATTCTCTAAAACATATATACAGCATTTTCTATTAAGAAAAACAAGGGCAGAGGTAGGTCTATATCCATTTCTTAAGAGAGAAAATTCCAAGGACACTTATGACATCCCTAATTTGTCTAATGTTTCTAAAGTCAGACTTTAGCAAAACATTACAGCCATCTGTTTGATGGTCCTTTAAGTGAGGCTGAGCAGACTGATTAATGTGATTCTGTAATGGACTCAGCAGGTTGTTTCTATAACTCTCTGTGTGTGTGTGAGAGAGAGAGAGATGGGGGGGGGGGAGAGCAATAATTAAAGAAGGGGTCATGAATGAGAGAGGGAGTAGAGGGGTGGGGGTTGATTGGTCAGGAGAGAGGGAGAGGTAGACAAACTGAAAATGTAGTCCTCTTGCATAAAATTCTCAAAAAAATTTAACATGAAAAGAATGTAACAAATATTACCCCAGTCAAAGCTATATCTTTACCTAATCACATGAAAACCTGCAAAGAGCTTCTACCTTGTCTTTGTTTTTATGAAGGTTCTTCATCATTGTTTCTATCTTCTAAATATGACTTTCAGTTCCTTATTGTAAGATTCACATTTTATTTTAATATTGTAACATCTTTCATCTTACACATTTGAATCCTTATTCTGCTGGACGTTTTTTGTTTGATGAGACACTGCAGGGTACAGTAGGGCTACTTAGAACTTTCAAAACAAATGTCCTGATCTGCTTGATTTCCCCATATTTAGGGTCAAGAAGATGGCGGCCTTTGAATCAGGTTCATGAGTAGTACTATCAATGGCTATACTGCAAACAACAATATACACCTCACCTTCTCTGTTGTGATTGCATATGACAGTGTCAGCAACTTTCAAGATGATGTCTTACTGAGAAACAATGAGCTAAATAAAGACATGAGAGATGGCACAAAGCACACTCAGCTCTCTATTCAGACTCTGACATGATTTTTATTGAAAACCAAGAGATTAATTGGACAAGACTGTGGTTAATGAGAAGGTTTATGCAAGCATAGAACATGCTTGTTTGCTTGTTTTAAGACAACAACACGGCAGCTCTCTTTTCAACCCAGGAGTAGAGAACAGGTATCAGCATTTAAGTAGTAAAGGAGGCTTAACATGGTTCTGGGATGTTGTTTGGACATATACATCCTGAAGGAAGGATATATGACTAGTTGTGACTAGTAATGAAGGCTTGCTTTTTGGGTAGTTGGACAATAGAATTGGCTGAGTGGATGCTAGAAGTCAAAAATATTCAAAAGGGAACAAAGGGCTTCAAATTTTAGAGGTCACTTTCAATAGTGCTAATAAAAATTTCTTACACTGTCCAGTCTGCCTTTACAAACAAGAGCAAAAGTAAAAATGGATTACACACTAGATTGGTCAGCAAGGGTATGGGTATGGGTCTCCATTCAAAAGTAAATTTTAAAGCATAAATACATAAAAGTCCACAAGATTCCTTCCAGGGAGACTTGTGGCTGCAAAAGAGTCCAGGACATAATCTGATGTGAGAAAGAGAAGGCACCTGCAAAACACCCTTGGGACAAGGCTGAGGCATCTTGCTTCTGTGGCATCTCTGCTTACTCTAAGATTTTACCTAGTTTTCTAGCTTAAATGAGAACTGCCCCTATGTGCCCATGTATTTGATCCTTGGTCCCCAGTTGTTGGCACCATTTGGGAGGACTGTAGAAACTTTAGAGGGCACAAGGGTTCTGGAGGAAGTATACTGAGGGAGCATGGACGTGTTTATAGATTCATCGACAGCCTTTGTCTCTGCCCCACGCTGCCTGCAGATGACAATGTGATTGCTTTCTGCTCCAGCTGTCACATCATTCCTACATTGGGGACTTCGACCCTTGTGGAACTATAAACTAAAGTGTCCTTTCATCCTCAAGTTCACAGCGACTAAAAGAAAAATAACTAATATCAGTTTTGAGGACAATCTTCAGAATGAACACATGAAAATAGAAAGGTTAATCAGAGAGGTCCTGTTTAGGCTTAAGCAAGTCTATTCGGAAAAGAAAACTTCTTTGAATTTGCAATTTTATAAGGGACAGAAACTTATCCTACAGCCATGGTAGTGTGCAGTAATTACTTTGATAGGGGAAGATAATTACTACTGTGAACCTTCTCATAGGAGTAAAAACTTAACTAGAATTTGCATATGTTCTATGCTAAATTCAGCCTAGGTAGCCTGAAGGAGATGAATTGTTCCAACACTAATAGAAGCTACAGAAACAGGCACACAGTTTTTATTACACACACACACACAGAGAGAGAGAGAGAGAGAGAGAGAGAGAGAGAGAGAGAGAGAGGGAGAGAGGGAGAGAGAGAGAGAAACCAAGACAGAGAAAGAGTATAAATATATTATCAGCTAACCATGTGTTAAACACATAGATGTGTATTGCTTATTTAATGATATACACTCTATATATTATGAAATTCATAACTGCTTAAATATGGAATACATTGATTGATCACTGCATTATATCATATTATATTATCTTTATTTTATTTTTTGAGCTAGATAGACCAAGCTGGCACCAAATTCCTTACAGAGATGTTACATTAACATTTGGTCCCCTGATTTTGTCCCCTGAGTACAGGGATTCCAAGTATGAACTGCCATGCCTGGTTTTATGTAGTGCTTGGCTTGAGACCTGACACTTCCTTAATGCTAGGCAAACAATCTACCAACTTAGTAACATTTCCACACCCTCGATATGATTTCTTGAAAATATGAATTTAATCCTAGTCCCATGTGAATATATTTGATGAGAATAGTTGAGAGTAAAGGCATTCAGTTACCCACATAGTCATGGGCAGTTGTTTTGACCAGCTACTAGAAGCTAAATAAAGAGCTAGTGCAAGAAGTGCCTACCCTTCTTGTCAGCACCACTGTCTGTTGCTTCTAACACTCACACATTGTTTCCTGGTCTGTGGGTTGTAGCAACAGAAAGAAAGCATCACGGTAACTTGGTTAGAACCTTAGAATTTGAAAAGTAAATAAAACGTCTTTGCTGTTGACTGTGCATATTTCCAACAGAAAATATATATGTTCAGTTCAGTGAGCATACAGAAAAAGAACCTCTAAGGAAAAACAGGACTGAAACTGGGCATCTACCAGCTGAAGTTCTGGGTTTTTCTACAGTGGGGAAACTTGTCGTGTGGCATGTTTGTGAATTTAGTTTTTTTCTCAGTTGCTTGTGTGAATTCTGACAAGTTACATTTCTAGTTCTTTCAAGGTCAGAAGCTTCTGAGAGCTTGCCTCTCCTGACCCTTCACTGTATCCTGAGAGACCAAAGTGTTTCGAAGAAACCACTCCTGAGAGGCTTTAGCGGCTGGCCGAAAGTAATAGAACTACTCTTTTCATGGTACATTTGCTCAGCATTTGAGAGCAATCAAATGCATCATGAAGAGTAATGAACTCTAATTGAAAGGGGATTGAGCCGACCGGATGATCCATCTGCCTGAAATACCATCCTTCCCAAATATGGTACTGTGGTTTGATTTTATTGCCCTCCGGCCCTGTCACCCTTTATTTTTGTTCTAAGCTTTTCACTCCTTATATATAAAACATGGGAAATGTTCCATTTCTTTGCAATTTAACTTAATCCAATTTACTTTTCAGTTTCTAAGGTATTTTACCAACTTCAGAGTCAACTATTCTCAAGCTTTACTCTAAGAGAAGGAAACCAATAACCCCTTCCACAAAACTACAGTCTGTATAGCCATTTAAAGACAAGCCTTCTCCGTCATTCCTTTTGACTTCTGCAGGGTACAAAACCTTTGCAGAGCTTGGATGAGTCTGGGAAATTCACTCATGAGAGAATTCTTTAAGGTCATAGGTTTGTGTGACTTGTGTCAGCTCTGCCACTAGATAAGGTGGCAGATGAAGGATTAAAGGAATAAGTCAAGATTTTCTAAGTGAATAGTGTTTGTAGAGTGAGCTTAAACTCTGAGCAGGACTTAAGGAATCAGCTTACTCAACACAGTCTGGGTAGTCCAACAGTGGCTCCTTGTGTACAGGAGATGTTCAGAGTCTGGTAACTGATCAGTCAACAAAACTGGGGGCACAATTCCAATTAAGTGCAGAGGGACTGGAGAGGTGCTGGGCCTCAAGGCCACAGTGTCACACCTAAAAATCTGATTTCTTGTAGTATCAAAAGATGTCAACAACAGTAGCAAACATGAGAATATGTGCACAGAGAAAGGAATGGAATTATGTAGGAAAAATGGAGCATAGCTTTTTCTTTGGACCATCTTATATCTGGGATGCTATCAGACAACAGTACCCACTTTTACAAGAAGATTCCTATCTAGAGAAAGGGTCTGTAACCCCATGGGAAGAATGACATTATCAACCAACCAAACCCACCACAGTTCCCAGGGACTAAAACACCAAGTAATGAGTTCTCATGGAGAGAGTCATGGCTCAAGTCACTTACTTATGTAGCAGGAATAGTATTTTCTGGCATCAGTGGAAGGAGGGGTCTTTGGTCCAGCAAAGGCTCATTTTCCCAGTGTAGGGGAATGCCAAGGCACTGAGGTGGAAGAGGCTGGTGGGGAGAGGGAGCACCTTCATGAAAGCAGTTGTAGAACTAGAAATGATGTTGCTGAATGACATAGCTGACCACAGAGAAACAGTTTACCCCTCAAACAAGAGGAGTGTGTTAACAAGCACAGCAAACTGTCCAAACGACATCAACTATTGGTTTGCCTTCTCCACAACAACTGTCAACCTCAATGCTTCCTGCTTCCTTTGCTTCATATTAAAAAGACACCAATGTCCATTAAAAGAATATTGTCTTTTAATAAATGTCTTATCTCTCCTACAGGATGAGATGAGTCAGCTGACTCTACAAAGGAGATATGTTCTTGCCACACTTCCTGAAAACATCTCAGTAGATACGCATAACAAAAATAATGTGAATTTTTTAACCTATGCCTTAGTGTCTCTTCATGGCTGTATGCCCAATCACCACCCAAAGTGGGCTGCTAAGTTTTTGCTAGCAATGAGATACTAATTTTATGACTCCAAGTCTCACCATAAGTATAGTTTTTTCTGACCCTTGTCTCCAGGAGCCAGCACTTTGATAGAAATAATTGCTTCTCTGTCCATATTTTCATGGAATATTGTAAAAAAAAAAATCCCCGTTAAAATAATGATCATGTAGATTTATAAGGATTTATGTTAATTTTTTCCTAACATAGTTTCCCAAAAAAAAATTGTCTTCTCAGCTGTGAACATTTAGATGCCTAAAAATATGTTTTGCATGAAACATAAATGCAATAACCATTTACTAAATTGAATTTTGGACAGTTAGCAACAGGAATATTCCAGAGTGGTACATATTATTTTTGTTTGCTCTAATCACTCTTTCTCATACAGTCCAACCATGCCAAGGAGACGCAAACTACTTTTACCATCTGACAGACTTTATTTTACATTCACACATATTTTATATTCAGTACAGGTACATGTGAGCCAAGATTACCCAGAAGATAATGTGTACTATTGCCATACACTATTATTGTATTAACTATTTTCTTCTACCTGAATGTATTTATTGAACTTCTCTGATCACATTCTACAATGATAAATATGGAGATTGTCGATACAGGCATTACAATGGTGACAATCTCTTGTCTTCAATACTGAGTGCCGAGTTCCACATACAGTCTTCTGTCACAATCTCAAGCCAAAATATCTCTGTAGCATGAGCTGATGATTTCCGTGTGCACAAATCACATGGTTCCCAGATGCAATGCATTCCATTAATTAAACAGGTCTGCCTACTCATAATTTAATTCACTGAAAGAATTCACAAGAGGGATGGGAATCTGGGTTCCCCTGCTTCCCATAAATGTAATTGACATAATGAGCAGCTTTCTTCTCTTTTGAGTCACAGAGCTTTACAGTAATACCTGACTCACACGATATCAAGCTGTCTCTGAGATCTACAGAGAAATAATCTTGTGAGTGCAGTTCATCTCCGTGTAGATAGATATCATATGGCATTCAAGGCTTCAGAAATAGAGAAGATGAAAAAGACTTCAATGGAAATAGTGGGTGGCCTGTTAAAGCCTGAGTTAGATAATTCACATGGCATGAGCTACATAGTAGCCTCTCATTCAAGTATTCTCAGAAAAGGCTTACAATTTTTTAAATGAGAGGAAAAATATCTTTGAGGTTTTATCATCAATCATGATCTCCTTTGGTAAGTGAATAAAAAATTTAAAAAAAAAGATTTGCAGGATTTAGCAAATTAATAAGGCTCACGCTGCTAAAATGGATAGAAACTTGACTTCATATTTATACCTTCTCATTTCTAATGCTAGAATTCTTCCACTAAGCAGTTTTAAGATGGCCTGGCAGTTACAACTGAAAAAATGGTAAGAATAGAAACTACACATATAATAAATGATGGGTAAAGGGGGTAAGAACTGTTTTTATCAAGCCACCTATTTTTACAGAAACTTTAATGTGTCACTATTCTTGACAATTATAAGAATGGAAAAGAAAAATTTCAATCTCCTCCAAGATTACAAACATTCTTTATGTTTCCTAATTAATTTTAAAATGGTACTTTAGATAGTTAAGATAAAACAGCCACTAAAAGAAGAAATGTGAGTCTTTTGGAAAGTAACCAGTGAGCTCGCTATTACAGTTTAATTTTACTCTTTTATTTCTCTCACTTTTTTTGTGGGTTGTTTTTTTCTTGGTTAATTACTTGTAGCCTTTATAGATTTCAAGTACAATTCCTTACTTTCTCTTCCTGGCTTACACTATTCAAGGTGATATAGAAAAACAACCAGAGAGCTAATAAATGTCATTTTTACATGTTACATAAAATATTTGTGAAACAAGTAAGTAATGTTCGTGTATTTTTAGAATCGGCAGGCTAAGACTTTAATATCTGGTGTTGAGAAAAATAGCTCTTTGAAAGGTTCCATTTTATATACAAACTATAGAGATTTCAGCACCTACTGATAGGTTGTGAACATTTATAAGTGAATGAAACACAATAAATGACAAATGCCTACCCATGTTTAAAACATAATATTTTAGTGACTGCTTTATTTATGAAATAAAAATAGAATCCTGAGCTACTCCTCACTTGACTTAGCTTTTATTATTCTTATAGCCAACTAGGTGAGAAATACCAGCATATATAAAGATATGTTTTCCCATCAGTTTCAAGTATTGTACTAATCTCTAGGTGGTAAGAGGACATCAGACTCCTGTTCACATCTACATACCTGCATGAACATCTTCCTTAGATGAGTAAGTAATGCTAATCATAAAAAAATTGAGGTTTAAAGAGTCATTAACTTGTGTGTATGTGTGTCTGTGTGTGTGTGTGTGTGTGTGTGTGTGTGCATTCACACACATGCCCTTGGGTGAGTTTATGTATACCAAATGCATTCAGGAGCCTGAGAAAATAAAGGAGATTATCACATCCCCTGAAATTTGAGCTATCCCTGGTTGTGAACTGCCATATGGGTACTTTAGAAGAAACCCAGGTCCTCTAAAAGAATAAGCAATATTCTGCTAACTCATCTCTCTAGCCCATCCTTAATCTCTGTGTTGTTGTTTACAACATTCTTCTTGTCTCACCTCTGATTCCTCATTTAGTTTTTCTAATATTTTAGGCTTTTCAAAGATAGCAACTCAGAGGAATGACAAAACAAAGACAAAACAAACAAGAACAATAAAATAAAACCAAGCAAGCAAACAAGAAAACAAACCAACAAAGCCAACTTAATTACAAGTAGAGTTTGAACTGAAACTTCAAAACCTTTGACTATGAAAGGATTTCTGGCTTAGTTGGAGGAGAAAATATATTCTTGTAGTGGGCAGTTCTGATGTGTTTGTATTGTAATGCTAAATACTGGCTCTCAAGACATGATTACACCCCAACCCCAGACAAGCAGATTCTCTACACACAAAATGATGCTATGTGAACCTAGATCCCCAATTTAATTGTTCAATAAAAGACTAGAACCTGATGGGAGAGTGGAGGGAGAAAAGTGGGATGTGAGAATTCAGCTAGCAGGTTACAGGTAGAAGGAGGTTTAGAAAGAAGTTACTTTGGGGGTGATGTTATCTTCTCTATAATTCAAGTAGTTTCTTTAAGTGTAAACTATAAACAGCAATTACATTTAGAGAAAAAATTATTTTAGTCAAGAGTGAGAATACTTGTCCAGTTGTAGAATGATTGGGCAGATAATAAAGTGAAAAAAGTAAATATGAAAGTTATAACAAAGATGAAATTACTGACATCTGAACTCATCTGGTGATCAATTAGGAGAACAAAAGTGATCAAAATATCTCAGAATTTGAAATCTAGGAGTGCATGGGTGCCCCTTGTAGATACTCAAAACTTTCCTAGCTTGACAAAACTTTTGCTAATGGTTAAATGATATCCTGAGATAGAACATGATTAGTTTTTGGTACAGACCAGATGTCAGGGATCTCATCTCAGAGACGATAAAATAAGGGACCCTCCAGGAGGACACAGCTAAAGAAGAGGAGATAAGGAACTGATAGGTCCAAGGGTTCTGGATGAAAAGCATCTGGAGCACAAGAACCAGGTAAAAGAAGAAAAGTGCAGAGGGACTCAAGCTTGCAGGTGGCTAAGAAGTTAAGGCTCAGAGTGACCCCAGGACTTGCTCCTGTCCTCAGGTCTATGTGGTTGATACAAAAGATGGCTCAACACTGAGAGTTGTTTTTCTTCTATGATAATGACATCATTAAACTTTGCATGCTCATCTGAATTTTCCTCAAAGTCTATTTTTGTGGGCCTTTTTTTTTTTGCATTTGTTTTAATTACAATTTCTATACACAGAGTTAGATCCTCAGGTTTCAAAATCTTCCAAACAGTTTTCTATTTTAAAGAGACTAAATAAAGGCTCTGATGGATCTATATGCATGGGAATTCCACAATCTTTTTATAGGAAGTTATTTTAGTCAAATGGAGTTGGGAATGAGCTTCCAGTTAACAGAGACGCGTTATGGTGCATCATGATGAGAGCAGGGTAAGCAAATGCTGAGTCATCAGTATGTTAACCATTCAGCATCCAGATGGCTCCACATGTTTCCAAAAGGAAAAAAACAAAAAACAAAAAAAAACTCATGTTAGCCAAATCTTTGTTTGTAATTTAGAGCATCTGGAAGATAAAGCCACACTGACTGTGACTGCAGCTGATCTCTGCCCTTCCTTTCCAGATGTTCTTTGCTTCTTAGGCACAGACACAGTACATATATGCCAGGGTCACTTTCAGTGGACAGGAAATTGAGCTGTAGTCAAAGAAATGAGAGCATAAGTAAACATGGCTTTTTAAGCCTGACTCCACTGATGGGAAATTGGTAATGCCTCCAGAGTTATGACCCTCTACAATGTTCAGCTCTTAGCATGGAATCTTTCTGAGACCTAATACATAAAAGATGGAAGCGTCCACTCAGCCTAGGTCCTTGGGGCTGGCAGAGAAGAGTCCTCTCCATGTGTCTAAAGCCATGCTGGCCAGAAAATATCAAGAATTAAGTTTATCGTGTGAGTCACTTAGATATAGAGGCTGAGCTACAGACCATTGTCTATTTTGGATGCCTACACCTAATTAGTTACTTTTCTCATCCCGCCACAAAATACCTTACAGAAGGAACCGAAGTTAGGTTGGCATATTGTTAAAGGTATGGGATATCAGTGCACTAGGGAAAACCTGGTCCTGCATCTGTGGTTCCTAGGCACCAGGGTTTGGAGCATAGCTTGCTTATAGCTTTCTGGATCAAAAACTGGAGATCTTGGACCTAAATAATAAGCCAACATCACTTCTTCATGACTGCTCTTCTATGACAACCCTGAGATTCCACCTCACACCAACCAGAATGGCTAAGATCAAAAATTCAGATGACAGCAGATGCTGGTGAGGATCCAGAGAAAGAGGTACACTTCTCCACTGTTGGTGAGGTTGTAAACTGATACAACCACTCTGGAAATCAGTCTGGTGATACCTCAGAAAATTGGATATAGTACTACCTGAAGATCCAGCTATTCCACTTCTGGGCATAAACCCCAGAGACACTCCAATATACAACAAAGATGCATGAACCCCAAAGTTTATAGTTTCTATTTGGTCTATTTCTGCTCTGATTTTGATTATTTTTGCTGTCTACTCCTCTTGGATGTATCTGCTTCCTTTTGTTCTAGACCTTTCACCTGTGCTGTCAAGTATCTAGTGTATGCTTCCTTCAGTTTCTTTTTAGAAGCACTCAGAGCTATGAGTTTTCCTCTCAGTACTGTTTTCATTCCATCCCATAGGTTTGGGTATGTTGTGTTTTAGTTTTCATTAAATTCTAGAAAATCCTTAATTTCTTTCTTTATTTCTTCTTTGACCATGGTATCATATATAGAGCATTGTTTAGTTTCCATGTGTATATGAGCTTTTTGTTTTCTTTGTTTTTATTAAAGACCAGCCTTAGACCATGGTGATCTGATAGGATGCATGGGAGTATTTCAAACTTCTTATATCGACTGAGGCTTGTTTTGTGACTGATTATATGGTCAATTTTGGAGAAGGTGTCTTTAGGTGCTGAGTAGAAGGTGTATTCTATTTTAGGATGATATGTTTTGTACATGTTTATTAATTCCAGTTGGTTCATAACCTCTACTAGTTTCACTGTGTCCTTGTTCAGTTTTTTTTCCCATGATCTGTCCATTGGTGAGAGTGGGGTGTTGAGGTCTCCCACTATTATTGTGTGGGATGCAGTGTATTTTTTGAGCTTTAGTAGGGTTTCTTTTATGAATATGGGTGTTCTTGTATTTGGAGCATACATATTAAGGATTGAAAGTTCCTCCTGACAAATTTTCCTTGTAATGAGTAAAAAGTGTCCTTCCTTATCTTTTTTGATAACTTTTGGTTGTAAATCTACTTTATTCGATATTAGAATGGCCACTCCACCTTGCTTCTCGAGGCTGTTTTCTTGAAAGATTTTCCTCCAACCTTTTACTCTGAGATAGTGTCTGTCTTTGTCTCTGAGAAAAGGTTCCTATATGAAGCCAAATGCTGGATTCTGTTTATATATCTAGTCTGGCAACCTATATCTTTTTTATTGGGGATTGAGTCTATTGATGTTAACAGATATTAAGGAATACTGGTTGCTGTTTCCTGCTATTTTTGCTTTTAGAGGTAGAATTGTGCCTGTTTATCTTTCTTCTTTTGGTTTTCTTGCTTAGGTATTTTCTTGTTTTTACTGGGACATAATTTTCCTCCTTCTCTTGGGTTTTCCTCCTTAAATTCATTGTAGTGCTGGGTTTGTGGTCAGATATTGTGTAAATTTAGATTTGTCTTGGAATATCTTGGTCTCTCCATCTGTGGTGTTTGAGAGTTTTGCTGTGTATAGCAGCTTGGTCTAACACTTGTTTTCTCTTAGGGTCTGCATGATGTCTGTTCAGGGTCTTCTAGCTTTCATAGTCTCTGTTGAGAAGTCGGGTGTGATTCTGATTGGTCTGCCTTTATAGGATACATGACCTTTTTCCCTTACTGCTTTTAGTATTCTTTCTTTGCATTGGGCACTTGGCATGTTGACTATTATGTACCAGGAGAAATTTCTTTTCTGGTCCAACCTATTTGGAGTTCTGAAGGCTTCTTTTATGCTCATGGTCATCTCATTCTTAAGGGTAGGGAAGTTTTCTTCTACAATTTTGTTGAAGATATTTACTGTGACTCTTAGTTGATATTTTTAGCCCTCTTCTATTCCTATTATCTTTAGGTTTGATCTTCTCATTGTGTCCTGGATCTCCTGGACATTTTGGGTTAGTAGATTTTTGGCTTTTGCATCTTCTCTGACTGTTTTGTCCATGTTTTCAATGTTGTCTTCAGCCCCCAAGATTCTCTCTTCCATTTCTTGTAGTCTGTTTGAGATGTTCGCAACTTTGACTCCTGATTTCTATTTTAGGTTTTCTACCTCCAGGGTTGTCTCTTTTAGTGTTTTCTTTATTGTTTCCATTTTAAATTCCTTCTTTAATTCCTTCAACTCTTTGGTTCTGTTTTCCTGCAGTTCCTTGATTTCTTTGAGTGTTTTTCTTGTTTCCTCTTTAAAATCTTCTATTTCTTTATGCTTTTTCTCCCGTTCTTGTTTAAGGATCTCTATCATCATCTTGAGGTACGATTTTGGTTCTGAGTCTTCTTTTTCTGGAGTGTTTGGCTTTCTGCTGTTTGATGTGCTGGGAGAGCTGGGTTCTGGTGTTTCCGGGTTGTCTTGGTTTCCCCATGGTAAGTTCTTTCACTTTCCTCTTGCCATCTTGTTGTATGTGATTATAAGTGTTCTTGTTGTCAGTGATTGGTTGCAGTCTCTCCTGTGCACCTGGCCTGTGTCCCTGGGTCTCAGCTGTTCCTGGTGGCAGATGACCTGAGTGTTTGTTCTGCATGCAAGGGCCCTCCGATTGGAAACCAAGTCCCTACAGCAGAGGTTCTGCTCTCTTGAACCAATTGGGAGGAAGCACTTTCTCGGCCCTCGACCCAGACCTCTCTTTGCCCTGGCTACTCACAGTACAGTCTCATCAGGCCTGTGTCCCTGAATTTCAGCTGTTCCTAGTGGCAGAAGGCCTAAGTGCCTGTTCTGAATGCACAGGCTCACTGGGAGGTAACTGAGACCTTATGGCAGAGTTCCTGCCCCCCTGAACCAGGCAGGGGGCCGGGTGGTCGGCCTAGACCTCTCTGCGCCCTGGCTACTTGCAGCACATTCTCACCAGGCCTGTGTCCCTGGATCTCTCTCAGTGCATTTCTTTGTCTTATTTAAGGATTAAAAAAATTTAAACTCTGATGATCTATTCATATGCCACAGATTTACAACTGGTTCATCCCACAAAATAATGCTGATGGAATTTGTACTGAAGCAGTTTTCCAACTCAATGTGGTCTAAGACTGCAAAGAATAACAGAAAACAAGATAGTGAATCAGTTAATCTTATCAACTTGATTAGTTCTAGAGTAACCTAGGAGACAAATCCCTGGGCATGTCTGTGAGATGGGAAGATTGACCTGAAAAGTGGGCAGGCTGATTGCACAGAGTATGGTAGACATCTTAATAACAAGAAGAAAAATGACTCAATGGGACCAGCTGCCTAAGCTTCCTGCTGTCCTAATGTCTCCATGACAACAGACTGTACTCCTGAACTATAAACTGAAATCAGCTGTTCTATCCTGAAGTTGTTTCTTGCAAGGTATTTTTCACACAATAGAAAAGGTGACTGACACAGGGTAGAATCTCAGAAGAAAATGTCATTGACAATGAACTCATGACCTCTCCAAGGACAGAATGAAGAGCAAAGACTCAAAAGGAAGGCTACTTTTAACAGAAAGGTAGGGAAGTCTCCTTTGGAAACTTCTGAGTGGACTTGATGAACACAGGTCTACTGCAGTGTCTTTAAGCAACCAAATCAGAAGTCACCACTAGATTAGGACCAAAGTGTCACCATTTAATGATAGCACATACAGAACAAACATTAAGAAAGGAATCCAAATGCTTTAGTGTGGTACACACAACATGAATCTACTTGTTGTTTTCTTTTTAAAGAGAGACTCATATATTCTTTTTTGTCTGTACTAAAGACAATGTTTGTATTTCTTTAATAAAAAAGCATTTATAATACAAAATTGGCCACTGGGGAGTAGGATCCTGAAATGTGTGCATAATGAGCTTAGCTTATTAAAAAACATTTTATTTGTTTCTCTAAAAAGCAACATCTTCATTGTCAGTGCATTGTGAGTCTTAGTGAATCCCTCTGCTGTCTCTCTATCCTGGTTAGTGGAGATCATCGTGCCTAATCAGATAAATTAGCTGACGTAACAGATCAGTAAATCATTTCTCTGTGACGAAAAATATTATAATTTTATCTGATTGTTGAAGTTTAAATCATTTTAGCCCATTTAGAATTTGACATTATAGCTTAACAGGTTTGCAAAAAATAAAAAAAATAAGGGACCAAAACTGAAGGACAACGGAAAAAATACAATTCCAAACACATATTTTTTTAAGAAAAAAATTAATGAAGGTAAATTGTGTGGCACAGGTGTTGTCTATTACATTCCTACCAAAATTTTTGTCATTAAATTGAATATGTAGATACAAAATTTTAAAAATCTTTTAAGGTTAAACTGTGGGTATGAGCTTATTTTTCTTAAGGATCCTGCTAGTGACTTAGAATATCATAGAAAGCTATATTTTCATTACAGCATTTTCAATGTATTGTATCATATTCTAAGTATGTATTGCTAAAAAAAAAAGCAACCAGAATGTTCTGCTCATGCCCCACTCACAATATCCCCAATTATTACTGTTTTATTAGTACAGATTATTTGCTACAATCAACAGTAAATATTTATTAACTTAAGGCTGTATTCTCCACAGATGTTTTCGGCTTTTATCTGTGGCCCTTTGACTGTTCTGGGGCCCCAAGAAGCTTCCACAGGTCATTCACTCATGTGTCTTAAGTCGCTTATCTGGAAGATTCTCTAACTTCTTGCATCAAACGTGAGGCAATTACTCTCACTTTTGATTTTATTTAGCAATGGTGACATGCGTGACAGAAAGACCTGTAATTTATATTTCTCTGATTAGACTGAGGTTATATGTCTTCCAGTTACATAGTATCCACATGGTTTAAGTGTTGATATTGCCCTTGGTTACTTGCTCAAGACACTGTTCATCTGGGTTCTTGATTCTACATTTGCTTCCTTTCAGCTCATTCCATGGTGTGTTTTGGTGAGAAGTTACCATACATGGGAGATGGCGGAAGAGAAAGAAAGTTTGCCAAACGTTTTAGAGGAAATAATCTTGACAGATCATTTGGAATGTAGAAATTAGTTCTCTCCTTCCTAGTTTAGTTCATTATTCAAACATTTAGTAATAATTTGGGTTATAGTTATAATTTGTTTTCTCTAATTTGCTTCCTTTACCCATGTGGATCTTACAGTGTGTACTGTTTCTCTCTCACAAACCCCTATCAGTGTGCTAGCTCTGTGACTTTTTCTCCTTTGTTGGTGTTTCTTTACCCTTTGACATTTCAAAATATGGCAGTCATTTTCTTTCTTCCTGCCAGAACCCTATAGTCAACTGCTGCTCCAAGAAGCCTTGGCACGTTTCATTAACAATAAGGGAGCAGAATGTGGTTATGAGTCCTTCTCACTAGTACTAGATACTGTTCTTCACGTCCTTTCCATCTGGCAGGGTGATGAGAGGGAGCTGTAGCTTGTGAATAACCACTCATTTCTAAATATTTTCATTCATAGCCAACTGAATCTATATTAAGCTAACTCTGAGCTCACACTGTGAACTTCAACTTTAATTCATTACAGCACAGATCATTTCATACTTTCCTGATGACAAAATATTTTCAAATGAGAATGGGAAACATTATTCTTGAGACACCTAAAAGGTTAAATAGCTCATGAATGACAAATGGCTTCACGTGCATGTATAGTTGATGTTAGAACACATTTTTTTGTGTAGCAACTACAGTATTCTCAGTTTCACCTGGAAGTAGTCCTAAGCAAGGAAGTGCTTCTAGTGGAATTTCATGTTTTCTGACTATTCTTGCATGATACAATTTTCAAAACAAGTACTTTCCATACTGTGTTGTTTCTCTCTAAATAAAAGTAACCCTTCATAAGATATCTTGAGGGGCTGGGGAAGCTGTGGAGCTGTGTAAACCAGGCCTAGAGCACAAGAGGGGTCAAAGCATGTCCAACATCCCCACAAAATATCCTGAGATGGCAGGATTAAAACTGCTCCTTCCCTGCCCTGGGATGCATGTTTCACTTATGAATACTTATAGCATAAGCCCTGCTCACCATCCAAATGTTTAGATAGCTTTTATTCCCTCCAGTTAAATGAGCTGCTCAATGAAGCCTGTCCTCTGAGAAGTCTGTTTCTTGGCAAGCTCACCTTTCGCTGAAGGTCTCCATCACCATGTCTGACTCACTTTCCCTCTCAGGCAGTCATACCATTACAGGAGGGAAAATAGAGTGGAAATGAGAATATCAGACATCCTCCAAAAAGAATATGAGTACATAACATCCAAAATCACAATGTTTGACCTTCATTCATTGTTAACTAGTTGTTTGAGAAAGAATTAGTGATAATGCAGAGTTTAGTTTAACATGGGGTATTAGGAGAGAGGACAAACAGTAAGAATGCCTGTAGTCTCTGCCAAAACAGGATTTGTTCTCAGAAGGAAAAATCTCTGGAGTCATACAAATTAGTCAAGAAAGTATTTCCTTAGAGAACTTTGTATCCTGAGTATGCTAGTTTTAATCAATTTATTGTCAAAGAGATATTTAAATCAGCTACTTTAATAAATTCTCTTATACTAATTAAATGTTCAATAATTAAAAACCTTATTTGAGTAACTAAATCAAAGTGTTCACAGCTGATCTTCGTGATATAGTCATTACTCACAATTATTTATAATCATTCTGATCAATATAATGCATAAAGATTTGGCTATATAAGTCAAGTGAGGAGGAATGAATATTTAAATCATCCTTATATTCAGAAACTTAATGATGTGAGACCCAGACAGGATTACTGACTTTGCAGGAAGGTCCTGCCTCATTTTGTCATCCCAGTGGCATACAGGAGCCATCCACTATGTAAAGGGTGGGGAAAGAGGGAATTTAAAGGGACTAAGTATGATGATCATCCTACTTCTTGATAAAGACCCATGAACACTTTCATGGAGTGCTAAAATAATACAATTAAAATTGACTGAAGGAATGAGAAGCTCAAATCTAGTTTATTGATTTAATCTGGAATTTGTGGAAATGTCAATTCATGGCACCTGATGTCCCACCACCATATATAAAAGTGTGTAATTTTCCCCCAAACATCATTTCTTACTCATCTTTGTTCCCTTGCTGTCTCTCATCTGACTTCCTAAATGTCTCAATTTGGCGATATGTTCTCAGATACTATTTATTGCTTCTCCAAATAATACATGTGTGGTTGATGGTATATAAACATCAATGCAGACACCTCAGAGGCCTTAGGAGGAGACATGCTGTGAGATCCCCAACAGAACACTGGAAACTGAATCAGAATCTTGCATAGGAGCAGAATGAGGTTTTTACTGCTGGGACATCTCTCTGCCATAGGCATCAGCATTTTTAATAATATCTTGAACTTTGAGATGATGTTTGCTGAGATGTGAGGGTCTAGAATATTTATTCAGAAACTCTGGGGTTAAAGCCAAATATATTTGAAGGTGCCAATATGCTAAATGTTTTAGCAATAGATAAATTAATTAGCAAGCACAGAGGCCAGGTCAGCTCTAGAGAGAAAGTGAAAGATCCCAGGTGCTGGCTTCCTTCTGAGAAGAGAAAGGTTTAAGAGCCCAGTCATTAATTAAATGATTATGTACCTGCTCCATTGAAATGCTCACAGGTGTAGGGACAGCCTGATCTTGCCTATAGCAAGAGAGGTGAAACCCTGAAGTCAAGTCCTATGTAAATAACTGAATTTGCCATCTGAGGACCCAGAGACTCAGACTGGTGGTGGGCAGATCTGAGAAGAAAGCTTCCAGAAACACTGCTAGGCAAGCTGCCTTTGCCTTTCTTCTGAATTCCCTCATACATGACATTCTATCACAGAAAAATCAGGTTACATACAAGAACAGTATGCTATGACAGAAAAGGAAGTAGAGGAGTATTAATGTGGTCTTTTGATGAAATACCCCTGGGGCAGCTCATTTCCAGAGTCCTATATATGCTTAGCATCCACAAAGCCCTGGTGGACAGTGGGGCTTTTGTGAGGGCAATGAACTGTGTCTATACTCCCTGTCCACAGTACATCAGATCCAGCAAAAGTTCTTTCTATTGGAAACTTGGGTGTTCTTTGATCTCAGCATGGTTGGTTTTCAGTGTCTTGCCATCCTCAGATGGGCAGTCTGTGGGAGTCCTATACACACTCCTTGAAGTTCACACCTTCTACCATATGTGGGGACCATGGCTAAGAGCTCATGATTCTTTCACACACTCTTCATCATACATAGTATATTAATTCAGTTATAAATGTGATTTTTTTATCTTCTCTTGAGTTGTTAACATAAATTATGTTTATTCTATTAGGAGTTAAATATGCATAATGCTCCCTGGTGCTCATAGATGCTTAGACATTCTTTTCATTACTAATACTGCCAATATAAGGAAATTTTTGAGGCTCTCATTAACATGACCGTCAGCAGTGCTCACATGATGCTCATGCATACTCATGCCTAACAGCTAAAATGTTCATGGGCTCAAGGCTCATGGGCTTGAACAGGTTTTTGAAGTTAATTCTCTATCTACATGGACAGCGTGAAAGTGAGTCCTGTAAGGAAGTACATGAGTTGGAAGACTCTTTGATTTGCCTTTGATCTCTGAATAGTGATGTACAGGGAACAGAAGAGTCTGGAGTCCTCTCCTCTCTTGCTGATTTCCACTTCACTGTGCATGAAGCAGTCAGATGAAATATCTGCTTGGAGCCATCTTATTCTACAATGCTGTTATTAGGAATATGTTCATAGAGGCATGGCCTGTTTATAAGGGAACCTTGCATGTGAAAAAAAAATGAGTAGATAAGCAGCATCCAAAACAGGAAGTGTGTGATCCCAAGCCATAGGCCCAATCCTCAGCAAATATCTATCTCATAAAGCCCACCCTCCTTCCAGGAAACTGCTCAGAAGCTGGGCTTCTGCAGACTTTGGAAAGATAGCCCCAGTTTCTTAATCTTCCTTTATTATATTCCTGCCATATCCACTTTCAGGAAGCTTTACATTTTTCTTTTAAAGCGATTTCAGAGGAAACCTCAAAATGTTGCCTGTGTGCTAGAATGAAGCATTTGTTCAAGGCCATCCTTGCCTTCTTAGCTGATGATCACTCTAGACACGTTTGGAAGATCCAAGCTGCTTCTTCCCTCCCTACATCCTACTCTCAAGTGTTTCCATTTTTAAAATATCAGAGTACTAATTCCCATAACATGGTTATTAATCACCTTTAATAAAATAGACTTACAGCCTGTCTCCTAGTGCAGTGAAGGAGTGCATATGTGCTTTCCCCAGGCATACAGAAACAACATACAGAGAGCTTGGCCCACTTGAATGGGTCCAACCTTTCCCAGGAAGAGGAGGTTTTATGTTAATCCACCCAGTGTTCTACTTGGCAACTTCCATGTAAACTATAAGAAGCACCTCAGCTTTCTGTTTACAAGCAAGAACCACCTGTGGCTGCTGGTGGCCCAGATCTGACCTCCGGTTATATTAATCTACAGAGCTTAAGGCAGGAAGGGAAGTGGGGCTTCTGAGACAGCTTTACAAATTGACTTAAGATGAAAAGAGCAAAGAACAGGAAAATGGAAGAGAGGTAAGCATCCCGGTCCTCCAAAATCCTTAAAGCTCTATTCCTGCTACACTTTCCCAAGAAAGCAAGTATCCTCCCCCTGGTCTCTAGCAGCTCATCAGTAACATGATGCTCTCTGGTCTTAAAACCCCACCCTGACTTTTGATGAATATCTAAGTCAAGTACATCATGAGCCTTTTCTGTTTAGACTTTTGTTTCAAAGGTTTATAGTATAATTGTGTGTCTGTCTGTGTGTGTGTTTGTGTGTGTGTGTGTATGTGTTTGTGTGTGTGTGTGCACGTGTTATAAGTGAGCCAGGATGTAGAGTCCAGAGGACAACTTCAAATGTTGCTCCTTAAGTAGTACAGTCTATTTATTTTATGTTTTATTTTTTAAATCAGGGTTTCTTTCTTGTCCAGGAATCAATAGTCAGGCTAAGCTGGCCTGCCAACCAGTTCCACAGATCTACCTTTGCGGAAATTGCTTAGCTTCCCTTTCACCAAGGATCTAGCAAGGGAACTCAGCTGGCAAGGAGAATACTCCCACAGGTCTCAAAACCTGCTATTTTGTCTTGAATTAGCACAATATAGTTGTACTTGTCTACGGAGTAGAGTATGACATTTGAAAAATACTGAAGTAATATATACACAGACACTTAATTTCATGACTTAATTTTTGTAAAGGGTTTTGTTTTGGTTTTGTTTTGTTTGTTTGTTTCATAAAATTGAGCAGAGTTACAATTTGCTCTGCACTCTGCCTTTGCAGAACTCAAAACTGAAAGACCCTCAGCTCATTAAGAACCCAGAGTCATCTCCAAAGAGAGACATAGAAGTTCTACTGCCACATAAATTCCCCAAGTGTCATCCTGGTGGAAGTTCACTGTGTTATGAAGAACTTTTCTTATGCATGAGAATCAATGCCTCATGATGAAATTCTAGAATACATCAAACATACCAAGAGATGATGAATTACAATGATACTCATATATACCAGTGCCACTATGTTGCTGTGCTTTCAATATGAGGACACAGAGACAAGAAAAAGCCATGTAGTCTCATAATATGCAACAGGAAGTCAGTCTGTATGTTTATTCCCTCAAACTTACAGCAAATGTTAACTAAACAGCTGCATATAATGTTCATTAAGTAAAGGCAGATCTTCAGCAGTAGTTACCTTATACTTTGATATACACTCATTCAAGAGAAGTTAATCCCACTTAGATGATACATTCCAAGTGCATTGCAAAGGGTGAGTCAAGATTATTTACCTTTCAGTATCAGCGTGGCCTTGATATTTGAACACTGCCTAAGCACTTGATGCTAAGCCAAAGTCTTCCAGACATTTATACAACCCTGAAAATAGTTAGAGGTATTATCAGTAACCCTCCTCCACATTAGAAAGTCACTGATCTATCAAGAGTAACTTGCTTGCCAATAGGTTATTAATAACTAATTGCAATTACCTTTTTACCAATTCCATAAACAATGCAATCAGCTGCTGGCCAGTGGACTTTCTCCAAGCCAAGGTACAAGAGAATAAAGAGGATGGAATTAAATAGCAGCCCATTGCAGTAAGCAGGACCAGGCTTTGGATTTGATTTAGTTTGGTATAAAGCAGGCTCTTCTCCATGATACAGCTCAGCACCCAAAAGTCAAGATCTCAACTACCCTGAGACTCACAACGACCTTACATGATTTACAGAGGAATTATCTGAAACAGTTAAGCCTTGGAAAACTGTTCTATCAGAACCATTTTCTTTTTAAAGACTGTAAGAAATCTTATTTATAGTGTTTAATTTTACTTCCCATTTTATTAACATGACTGAAGTGGTATTTTTCCATTCTGTGATAACCTGCTGTTTTCACGGGCTGCATTATTTTATGATACATCCTTTAATTTTTTTCTATTATTTCACACTGGGTCTTTTAATAGGTTTTGAGAAACATTCCTTTTCTTTCTCAGAAAAAGCTTTCGTTCTTGGAAAGCTTTTCTCTGGGATGTTTCCAGCTGAGGAGCCATCTCCCCAGCCATATCAAAGGTTGTTTGCTCTCCACTTGTTCTCTCTATCAGGTCTACAGAGATGAGCTTTTAATATTTATTTCCAGGGGCTGTTTTCCCTCTTTATATCCTGCTGCTGAAATGAGCAACTCAATAAACTCCTTAATGAAGGTGGTTGAAGCATTTCCTTTTGCTTTTGTTTCTATTGCTTTTGAGACAACTCTGTACTGAGTAGCTTCAATGCTTTGTAAACTTCCTGTGAACTTGAAACACCTAATAAATAACCATGAAATCATTAATTGGCACAAAGAGTCACTGCTTGTAGAATTATATTGTGTTTTAGCAAAGAATCATACTTGCAAGATTATATTAGCTCTAAAATAAATTGTCCTAAGTTCTATCTCCATAAGCTTTTGTGATAAAACTCTATGTCTGTAATTGGGGTGCATTATACATGGTATTCGACTGCAACATACAACTTGCTCCTGTGTTCTTTTTTTTTTTTAAACGACTTTATTTTATAAAACAAAGATAAATGTACAGATTTTAAACATTTTTTGCTTAAAATTATACATTTTTGTCAGTACTGTCTTTTCAGACATTGAAATAATTTTTACACAAAACCATGTGAATATATATTTTTAGTCAGTACTTGATTTTTTTCAAGGGCTTGACAGTATGCATTGAAAACCTAATAGTTACAATAAGCGTAAAGTAAATGCAAAACAAAACGCAACATGGAAATAGTCAAAGTCTTCTTGTTTTGTAAATATATGTATATTTTTTTGTTTTCTTTATTTCTTGGACTTCATACAGTCTGTGAGTTGTTTCTGGGGGAGTGCAAGCCTCTGGGGTTAGCATTCCACTATCAGTGACTGCATATTATGTCTGTTCTTTTGTGACTGGGTTATCTCACTAGCTCCTGTGTTCTTAAATCAGTACTTGAGTAAAATAAAACCATCTGAGGGAGAAAAGGAGATTTTTTTTCTAGGTCCAGGAGAGCCTTGTTTCACTACCAGTTCAGAACCTATGCAATGATCATTTTCTCTACTTGATTATCTAAGAATCTCAGGTAACTTCAGTTGATCCATTTCAAAATACAGCCAAGTGGTCGCCCTGAAAATATATAAATACAAGTAACATTATTGAGACCTGGCATATTATATCATGTATCTAGGAATATACACACACACACATACACGTGTATATGTATATGTATTTATATACACATATATTCATATATGTATAATGACAGTTTAAAAGAGCTATGATATAAAAGAAAGTAAAGAGGCAGATGGGCAGGTGTGGGGTGAGGAAAGTGAAGAGGGAGAGTGACCTGATTATATAATCTCAAAAATTAAGACTATAAAACTATATCAAATTGTAGCAAACCAAAAATTAAACTCATATCTTGTTTTAGGACCTACAACCACTGACAAAGTCTTACCATCTAATAGACTCAGCAACTAAATTAAGTGTCAGATATAAGTTGCTTACAGTTGTAAAGTGAATGACATTTTAAAAAAACATAAAGTAACCTATTTTGAAATGATAAACCCTTGCCTTAAAACAGAAAATCCAGCTTTAGAAAAAGTTTTTTTTCTGCATGTTTTCTCTTAGTATCTACCTTTTTATCACTTATCAGGAAAACAGCTGATAAGTAAAATGGTTGGCTGACTGATGACTGAGCTAGCTAAATAGCTACATGGTAATAGATTGATGATGATAGGTAGATATATAACTGACTGATTGATTTATGATAGATAATAGATAAAGATAAATAGATGATAAATTGATGATAAATATGTATATGACAGATAGATAGATAGATAGATAGATAGATAGATAGATAGATAGATAGATAGATAGATAGAGATAATAGATCAGATTAAGTGAATGACTATTAATGGTAGGTAAATAGGTAGTAGGTTGATGAACAAATAGGTTATATGGTCTTCTCATTTTAATTGCTTAGACATATAAAATTAAAGCATATGTTACACACAATAGAAATGAAGATGGTATGTTTTTAGATCACAGCAACTGAGTATTTGAGTGCATGAATACAGACTGACCTCAAAGATAAAGTCTATAGGGAAAGATGTAACAAAACTCTGAGGACCTGCTTTGTATTTACCCCATGAGTTCTACTGGTAAACTACAGTGAGGCCTCTGTCCTGAGAAATTCTAGAGTGTGGGGGTTGGTGGTAGATTACTCTCCTCTATTATGTGTTCTTGTCAGTGCCTCCTACAGACTATAAGGAAGAAACTGTTCTGGCATGTCCTAGACTCTTGGGCTGGACAGAATTGCTATGTGGGTGCACCAGGTAAAGATAGTTTCCTTTTGATCTCAGTTGGCATTCCTAAAAGCAAGGGGGAAAAAAAACAAACATGAAGTCCAACTAAGCTTCACTTAGCACAGGAGTGAAACCTAATAACTCAAGACTCACTTTCAGCACTTTCAGGTCTAGGAGATATAAAGTCATCTGTGACTGCCCTTCTCTTCACTCTTAAGCAATCTGTTCTCAACAGCATACCTAACAAATCCTTTATCTTATAGGATTCAGCCTAGGTCAGGGTCCACCCTGTCCTAGCACCATATCTTAAATATTCTCATGATAAGAATATGATTTGTCTGAGTCTCAGGCTGACACACATAATTCTCATTCTTAACTATAGCTAACTGCATAATTAATGACGCCAAGAGAATGGCTTTTGTCTAAGTCTTGCAATAGTCCACCACCAATGAAGGGTTCAGATTGACACCTATAAAATTAAAAACTCTATTTGGCTACTTATTTCCTTTTTCAAATTTGAGGAGGTCATTCCTACCACATGAATATAAGAAATACAGAAGTGAAAGAACAGGGTACCCTCAACCTTTGTGAAGCACATTTTGGTTAGCACAGAGAAGATCCCAACATAAGGAAGGAATATCCTATGCACTAAGAATTTCAAATATGTGATAGAAGCAAATGACACAAGTAACAATTAAATATTAACTATGGGAAATAAAGAAGCGAAGAAAACACCAAATTTATCACGTAACAGAGAGAAACATCACCCCATGATCAGTCACATATATGAATCTGACAATGATATAATAAGCCTATAGTAGCCCAGATATGAAGAAGATTATACCATCTACATTTGTCAACATAATCTTTATTGTGGTCACACAATGATAAACATGTGCACAGGTTTGTCTTTCAAATGTGTCTCCACTTCTATGTAGCATGGGCCCTGTAAAAACACAGCTAATCTTGTGAGAAATTGAAAATAAACCATGTAGAAAGTTTCTGAAAGGACTCTAATAAATGTGCCTGGCCCAATGCTTGGCATGTAGCATGCTCAGAAACCAATTATAGATCAAAAACAGACAAACAAAAAACCTAAAAAAAAATCTAAAGGGTTTCTAACTTTACTCACCCACTGTTCTGTGCTAGGAACAAACCCTACCTTGCCTACATAAATCAAGCCTGTCACCCCTAGAGGCCAAATGTCAAAAATTTGTGAGCATGTCTTTTACATTCTGGTTTTCATTTTATGGTTTTTGCCTATTTCAAAGTGGAAATATTTTACATGGGGCAAAATCTTTGTAAGTAGCTAGTAAATCAGAAAATTAAAAGTGCTTTCATAGTATATAAAACCTAATGGCTCAGAATTTAGTTTGACTATATTTTAAAGTCTGGAGAATTAATGATATTGAGATGTGCATGGATAATATAAAAACACCATTATTCAGACCTGCCCAGATACCTTCTTCTTGTTTCTTATTGACAGACTTACAGTCACATATAATGTCTTTATGTAAAGTGTGATAGTTGATCTCTTACATAAGACACAAGCAGGTTCATTTCTTTCACATCCACTCATGTGCAGTAATTCATGCCTTCCACACATGGTCCAGACACTATGTTCTCAACATCTTTCTTAGCCAGTGCTTATCATTCTTGATAATATACTTGACCCAAAGGAGCACAATTTTCAAATGCTTACTCTACTCTGAAGAGAAAAGCAGAGAATGTGATAGATTAGGAAGAATTAGCGGTTTCAAAAGAAGTGTTTAGCACTTTGATGTCTTACCATGAGACAGGTAATTGGTATCAAGTTGAGATTCTGGAAGATTCTGAAGTAAAGTTAATGCTAAAAATAGCACAAAAGCAAAGAAGGATTGTAGCATAGAGGGTTGACTCTTACTCCTATCTCATAAAAAACAAACCCACCCCCCAAAAAAAAACCCCAAAAAAACAAAAAACAATGACAATAAAAACCTCCACAAATCCAAGATTATTCTGTAACTTGTTAGGTAATGATAAAAACTTTATCAAAGTAAAATACTTTTAAAATAAATTAATGTTTAGAGTATGCATTCTACGAGCTTTACCAAGATGCTATTTCAGTAAGAGCCATTGTAGAAATCAGGGGAATTTTTCTGTTCCTCTAAAATTGTATTAGAAACTTAATTGCTATTGTAAGAAGAGACACAATCATATTTCCAGAAAAATATCTCTATGATACTTGAATACAATCAATTTATAAACTGAAGATAATAAATTAAGTGGAATTGATAGAAATACCACCTCATATGCATTCAATGGTAAAATATCCAAGATACACTGAAGATATCTGAAGCATTAATAGAGTATGCCGCAGGTGTGGGTGGGTGTGAGAGAATGAGAGTGTGAATATGTGAACATGCGAACACGTGACTACATATGTATTGGTATCTGCATATGGCACAAGCATGCTTTAAGGACTACTGGATTCTGAGAACTCTGACATAATGATGGATTATAACTTTGAATAAACCATTGGGAGGTGATAGCATTGTGGGGCTGAATCCTGTTTGAGGACTTAGAGCTCAGGAGGTATAAGATTGACAGCTGTATCCTGCCTGAGTCCTTTCTAGCTTTTGTTCCTTCATCCTGCCTAACATGAGGTAGGCAGAAGCTGCGACAGGCTCCCACTGTCAGGATGTTCTAGCTCAACATGGTTGTACCTAGAAAAAATTACTCCAAGGACTATTAACTGAAACCATGATGCAAAAGAAATCCTTCTCACATTGTTTTTATGTCAGGTATGTTGTCTCAGCAATCACAAAGTGTACTATCACAATAATAACCAATCCTGAAATTCATATGTAATAAAATATGACCATAAGGAAACTTGAACAAGAACAGAGTTGCAGACATCATATTTCTTGATTTCATATTACATAATAAAGTTTTAATAATAAAAGTTTATATTTCTAGTTAAAAACATAAAACCCAACTAAAAGTTTGGAACAATAAGCCACACTACATATATCAATTAATATTTGTCAGGGATATCAATAGTATACAACAGAGACAGGAAATGTCTTTCATGAATGGTATTGTAAAAACTATATTCTGTTGGATAAGATTAAATGAGAACCAACAATCTCACATCACACACACACACACACACACACACACACACACACACACACACACACACACTAAATGCAAAGCAGAAAAGTTTATAAGAGTGAGATCTAAGACTAAAAGCTAGAGTAAGAAACATGGGCTAACACAAACCAAAGCACAGGCTGCAGACAGTGAGCTACATGGATGAAGATATAACAGATCAATTAGGGCTTTCCTAGCAGCAAGTGTGAAAACTGTAGAAAAGTATTTTATAAGATAGAAGAAATAAATTTTCAGTTATTCATTCTGACATTAGTACTCAAAACTTATGGGGAACTCAGAACTCAACAGTGAAAGAATGAATGAAAGATCCAATTTTAAACATAGGAAAAAGTTATAAATAGGTATTTTCATAAAGGACACATAAGCAGTCAACAGGTCAAGGTAAAAACTCAACACCATTAATCATTTGGGGAATGCCAGTCAAAACCACAATAAGGCATTTTTCCACATCTGTTAGGGTGGCAAATGGTAAAACGTGAAAAGATAACAAGCATTGGCAAGGATGTGGAGGATCTGCAACCCACACGGTGTTGATGGTAATATCAACTGGTACATTCATCACAGAAAAACAGCATGTGGACTCTTCAAAATGTCACGTAAGACAGCGAAGTAATTCAGCATTTCTAATTCTGGGTATACAGCCAGTGGAAATGGAATCAGTATGTTAAAGGGTATCTCTGTTTCATGATCATTGGCTCATTACTCACAAAAGCACAGAAAAGAAAATAATCTAAGTTTCCATTCACAAAACCATTTTCTTCACACACACACACACACACACACACACACACACACACACAATTCAACCTGACAGAAGAAAGAAAATCCATTACAAAGAAACATAAGTGATGCTGAAGAAGATAAATCTAGAAATCAAATGGCACACAGATATGGAATGCTTTGTAGGAAATTTAAATTCATAGATACAGTGTAGAATTGTGGTTACCAGGGAGGATGGGGTGAGGGAGTCCAGAGATGTTTGACAGATGTCGTTGCTGCTCTGAGATGGTGAGTTCTGTAGACTGAGCACAACATGGAGGAAAAAGTACATCTCAAGTGTCTTTAATACACACACACACACACACACACACACACACACATCAAGATCACAAATCTGCTAGCTTCTTTCTGTGGAAATTATTTAACAGTGTATACATACATGAAGATATCTACTACAAACATGCAGTTTACATTGTGCATTAAACGTCAGTGAACCTGAGCACAGAAGACTGCAATATGCTTCAAACGTTCCCATCAAAGGTTAATATCACTGTGACACTTTTTGTATTTTCACAGAGGATTCCACTGACTGGAAATTTTTAAAAATGAAAAAAAAAAAACTGTCCTTTCACCACAGACCACTCAAAAACTCTTTTTGGAATGGCAGCCTAGAATCAGTAGCTTGGAAAGCGTGTTCTCTTATAACAGTGGATGTGATATAAGGCAGATCTACGCTCAGTTCTGGTTTGGCCACAGCACATTGTGGTAATGTTACCCAGGGATATCCAGTGACCTAGTTCAGCCTCAACTGACCCAGCACTGGGGTGAAAAACACTGCCTAGCCTGACACTACAGTCATGAAATAAAATGATATATCTGTGATGTGAAAATCTGCATAGACTCTATTGTATTTCGTTTTTTGAGAATAAACACTGTTACTGTAAATGAAAGGGTAACATTTGAAATTGAACTGCATCTATAAAACCAGTCAAAGACCTCTGTAGAACAAAATAGTTCTTGTATCACTATGAGTGTTTATTGTAAAGTGAAATAGCCTCAGATTTTATATGAATATCAAATCTTTTACCAAATGAACAGCATCTCCGTTAACATTGGGAACACAACCAACTCATCCCAACTTAATGATTACTCTATGGTCAAGGTCACACTATTAAACTGAGTTTATATCTCAAGTCAATGGCAAATCTTTTAAACCACATTTTATATAAATTATATACATTTATGTAAAATATTGTGGCAGAGAAATGTGCATGCATATGCCACTTTGAATGTATATACACCAAACATATACATATTCTCATGTTTCCATTACATCACTCTCAGCTGAATCAACATCCCCATGCCTACCTTCACAGCAACTATCTTATTCTGCAGTAGGTAATTTTCCATGTCCATTTTCACTTTCATATTTCTCACTAGACCCGTCTGCAGGTATGTTTTATAGTGTCATTATCCAGTTCCCTTAGTGAGACAAATGCCTTTCCTTGGGCAATAGAAGCAAGGTTAGCCATTTGTATCATCTAAGAGTCAAAACTCCAATTTCTGTATGTGTGTGTGTGTGTGTGTGTGTGTGTGTGTGTGTGTGTGTGTGTGTGTGTGTGTTAAATTCTAAAACCTCCTCAGAGCCTTTCTCCGTAATCGGAAATCTCTGCCTCCTGTGATGAGATTCTAGGTAAACATTTGTATTTAGTATTATACTTCAATGTCCCTTCACATGCCTTGTTTTGTATACCCCCATCATGATGCAGTGGAAGGAGGTGAGCAGTCCCCGCTCCGTCTTACAAAGGAATGCAGAAGCCCAGGGAGAGTTGCTGCCTGGCTGGTAGGAGCCTATGTATTAAGTGTAGACATCCCTGGACTAGAGCTGCCAGGGTGATAACTGCTGGCTATTTCTGTTATGACAGATCACTTTCTGTAGAAGGACATTATGCTTGCCCAATCCACTAAGCTGTATGCACCTCTCTCCAGCATAGATTACATTTGATTACCGGATTTTCTTCTTAATGAAACATTTATAATCATTTCCTTTACAACATTTATGTGTTTTGGTTCCAGGAAAAATAAAGATTCATTAAATTATCAGATGCCAGTAATTTCTTTATTTAAGCTAGTTATGACATGCACTTTTACAAATCCAGAAGGATATTTTAAATTTTCAACAAGCCTATATTACTTAAGACAAGAAGGTAAGCAGATATAGGCACAAAACAGAATTAGGCTATGCCTATGAAAGTTTTCTAACTAAATAGAAATAGGAAAAAAATGAGGGGGAGGTGGTTTATAGTATAAAACTGTACTATTTTTCAGTGGATTCAAAAAACTTAATTTGACATATGTTTCCCAAAGGACAAAAATGAGCGAGTGGCAAAGTCAGGCCTGGACATTTCCTGACTCCACATGGCATTTTCCTCATTCTCATATACCAGAGAGTCTGCCAAAGAGGCTGCATTCATTCCCACCTCATGCCAGCCTGTCAATGTGTAATCCCTGGCTGTCTACCTAGGATCTCTGGTTTGTTGAGCTACAGAAAGTGCAAAGCCCAAGATTGTCTTTACTGAGGCTGGTATGTAAGCCTGTCTGAATATGCCACTTTCTAGCCAAATAAACCAAACCCAAAACTCGGGAAGCCAGCCAGCACAAACTTTAAACCCAACGTTTAAAAACACTGGAATTATGGCCATGTAGCGCTCCAATGTAAATGTTGTCACATCAGGCATGACCATCAGCTTAGGTGAGGCTGAGCTGTCAGAGGAGCTGATGGAAAACTGTTTGGTGTCATTGAGTCAGTTGTGTTGACAATGGCAAAGCATGCTGCCTGCCAGACTGATATTCCTTCTCCCCTTCCCCCTTTAAGAAACCCCTTCAGATTAGCAAGCCCCACTGTTTCCCACTGAGTAAACAAATTCCCAGCCATCCTGGTCCATGCTGACTGCCACCACTTACTTGTATTCAAACATCATTACTTCTAGGCCAAATTGCTCCAGCAAACTTCAAACTGTTTCCGCTGCCTCCTGCCTTGCTTACCTAAGAATCATTTTTCTCATTGCTAAAGGTGTTCCTAATAAAACTGAAATCTAATTAGGTTTTTCTCCTGCTCAAAATTTCTAATGTGTTCTATGATTTTCCCTTTGAAGGCTCAGCTCCTTTATGTAACACAAAATTTTGAAATGTCAAAGTTGTGGACTTCAACCTAGGCCAGTCCCTTGCCCACTGTCTTACTTCGTCAAACTCATTGTATAAAACCTGTGTTACAGGAACCTTCTACAGGACACTGTTGTAAGCATTTTCTGCTATCTGAATACTTCAGTTACTTTTGTATTCTGATGACTACTATATGTTTGGAGTGAAGATACTGGAGATCCTAGATTTCAGGAGATTCCCCCTTGGTGCACACAAAGATTTTCATGAAACTTAAGACACTGAGCATAGGAAATCCTACAGACCACAGCAAAGCAATTGGGTAGAAAAGTGGGCAGTACTTACACCAAACCACGGTAAATGTTTTGCTTCTTATTTATTGTTAAATTATTTCCTTGTCAGCTCTGAAACTCCATGTTCTATCCCCTGTTCATGGCAGAAGACAGTCTTTCCTGTAATGTTCTCCAAACCGCTGGATTTGTACACATTTGTGGCTCTTACATACTTTTTTTTTGCTTATTATTTATAAAAACCCTATGTGTCATTGCCTAGAAAAGCACCATGTTTTCTTTTTCCCATTTCTGTCCCCAAAATTTTCTTATAAAGTTTCAGTAGTACAGGTAGCCTACATACATTCGGTGACTGCCTGGCAAGTCAGAGTTGGTGACTTCTGTAAGCTAATGATCATTTTTACACAACAACCTTTTTTATATCCCTTCTGAAACAACCACACTCTCTAGGAGTAGGGAAGTCATGGGAGTCTCAATACCATCGAAGGCTCCCCAACCCAGCTGCATGCAGCAAGTTAAGACCCTTGGCCTGAGTCCTTTCATACAATTGAATTTGGAACTGACTCAGACTATGCTTTTAAGATTGAGACAGACTGGGATGGAGACTCATGGTCAATGTCATTTAATTTAATTAGCTTAATTGATGCTCAGAATAACTCTGCTGATGGTCCTATTCTAATATTATCATTATTAAAATATATATGTCTAACCAATACTCTTACAGCATGAAAATTCCCTGCATGAAAACAAGCCATGAATTGATGTCATTATCTGTGAATGACAGGTATTTTTACTCTCATGGATAGAATTCTGCCTCACTTTACTGAAGTCTATTGGAAGTTCTTGACTTGCCACAGGGAAAATCTGCTACTTAATGAATAGTGGGTAGAACTAAGGGGAACTTCCAAGAGAATCTTGGCTTCCCTTCTAGAAATCATAACTAGAACTTCCCAAAGACCTACCTTTTGTCTTTCCCTTGTCTTCAATTTAAACTCTAGACAGAAAGAAAACCTATCCACACTTTTCAGACTACCCATTTTCCTATGTCCTCAGCTGCTTCTATGTTTCCACATCTTTTGCATGTGTTTTTTATTTACTAATTTCCCTTGGGGTTGCTTAGCTTGTCTTTATAAATGAGAAAATTGCAACAACAAATTTTACCATTTTTGACTAATGCTGAATAATAAATGTGAGCATTTGTGCTACAATTCAAATGCTCTGAAGAGTCCTCCCAGGCCCACCATCACATGGTTGGCACATAATGGAGAATCCAGTGGCAAAAATAAAGTCAGGTAAACCGTACCTTTTTTACTTCACCAGAAGCAATACAACCTCCTGTATTTTTCCTTAACAAATATCACGGTAACAGCTGCCATATACTATATACCTCTGTCAATTTTTTGGTTGCTAGGATATTAACCATCATGGGAATTCCAGGTCTATCTGAGTTTATTGTTTATGCTTTCATCTTTTTGCACAAATATTTCCAACACCACTAGTACAAACACAAGCCCACCAGTCCAGTTCAAGACTTCTGTTCTACTGGATGTTATACTGTTACCCAGAATCCCAGAGGACATACCAGTTCCCACATCACCAGAACCCCATAGGCAATACTTGTACTCAAACCCCAGAAGTCATAAAAGCTACCAAAACCCAAGTATAGGTATCCTACTGAACCTGAAAAACTCACTGGTTACCAGAACCACAGGCCACTCAGACAGGAACAAAGAGAAATCAGAAATTAATAAAACATCCATCTAACAAAGGTAAACTCAAAACTGGCATGTAAATCTGTAACTACTTCAAACACAGATGCGTAGATGCCAGAATAAGTACACAATTAACAACAGAAGCAATTTAAACATACACACACACACACACACACACACACACACACACACACACACACACACACTGAAGGAATCCTAGAGATGGAATACCTAGGTATGCAAACAAGAATTACAGACTCAAGTATCGCCAAGTGAATACAAGAGATGTAAGAAAGATTCTCAGGCTTAAAGGATGTGTTAGAAGAAATTGATATATCAGTCAAGGAAAATGTCAAATCTAAAAAATTCCTGACACAAAACATCCAGTAAATATGGAACACTATAAAAAGACCAAATCCAAAAATAATAGGAATGAAAGAAGGACATTAATTTCATTTCAAAGACTTGGAAAATATTTTAATAAGACCATAGAAAAATTTTTTCTAACTTTAAAAGAAACATTCTTATAAAGATACAAGGAGCTTGAAAAACACCAGATAGATTGACTCATAAAAGGAAGTCCTCTTACCACATAATTATAAAAAAATATACAAAACAAAGAAATAATATTAATAGCTGTAAGAAAAAAAAGGCCAAATAGCAAACAAAAGCAAACCTTTTAGACTTACTCCCAAGTTCTCAGGGTAGACTGTAAAAACCAGAAGGGCCTGGACTTATAAACCTTAAGGCACCGTAGATGCAGCATAGACTACTATATCAGTGAAATTTTCAATTACTATAGATGGAGAAAACAAGATATTACATGACAAACTCAATTTTAAACAATATCTATTCACAAACCCAGCCCTATAAAAGGTACTAAAATGAAAATTTCATTCCAAGGAGGCTAACTGAACTTATGAAAACACAGGAAATAAATATTCTCACACCAGCAAAATCAAAAGAAGAAACGCAGGCTCACACATGTGTGCGTGTGTGCACGCACACACACACACACATTCACACACACGGAACTACCACCATTAATAGCAAAAACAAAATTATAGACATAATAATAATTGGTCATTAATATTTTTCAATACCAATTGACTCAATTGCCCAATAAAAATACATAGGTTACAATAAAAAAAACACATAGACACAAAAACAGGATCCATCCTTCTGCTGCATACCAGAAACACACTTCAACATCAATGATACATGTTACCTTAGAGAAAATGGTTGCAAAATTTTTTTTCTAAGCAAATGGATCCAAGAATGAAGCTGGTCTAGCCATTCTAATGTCTAATAAAATAAACTTGATCAATGTTGATCAAAAGGGATACAGAAAGGGATTCCCTAGTCATCAAAAGAAAAATCCACCAAGATGGCATCTCGATTCTCAACATTTATGCTCCAAACCCAAGGGCCACAATATTTTTAAAAGAAGCAATTATAAGGTTGCTTATAAATTATAATTATAACATTAACCCTCACATGTTAATAGTAGGAGACATCAACACACAATTCTTGCCAGTGGGCAGGTCATCTAAACAGAAACCAAACAGAGAAATAATGAACCTAACAGAAGTTATGAATAAAATGAACCTAACAGATATCTACAAAACATTTCATCAAATCAAAAAGAATATTTCTTCTCCTCAGCACCACATGAATCCTTATCCTAAACTGACCATATAACTAGTCACCAAGCTAATCTTAAGAGGTACAAGGAAATTGAAATAAACCTCTGTATCCCATCAGACCACCATGGTTTAAAACTGGATTTCAGTAACAACAGAAAGCATAAAATCTCATGGAAACTGACCAGCTGTCTTCGGAATGACCACTAGATAAAGAAAGAAAAAAAGAAGAGAAAACAAAAGCTTTCTAAAATTCAATAAAAAATTAATGTTCAATAAAAAGTAGTGGTAAAAGAGAAGTCCATAGCAATGAGCACCTTTGCAAAGAAACTAGGGAGATCATATACTAGCAACTGAACAGCACATCCCAAACTCTAGAACAGAAACAAGCAACATACCCAAAAGGAGTAGTTGACAGGAAAAAAATCACACTGAGGGCTAAAATCAATAAAATAAAAACAAAATTAATAAAACAAAGAATCAGTGGCATCAAGAGTTGATTCTTTGAGAAAATCAACAAGATATTACAAGCCTTTATTTAAACTAACTAAAAAGTAGGAGGAAATATCTAAATTAAGAAAATCAGAAATAAAAGGGAGACAAACATTAAAGAGATCCAAATAAATATTAGGTCATATATCAAAAACATATATTCCACAAAATTGGGAAAAAAAGGATAATTTTTTGATAGATACCACTTACCAAAGTTAAATCAAGATGTCAATTTATGTAGACTTTTCATCCCTAAGTAGCAATCACTTAAAACCTATCAATCAAAGAGAGAAAAGAAAGAGAAAAAAAAATGCCCAGATGGTTTTAGCACAGAATTCTACCAGACTTTCAAAGAGCTAGTAACAATACTCCTTAAATTATTCCACATAGTATAAACAGAAGGAACATTGCCAAATTCATTTTGTGAGGTCACAGTTACACTGATACCCAAACCACACAAAGACTCAACAAAGAAAACAAAAACAAACAATGAACAACAAAAAAATAGCATATCATCATCTCATTAGATGCTGAAAAATACAGTGAAGAAATCCAATAGCCCTTCATAATAAAAGTCTTGGAGAGATCAGAGATACAAGAGACATACATAACAAAGACAATTTACAGCAAGCTTATAGCCAATATCACATTAAATGGAGAGAAACTCAGCACCAATTTCCATAAAAATTAGGAACAAAATAAACCTGTCCATTTGTCCCATATCTATTTAATATAGTACTTGAAGTTCTAGCTAGAACAATAACACAAGTCAAAGAACTCAAGGAGACACAAATTGGAAATGAAGTCAAAACATCTTGTTTGTTGATGATATGATAGTATAGATAAGTAACCCCAAAAATGTAATCAGATAACTTCTAAAACTGAAAAACACCTTAAGTGAAGTGGCTGAATACATACGTGTGTGTGTGTGTGTGTGTGTGTGTGTGTGTGTGTGTGTGTGTTTGTGTGTGTGTGTGTGTGTCCTTCTATATACAAATGACAAAAGTCATAAGAAAGAATTAGGAAATTAACATACTTCATAATAACCTCAAATAATACAAAATATATATTAGTGTAACTCTAACAAAGAAAATGAAAATCCTGTATGAAAAGAACTTCAAGTTTTTGAAGGAAGAAATTAAAGAACATATCAGAAGATAAGATCTTCCATGCTCATGGATCTATAAGGTTAACATAATGAAAATGGCCATCCTACCAGAGACAATGTACAGTTTCAACTCAGTCCCACCAAAATTCCAACACAAATCTTTACATAGCTTAAAAGATAAAGAAATCTCAGCTTATTATTAAACAACAACAACAAAAAAAAGATGATAAGACAATCCAGTACAGTAAAAGAGCTTCCATAGGTGTTACATCCCAGATTTCAAGCTTTACTGCAGACTTATAATAATGAAAATTTCATGGTGCTGGCATAAAAATAGAAAGGTTAATCAATGGAATTCATTGGAAGTCTCAGACATAAATCTACATACCTATGGACATTTGATTTTGGAAAAGAAGCTATAAATATACAATGGAAAAAGAAAGCATCTTCAAGAAAATGTTCTGTTCTAACTGGATGTCTGCATGTAAAAGGATGCACATAGATTCATCTTCTGCGTAAAACTCCAATCCAACTGTATGAAAGAGCTCACCATGAAACTAGACACACTGAACTTGAAAGAATGGAAAGTAGGAAAAAACTTTGAATGGATTTGCACAGGAAATAGTTTCCTGAACAAAATACTGAGTGCAGACTCTAAGATCCTCAAATACGAAATTGGACCTTATAAACTTGAGAAACTTATTCAAGGCAATGGATACCATCAATGGGACAAATGGCAGCCTAAAAATGGGAATTTTTCACCAATCCTACATCTGACAAAAGACTAATTTCCAAAATACATAAAGAATTCAAGGAACTAGACATTAACAAACCAAATAATTCATTTAAAATCAGGGAACCAATCTAAGTAGAAAATTCCCAACAGAGGAATCTCAATAGCTAAGAAGCACTTAGAAAAATGTTCAACATCCTTAGTCATCATGGTAATGCAAATCAAAATAATTCTGAGATTTCAACTTACACCTTTCAGAATGGCTAACATCAAATTCTCAAATCACAGTTCATTATGGTGAGGATATAGAGCAAGAGAAATACTTCTCCTCCATTGCTGGTGGAGTCCAAACTTGTACAACCATTTTGGAAATCAATGAGGAGGATTCTCAAGAAATTGGGAACTAACCTACTTCAAGACCCAGTTTTACCATTCCTGGCCATATACCCAAAGGACGTTTCACCTCACCTCAAGGATATTTGCTCAACTATGTTCAGCGCAGCTTTATTCATAATAGCCTGAAACTTAAACAGCCTAGCTGTCCTCATCTGCAGAATGGGTAAAGAAAATCTGTACACAAGGTAGTATTACTCAGCTGTTAAAAATTGATATTTTGAAATGTGCAGGCAGATGAAAAGAACTAGTAACAATTACCCTGAGTGAGGTAACTTCAACCCAGAAAGACAAATATGGCATGTTCTGACTTATAAGTGGATATTATCTGTAACGTAAATGATAATCAAGCTACAATTCCCAAACACTCAGATGGTAAATAACAAGGAGGGCTCAAGTGGGTTATGCATACATCTCCCTGGAAGGAGGAAAAGGAATAGATACTCAAATTAGGCTTGAGAAAAGTGGGAATTGAAATCGGAGGAATCCTTCAGAAGAGAGGGATGAAGGAAAGAGATCTGGGAAAGAAAATTGGAGTTAGAGGCATTCTTAGAGATGAGCTAGAAACCTAGTGCAATGGAAACTCTGGGAAATCTACAAGGGTGAACCTTGCTAAGACTCCTAGCAATGGGGAATATAGAGCCTGAATTGCCTATCTCCTATAAATAGGCAAGACTTCCAGTGGAGGGATTAGAATTCCAACCCAACCACAAAATCTTTGACCTACAAATTGTCCTGCCTGAAAGATGCATTGGGGTAAAAGTAAGCAACCAATATCTGGTCCAGTTTGAGACCCATGCCATGGGTCTGACACTGTCTGACACTGCTTGGAGGGACAGTGACGAGAGGCTTGATAGGTTAGAGACTGAGCAGAGAATTAAACACACAAGGAGAAAAAGACAATGAAATTATTCTTAATAATATTCTGCTATACTCATAGATTCCCTCCTAGGCTCTTAGTGATCAGAGAAGCTTAATTAGGCAACCAAGTGAAAAGATGCAGAGACCCACACTCCTCCATCTTACTTAGCCTCTCTCGATCTGATCTAGCACACTGCTTTTTGTGACAGTGGGTTGTGTGATCTCCTTGTGGGACTCCCAACAGCATGAATAGAGGCTGTCTCTGACTGCCTCCTTTTATGACCCTTTCCTCATACTTGGTTACCTCTTCCAGACTTAATATGAAGGGAGGCACCTTCATTGTCTTATTGTAGCCTGATATGCCAGGTTGATATCCCTGGGAGGCTTGCTATTTTCTGGAAAAAAAACAAAAACAAAAACAAAAACAAAAAAAAATGGAGGAAGAGTGGATTGGAGCTGAGGTGTGGAGGAGGGGAGGGACTGGGAGGAGAGGAAGAAGGGGAAACTTTAGGACCTAATATATGAGATTTTCTCTCTCTCTTTCTCTCTCTCTCTCTCTCTCTCTCTCTCTCTCTCTCTCTCTCTCTCTCTCTCTCTCTCTCTCTCAAATACCCTTTAAGTATATGTACATATCAAATCTAGATAAGGTAAAAACCCAAGAGCTTAGCATAGGAATTCAGCTTTTGTGCATATCAATACTCTGGGGCTCCAGTACAGAACTGGATAACACACCCATCTTAAGGCTGAGTAGCACTAATGGATCTTTGCCATTTTCTTCAAAACTCCTGAATAATATTCATAACATAGTGCACATCACTGAAAATATTTTTTACTTCTGTTGCTATTGCTTCCTGGCCTGCATGACCTTGTCCTTGAACAATTTAAACCATAAAAGGGGAACTCCTCTCCAGTTTTTGTGTTCAAACTTTTAGTGCCTTTAACTTCATTGAAAGAGTCTAGAAAATAAAAAATTATAGCCAAAATACAGTCTCTCTCTCTCTCTCTCTCTCTCTCTCTCTCTCTCTCTCTCTCTCTCTCTCTCTCTCTCTCTCTCTCTCCACCCCCTCTGCTGTGTGTCAGCACAATACAGGCAGCTATTTCATGTTCCTGTTGCCATGGATACACAATGATGGACAGTACCTTAAAATTAAGAGCCAAATCCAGTCCTTTATCTTAAAGCAATCACACTAATTTACTGTATTATATAGATAAAAACTAAATAGAGTTGAGTTAACATTTCATTTCTATTGATCTGAGGCCCTTCTATGTGCTGGATCGATATTTCACTAATAAGAAAATAGTACTAGGCAGTTTAAGCTGGAGGTAAGAAAGTTATATTATTGACCTAAATCTGATCATCTAGTAGAAAAATACTTAAATGCATAATGACTCCAAACACACTACATACGAACCTCGGACACAGTGGTGTGGCCATGAAATGATAAGGGGCAGGCATTCCTCTCATGCAAATTTTTGTCTAGACATGACAGAAAAAAAGAGTTTGTTTGTTTATTGTTTGTTTTAGAAAGTATTTGTCTCATCAAGAAAGGCAGAACAGCAAGAAGACTGGAGAAAGGGAGAATTTCATTAGCAATTAATGGGGAAAAAGGGTATGAAAAGCCACATGGAAGGTATTTGGTCATAACATCTCAATCCATATATATATATATATATATATATATATATATATATATATATATATATATATATATATGTATACATAATATGCTTTATCTGTCTTTCAGACTGATTCACCTGTGAACCAACCTCCCCAGAGAGGTACCACAGAGCCACTTACCACTGTATATTTTATTTAAGACAATTTAAAAAGTGGTTATCAGTAAGATGTTCCACATGTGCTTTCCCAAAGCTCTTGAGGCTAAGCCAATAAACCAATCAGACTATTCAAAACATTGAGAATTTTTGAGAATTTCCTGTGTTGTAGATATGTATAAACATTTATGGAATTATAAAACAATCTTAAGAGTGCAGAAATCCAATCTAGGCATCTGTTCACGAAAAAAAAAAAAAAAACTATTTTTATTGCTATGAGTTTCAAGAAAAAATTCCAGAAATATCAGTCTCTTAACACACACACATACACACACACACATACACAAACACACACACACACACATACAAACACACTCATACAAACACACACACACATACACACACAGTTTTATGCATACTGTGAACACTGTAAATTTTTATAGACCCTAAGCTCTATTATATATTTGCAATAAAAGACCATTACTTGACTATAACTGAGATAATCAACTATAAAAGACAGAGAAATAATTTGCCCTGAAAAATGCTCTAGTTTTACTAAAAATGTACAAATACACTGATGCATATATATCTTGCTGAGTGTCATTAAGGAAATATTTGATTATTATTTCATGATAAAGGTAAATGAATCTAAGACAGACTTTTGTAAATCTTTAAACGAACCATTCAAGGAGCATCTATTTGCTTTTTGTGTTTTGCATTATAAATTATGACAATTGATATAATTTTATAGTCACAACAACAAGCAGAATATATATTTATTCGTCTTGGCTTTGACCATTATACAAACTCCTAGAGAAGAGACTTTAATAAGCATCCTGTATACAAACATCTTATAATAAGATGAAATATATTAAGATGTGTTTAATCTTTTTCCAATTCCCATGTGCAAAACACCATCTGGAGTCATGTCCTCATTGAACCAAAATAAACATCCACAGTCTTCTTAAAGGTTCATTTTTATCTTAATATGAATTCCTAATATTTATCTAAACCTTGATAAAAATTATTTTGATAAGAATGATTTTTTATCACTGATATTTCAGAGAATATCCAAAATATTGGTTATATGGTGCTGAGGTTGCCCAGTACACTCTTAATTATTGCTAGCTTAGCTGAAGATTTACATAACATGGAAATGCTAAACCAGGATAGGTGTGGCTTATACCTAGACCTGGGTAAACTCTAAATACTAAAAAAGGGCAGGACAGCTCATTGCAAAGATAAAAATTCCCACACTTTATCTTCCTCTCTCTGTAGCTCTCACTGATGAAGTAGAAAACAAGAAAGGTAGCAGAGAGTAAAGATCAACCCCAAGGCAGTTAATAGTACTTGTGTGTAAAGCATGTTTGTCCATATTACATTCTTTAAGCTCTTTCTATTAGAAACTGCAAACATGATAAGGGCCAGGACATAAATAAGCCTCATACATTTAGATTACAAACACACATACAGGCTTTCAAGGAAGAAAATCAAGAGTATGGCCTACAGGAAAGTCTTCTGACAGAAAATAAAGAACAGTGGATTTATAACCTACCCTAAACCCAGTAGCTGAGACACCAATTGCCCATTCCATCCAAAAAGATACTCATTCTCAACAGCATCTACAACAGTCTTCAGAACAAACCTGTGTGGGAGGCCACCAAAGAAGTCTAAACAAATTCTAAAATCCCGAACTCATGAATCCTTTCTAACTCAATTAAACTAAAATAGAGCTGGAATTCAGTAACAAAGAAAATCTGGAAAGTATGAAATACACAGAAATTTAAAAACATATTCCTAGGCCAATGAGGCAAAGATATTAAAAAACAAGTCTAAAACTTTCTTGAAATGTATTATGTAAAGGAATTGCAAAAGGGTAGGAAAGGAGTCACAACGAACAAAGAGCTGAATTCAAAAGGAAAAGAGTTTGAAAAGCATACAAAAGAGTCAGATACACCCAATCCCACTGTTAGGAGACCCACAAAACCACCAAGCTAACAGCCATAGCATATATAAAGAGGATCTGGTACAGCCCCATGCAGCCTCTATGCTTTGTACTTTAGTCTCTATGACCCCGAGTAATTCTGCATAGTTGGAATGAGTAGGCCATTTTCTCCTGGTGTCCTGACTCCCACAGTCTTTCCTCACTCTCGACTGCAAGTTTCCTAATATCTGAGGGAGGGGAAAAAACAGAGAACTCAAGTTTAGACTCCACATAATGTCTTGCTATAGGCCTCTGTACCCATCTCATCTGCTGCGAAAGGAAGCTTCTCTGGTGACTACTGGACAAGATATGATCTAAGAGTACAGCAGAATAAGAGTAAACCATTGGATGCTTGACACTTTTATGGTTTTCTTGAAGCTTGGAGGGAGGGCATTTGTGGGTAACAGTGTTTTCTGTGGGAAGAAGCATCAGGACCTGCCTTTGGACCATAGATCAACTGATTAAAAAGCTACTACATTCACTGGGGACATGGGGTTAGACCAGATCTTACTAAACCTTTTTGTACTCCCCTCTCTTGAATTCCCCTTTCTAGAACTAGTATCTTATAATTTACCATTCCCAATGTGACTCACTTAAGTAAATAAAAAAGAACAAATGGGAGGAATGCGAAAGGAAGTAAACCAGTTAAGAGCTAGGGCTGGAGTTCTGGCTTAGGGTTCACAATACCCACATCCAATGGCTTAAACCCACCTTTAACTTCCTCTGCAGAGGGGCCTCTGGCCTCCAGAGGCACCTGAACTCATTTGCACATACCTGTCAACACATACCCACCCCCTACCCCCCCCCACACACATTTCAAAGACATAAACAATCTTATATTAAATGTGTTTCCTCCAAGTTGGTAAGAGAAAGTACTAAAATTCCCCAACTTTTGACAACAATACTACAAAGACTTTCTCTTCGGGGGTTTCTTCTGATAAAAGGTATGTTTGGGATTTGTTTGTTTGTTTGTTTGTTTGTTTTTACCTAAGCCTAGTCCTCTGGCACTCTGTAAGTCTTCCTGTGACATGTAGTGTGGAATACCAGCACAAGTTGTTAAAATCATAGAGAAAACTTGAGAAAAATTGATGGCTGGTGTTTTAGAAATCCAAACAATAATAAATTAAAGTACCCTTTGCTGCATGTGGATGGAGTCAGAGAGAGTTACTGTGAGTGGAAAACAAAGCAGGGGGCAACTCATTCTTTCTCTGATAACCAAAACCTTCCTAGTTCTCACATCCTAGTTAGAAAACTGCATTAGCTGACAACCTAGGAAAGCCTGGCTCTGCCAGGGAGAAAACAAAAGCATGCTAAATAGGCTTGAAAAAAAAGGTACACCATTACCCTTTTAATCAAGTTAGAAAAAAAAAAAAAAAAAAAAAAAAAAGGATGCCATTTGCCTTTTATGGAGTGCACCTCAGATAAGAATTTTTTTTTTTCAGTCACTTAACAACATCCTTCAGCAGTTTCCCTTCAGATGTTGTTCTATAACTGTTGATGTTGGTTCCATCCACATCACTCTCTCCACTTGCTGAAGAATAGACTCAAAGGACCATTTATTCTCTTAACTGGAACTTGTTCTGAGCAATGTTTTATGACACACAATGACTACCATAGTTTTTACACCATCAAGATGTATCTTTTCATGAATCAGAGTTATATAGAATGAGTATAAAAGTGTATTGTTCTGCAAAAGAAAAAATATGAATGATATAAACTGTCAATATTAGCTTATTCATATTTATAATAATTTATTTGTTATCATTCTCTTTAAATGTTTTGAACAACTTTTCACATATGTGCAGTTGTTCAAACATCTATAACTCTAAGTTAAGCCATATACATCTTACAGATTGCATCCTTGTTTTCCTCCAAAAATCATCATCTAATTTTTATAGAAAATATGTCAGAAACCTATTTGCCACCCACAAATCAAAAAGTAAACTCCTTATATTTATCATGTAATATTTGATTAGATAAAATATTCACATAATTGTTCTTGTTTATAAGTTCTTACAATTTAACACACATGGATATATATATATATATATATATATATATATATATATATATATATATATATATATATATATATACACACACACACATATTGAATTTTGATTTGTATATAAGTGCCTCTTTAAGACAATTCTGTCTCAATTACTGTCTCACTCTGTTAATCATCTGAAAAATAACTCATAAGCAAATACAATGAATGATGTCAAGAACGGCCAGATTTTGGATCCGACTTAAATTACAAAAAGCTCTGTGAGCTTGGCATACAACATTCAACCAATTTCCAGAAAGAATTGTGAAGCTGTGTGTTTTTCATAAATATCTTTCTTATAATATTGGAAATGCAGTTAACATATTTGCAATGTGTCCCCATACCTTATTTTGTTTAGTTGCCAGGAATTGAAATAAAACAGAGCTACAGAAAAAAATACTGGAACACAATCAAAGTGACGTGAGGGAGACTGAATGCAGCATTGTACCTCCAGATCTCTGCCGAAAGACAATACAGTGAATGGAACAGTTTGCAAGTTACCCTGACCTATATAACTTTAGCTTTCCTGATTCTAAATCAAAAGTAATCAAATGTGGTCTTTTTCCTTTCTATTCCATAATGACTTATGAATAGATCTCAAAAATGTCAAAGATTCCAAGGTAAGTTGAAGAAGATGTCACATAAGACTCTAAAAGCCCCAGATGGTCCATCAACACTTAATAAGTAGCAGACGCTGAAGCTGGTATGAAGCTGTGACTCCAAAGGCTATAGTGGTTTCTAGGCTCCTATAAATAGAAAACCAAAACCTTGTAGGATTTGGCACTAGAGATCTGAGACTTGGTTCAGAAATTCAGATGGTGGTATACCACCTAGACTCACAAACATGCACACAGTCTGCCTTACAGACTCAGAGAATCATGGCAGTAAGCACGAACAAACAAGAATGGTATTGCACATAAAATCTTCAGCACAGAACCTTAGTGTCTGTCGGCATCTTTAATCTTCTTTAATGCACTTGGGATTAAAAGTCATTAGCCTCTCCCATCTGCTCTTATAATTATATACAACATGAGTGGGTCTGCGTTCTGTGCCTTCCCTCTACACTCAGTGGCCTCCAGGATCCTCTAAAATAATATTTAATAATATGCTGATTAAATAACAACCTGGGCATCCGGGTTCTATGTGAAAGATACAGGTTACCTAAGCTTGCCCTGGCTTGACTTCTCTACACATGCTGCTATTATCAATGCTACATAATGTGAAGCTAAAAGAGGTTAGTCCACAGGAGAAAAATGCTACAGTAAGAAGTGGACTCAATTATAGAACATATGTTCAATGTTGTGATGAAAATGACCATGACAGTCACAGTAATGTCAGATCTTTATAATATATCTGCATTTTTTATAAACTGTACTAGGAAAATAGACAAACAAGAAGGTGGAACACAGCAGGACTCCATGGATATATGTTGAAAGAATGAATGACTGGTAACAATTAATTACACTAATGATGCAGTCATGAGTAAAATTGTTTGTTCAGATGAATACACATGGTAGGCATGGCCTCAACAGTTGGGAAGAGGTCTAGAATGGTCTCCAGACACTCCATTCCAACTCTCACTGATCTTGTCTTCATCAGATGAGCACAGTACACCTGTTGGATGGAACAGATCTTCAAATATCGAGTTCAGATTAACTAAGGTCTGAAGATACTGAGAATTTTGACTAAGTCCACTACGTATGCGTGGGGAAAATCTGTAATAAAATCTTAGAGATGTCAGTGAGGGAAGACAGAACTTTGTCAGCAAAATGTCCGAAAACTAGGCAACAACCCTGAACCAACAAACACTTTGGGGCAAAAAGGAATGAAAAAAGACAATCCATTTTTTACCAGTACTTCATATTGACTGCCTTATACCTCCCAGTTTGTGGTAAGACCCACGCCATGAAGAGGTCTTTATTGCCCATTATTGCCATAACTGTTTTTTCCAGTTTTTCCCTTTAAAAGCAGACAATGGGGTACATTACTGTATTTATTTTCATCTTCTAACTTTTTATGTTCATTTCAAGTCTTACACAGATATGATAAACACTACAGTGGTTCCTCAAGAATATTGCTGCTCTCTGGAAAGATTTTAATAATAAATTGAATCAATAAAAGTTATTCTGAAAAATATCTAAAACAAGAGATGTAAGTAGCTATCTACTAGCTCTCAATTTCATTTTTCTTCTTAAAATAATTGAGCAAATAGAATAGCTGTGATAATGAACTGGTAGTAATAGTAAGAAATACACAGAAGGTCACTAGTGTTTCTTGGATTTCTTGCTTGCTACATTCTAAGCATTGTAAACAATTCAATTGACTACCCTATAGGGTGCTTAGTACCATGTTCTGGGGCACACAGATGCTTGGGAGCAGGTGGGGTTTAGATGAAGGTGGTCTTGTCTCAATGCCTGTATTCTTACTGGTTGTTATAGCAAAGGGAATACTAATGGTTGCTTATCTTCTTTTGAATGATGACAGTCAAGAAAGACTAAACACCCTCAAATCATCCTGAGGCCAAATAATACCTGCTACCAGCTTTTTTTTTGATGATGGTATTAAGATATAATCATAGAGAGAAACAATGCTTTTTTTTCCCCCCAAAACTGGAGTGTTCTTCATTAAAGAATAGTGAGAAATTCTTCTGGTAGACAAAACATGACTTCTCCTGTTTAGTTTACTTTTTTGTGTTAGAAAAAGGGAGATTCATTGCCACTTTCACTTCTAGGATGCATGACAAGTCTTCAAGCTAACTATAGCATGTTTACAAGGATAGTTTCTATTAAAATCCTTTTGCTTCTGTCCCCAGCATTTACTAGATTTGTATAATGTTATTTTTTCATGTGATATCATTTAGTTAAAGAATTGACTTAAGGAAAATACTGAATGCCAATATTGATGTATGTTCATTTTAACATATTAGAAGTAATTCTGATCTTTTACACAAACAATCAATCTGGACATCAGCATATGGCATTAGGCTTTCCTTTGGATCAATGACAGCTGGAGTTCTAGTGAAGTTATTCAGTGCACATCTAGGATGTTATCACGTTATGCTTGCTTGAGAAAATGATAAGATTTGCCCCATTGCATTCCTCCCGACTTCTCCTTCTCTTCAGAATTCAACTGAAGAGCTTGCACACAGTCCAAGGGTAATATGGCTATTACAAATTAACCAAGAGTCCCACATAAATCAATCATACTGGATTATAATTATCACCCTATTCACACCAGACTAATAAAAAAGGTGATCTCTGACATATCACTCTGGGCAAAATTGATCCAAAACCTTTGGTGTCAAAAAAACACCTCTTGACTATGTAGGAAATGTGCATATTGGTTGAAAAAGACTTATCAAGAATCATGTTTCAGACTCCATCAGGATAAGTATTGAACCCCATGATTCAGTAGAACAGTGGAGCAATAACAGGATAAAAACCCGATGAAATGTTTGCCCTTGTAAGAGTTGCCATAGTCATGGCGTCTCCTCACAACAAAGCAAACCCTAAGGCAACTATGTATCATAGGCTGGCTTGGAAAGTGTGGCAATCCTCTTGCCTCTGTCTCCCAAAAACTGGGATTACAGGCATGAGCTACTATGTCTAGCTAGAGAATGTTTTATTTGTATATAAATTACATGTATATTAGGATTCTCAAGCACAATAAAATATTGAAAACTTAAAAAAATTATAATCTTTTTCATATATTTCTAAATGTTAATATAGTATTTAACACAAGTGTTTGTACAACATATATATTCTATAGGTAATTTTCTCCAATGGGTCCTCAATTAATTATTCAACAATGTGAAGAAGAAAGGCTTTTTGCTACATAATTTATCTCATTGTGTAATTTAATACAAACTTGCATTTTTATTTTTGTTTGTTTTTTTAAGACAGTATCTCATTCCCAAATACTCTGGAATTTAATACATACCCCAAGGTACCCTGGAAATCATTGCAAACGTACTGAAACAGCTTTCTGAATCCTGGAATTATAAGCATGAAATTATAAAATGTGTGAACTAGAGGAAGCTCTGAGTGCCCGGAGTTCTGAGTGAATCTGTATATTTATCCCTGAGAGTGGCTGTCAACAACCCTAGCATCAGACCTGTGGGAAAGTGGGAAAACCTTCCTATCCAAGTATAAATGTTGAGCTGTGTACAAAAATATCTACCACTCTTTTCTCTGGATTTTCATGACCTGGATTCCTCAGGGACTCTTGCTACTCCAGGTAGCTAATCCTGCTTCCTAGAACCAGCTATACATGGGGAACCTTGCCTCTTATTTCATCTCTATGTAATAGTGCCACCTTCCTACTTGGTGCTATATGATAAACACACCGTGCTTACTTTGGGTGCTATGGTTTCTCCATCACCTTCCCCATTCAGAAATCCTACTTTTTCTATTCCTGTATCCATCCATCTGTTTGTTTTTCATTTCATGGCCAATCAGGTAAAGCAAAGACCATGAAGCCATGCAATGATATGGGAATGGCCGAGTCTTTTTAAAGGAAAATGAAGCTAACTCATTAGACACTTGCAATTTTTGGTTTTTTATATGTGACACTAACAGAAATAAACAATTCAACCCACTGAGTCAAAAAACAAGAGGCATTTTTTTTTGTCTCCACTAGACTAGGACTCATAGTTTCTCTGGGAAGTCAGAAGCTATGAAATCACATAAGTTTTATTATGGAAAAAGATGAATGAAGTAATTCATTTTTGTTGGACAATGAGTAATCGTATGACATATTAGTGTTTCCTTCAATATACATTAATAATTAATTTGCATAACATTCGTAATAGAACATAAATTTTTATTTTTTTCTCTATAATTTAGTAAACTTTTAGTTAAAGTAACTAGGATATAACAGAAAATATAAGGTTGTGTGTCACATACTAAAGTCTTGCTACTGGCTGGGGGTTCAGTGAGATGACGAAATGCGATGTGGGGTACTAGAGAGCAGTAGGAAAGTCAAAACCAATATTCACTTTAGAAATCTACACTGGAATAAGAGAATGAACAAGGATGCTATCTTCCTTAAGAGAAAGATACTTGATCTCTAGTGAAGAGACCTTGAGATTTTTTTTTTTTTTTTTGACATGCAAAGTGTTACTTTCACAGTCATTATACTACCTATTTGGATAAAAATGTTACTGTCTTTCATAGGGTAATTTTCCCTGTCACTCTGGCCATAAATCCTGAGCCAGCTGCTATAGGGAGAACTTTCAGGTAAATGAATAGCCTTGGTGGATAGGCCAGGCTAGAATAAGGTCCTCTTACATTTCAAGCTGAGTTAGCTTGAACAATTCAGATGTTCACAGTTTAGAAATAAAGCCTGGTAACAATCAAGAATAACCTCCTAATGAGTTTGAGTTATGTGTGCTTCAGGCAGAGCCTTTTGAGTGGCAATACAACATTCCATTAGTAGCGTTTACTAGCCATGTGTCTCTGAGTGTCAATTAGTGTTCCTAACAGTATGATGGTTAAAAAGTACATAAAAAGGCAAAAAGAGGACTGAATATGTAGCAACATTGGTGGAATCTTGCCTGGCATGCATGAGGCTCTCTTCAATCCCCAGCCCAGCATAAAACTAGACATGATGGTACATGTACTTGAGAAATCCCAGCACTTAAGGGTTGGATACAGAAACATGAGATGTTCTAGATCATCCTATTTAATATAAGGCTAGAAAAAGGTGAAGGATAGAGAAAGGAATAATCAAGGAACCACTATTGTGATGCAAAAGTCTGGTGAGCCATAAGTAAACCTTCTATGAATGAATGAGGAGCAGAGATCCATACTATAGTCTACTTGACCTCCTGCAGAAATGGCTACACAGAACCATGCTCTCAGAAACTATAAGCAGCCCTTTGCCCACACATGGAGGACACCACACTAGCTCATACATCTCTTTGTTCACACATGGAAGACACCTTGTAGCTCATCGTTTTGATTCTATACACTTCCAGGATAGTGGACCCATGAGAACTTCACAGTGCTCCTTTCTTAAACAGGTGACTTCCCTTAAGGGAAGAAGAACAAAGGGAGCACAGATTATGAACTAAAGTCAGGTTCTTGTGCATGGTGTTCATTCTATACCTGTCACTCAGCGACTTGAGTATCACTTGACCTCTGGTGCTATCATCAATCTGTTTCTTAAGCTGTGCTATCCAGAAAAATATGTTTCAATGGCTCACATTTTTTAAACTTCGGCAATAAGTTTGTTAGACAGTTCTAACTAGTTTCTGATAGTCTATGCATATGCCTTTGTCCAAGAGTTAGAAAATGCAATGAATGTAAAGACAGTTGGTGCCCCATATTCGGGTATGAAATTTATTTGTTCTTGTCCTTCCATATTGAAATTAAGAATAACCCATCACAGTCTCTAGAAATACTGAAGTACTGAAGATTTGTTGCTTTGAAGTAACTTGATGCCTGTGAGTTGCCTATGAAGCAAACTTCCCTGACAACATCTAGAATGCTACAGATATTTGATGGAGATGATCTGTCTTTAGGACCTGAGACCAATCTCTTTTGAGAATGAAAGATGGGCTAACAAAGTAACAAAAAAAAAAAAAACTTATTTGTTGAATATATATAAAAGAATAAAATGCCAGAAATGTTCCACTAATTTATCCAAAAGAAATTATTGACAGGAAATGCATTTCCTGAGGAATAATATGGATACTTTAAAAGATAAGACTGTGCTCATTTACACTGTCATGGGATGCTCCCCTTGCCCCCCACCCCATGCTCTGAAGTGGAGGAAAACAATCAACAGGTAAGAAATGTATACATTAAAATTTTGTACAAGTACATGTAGACTATAAAAACCCACTCGTAGGAATCCAGCTCTGTGGGAGAGATTTTTTTTCCTAGCATGAAAAGACTTCAGGTTCAGTTGCCACTGCCCCAGATGAAAAAAATAATCCTATTAGTTCATCCAGTTTGGATTTTTTTTTTAATTTAAGGTGCAGTTCATAAGCAAATAGCATTAAGAAGACAAATTTACCTAGTAAACACATATCTGTCAGTGGGAGATAGAAAATGATTGTTTCCCTTGGCCCCTGATAAGAGTGATTTTGAAATTTCATGGACTGGTAAATTCTCATATCTCTCTATATGTAAGAGGTGAAAGAAATTCCTACAATAAAGCATTCCTCTCAGATCCAGGTTGATTTTAGTGCCACATAGAATATTCAAGTCCTGGTGTTTTTATTTGTCTTCAGTGGTGGATAATGTTCAGTTTTATGGGGTGGGAACTGCACTTTCCTGCTGGGTAGGTAAGGCACTGTGTGTCAGGACAGGACTGAAAACTCAAACGTTCAGAAGAGCTAAACCTTACAGAGCCCATGACTCAGGGGCTAATTCTGGCAGTCATTGAGCCACTATTAATGAGTTGATTATATCATCTGTAAAGGCAGGCTTAGTGAAACATGAGGCAATAGAAAACTCCAGAAAGAGAATGACCAGTTTGGATCTGCTCTAACAGTCACTTGGGCAATGGTCTTTAAGTTAAAGAGGAAAGTGTATCTGGATGTCTTGAACTACATGCAACAGCCTCTGAGCTGGAAGGGGACCTTGGAATCTATCCCTTGGAGGCTTCATTCAAATGGTAAAAGTCGAATATCTGGGTAACTCAGAACACCTATTTTTTTAAAGAGAAAAGTTTTTAGGTGTTTTTTTTTTCTAAAAAAAACAAAACAAAAAAATACACCTTAAGCTTCTCTGTTAAAGGGTATGGTTTTCATAAGCTTTCTAAAAAGTTGAGAGATTGCTATAGGATAAATGTATACATGCATACACATACACACACACATGTATACATATATGCATATAAAGTCATGTTTAACATGATGACTAAAGGTGGGCACTTATTATCCCAGTACATAGGAGACTGAGACAGGAAAATTGTGAGTTTGAAGACAGTGTGGGTTAAATGACAAAAACTACGTACCACACATAAATAACAGCAAAAATTACAGTGATAATCTACAAATTAGACATAAAAAATCCCTATGCGTTCTGCTCCTTAACTAGTAAGTTCTAGATTACCTAGGAGTACATCTTACAGGTAAGCTACAAGACTCACAATTAATTGAGATTTTAAACAAATGAGAGGATTTTAAAATATGTTTTATATATTGCTTATGACTACTATACATTATAGATGGTATTTCATGAAATACTGGTGTAATTTAGTTTTGTGTTCCTTGTATGCTAAATGTGACTGCACTCTGCAAGCTTTTATTTCACTATATCTTTCTGCTAAGTTCTAGGTGGCCAATGGTTTTTTCACTCTAAGATTACCATAGCACTGTCTAAAAGTATGACATGACTGTCTATCTGCTGTCCTTCACTGATGCTGGAGAGGCTCCTTTAGGCATATACAACATGCATTGCAAGCTGCATTGGGAGACATTGTAAGAAATCTTAAACATCTCCCAGATAGCAAAATGTAAATGTGAACCATCTGTTTTGGATTTTCTTATTTGTTTTCTTCCCAGGGAGTTATTAGTATATTCTATAAATAGCAACTAATAAAAAAAATTCTCCCTTAGAGTTTTTTTTATAGTTTGTTCAGCCGTACGTTTTATTGTTTGAATAGCAGGAATTGAACTCAGAGCTTCAGACATCCTAGACATATAGCCTTGCCACTGGAAGATAATCTCAGCCATTCCCAATTCTTTTAGCTTTTTGCCTTGAAATTGGGGCTTACTGTGATGTTCAAGCAGACCTAATACTTATGTTGCAGTTCCCCAAGTCTCTTAACAAACGCCTCAGCCTGGGAAGTAGCTGGAAGGACAAGCCTGTATTACCATTCCTTTTTCTTTTATTGTTTTTTTATTTATTTACATTTCAAATGTTATCTCCCTTACAGTTTTTAGACTCACCTGTAGTAGTTATCAGGAGGACCAATACAATAACTTATTTAGTCTTCACCTAAGACTATGATTGAGTTATTTTTTGGTAAGTTATTTGATGTACTTATTCTCATATGCTGCAAATATTGCATATGTATTTTGTGCTTGGTAGCAGGGTTGCAATGAAGACTATGCAGAGTCAGAAGTTCAAGGTATTTCTTGGCTCCCTAGTGAGATTATTTGTTAAATATGAATATGCATGAGAGAGAGGGGCGAGGGAGGGAGGGAGGGAGAGAGAGAGAGAGAGAGAGGGAGAGGGGGAGAGATAGAGAGAGGGGGGAGGGAGGGAGGAAGGGAGAGAGAGGGAGAGGGAGAGAGAGACTACAGAGAACTTTACAAAACTAGAGAGTCATGCTGTCACCAAGTATTGGTTGACATTAAGAAAGTTATAGAAGCTCCAGAACACCAGTGTCTTTATGAACAAGGGAGCAATCTTATTTTGTAGATGAATAACCTGATATCCTCACCATCTAGCTTACCATTGGACCAAGAACAAAAAGTCTGTTTGGTTCATGGGATTTTTGTTTCTTTTTACTTATAGACCTACAACAACATTCTGAGTCCTATGTTCACATATTGATTTAATCTTTATTTAAATTAGCAAGGCCATTATATGAATTTGAACTACATTCTGTTGAACAGGGTCTTCCCAGAGATGGTCAAATAAATTGAGTCCAGCTTCCCTAGACTATTATATTTCTAGGCACACTACTAGAAATCTTTTCATGGGTTGGTCAAGAATGTACAGGAAACACACAGACCTCTACTGCATACACTATTGTGTCTACCCTTTGGTTCCATCCTCAACCTTCATTATTGTACACTCATCTCCACATTCATGTTAGTGATAGTTGTTCACTGGGATTCTAACACACAGAGTCTCTTTTGCCTAGTTTCTAACAACCTCAACTACCAATAGATAAAGATGGCTGGTGGATGATAGATAGATAGATAGATAGATAGATAGATAAATAGATAGATAGATAGATAGAAATGTTAAGAAAGAAACAGAGTCCACAATTCCAAATATCCTTTCAAAAGATATACATTTGAAGAAATATAGACTCATTTTCAACTTTATCATTAACCTGTTAAATGAAATACTTCTTTATTCTTCAGTGACTATCTTTGATATTTCTTAGGGCATGTAGTGTCAGTATAAAAACGTGTGGCTTTTCCCTGTGATGAGAGCTTCTTAAAGAAATCTTTTCATACCCACAGTAACAAAACGAAAGAATTAATGTCTTTTGAGATCTATGAATAGATCTAATTACTTCCTCTCTTGACAAAGAATGACCAATTTTCACCTACACTCTGTGTGTTGAATTTTATTCTCATTTACTTTTCCTTTTTATATGGAAATAAACTTCATCAAATGAAAAAGGTAAACTACAACAAAAATTAAGTTAAAATAAAAGTATCTGTAGTTTTACATTGAGCAAACAACGGCAAAAATTCTTATTATTAATGTCCTGTATTACCCAGTATGTTCTCAATTCTTTTTATTAAATGCCCTCATACTTTTCTATAATCCATGCAAATGATGAACTTATAAATGCTCATAAGATTACCCAAATTCTCTATTATGAATCTTTGCTACTTTTAATATATAAATCATGACTAAAGTTTTGTACAGAATTGATATAATACAGTTCATCAAAAGTTTTGTTTGGTATGCACTGGTTCTGAAAAATCAGTAGGATACAATTCAACCAACAATGCTAACTCACAAATATTTTCAACAATTATTTTCAGGATTTCGATGGAATAAAAAAGCAGGGAAAGAAGCAGAGAAAGTAGCAGGAAAGATTTTTGCTTTTACAGAGAACATGTTCTTTTGATCTTCAGCATCTACAAGGTAGTTCACAGCCATCTATAACCCTCGTTTACCTCTATGGAATAAAATATATACATAGATGGCATATGTGGTAGATATAACTATATGTTCTGGAACTTCTATAGCTTCCTCAGTATCAACCAACACTTGGTGACAGCATGACTCTCTAGTTTTGTGAAGTTCTCTGTAGTTTCAACTCTCTCCCTATAACTACTGGGTACAAAATAAATGGAAAAGAAACACCTTAATTTGTTTTTAAATAGGAAAGGGTGAAGGGTCTATATAGTTTTGTAGAACCTCTCAGCCTTCCTTCACTAAACTGTAGTAGACATAAGAGTGACCTACCAGCAGCCACATGTCACAAATCACCCTGAATGCTAGAGATAGACTCAAGTACCCCATTTATGATCCTCAATGGACCTGAGAGCCCAAAGGGAAGAAAGGGTACAATCATAATGTGCTTAAATGGGTAAGAAAACTCTGGTGTAATCACAATGTACTTGAATGGATAAAAAAAAACTCATAGTACTTTATGGGGAAAATCAATGTAAATTGATAATCATGAAGCTGCTCACTAAAGCTGATCAAATTATGCATTCTTGTCTTCAATCAAGATGATAAACTCTAAAGAGTAGCAAGGTAAATCAGGAAGATGCTAGCCACAGGACAGACAGAGCAATCAAGGAAGCACAACCTCCCATGGTAGGTCAGAGGAGTTTTAACTAACAGCTTCAACCAACGGGTCAGCAATATAGAAATATTGCCTGGAGCATGAGTCATTTCAAATGAATGTTTTATTTAAGAAGAATGCTATTTTTTTTCCAAGATATAGTTCCATTACATAGTCAAAAGCTTTCCATTTTTTTTTAAAAAAAGCTGAACTGGATACTAGTGAATGTGATGTTACTTTATGCATTTCTCACGCGCATAGGGCAAAGGTCCCCGGCAGCCTAACCTCTCTCCTTTGACTGGGAACATTATGAAGCTTTACGCTCTCCACAGTTTGATGGCATGGTGTGTTGTTCAATCTCCTAAAATCTAACCAACTGAAAACAGTCCTTTGGCACCTCGTATGACTTTCAAATATGGTATTATGAATGAGGATACCCACATATCTACTTAGAGGACACTCTTTCCCTTTGGATGGCAGTTTCCTTGGGCTCTATTTAATAAATGTGATACTGCCATTACTCTCCCATAGATTACTTGCACTTTCTAAGCTTTTAGTCATGGTCAAGAGTGGTTTGAAAGTTTAAATAAAATATTCCCCAAATAAACACTTCATGTAATTTAAAATGAGTCCATTTCTCCTTAAAAGTTTGAGAAACTCCTATGACATCTGGCTTCATTCTATCCAACAGATGACTAATTACTTTGTGTAGTGTATCCGTACGGTAAATGCGACCTCCTTATGAATAAATTCATGGTCAGCATAGATAAAACATTGAGTGTCATAGTCCCAATGTTAATGTTCAAGAAACCCTTTTCTTATTAAATAGTAGCCCCATTAACTCAAGAGCAGTAGTGCTAGAGATTCAGCTGTGCCAGAATCTTTCCCATAAAAATAAAGATGATTCTTTGCTGTGTATGTTTACACATAGGGGAGAGATGGAGTTCAGTTCTATTTGCTGGGCACAGCTTCCCTGAGAGTCTTAGACTGCATTCCTTAAGGGTATAGGGAAGAAACTGTGTAAAATCAACCTGTGTAGCATTAGTGTTGTTCACTTAGCACTTTGAGTCTTGCACATTCAAAACCACTGTTTTAATATGAAATGGTTGTTAGTCTACCTAGAAAGCACAGACTTCTACTTTCGGTTCACTTTTCTATTATCTCTGGACTTCACTTGAGATACTGGTTTTAAAATCAAGTGGAATTAAACCAAATTTTATTCACCTAATTACTATGAAGGTAGCTTTTCTTTTAAAGGCATGATAAGAGACTACAGTACAATTCTGAGTCACTGACACCATAAGTGACTCCACATGGAGAAAGACCTGAATACATATTAGAAGTTGAGAGATCCAAGTTTGCTCTGTATCTTCTGATAGATTGTTCTCTGTTTTTCATTTTGCAGTCCTCTCCTATCTTACCAACACTTTAGATAGTGTGTTAAAGTAGAAGAATGACCCTTTAAAAGTGGCATTAAGATACAATATTTTATTTTTCTAAGGAATAGTAATGCAATGTTCACCCATTTTAATATAGTGTTTATATCTAATTGTTAACACAAAGACACATTTAAATCAAGTCTAAGATTTCAAGTTCAATTTTAAATACACACACACACACACACACACACACACACATACACACACACATACACACACACATTAGTGGTTTTTTTAAATACACATAAATTATCAAAAATAATGTTATAATTGGAACATCTCTTTTTATGACATTTGACCCACAACCAGATCTCAAACTATCACTACTCCATTGTTGACAGTGCAATGCAGGCAACTTCCATGGTTGCCTGTCTCCTCTTCCATGTATTTAAAGTAAAGGGAATTAGATTAGATTCGTTTCAAGCCATGAAACTCAGTGACGCGAACTAAATCATTTTGAAATACTTGTGGATAGTCTTACTTGATAATAACACACTTGGACAGTTAAGTATTTAGACGGAGCATAATGAAAAGGGTGTAGAAAGCGGCAGAAATACACAGGGCTGATTCAGGCATGAAAAATTATACAGAGAGCCAGCATGTCGCACCTGCCTTCATTCTGGGAACAAAAAGAAAAAACGAGAGAGAAAAGTGTGTGTGACTAACCAATAATCCACCCCAACATTTACAAGGGCGATTAATTAGCTGGGAATGCATGATTCTTGAATGCAAACTTGTTTTTATTCAGCGTGAGTCATGCAATACAAATTAATGTTGTCTCCTAGACACGTAATTCTTGAGAGTCAATGCCAAGAAGCCAGCAGTCCCCATTGTTGAATTACATCTTCGAGGAGTGCAAATGGAGATTAGACTTCAAGAAATCTCATCAGTTCATGTCAAACCTGATTCGTGCTACAGCCCAGCCAACCTGTGCCACATTTTATCATTATCATACACCAGAGCCTCATCATTATGCCCTTAGGTGTCCAAAGGTATTTAGAAAACAACAAGACAACTTCATTAAGATTGGCATAGTACCAAAAATACAGATGCTGAATTCAAAGTGCATAACAAAGCTGGCAGACAAAACTATCTGGTTCATTAGCCATGCAGTAGGGTGCTCAGAGCAATCAAGAGGTTAGTCCTACACCCCTCCATAGGGAAGGTGTTACTCAGTGGGTCATGACCAAGGAAGAAGACAGTCAAAAGGCAGCTGATGCCAATGATGGCAGCTAATATACTAACAGCATTTGGCATAATTTTAAGCCCTTTCTTGTATGCTATCTTATCTCTCACCTTAATTAAATTCTATTGCTATAAGAGACCAATACAGCCCATGGAATCAATATTGAGTAAAAGGTTATTTAGATTATGGTTTTGGAGGCTGGAATTTCCAAGACCATGGTGCTGGCATCTCCTAAATATCCAATGAAGGTCTTTTGCTAAGTCCTGCTACATTACAGTTAAAATGGAGTGAGTGGCCTATGGCACTCTTAACTTTGCATCAAAGTTACTCCAAGCAACAGGTTTACCCATGAGCCAACCACTTCCCAAAGGTCTTGCCTCTCAGGACTACAGCATTAAGGACTATATTAAGGGACAAATCACCCAGGATGTAAATGTATCCGGATTAGCAAATCATCTACTGTGAACTCACTATTCAAGGATAAACCTCAGAAAAAAAGCAGGAGATTTTTGAGTCAGAACCCAAGAGATTTTCTTTTCAGAAACTGTCTTATGTGGCCCATATTAGTTTCAAATGCACTGCACCTTTGCAGAAGCATTTGACTCTCTGAGGCTTGTCTCTACCACCTGAATGCTGACATGACAGAGATGTCCCATCCTACCCTGTTTGCATGGTCCTCAGAACCAGTCTTCAGGTTTCAGACATGTTAATCTGACATTCTACCAACTGAGCCACATCCTTATCTAAAACTTAACTAGAGCTCTTGCCAGTGTGCCCAGATAACATTGAGAAGTGAAGTATGATTTAATCCTGAAGAGAAACATTTCGTTACTTATGTAGATATTTTAATAAACTTCATGTTAAATAGATTTGTTAACACTCTTAATCTGTCTGGTGAATTGAATTCAAAATCTAAATAACATTAAGGTTTTAGGGATATTTCTTTAGTTTGTTGTTATTTTTTGCGTGCATGTGTTGTGTGTGTGTGTGTGTGTGTGTGTGTGTGTGTGTGTGTGTGTGTGTGAAGATTTATCTCAACTTTCAAGATTCTCTGTTAAAATAAAAATCTAGGAAGAAAAAGAGGGTTCTGTCTTACTAGCAGAAGTAGCCTGGCAGCCCTCAGCTCTATACAAGAATAAAAAGGAGGACTGATGGAAGAGATGGTGTCATTTTAATTCACAGTTATATTACCTGAAACTTGTTCTTTATATTTTGTTTATTGTGTTCATTATATTTGTGCTGGCATCAAATATAGCTGTTCCAGGTAATTAAAATGCACCCTCTTACACATCATGTGAAATCTTCAGACATTTAGACACAGAGAGAGAGAGGCTGTTTTCCCATGATTCCCTATCTTAAGGCAATTAGAAGCTGATTTGAGGATTAGAGGAAGACAAACAGGTGAGAACACAGGTCTGCCACTTGACATTTAGTGTTTGTGTTAGAAGGTTTGGCTCTGCTGAGACTCTGTGAGTTCAGAGACTGCCAGGTTGTTGGAGAGCTCTCTAATCAAATTCCCATTTCTCTGCCTCCCTCTCATCTTCTTTCTCCATCAGCATCTCTCTGGGAAGCTGGTTTGGATCGTGGTCCATTTCAAAGGCCCCAGTGCATGTCATTCTTGGTTTGTTAAGAACCACCAAGCTTCCCTCAAGCATGATGACTTTGCAGCTTCTGGCTCTGACCCAGTCAGAGCTAAGCAGGTGTCACTGAAGGAGCAGTCAGCTTGAGATCGAAAAGACTATTCAAACCTAATTTTGAACTTCAGTAAACACAGTGGGTTACCTCCTCATGCAAATAAAATGCAAAGGCTACAGGGAAGATTTTCTTTGAACTTCAGGTTCCTACCTGAAAAAGCACAGCTCTTAGTTGCAGCCGTAGCCACAGACATGACAGGCATTTTGGTTTCTAACATTCCTTAGAATTTATGGCCTTCATCATTATGACTAAAATGATTCAAATAAGCTCTCCTGGAGCAAGAGCTTAAAGAGTTATTATCGTAGCATCTGTTAGCACTAATGGCCCGGGTGCCTGCAGCAGTTGAAGATGAGCCCATACTATCAGCATGCAAGAGGCACAAGCAGGAGCCTTCAGAAACTGCACTTGACACAGACATACTGTTCCATAAACAATGCCAATCATTGGAAGGAAAAAATGAAATTTATGGGAAAGGATGAGCTTGTTTTATCTCATTATGGGTCTGAAGTATAAATTGAAAGAGAAAGGCTTGGTAGAGGTTCATGTCTGTGATTGGCCTTGACTATCAAGTTCCTTGCTGCTTTCTCCAGCTACACCCAGCTCCAGAAATACTCACTAGCAGGATAAGCCTTGCTAAGGCCCTTAGGCTACATCTGGCTCTTCAGAACAACCACCAGACATGGGCAGAAGGCCATCAGGTACGTGTACCTCATAGGGTGGGTATTAGCTGGGAGGTTCATGTAGCCTGAAGCATTCTGGATGCTTAGAAAGGCAAACAAGGTCATTCTCAGGTTCAAAGAAAAGTTCATATGTATAACTCTCTCCCTCTCCCTCTCTCTCTTTCTCTCTCTCTCTCTCCTCCTCTCCCTCTCTCCATCTCTCTCTTTTTCTTCCTCTCTTTCCTTCTCTCTTCCTCTCGCACCCACTCTTTTCTTCTCTCCTCCTCCCTTTGCCTCCATTGTCCCACCATTTCTCTCTTCCCCTTCCCTCTCACTCTCTCTCCCTCCTCTGTCTCTGTCTCTGCCTCTGTCTCTCTGTTTCTCTGTTCCTGATTTTCTCTGTCTGTCTCTCTCTACCTCCCCCCCACACACACATACACCAGTAGTTAATTGAAAGCTATTTTCTCATAAACCAGTTGTATCTTGCCTTTGCATGGCACTTTGATGAACCATAAAAAGAATTCTGGTAAGCAAGAGAGTCAGTCCCATAGATGAACAGGTGAGGATTGGTCCAGGAAAGAGTCACAAGAAAAATTCAACCAACTTTAAAAGGACAGAACCATAGTAAACTAGAGATAAGTACTGTGAACAAGGGTTCTGGGAAACACCTGAGAAATTATCTTTCAGTAGTGTCTTAACAAGGCAAAGAGAGTTGAGCAATAGAAGAAATCTCTTTATTTTACAAGCTTCTTCTTGGTTAGAGAGCCATCTTGGTGCTATTTTGTGTTTAACACACTCACGGAACTTTTTGAGCATCGTTAATCTCCTACTGATATAGAAATTCTATGCAGTTGTTTGGGCTCTATTTTTTGTCACTGTGGTGGACTCTGATATCTAAAGAGCTCTGGCACTCTGTAAGGCTATATTTGCAGAACATACAATTCAGGGGCCATTCTCTGGAAACTTTCTATTACCATGCAAAAAGTGACCCTAGAAAGTAGAGTACTTTCATATCATGCTCTCAATTGTTACTAGTGTGAACAGAAAAATGAAATACATAAAAATAACAAACGGTAAAATACAGAATAAACTGACTTCACCAATAAAAACCCAAGAATGTCAGACCTCAAGTCCAGGCTAAGGGAAACTCACACTGCATCTTTCTTTTCCTTCAGTCTTGTTCCCTTGGTTGAGCAAAATTTCCTCCCCCAGGCTGCATTCTTTTGCTTTAAAAATCTGAAGCACTCTATGTGCTCTACTGGCATGTCAGATGTGCGCAGTATCTCCTAACATAATGCCAACTCTGCACTGTGCAAAGGTTCTTAATATACACCAGTGTTCTTTATTAGGACAATTTTGCACATGCTACATTCTGTGCTTGATATCATGACTGAATTCTACATATAAAAATATTGGAATATTGACAACAGTGCCCTGAAATATCACAATTAATTCTGCAACTCACTGTGTTACTTCACTTAATATTAAGGGAAATCACAAGTCTGATAACCTCTTATTTATAGTGAAAGTGTGGAGCTATGGAGACGGTTCAGAGGTTAAAAGCACTGGTTGCTCCTCCAGGAGTCCTGAATTCAATTCCTATATATCACACGGTAGCTTACAACCAACTATAATGGGACCTGATGACCATTTCTGGTATGCAAGTGTACATGTGGGCAAAATTCTATATAAATAAATAAATAAATAAATAAATAAATAAATAAATAGGTGCCTGCAGAAAAGGTGATCAGGCCATTTGCCACCAGGAACAGCTGAGATCCAGGGACACAGGCAAGGTACACTGGAGAGATAACAACCAATCACTGACAAGACAATGTATAATCAAAGACAGAATTAGTGAGATAAGGTTGCTATTACCCAGGCATTCGCTGCATTGGAGGATGGTGCTTCACCCCAAATTTGACTCTCAGCCCTAAAGAGCACTTAAGTTGGGTTGCACATGCAGCCTTTGCACCCCCACGAGACCACATTGTCTCATTGCACTGGGGAAGGCGCGTGTAAAACCCAGTCTTTGGCATAGCCTTTGCACCTCCCTGGGCTAGTTCCCATTGCACGGGAGAAGGTGTCCCTTGGACACGGCCTCCTTCTAGCAGTCCACACATCATGAGGTGGGGACTTGTACTCGAGTAAGTCCAATGTTGCTTGTGCTCAAGTTAAAACAGAAGGGGGAACTGTGGGGAGCCGAGTGCGGACTCCATTATAAGATGGCACTGGCTCCCTCACGGTTTGAGGTAAACAACTCCATGTATAGCAATGCTCTTGTCAGCTAAGGCACTGCAACCTATCTCTGGCCAATACCAAGGCCTCTGGTTTCAGCAGACTGGTGACAACCAATCATGGCAAGCCCCGTATGCGCTTCTCCCTATATAAGCGGACAGCTAGGGTAGTTCCGGGCCTCTCTCTTCCTGCTCTCCCCTTCAACCAAGAGGCTCTCATAATAAAGCGTGATCTGAGAGGAATCCTCTGGTGGTGGTCGTCTTTCCTCACTGGTTGAGGAGCGTGCCGCACCTTAATATCTGTTAACATAAATGGACTCAACTCCCCAATAAAAAGATATAGTCTATCACACTGGATACATAAAGAGAATCCAGCATTTTGCTGCACGCAGTAAACTCATCTCAAAAACAAAGACAGACACTATCTCAGAGTTAAAGATTAGGAAAAAAACTTCCAAGAAAACTGTCCCAAGAAGCAAGCGGGACTGGCCATTCTAATATTAAATAAAGTAGGTTTTCAACCAAAAGTTATCAAAAAAGATAACGAAGGACACTTTTTACTCATTACAAGAAAAATTTGTTAGGAGGAACTCTCAATCTTTAACATATATGCTCCAAATACAAGAGCACCCATATTTATAAAAGAAATCTCACTAAAGCTCAAAAAATACACTGCACCCCACACAATAATAGTAGGAGACCTCAACACCACATTTTCATCACTGGACAAATCATGGAAACAGAAACTGAACAAGGATACAGTGAAACTTGCAGAGGTTATAAACCAATTGAAATTAACAGATATCTACAGAACATATCATGCTAAAACAAAAGAATACACCTTCTTCTCAGCACCTCATGGCACCTTCTTCAAAACTGACCATATAATCAGTCACAAAACAATCTTAAACAGATATAAGAATATTGAAATTATTCCATGCATCCTATCAGGTCACCATGGTCTAAGGCTGGTCTTTAATAACAACAAAGACAACAAAAAGCTCATATATACATGGAAACTAAAAAATGCTCTATTAAATGATAGCATAGTAAAAGAAGAAATAAAGAGAGAAATTAAGGACTTTCTAGAATTTAATGAAAACTAAAACACAACATACCCAAACCTATGGGATGCAAAGAAAGCAGTACAAAGAGGAAACCTCATATCTCAGAGTGCTTCCAAAAAGTAACTGGAGAGAGAATACACTAGCATCTTGACAGCACAGTTGAAAGCTCTAGAACAAAAGGAAGCAGATACATCCAAGAGGAGTACATAGCAATAAATAATCAAACTCAGAGCAGAAATAGACCAAATAGAAACAAAAAGAACCATTCAAAGAATCAACAAAACCAAGAGCTGGTTCTTTGAGAAAATTAAGAAGATTGATAAACCCTTAGCGAGACAAGAGGGCAAAGAGAGAGGATCCAAATTAACAAAACCAGAAAGGAAAGTGGAGACATAACAACTGAAACTGAAGCAATTCAAGAAATCATCTGATCCTACTACAAAACTTATTCTCAACAAAGCTGGAAAATCTGGAGGAAATGGATGAATTCCTAGAAAGATACCAGATACTAAAGTTAAACCAGGACCAGGTAAACCATCTAAATAATCCCATAACACCTAAAGAAATAGAAGCAGTCATCAAAAGCCTCCCAATCAAAAAAAGCCCAGGTCCAGATGGGTTCAGTGCAGAATTCTATCAGACATTTATTGAAGACCTAATACCAATAATCTCCAAACTATTACACAAAATAGAGTGGGATGTAACACTACCTAAATCACTTCTCAGAGCCACAAAACCCTCATTCCTAAACCCCAGAAAGACCATAAAAGGAAAGAGAACCTCAGACCAATCTTACTTATGAAATTTGTAGAAAAAATACTCAACAAAATCCTTTCAAATGAATCCAAGACACATCAAAACTATCATTCACCATAATCAAGTAGGCTTCATCCCTGGGATGGAGAGATGGTTTAATATATGGAAATACATCAATGTAATCTACCATATAAACAAACTCCACAAACAAAACCACATGGTCATCTCACTAGATGCTAAGAAAGCATTTGACAAAATTCAACACCCGATCATGTTAAAAGTCTTGGAAAGAACAGGAATCCAAGGCCCATACCCAAAAACATAATAAAAGCAATATATAGCAAACCAATATCCAACATCAGTCTTAATGTTGAGAAACTTAAAGCAATCCAACTAAAATCAGGCACTAGAGAAAACTGCCCATTCTCTCTCTACCTATTCAACATAGTACTGGAAGTCCTGGCTGGAGCAATTAGACAGCAAAAGGAAAACAAAAGGGATACAAATTGGAAAGGAAGAAGTAAAAACATCTCTGTTTGCAGATGACATGATAGTGTACATACGTGACCCCAAAAATTCTACCAGAGAATTTCTACAGCTGATAAACAATTTCAGCAAAGTGGCTGGATATTAAATTAACTCAAACAAATCAGTAGCCTTCCTCTACTCAAAGGACAAACATGCAGAGAAATAAATTAGGGAAAAAATACCATTCACAATAGTCACAAAAAATATGAAATCCCTTGGTGTGACTCTAACTAAGCAAGTGAAGGAACTTTATGACAAGAATTTCAAATATTTGATGAAGGAAATCGAGGAAGATCTCAGAAAATGAAAAGATCTCCCATGCTCATGGATTAGAAGGATCAACATTGTAAAAATGGCTGTCTTACCAAAAGCAATCTACAGATTCAATGCAATCCCCATCAACATTCCAACACAATTCTTCATAGAGTTGGAAAGAGCAATGTGCAATCTGATATGGAATAATAAAAGACCTAGAATAGTGAAATCCATCTTTAACAACAAGAAAACATGTGTGGGAATCACCATCCCTGACCTCAAGCTATATTACAAGGCAATTGTGTTAAATAATCCATAGTACTGTTACAGAAATAGGCAAGTGGATCAATAGAGTAGAATAGAGGATCCAGAAATGAGCCCTCACATATATGGTCACTTAATTTTTGACAAAGGAGCTGTAAACATTCAATGGAAAAAGGACAGCCTATTCAACAAATGGTGCTGGTCCAACTGGCACTCAGCATTCAAAAGAATGAAAATAGACCCTTTCTTATCTCCTTGAACAAAGCTCAAGTGTAAGTTGATCAAAGATCTCCACATTAAACCAGATACACTGAAACTATTAGATGAGAAAATAGGGAAAACCTTAGAACACATAGGCACAGGAGAAAATTTTCTGAATGAAACACCAATGGCTCAAGCTCTCAAGTCAAATATTGACCAATGGGATTTAATGAGATTGCAAAGTTTCTGTGAGGCTAAGGACACTGTCAAGAAAGCAAAATGTCACCCAACAGATTGGGAAAAGATCTTTACCAACCCCACATCAGATAGAGGCCTAATATCAAAGATATAAAAGAACTCAAGAAGTTAGACACCAGAGACTCAAACAAACCTATTAAAAAGTGGGGTATGGGCTAAACAAAAAGTTCTCAGTTGAGGAATATCTAATGTCTGAGAAGCACCTAAGGAAGTGCTAGACATCCTTACTCATCAGGGAAATGCAAATCAAAACAACCCTGAGATTCCACCTCACACCAGTCAGAATGGCTAAGATCAAAATTTCAGATGACAGCAGATGCTGGCCAGGATCCAGAGAAAGAGGAACACTTCTCCACTGTTGTTGGGGTTTGGAAATCAGTCTGGCAGTTCCTCAGAAAATTGGACTTAGTATTACTTGAAGATCCAATTATTCCATTTCTGGGCATATACCCCAGAGAAGCACCAACATACAACAAAGACATATGCACCACAATGTTAATAGCAGCCTTATTTATAAAAGCTAGAGGCTGGAAAGAACCCAGATGTCCTTCAGTAGATGAATGGATACAAAAATTGTAGTATATTTACACAATGCAGTACTACTCAGCTATCAGAAACAATGACTTTATAAAATTCTTAAGAAAATGGATGCATCTAGAGATTATCATCCTTAGTGAGGTAATCCAGTCACAAGAGAACAGACATAATATGCAGTCACTGATAATTGGATACTAACCACAGAAAGCTCTGAACACCCTAGAAACAACTCACAGATTATATGAAGTTCAAGGAAAACAAAGGCCAAAAAAAAAAAAAAAATCATTATGCTTAATCTTTCACACCAAGAAAACTTTTACTATTTCCTGGTTACATCTTGTTTTACATGTATTTTATGCTCATTGTAACTAGTAAAATTTTAATGAATATTTTTAAAAAGCAAGTACTGACAAAAATGTTTTCGTTTACTTTTATGCAAAAATGCTTAAAATCTGTACATTTATCTTTGTTTTTTAAATAATGTTATTCAATTTAAAAAATAAATAAATAAATAATCTTTTAAATATTAAATAAAATATAGTTAAAATATAGATCCATAAAAATTACAATTTTTAAATTTTTACATTTTTAAGATATGAAAAATGAATTTTTTTCCATTTTTAATGCTCAAGATATCATGGCTGTTTGAATAGAGTAATAGCCTTGATATTTGTTAGTCAGAATTTTGCCCCTGTGACAAAACACATGAGATATATTCAACTGAAGTTAGAAGAATTATTTTGGCCCCACTATTTCAAACATTCCTTCTCTTGGTTAGTTGGTTTGATAGTTTGGGGCCCTTAATGTGACAAAAAGGCATTTTAAGAAGTTCTTAAATCACAAAAATACTCAGTTTCTGGCTGACTGAATGCAAAACTGAAATTCTTGATTTGTAACACAAACTTCAAGATCTGATCCCAATAACCAACTTTCTGTAACTAGTTCCCAGCTCTTCAACAAATCTAATGGCCTATATATTTGTAAACAATCTTGTAGCACATTGTCTTTCTGATTAAATCTAAGATCTAAAATATAAGGTAAGTCTTTTTAAATTAAGTAATTTGATTATTTACATCTCAAGCACAGTTTTTTCTATCCCCTCTCTTCCCTAGCCTTTGTCCCCACGTACCTTCCTCCCATCCATTACTCTTCCCCTTTTCTTTATCATATCTCATGGACACCAACCACCCTTAGTATTTTCAAGTTGCAGTAAGACTACATATATCTTCTCTTGAGGCTCTATAGGCAGAACAGAAGCAAAATAGGACCCCCAAGGCAGGCAACAGAGTCATAGAAGGTCCCTGCTCCCACTATGAGTATTTCCACATGAAGAGCAAACTGCATGACTGTTACATATGTGCAAAAGTCCTACATCAGTCCCATGTATGCCCCCTGGTTTGTGGTTCAGTATCTGTGAGCCCCAATGAACCCATGTTAATTGATTCTCTGGGTTATCTCATGGTGTCTTTTACCCCTCTGGATCCTACAATCCTTCCTCCTCCTCTTCCAAAAGATTCCCTAATATTGTGCTGTGGGTCACTGTATCTGTTTCCATCAGTTGCTGGGTGAGGCCTCTCTGATGATGGTTATGCTAGGCTCCTGTCTGCAAGTGTAGCAGAATGGCATTAACAGTGTCATGGGATAGTCTTCTTCTCATGGCATGGGTTTCAAGCTGGACCAGTTTATTGGTTTACCATTCCCTCAATTCCTTTTCCATTTTTACCCCTGTAAATCTTCTAGTCAGGACAAGTTACACATATAAGAGTTGGTGTCCAAATCCCTCCATTGCCTTGTTACAGGGGATAGCATGTTCAAGCTCTATATTCCCCATTGCTAGAAGGCTTAGAATTGATTACCTCCATAGATTCTTGGGAGTTTTCATTGCCCTAGGCTTGTAGCTGTGCCCAGAGATCTCCTCCCCATTTCAGTTGTCTCTTCCAGTACTCTCTCCCTGCTGTTTCTATCCCCTTTCTAGTTCCCACCCCCAATTTACTCACAATTTATGTTCCATTTCTCCCTTTCAGTGAAATTCTAGTGCCCCACCCTGAGTTATTCTTGTTACTTAGCTTCTTAGGATCTATGGATTGTGTCATGGTTATCTTTTAGTTTATGACTGATATCCATTTATAAGTGAGCATATGCCATATAGCATCACTTTCAATGTAAGCATAGTTTGGAGCCTCAGGTTCAAAATCAGGCATAAAATATCAGAAATGCTCCATGCCCACATATATGAGGAAGCTTCCAAAAATTTCTGTATGAAAAACATTAAATAGCTGATTTCCCTAGTGTTGACTTTGTATCCTGTCTACTTTCTTGTTATTGTGATAATACACTCTGACAAATGTAAATTAGAGAAGGAAAGGGTTTATCTTACATTCAATTTCTAAGTCACAACCCAATATTAAAGGAAGTCAGAAAAGGAACTAAGACAGAAATCTCAAGAAAAAAATCCTATTGCAGGCACCATGGTGAAACATTACTGACTAGCTCATTCTCTCTAACCCATTTTAGTAGGTTTCCAATATAGGCCAAGATATAGTAGGGAATGTGCCACCTACAGTGGGCTGAGCCCCCAGCATCAATCATCATCCAAGATATTTTCTCACAGACATGATGACAGGCCAGACTTACAGAGGCAACTCTTCAAAGGAGGCTCCTTCTTCCTGGGTAGTGCTATGTTGTCTCAATCTACAAACAGAAACAAACCAGCAGACCTGATAAAGATTTATTAGATCTTAATTTCTAGTAGAGTAACTATTAAACATGAATTATAATGTTGAGTAAATATATGCATAAAGAAAATGCATATAAAAGTTATTTGTTTTCCTTTCCCACTGGGGTAGGGGATCTTGAAAGTATCTACTCATAGAATTACTCCTGATTACTTGATGTTAGTTATGGGTTTACAAAGATTTTGGAATAAAATACTCAGAAGTAACATTTTTCTGGTGAGTTTCTCCAGAGGACATCTGCTTCTGAATTCACAGATGCTCAGATAACAATACTTGATTGGATTTGTACAGCATGACTGAAATTTAAGAGTTGTCCAGAATCACCTAGAACCAGGACAGAATAAGAAGAAAGTCATAATACTTGGTGATTTTTAAAACCTGCTTGACAGTTTGCTTTAAATTCTTCCACTTGTATCAAAGGAGTGGAACTGAAGAACACTGTGTTAAAGGAAAGAAGTCAGACACAGAAAGAGAAATATTCTTGTTCTCTTACATGATAAAATGGCAAGTGTCAGTCTTATAGAAGAGCAGAGTTCTGACATAGTTTGTAGAGCCTTACAAGAGTGATGGTTACGTGGAAAGAGGATAGCTAATGGGTATTCAGTACAGATGGGTAGGCACAGTGTTTCCGAGGCCCATAACTTTCTGGGTGAATATGGTTGCACAACATTTAATTGTATATTTCAAAATAGTTTAGAGGATTTTAAATGTTATAACATAGAGGAATGATGATTGTTCGAGGCAATTAAGTCAGTAACCTTGTCTAGTCATAACAAACTGTGTGCATCCCATATATATGTACAATTAGTACATATGAGTCAACTAATAATACAATTCATAAACAAGAAAAACCATAAAACCTTTAAATACAAAAATCCCAAAATATTCTTAATATAATTTTATCCATCAAATTCTCTATAGAAAAATAACCAAAACTCTGACAGGCAGTTGTTGCCCAGAAACTTTGGTGTTATATTGTGTTGAATATAGACTCATTGTCAACATTATAAATTTCAGTCTTAAAGTATTATTTGCAGAATATTATTTCTACTTATAAAATGAAGCATCAGTCATCTAAAAAAAAGTAAAGCACAGTGCATGAATAGACAGATGCCAAAGAAGCAAGAAAGGAAATAAGGAAAAGAGAGGAGAAGAGGTAGGATGGGGAATTCCAACTCAGATATCTAGGGTTCACACTGTCTCATTTTTAAAGAACTAAGAGCCCACTATCCCCACTGATAATACTGTACACCTAAGATACTCATTCAAAAACATCAGATCTGGCTCACTCGAAAGGTCTTGGACCAACATGCTCACTGTTAGGCATCACTGTGAAGTAGACCCGTATTACTCTTCTACTGATTTAACTTTAGGTAAGAGGAGAATCACTGACTCAGAAGGATAGGCATAATATTTTCTCATCCCTCAGGTATTTCACTGTCAAAAAGATCCTTGCCCGAATAAGCTCATAGTATCTTCACATAAACTCTGGAAAGGAGAAATATATTTGATTTAATTTTTGGGCCATGAATGTGCCTTTCTCAGTGAATTTTATACAAATGATTAGAAAATTATCACCTTACAAAACTAAGGAGTTCCAGCTAAAGAATTCACCATACCACCTGGAAACAGAGAGTTAGGTACAGCATGTAAGGGAGTTGTAATATGTTGCAGTAATTATTAAATAATGGATTGCTTATAGTATGGGGCCAGGCACACAGACTCGGTCACTCAGTCTGCAAGCTGTACTCTCTGCACAGTTCCCTTCTCGCGTGGTTAATTCTGCCTGCCCTACTGCCTCCATCCTGTTCTACCCTGCCATATTTCTTTACCCCAGCTCCCAATATAAACGTGACTCTAAGGCCCGATAGCTTTTCTTACAGGTTTATATACTCAGTTCTCAATCCACCAACCCTCTATACAATAAGATTACATCCAATAGACAAAGATACAAACTGCCCTTCCATATGAGATAAAAGATCTATAAAATCCTTAAAATGTCCATAGCTACCTAATGCCAATTAAATCCACCCGGATCCAGCTCATTCTTTCTGAGATCCATCTGGATCCTCCTTTTTCTTCTTCTCCTCCTCCTTCTCCTCTGACCCTCTCTCTCCTCCTTCCCTTCTTTTGCCCAATCACCAGCTCTCCCCTTTATTTTACAAATTAAAATGGGAAGAAGGTTCTGATAAAGTCACCTGAGTACATGACTAGGCATCCCTTCTTGGGGAAGTGGAATTCACATCAAAATACAAATGGACAATTCACAACAGGAAAACTCTAGAGTTTCATCTCATCCTGGATGCCATTCTGTATCTGTGTGCCCATGATCCAGTTCTTAATATGATTTCAGAATGCTGTTTCCCTCTATAACATGTGTTCGGCATTACCTATCCCATAAGTTTGCTGCAAAGACTAGATTGTATCTCTTAGGGAAAGTGCTCTCTTGCAGGCTCTGTTGGTTAGGCTCCTTTGTTGTCTATTTCCTACCTCTACAAGTCATTAAGAACCCTATTTACTTTGCTCTATTTTGAGAGTGGGGATGATAATTTTTTTTTTTTTACCCTATGAAAACTTACATAATGTGATCTACACAGTGTATTAAGACCACTTATTGGTGGTTTCGCAATGTTGTTATATTATGAAATACACACACAAATACACAATATGTATATGTGTGTGTGTGTATATATATATATATATATATATATATATATATATATACACACACTTTATGTGTATATCTGTATATACATGTGAGTATATGGAATATTTTCAGTGTATGAGAATGAACATGCCTATGCACATATATGTTGAGGTCATGGAAAGAGTTATAGCCTTTTAAATATGAACAGAAATAAACTCCTCCTCTGTTAAATACTCCTGTGAGGTACTTGTACACAGTAGCTAAACCAGCCTTTATTTTCCAGTTCTGTCCTCAGTACTGCCTGTGAATTGCCATAATCCTTGGAGCTAATTTTCAGCCAGTGGTTTCCCATCATAAGAATTATCCAGCTGTGCCAGAATGCCTTGAGTCTCCGCTTGTCCTCCTGACTCAGTGTTTGCTTCTGTAGAGCTCCAGTTTCTCAGCTCTGTGACCTTTCTCACACTTGCCTTTGTTCCTGTGTCTAGAAGACTTTTCCAATAAGTGTGTTAGTCTTACTAAGTTCTGACTTGCTGCCCTCCACTAATGTTGACAAACCCTCTGGAGTTCCTGCAACTACCATCTCTTTTCCTCAGGAGTAGAATTTCAGAGCTGAGAGAGAAAGACAGGGTGTATCCCTTATTCTCACAGGACACCACAGCCTGAGTCTGGATTTGGCCTCTGGAAGGCTGAAGTTCTGGCATTTTTAACTGTTATGTTCTCCTTCCCAGAGCTCACCAACATCTACTCCCTTGTCTATATTCATTCAAAGTACCAACATCATGGAGCCCTTCTCAAGTTCACTGTTATAGTTAGGAGTTGCCCTCTGCTTTCCAGATTAATGTCACTTATGTCATACCACAGTTCTAGTTTAATACGCCAATACTCTACAAGATAGGAGCTTGAAGAAAGAGACCAATGTGCAGGTCTTCAGGTGTAGTTTGTACATGTATAATGCCATGAGGAATCAGTTCTTGTTTTCAAATCCTTCCCCTGATTCATCTTGCAGGCTCTGTTGGTTAGAGATGTGGTAAGTTCTTTTGTTGTCTATTCCCTACCTCTATATACAGTAGAGAGCTCTGATTACTTTGATCTGTTCTGAGAGAGGAGGTAGGGGGAAAGGATACATTTTTACCCTATTGTCTAAAATCAATGGGATATATAGATTTTCCATTGACCTTAGACTTCAGAAATTGAGTCTGCTTTAAATGCCAATGCTAAAGTTGGATCAAGAAGAAAGGGATTGTGTTACTCCCCAGAAATGCCAATGACCTTAGCAAAGTATCAGCTAAAGCCCCACCCCTTCCTCATCAAGCTCTGACATCATCTCTGACCACTCCCTCTTGGGAATTCTCCCCAGCAAGCACCTCATCAGCCTTGGGAATGTCCTCACTCCCAGGGTTATAAAGCACACTCCCTCTAGCTTCAAAGTTCACAAAACATCCACCTCTTCTGACCCAAAATCACTTTCCCACAAAGATCTGAGAGGGCAGCTCCCTGGCCTTTCCATGTGAAGCAATTACTCACCTAAAGCTTGGGAGTAGGTCACTCACATTTTCAAAAGCTCCAGTGACAACACCACACCTTGCTGTGGCTTCACTGTGGGGTGTTCTTTAATTGTGGACCTTCTTTATTTTCACATACTGTCATCTCTGTCTGGAATTTCTGTTTAGAACTAAAGACACTCGTGGGCAAGTCCTAGGGTTATTAAGTAGTCATATTGGAAGATTGATTAACTACTAGAATTTTCCCACTTTTACTATGCCTGAAGTTCATTGCATCTTTTTCCTTTTTTCCTTTTTTTTTTTTTTTTTTTTTTTGCAGGGGTAGATCTGTCCAGGGAAATAAGAATTCAATACTTTATAATCCGATACATGTTATTTACTTAAATGCTTTAACTTTGATTCTGTAAAGAATTGAATATCACTCTACCCAATTTTTTCAAGAAGTGTTTACTGCAAGGCAAAATCACCACACTTTCTCCCTCCCTATATATAGTAAGTGAGGCATAGATTATAACAGTCAGATTTTTTTTCAAAAGAGAATTGAAATCTCAGAACCACTTCCCATGTAAACACAAAGCAAATATCTTTCTGTCATCTAAAGTAATGGAAGACAAGTGCAGTCTGTGAGTTCATTTTCTCCCATCTTGCTTCTAAAGAGCAGGTGCAAGGCCAGCTGGCTCTTTCCAGACTTGTCTCACACATGATCTGAGGAATGATGAAGTGTCTATCTTAATAACCCACAGATAGTGGTAGTAAAGTAAAAATAATTGATAATAAACTTCTTAAGAGGTTGCATTTTTCTGTCTTTGCCCCTGAAATATTGATGACAGATATAGAATTGTCTTCATCTGTTTTAGTCCTGACACTCATGCAAGGGACAGATGCTGCGAAAGGGGCATGTTTCATTGTTTCTAGAACATTCTATTTCCAAATGATACAATTACCTAAGGTGGAATATGACTACTGGGGGGGGGGGGGCTTCATTGAGTAATTATCAGCAGAAATTGGTCTGAGAACTTTGTTAAGTATATTTTCATGATGGTTTTGCTCACATAATTAGAATTATCAACTATAGTGTGGCTTCAGTAACTCATTAACTCATATCAACTGGGGATATACATACATTGATCTATGAAGCAGTATTCTTGTTTAAGGGAAGAGTGTCTGGCACTTCATACTCAGAGTAGATTTTTTTAACCCTTCTTGATATTCTTGCACATTGAAAGCCCAGAAATGGTGGTATATGAACATTAGTCAGTGCTCTCATTAATCACACACAAACCATGATATCTAAGATATCCCAGGACACACCCGTGGTGGCATTCCTAATCCTCATCTTAAATAACAAAGAACAAACCAGATCTGAAAGGCGTAAAGGCTAAAGGCCAACTCTTTCTAGCTGATGTGATATAAACAGAGTTCCATTAGCACAACCCCTACTTGAATGGAGACCTATATATTCTACCTGGATCATAGTCTTGGCCTGTAATATCTGGTGCACCTCATGTAATCAATCTATAATATGTGGATTACAGTGTGCTAATCTGACCTGGGGCATACACCTAGGTTTGCAGAAAGCCCTTAGTTGCTACTTGTGTCCTTCTACTGAAGCTGTGAACAGGAAGAAAAAGGGAAACACAAAAGTTACCAGATGTGAGTACTGAGATTGTACTGCTTGCTAAGGCCAAGAGAGAATAAACCTACAGATAACACATCTCAACATAAAATGCCAGTAAAAGCCTACCTAGAACTTCCCAAAGTGAAAGTGATCAATTCCCAGAAGGTAGGGGAAGTATCCTGCACACTCGCAGAAGAAGCTTGCCAGACAGAGCCCTGGAAACGTGATAATTGCAGTAAATGTCATCAGCTAATCCTATGCAGGACAGAGAACTATGCACAACACTTTTGGTCAGATCCAAAAAAAGAAAAATTACTGCAGACAACATTGATCAGGCAATTCTGCAAGCCTACCTGAGATTGACATCTAGGGACTCACCGGAGTCCCCATAAGCTTTTATATTAATGAAGCCCTATAATAACCAGATCAAATTGCTCTTTTTGTTTTCAGGGCCTCGTGTTGTCATTTCACATAAGTTTCATTGCTTACTCAGCTTGGACATGTCATTTTGGTCTCTCCTGCTCTCCCCTTCATGATTTCTATCTCTAACCCTCAATGGGCTGGAGACCTGTGATTGCTTCATCACTGTGACTTCCCAAATAAAACTGTTTCATGCAGGACAATGCCCAACAGAAGGCCAGCATATTGACAGTTTTCTGAAAATGTTGCATTACAATGACAAAAAACACACATAATTTTGAGAAGAAAATAGTGAATCTAACTTGCCATCTGGTCTCCAGGAAATGGCACTCGGGAGCATTTCCCTTGAAGAAAAACTAAAAGTCTTCTTTGGTGACCAAAACATAGTTCAGCTTGATCACATTGGCTTGAGTTATTTTTCTGTTGCTTTTCTCTCACTTCAAGTACTTTAAATTTCTAATTGAGATGAAATTTATAGTTTGTTGATGTACTCTAGTGCAGCTGTTATCCCTCTGTTCATCTAACATGTCATGTGGCTTCACTTGATGTCAGTCAGGGAGGGAGCTGAATGTGCACTCTAGTAAGCACATATTGCACTCTGAGATATTTTTAGCATGGAAAAGCTTCCTGTGGATTCCACCAACAACATGCAGAGACAAACATGACATAGCCTGTTCCTCTCTTGGACAGCAGCAAGACAAAACACCACCCAGAAAGGTGCTTGCTTTGGAGGAAAATGAGAACTGGAGACACATTTTGGTAAGTAAATTGCTTGCCTTGAAAGTACAAGGCCTGAGTTTGAGTCCCAAAACTCACATAAAGAAAACAAAACACACTAATCACAATAGAGCTGGGGAATCAGTTCACATGCACAAGTGTGCATTTCAAGACCAAAGGATTACCTAAGAACTTACTCCTCCTGTACTGACAAGCTCTTAATGAGAAGGTTGTCTCATTGGTCTAGAACTTGCAGATTAGCTATGCAAGCAGACTAATCTGAGAGATATACCTGATTCTACTATCCTACTTTGATGTCAAGTGTCTTTTCGTGTGTTTTATACTTCCTTGGTGAAGTGTCTGTTCCAGTCTCTTACACATTCTACCTATAATCAGAATAGTTTTGGCATGATTATAATTTGCATATTTAGATATTACCCTCCTACCAATCATATTAGATGCAAATAATTTCTGATGTTGCAATAATTTTTCTAGGTTTTTTTTCCTGGAAATTCCTTATGTTCCTCAGGTTGACCCACACTTTAAATAAATACTGGATCTATCTTCTGTGTACTGTGGTTACTGGAGTACACAATAAAGTTCTGCCCAAGTTTATAATTTCTGTGTGGGGTACTTTTCTATTTTTACTTTTGTTTCCCGTCGCTGACATATACAAATATTAAGTAATATTCAGAGCAGTTAGGTGACTTTGGTAAAGTTAGACTAAGAGGCAAAGCTACACTTTGTATCCAAGTCTGTATGTCTTGGAATTTCATATGCTTCTACTATGCTTCCTGGCATTCGTAAAGAACATAAAATGTAAGAGAAGCTGCCATACACTAGCACTAGAAGGTGTGAAACTGAGGAAGTTCTAAAGATATGAAGAACATGAAAGCAGAGCTAGGAAGAGAAAAAAATGAAGGCAGGTGTGTGAAACAGGATGACACAGAGAAAGAGCTACCCAACAATGTCTGCTGAAGCATCCCTTCCATGGAAATGACCAGGAATTGGTTACTACCACATCATTGATAATGTCTAGAGAGTCTGCAATGGAGAAGGGTACTGTGGCTTCCTGTACCCTAAAATTCTTCATCCCTGTCCCTTCTATAGCAGCCACTCAGCCCAGTCCTGATTCCCTTTCTACAGGAATTTGCTTAAGTAGAAAACTGTCATTAAGGATTATGAATAAGGATTCTTGCTATAAATTTATCCATTAGCATAGAAACCCATGTAGGTTTTCGAATCACACAAGAAGACTCCTTTCTTTTTCAATTGCATGAATTAATTAGTTCATAGTAACATGCTCTCACTTCCTGTGAGTTCATAGTAAGTTCATCTTACTCCTTGTTAATTGCAACTAAACACATTGAGAAAAACAGGGGAAAAAGAAAATTAGGATATGGAAAGTAGCTTTGGAGTTCAGAGTATCATCTGCTCTTTGAAAGGACTAGGATTTGATCCTCAGCATGTACATGGAGGCTCACAACCATTGGAAACTCCAATCCCAGAGAATCCAGCATCCTCTTATGGTCTCCTTGGGCATGTGGTATAGAATCATACATATATACAAATACTCACATACTGAAAACATATTTTAAAGCTGATAGTATCTCTCTAAGAAAAATAAAAGTAAATGATTATAACACTTTGTGTTCATATAAGTTTTCTCTTAAGGCAACATTACTTTAAATAGAAAATACTGTTAAACATTTACATATCAAAAGATTAAGAAGCAATGAACAATATTTTGGGGATTTTTCCCATTTTATGAAAAAATTATTAAGAATTTGTTGTGGGGGACAAACAGATTTTTGTTGGAGTACATGTGATCCCACATAGTTCACGAATCAACTTTAATAATTGTAACATCACTATGAAATAACATTGGACATGAACAAGCTGATAATGGGTGATTAAATTGCTTCCTGGGTATGTTCAACAAGTCAGGGAAAGCCAGGTAGTCTGGATATATTTTCAACTCTGATCCTGTGCCACATTCCAGGCTTGGCTCTGGTAAACTCCTGAGCTTTGCCAGATCATCTTCTGCAAGGAAATTTATCAAAAATTTCCTAAGAACATGGAATAAATAGGATCATTCATGAAATTCATATACCATAGCAGAATAAGGAAATGACTTTGCTTATAGAAAAAATTATTATCTAATAGGTTGTTTAAAACCTGTGAGATATTGCTAGCTCTCACAGGCCAGTTTGTCATAGGAAGAATTGGAATTCTGTGTGTGGGACCTGACCCTCTCATGAATGTATCTGATGATGTGTGGTGGGTCATTCACACCAAACAGCCATGAATGGTTTTGCTTTGCAGACTTGATGGTAGAAGATAAAGAACTAAAGACCCAAACATTAGGTAATGGATAATTGGTAATATTTTAGAAGGTAGGTTGATCTTCATGCAAAGATAGAGATATACAACAGGCAACAGAGAGAGTGGGGGAAGAGCAGACCTCATAGAATTGTGTTGACAGGGGGAAAGGGAGCCACTGCCCTTTGTAGCAATTACCTCTTAGCATTCCGCACATCCTTCCTGCCGGGGGGGGGGGGCTGTATATCAAGAACAATGGTTAATTAAGGAGAAATTAGAAGAATTTCTGTGAATTGATGCATACAGTGAAAATGAAGATAGGAAGCAAGTTAGTGAGGTAAGGGAGTGAACTTCCAGGAAAACTGCTAAGCCCCATCCATGGCTTGGTGAATTGCCATAGGAAAGCTATTTAATTGCTCTGTGTTGGTTTAATAATGATCAGATCTAAGTTGAGGGCTCTCCCTGACTCCAGAGACAGGTAGTGACAGTAGCCTGGATTCTTGATGAACAATCAGTAAGACCGGAAAATGGTGGTCATACTAGTTCTAAATCACTTTCTCAACAAGTGAATACAATATATTTCATCTCCTTTACCTTTCCACTTCCCTGAGTCCTTACACAAAACTGTTGCTTACTAGGGGTAGAGAGAATCCTTCGGATAAATGACTTGCTTTATTGATTCTGTATGTGATGGAGCAAAAGAAGGTAGCAATACTTGTCTAGATTTAGGAAACCAAATGTGCTCTCAATCTGACTGTTTAAAAGGAGGCTAATTTCTTTCACCACCATCCCAGGACCCTTCGCCAAGTTCCATAAAGGAAAAGCAAGAGGGCAGCTTTCATTCTAGTGTTCACAGTGTTTTCTCAGAAAACTCATGTTTGTACTCAGTCTGCTGGCTCTGAGTCACTGCTGCTTGCTGATATTTCCCATGGGATGCAGCTACCACAGAGTGGTATTTTCAGCCAGCCTGGTAGAATAACATCCTATGACCTCAGATGTGCATGAGGAGGTCTTTGATCCTGATCCTCCATTCCTATGGATGGAGGAATAGCTGTCATAGGTTATGCTCAGCACATAAAGCCAAAAAAAAAAAAAAAAAAAAAAAAAAAAAAAAAAAATGTGTCTGAATAAAAAAGCAAAGGGTCCAAATCTCTTTTGCTGTTTGTAAGGCACTTCATGCAGTGGTCTGGGAGAAGATAAAGGATGCTCTGCCAGCTTGCTCAAATTACATGGGGAGTTTAGTATTCTTCACAGATTCATCAATAACCAAACACAATCCAACTTGAATTTCACAGACATTATCGCAGCACCAAGGTAGAAAATTCTGTATTTCCCTCAGCACAAAACAGTGAAATAGTTCTTGACAGCCTTGAAAGCAAAATTTCCAAGAAGAAAACTTCAGAAAGTGGTTGGAGGTGGGTTTTAGGGAGTTGGAAATGTTGGTACTGATTCTGGTTTTCAAACAGGTGAGATTTTCCTATGTTGTTCCTGTTAATAGCTTTTACTTTCAGTATTAACTGGAAAACATTCTACAAAGGTTCTGGGGAAAGAGTTTTACATGGCTAACTAGTGCCAAATCCATTATACCCCCACCAGTGCAAGAGTGTCCAGTATAAGTACCTATATAGTTCTCTCTCTCCCCCACTTCCAGAACCATCACAGTAAACATTAAACTTACCTATAAACCTGTGTGCCTGTGTGGCTATTCTTTCTCACCCAATCAGCTCCCCAAAAAGGCAGTGTTGAAATTACTTAGACTAGTATCCTTTCCATCTCTTGTATTAATTTAAATTTTCAATGGTGTTGCCTACTCTATTTTTACATTTCAGATTACCTTTTATTAATAAAGCATACCATCTACTTTTTATTTTGGGCATCTTTAGGAAATAAGTCTGACCTGAATAATTTTAAATAAAAATAATATAATTTAATGAAAAAAAAGTTGAGGCATTTTCATAGAGATATGTTGATATTAAGTTCAAGACACTTTTACAAAAGCAGCATGTACAGAAAGCAGAACTGATAACAATGAACGCAGATGATAAAAAGGAGGGCATCCACCCAGGGGGGCACCTGGCCTGTGTCAGGGTTCCAATGACAGGTTTTTAGTCCACCTCCTCAGGCCCACTCTCTGTACTTTGGAACTGGCCAGGATGAAAATAAAAACACAGGGACTTACTGACTTCATGCTTTTGTTCCCCACAAAGGAAACAGGTAATTTCCTTATATTGTCCAATATAAATTGGGCATCACTAGTCTTCCCACCAAAATTACTGTCTCCTTCCACGATAAGGAGGCAGAATTATGAGCCATTGGTTTTCCTGCTATGACAGATGGACACTTGAAAATGATTTATCCAACTATTAAAAAGAGTAGGAGAAACAGTAAGGAAAAGGGCACAGAGATGTTGATAGCTTGGGCAGAAGATAGAGCATGCCCTCTATGATAGTTATTATTGATTAGCTACTTGGCAGGATCAAAAATCAACTTGGAGACAGTCCTCTGAGTATTTCTGTGAAGAAGTTACTAGATATGTTAATGAAGGTAGGAAGACCAACTCTAACTACAGTTAGCATCATTCTATTCCTAGACTAAAGAAAAAGGGGAAAGTAAGCTAAGAAGCAACGCTCATCTGTATTTTCATATTGACTGTAAATGCAATGTGTTCCATCCCACTCTTACTACCAAGCCTTTAGGACTCCATGATGATTGTTACAAATTGTAAGTCAAAACCAGCCCTTCCTCATTTCTTCTCTGAGGGTTTTCACCAGAGCATGAAGGATAGTAGTAAATATTATTTACCACTCTTCTGTAACATCAATTCAAATTTTTGATTCTTCTGTATGGTGGTTAGTTTTAGCATGCTGAGGAAACAATTCATGCTTGGGAAAACACAGCTCCTACCTTACAGCTTTATCTCCACTAAGGATCTCAAGCTTATCTTCCTAAACGACCTTCTCATTTCTCACACTGGCTTTATTTTTTTCTACCATCAGTGTCTTTCTTATTCCATCCTACTCAATGCCACACCATCAATTGAAAGTGTATTCATGCCATGTACTCACTCTTTGTTCATTCTACTCCAACACCAAAAGCATTCTTGGATTTCTTGGCATTTCCAACCTTGATGCACATAATTGCCTACAAAATTGCTACCAAATACAATGAATTGGAATACTATTGAGTATTCGCCAGCATCCATTAGGTCTAATTATCTGGAATACAATGAGATTATTCATAGTCAGAATCACAGAGTTTTGAATGGTTAACTCACTAAAGTCTAAACTGCTGATGAGAGGCATGTGCTATGATTGGCTTCACTATGGACCTGGATAAAGTAACCTCTGCAACACTGACAACAAGCTTTCTACTGAAAGCCTATTATTTCTCTTTCTGTCCTTAATATCAACCTGCTGTGAAAGCAACAAACTATAGGGACTTCATGGCCCCAAGTTGAGGACAGATGTATACTATGAGCCATCTAAATGTTTGTGAATTAAAGCCATGTGTTAATAATTGTCAAGATGTTTGTGTGAGTCATTACTTCCTTCCATGTAATAGTTCTCCTCCTTCATGGTCTTCGATAGGTATTTAATGGGACAAGTTCCTGATTTCAAAATAGCCCCTTACTGCCATGTGCAGGAAAAAGGACAGAGCTGCATTGTGTTAAAGTTGTGTTTATGAAAACACTGGATACACCTAATAAGGTATATTTAGGTCACTGTAGGAGGAAATGCTACTTATTGCTGGGCTGATCCATTTCTTGAGCATTTCAGTGATCTGTGCAGATGAAAAACAATTGGGGTCAAAGTAGAGGAAGCTGGTCACTGACACCGTTCATTTGTTTCCACACCCTAAGAGGAGCTTCCTCTTTCAGGAACTTCATCCAAGCACGTCCTAGATTACCAAACATCTCTGTTACTTGGGAAACAAAAGGAAAGACCAGAAAGTCAGATCAAGTAAAATACCTAGACCATAGGCTGGCAGATACCCTAGAGTTTTGGCATCTGCTTTCCCTATAGGGGTATATACTGTGAAACCAGTATTGGAACTTTCTGGATATAATCCAAGGATAAGTAGATCTTAGTTGTATATGGGTTATATAGAAGGCTAATTTGAGCACCAGTTTTCTTCTTACTTAATTAACTATGAAAATTCTCCCAACAATTCTATGACCTAAAAACATATATTCCTTAGTAGCCCTCCTTTTCAGTCAATATATGGTGAAACTTCAGGACCAAAGAAGAAAAATAACCAACAACAAAACATCAGTCTAAAACAACTGGAGCCTTCAACCATACCAAAAAGAGCTTACTTGCTCTCTAGAAGAATACCCAATGATTCTACAGTAAGCATTTATAGTCACACACACACACACACACACACACACACACACACACACACACACACACACAAAACACTATGATTTATTTTCATACTACAGCCTTTAAACTCTAAAGGGGATCTACCAAAGATTATAGCAACAACAAAAAAAAAAAAACAAGAGACAAGAATACTCAGTTAACTCAATGCTGGTGAAACGGGGTAAAAAGAAGTGGTGTATCAGAAATAAAAGTTGCATGTGAGCCCATCTCCACCTATAGTACCACTTACCATCCACACTTGTGGAAGTGCCAGAACTATCCATTTCTCCCTGACTTAGACTTTTAGTAGACGCTAAAGTCATTCTAGAGCTCAAGTCCTCTCATGTTATGTTTAATGCTACTTTAGTTCTCTTTTGTGTTTGACAGAAGTAGCTTTCAGAGAATACTTGTGTGGAAGACTGTGCAAGAAAGAGGTGGCAAATGGCAAAAAAACTAAAAAAAAAAAAAAAAAAAAGAAAAAAAAAAAAAAAAAACTATGGAACTTTTCATTCAGACCACAAAAGGCAGCAATGATAACATGGCTTCAGTTTCTCAAGGAGCAGTAGCCACTGGACAAGAAAATAGGATGGGAGTCCATAAATGCAGCCACAAGAAGTCCAAAACAACTTCTGGCTCACGTTCTAGACATGCTGCCCTATTCTAAAATGCCAAGGATGAAAGTGAAGCTTTTCACAAGAGCTAGAGGTGGTCTGATTAATCTATCGATATCATTATTGCAGGAGCCTCACCTGTGCAAATCTTCACCATCAGTTCAAAGAATCAGAGATCTACTCTGGAGCAAATCAAGTATCTCAAAATCTGGAAATTCAGCCACCATGAACAACTGAGTTTGTACTGAGTACCTGTGAACTTCATTTTCTTGTAATTATTCCCCAAACAACATAGTATAAAAACAATAAAATGCATGGTGTTTATAGTGTGTGATACAAAGTATTATTATATCCAGGCATTATTAAGGTATATGGAAGTATTGCACAGCTATAGGCAAATTTTATAACATTTAATATTGGGGACTATAGGACCATAAAAGGTAGCTTGGTCCACAGTTGAACTAAGACTTAAAGCGCTAGAAATCCTAAAATGAAAAATAGGTGCTTCACGATTCCCAGGCACTAGGTCCTATCAGTGGCCACAGCCCCCATAGATTTGTGGTTTTTAATAATGTAAAGGTAACATACCAAGCCCCTCCACAAGTAGAGAATGTGATTTGTGGTCATGAAGACTCAAGGTAGATCTTCATTTTAATGAGGTACCTAAGGGCCTAGAGGGCTTAGCCAATAAACTTTTCTTTCCAGATATTCATACCTGCAAATGGGACTTAACCGCAGGCCCACCCTGAGAAGTAGGGTATGGTTTTACTCATCCACTTTCTGCCATGACAATAAATGCCTTAAAACTATGGAATTCCTCTTTAAATTGGGTTCTACCATGGGAAGCCATGGAGAAGGCCTTCACCTGCAGATCCCCTCTCTCCTCCCAGCCATAACCACCACCAAGCCCAAGGTCAAGCCAGCTGAGCGAAAGGGACCAGCTCCCCCTTCCCCCTGGCCTCAGATGATATTCACCCAATGGGCCCCCACTCCATTCTCAGCTCTTCTGCGACTTCCAGTGGTGCCCAGATGTCCAAGAGCCTGAGAACCAGATGTCCCTAGCCGTGTCGTAGGTAGGCCCAGGATCCCGAGCCAGCTCCAGCTGTCCCCTGCATCAGACTATGCTTCCCACCCCTAGGGCATCCACCCAGCAAAGGTGTGGGGTAAGTGCAGATAAATCACAAGTCCTGCCACACTGAGCAGCCAAGCCCTGTGGCAGAGCAGACTCAGGACCCATAACCTGACGAGGGACTTCAGCATCTTCAGATTTTTGATCTTGGGAAAGGTAGGATGAAGGCTTGAAACCAATCCCTTAAAATATAGAGGAACATTGACCTAAAATATCCATAATTTACCCATGTTATAGATTATGTTCTCTACTGACAAGTCAAAGAAAAGATTAATCTACTGAAACCCCTCAGCATATGCATGCATGTGCCTCTAATTCTTAGAAAAAAATTAGTGGACATCCTGTTTTCCTACATGATGCTTCATGGAGACCATTCTCATACCCCTAGAACACAACTTCAAACCAGGGTCTTCCTACAGAAACTGCCTGAGAATCTATTGACCAGAGTCCTGTACCAATCGCATTTATTACATGGAAGAATTATGAAGAATTATTTTGGAACTGTTTATCTCTTGAGAAATAAATCAAATCTTACATATTTTTTATTATTTAAAGGAATAGCAGCTTTAAATGTATCTCGAAGAGTTGTGGTTTTAAGTAATCACACTGAGAATGAAAGGATATTATATACTCTATATTCTCTTTTGGAGGACAGAAGTATCATCTGAATCCAGAATGATACAAAGAGAAAAGATCTGAAAGGAACATTAGAGAGAAGTTAAAGTGACCCAGCCTCCTGGTTTTTTTTTTTTTTTTTTTTTAACTGAACTCCAGTCCCACATAAGAATAAATTGAGAGTAAAAAGAAAATCCGGTAGTGGATGCCTGAAGTCTCCTTAGCCTCAAGACACATAAAAATGAAGAACATATTTTTTATGGATGTTAATTCACAGCCATATCCTCTCTTTAAAGATCCCAGATGTTCTGATTATTAGAAGTTGGGAACTGGAAACAAGTACAGAGAAAGACCCCTAGCTTCAAGTTGCCACATTCCTTATCCTCGTAGGATCAGCTCTACATCTGAGTAAGTCACATATTTAGTAAGGAAAGACACAAGCAAAGGTGTTCTGTCTGTTTTTCAGCCATCATCTCTTGACACAAATGTCCCAAGGGCCACTTAGAGACCCAGCTAGTGCTTAAAATCAATCAACCCTTGAACTTATTTATTCTGTAAACACTTCCCTGCTTGAGACTTGTCCTGAGAACCCATATTACCACAGCTAGCAATGGATGGTCAGTAATAACACAACCAACAGAATCCACATTGCCCCATAGTTAACACAAAGTACCTCCAAACGCTGTCCATCAGAAGCAAAATGAGATGTTGCATATTCCATGTTCTGTATTCTATTGGACACACAGTGTTTTTTACATTCTAAACAGACACTAGACTGTAGTCAGACCAAACTCTATTTTGCACACTGCATCTGCATAGTCTAGCTGATCTCTACCTCACCAGATCTCAGCACATTGGCAGAGAAGCTCAGCTCACAACTGGGAAGATGAGGCTTCAACATACTGAACATTTTAAGAACCAAGTTAGAGTTTACCTAGATGACAGTTTGTCCCTTTTTATTGCATGAATCTATTTTTAAAATGTGAAGATAGGGTTGGAGAAATAGCTCAGTCAGTAAGTTCTGTTTGTAAGCATGAAGACCTGAGTTCCATGTCCAGAACTTATATAAAAACCCAGACATAACAGTATGTGCTTGTTAATTCCAATTCTGAGTGATAAAAAACTAATAGACAGATCCCTGGACTCAACAGCCATGCACTCTTAACTACTTATCAGTTGTCATGCCAGTAAGAAACCTTGTCTCAAGAGACAATATCAATGGCTGCTGAAGAATAACAGTAGTTGGTCCTCTGATCTATACACACACACACACACACACACACACACACACATACACACATGTGCACTTGTACAAATATGTATTCACATCCTCATACAGATACACACAATATATATGGTTATATATATATATATATGTAATATATGTAATATTTATGTATTTATATGTAATATACATATAAATATATGTAATACATGTAGAAACATATGAATGACAGTGTCCATAACATTCATAAAGATTGTTATCATCCTTATCTCAGTCTTTTAAATATTTATGGAGTTTCCTAGTTTTATTGTGCAATATTTATTGTACAAGACACTGTTAAGTATGCCCTCATGCCTTTGAATAGAAAATGAAACACCAGCTCTAATATACAGTGTACACAGATACCTATCACAAACTAAAAATCATAACACTTATGGTCCTCTGTATATACCCTCATATATCATACTTATTCTTTGGTGCTGATGTGTTAACAGTTGGAGATTCAAACATCTCCAGCCTTACCAATCTACAGAAATGTTTTATGCATGTGACAATGTGACCTCATGTTCTTCTGCTATTTTAGCTAAACTGGTCTCTTTGAAATGTAAAAATTTCAAGAACTTGTAAAAATACCCAGAGATTTGAAGTTAGTCATTAAAAAAAAAAAAAAGACAGGTTTATAATTAGGAAGAGAGAGCCTTTTCTTACCTCTATGTTCCTGACCAAAGCAAAAAAAAAAAAAAAAAACAAAAAACAAAAAACAAAAAAAACCAAATATAAAACAAACAAACAATCAAAAAAAACAGGATAAGAACCTACCTAAGCAAATGCAGCCTGGTCCTGAACATACTGGAAATTATTCTATCCAACATACACACACCATTCAGGAAAGTATGAGAATACTTGATTGGCAAGACAAACATTCTTTGGTCAAAAACAAAGTGGAAATGAAAAGGCCTTCACCTGCCATTTTAAACACAATTTTGTGTTACAGAAATCATCAGGGAAGCTTTTTTTTTTTTTTACTCTAGATTTTTTTTTTCAATTTCATACCCTGTCAGGGAATGGGGGTGAATTTATTTTTAGTTACTCAAGCAAAACAAAACAAAACGAAGACACAAAAGCAAAACATGTTCCAATATGCAGAATTTTAAAGACATTTAGGGAAACATATGAAGTATTCTTATACTCATTCATTCTTTCTTTCTTTCTTTTCTTAGCTGATTGTTAAATGTCTACCACAGCCTGCAACCACTCTTGCAGAAACCAGTTCAGCATTGTTTTAAGTTTTATCTGTAGCTATGCCCCTTATGTAACCATGTGCTCAGATGAGAACATAAGCAACTGGCATAATCAATAAGCTCTTTGAGGAAGCACCACATCAAGGTACAGGATTAGGGTGGCATGGAAATAAGATTATCTGAAGATGAAGCCTAGGTTTTGGTATCAAGCAAGAAGCCATGGACTTTCAAGATATTGACTTGGGGAACAAATCCTGAAGCAACTGTGCCTTTGTGGGTTTGGTGGGCAAGTGAGCTGAGGAAGGTTCTGGGAATAGAACCAGATCTTTAAAAGTCCTGCATAACAGAGGTAAATAAAGTTTGGATCTTTATTTAAAAAAAAAAAAAAAAAAACAAAACAAAAAAAAAAAAAAAAAAAAAAAAAAAAAAAAAAAAAAAACGTATGATTGGGCATTTCCATGATGATACAAAGGCAACACCCTCAATTTTAGTAAGATTGATATCCCTTTTAGAAATTTTATATGAGGGAAACCAAGAAGAATAAACAAAAGCTTACTAAATGAACATGGTAAGAATATCCTGGCAGAAGAAATCATAAAAGAGAGTGAACAGGCAGAGGAGACCATGTGGGCCAACTGTCTAGGATAGAGAAGCATCATATGTGTTTGAACTTCAGTTAAAAAAAAAAGCATTAATCTGCTAGGACTGATACAATAAAAAGCATAACTAATTAGGATGCTCTAAGCAGCTAAGACAGCATTCCTCCATGGTCCAAAGGTTCATAATTTATATATAACCAAGCTGTCAATATGACCATCCTCCCAAGATGTTCCGTAGAAATATACCTGAACACTTCACTTTTTTCAATCTTGTGTCTCTTACTTGCTACTTGTTGCATGAGCGCTTTTAATGTCACTGACATATATCCATAAAAACCTTACTTTAAAGTAAGATTACACTCCTCCATTGTTGGTTAGATTACAAGCTGTTACATAGTACTACCCGAACCCCAGCTGTACCACCCTTGGGCATATACCCAAAAGATACCCCAACATATAACAAGGATATATGCTTCACTATGTTCATAGAAAACTTATTTATAATAGCCAAAATTTGGAAAGAACCCATATGTTCTTCAACAGAGTAATGGATACAGAAAATGTGGTACACTCACACATTGGAGTACTACTCAGCTATTAAAAACAAAGACTTTGTTAAATTCTTAAGCAAATGAGTGAAACTAGACAATATCATCCTGAGTGAGGTAATCCAGTCACAAAAGAACACATGTGGTATGTATTCCCAGATCATATGAAGCTCAAGAAGAAAAAAGACCAAAATGTGGGTGCTTCAGTCATTCTTAGAAGGGGGAACAAAGTAGTTGCTGGAGGTAGAGGGTGGGAGGGACTTGGGAAGAAGATAGGAAAAAGGGGGTGAAAGGGGGGAAGAATTGGGTATGACAGAAAACAGTGATGATATACAGAGGGTCAGAAATTTGAACAGAGGTGTGTAGCAATTGGGGATGGGGAACTGAGAGTAGCCACCAACAAGTCCAAGATGCTAGGAAAGCAAGAAGTTTCTAGGACCCAACAAGGATGATATTAGCTGAAATGCCCAACAAAAGGGAGGGAGAACCTTTACAGACCATATCCTGTGGTTAGGCAAGGCTCCTGACTGGGGGATGGGGCCACCCAACCTTCTCAAAAATTTAACCCAGAATTGTTCCTGTCTAAAGAAATACAGGGACAAAGAGTGGAATCCAGATTGAAGGAAAGTCTATCCAGAGACTTCTGCATCTGGGGATCCTTACCACATGTAGCCACCAAACCCAGTCACTTATGCTGCTACCAGGCAGTACATGATGATAGGAGCCAGATATGGATGTCTCCTGAGAGGTTCTGCCAGAATCTGACAATTACAGAGGCAGATGCTGGCAGCCAACCACTGAACTGAACATGGGGACTCCAATGGAGGAGTCAGAAAAAGAACTGAAGGAGGTGAAGGGTTTTTAACTCCATAGTAAGAAAAACAATATCAACCAACCAGACCCCCCAGAGCTCCAAGGGACTAAACTACCAACCAAAGAGTACACAGGGAGGGACCCATGGCTCCAGCTGCATATGTGTCAGAGGATGGCATTGTTTGGCATCAATAGGAGGAAAAGACCTTGGTCCTATGAAAATTTGATTTCCCCTGGGTGGTGAAATGGAACTGAGTAGGTGGGAGGGGGAGCATCGTCATAATAGCAGGAGGATGGGGAGGGGAGGGGAGGAATCAGGAAAGGGAATAACATTGAAATGTAAATACAGTAAATACCCAATTTTAAAAACAGAAAAAGTAAGACTATATCCACAGGTTAGAACTCTAGCATATGTGGAGGGGGAAAGCAGGGCACAAAACAAAGGAGGGATGAGGAAGCAGAGAATGGACTGAGTTGTAATTTGTGACATGGTTAGTAGCCAGGATCTCATAGCTTATGCAAAGTTTAAGGCCTTAAGTGCGGAATATTTATATATGGGAATAACATATTGTTTGTATTTTAAAGTGTTTCTCTAAACATTATGGACAGTCAAACTGGATGGAAGTCTTGGACAATTGCAGAGTTGTGAGAGTACTTTGGTGGTTTAGAGGAGGCTACCTGTGTAGTCAAACATAGTTTACAGAAGTGGCAAGGTAAGCACTGGAGAAGACATGGAAATGAGGCCGCCTGGTTCAAGCACCTGAGCAAACTGTAATGGGAAACACAGCAAGGATGATGATTACCTTTGCACAAGTTTGCGGAGACAATGTGAGCCAGAATTTGACATTATCAGTTGTCAAAGCTGTAAGACTCTGAAGATGCCGAGTCTTGAATGGATGAGAAAACAGAAAGTTGAGATGAAGGTAGAGATTTGAATGAAAGTTACAGATTTTGAAAATTTTAGAATATATACACATTTGTAAATTAATACATTTTATTTTCTTCTTAAACATCATATCAATGTGCTATATAATTATGAACTTACATATTGACTAAATCCAGCATAAAATTATTAAATCAAATTTTGTAGTGTTTCAGAAGATAATATGGTAACCCATATACCCACTCACACACAAAGGTGATAAAAATGATTCTATGATATGCCAAACCTTGTATCTTCCCAAAAATTGCCATGAAGCTCTGAATTCACTGCTGAGGGAAATTTCTATATTTTATTTTTATATATTATTGCTCTGAGTAGGATGAGTTTCAAGTTGATTAAAAAAAACCTATGCAGGAATTAAATTTATAAATATTGCTAAGAAAGTGTCAAGATTGGTGGACAAGTTTTATGATAGTAGTTATAAGGAATGTTAAACATCCTTGTAAGGTCATCTGCTTATGTAACCATGATGTGAAGTCATGTCTTCTCAGTGTCTCAAGACAAGACATATACCATTTTGTAAAGTTCTTTTTTTTTAATAGTCAAAAATCTCTCAAGACATCTGAAGAGATGTGATTGCTAAGGCAGTGTTCTATAGGGAAATATCTGTCCTTCAGCATCTGGCGTTCTAATTTCATAACTGTTATGTTTAGAGGACTTGTCTTACTCTATGCTCACTTTCATTTGACATCCACATAAAGAGCTTTGAGGCTTCCAGGGACAAAAATCTAAGTTCATGCAAGACTAGTTTTAATTAATATTTCAAAGACTGTTTGTTATAATCTAATAATAATGATCAAGTAGAAAATTCAAAATAGTTTCAGTATTTAGTATTTTGACTTTCTCAAAAATGCTAACATTTATTTAGATTTATTTACATTCTATTCTATGATATTTATTAATATTTATTTACTTGGTAATATTATGACATTTAAAAATTTATTTCCAGAAAAAAATATTTAAACGTGTATGTGATATATATCTATTAAGATGTGAAATCTTCACTTTCATATAAAACTAGATAAACTGAATTTAATAGAATAGAAGTTGGGAAAGGAGTCTTAAACACATGGGCACTGGGGAAAATTTCCTGAACAAAAGACCAATAGCTTCTAAGATTGACAATCAACAAAGGAGACCTCATAAAATCACAAAGCTTCTATTAAGCAACGGATACTGTCAACAAGACAAAATGGCAACCAATGGATTGGGAAAAGATATTTACCAATCCTACACCTGATAGAGGGATAATATCCAATATATATAAAGAACTCAAGAAGTTAGACTCCAGAGAATCAAATAACCCTATTAAAAATGGGGGACAGAGTTAAACAAAGAATTCTTAACTGAGGAATATTGAATGATCAAGAAGATTCTAAAGAAATTTTTTTTAGAACATTTAGTCATCAGGGAAATGGAAATCAAAACAACTCTGAGAGCCCACCACACTCCAGTCAGAATGACTAAGAACAAAAATTCAGATAACAGCAAATGCTTGCAAGGATGTGGAGAAAGTGGAACACTCCTCCAGTGTTGGTGGGGTTGTAAACTGGTACAACCACTGTGGAAATCAGCCTGGAGATTCCTCATAAAATTGGACATAGTATTACCTGAAGACCCAGCTATACCACTCTTGGTCATATACTCGAAAGATGGTCCAACATCTAACAAGGATCCATGCTCCACTATGTTCATAGCAGCCTTGTTGTAATAGACAGTTGTGTAATTCCCCAGTGTAGAGGAGTGTCAGGGTGGGCAGGTGGGAGCCATTGGGTGGGTGTGTTGAGGAGCATCCTCATAAAAGCAGGCAGAGGGGGGATGAAATAGGAAGTTCCAGGGGAAAAACAGGAAAGGGGATAACATTTGAAATGCAAATAAAGAAAATATCCAAGAAAAAAAAGGTCAATAATATTTAAGAGTATACTTGTTAAAACCATGATTCCATATTTCCAACTATCCTCATGTTAATTTTTTCAAGTTTAACAGGTATTAGTAATTTATTTTTAAGTTTTGAACAAATTGAATGAAGCATACTGATGTTTTTGAATATTTATACTAATTTTACCATAACATAGTTTTTGTATAATTTACTAAATAATCCACTCTCCTTAGTATTAAATGTTACTATAAAATAGCAATAAAACACAAGTTTTGCATTTCACCAGATTTAGAAAGGAAACATAATATGTAATTATTATGTTTATCTTCCTAGATCTATGAAAGTGGTATCAATACAAGTTACAAGCATCCTAAGGAGATGGTTGTTTATAGGATTTGTACAAATTTTTAAGAGGACATGAACTGGGGTGTCTCTGACAAAGGTATTCTCAGTATAAAGGAGGAAGAAGTTGAAAAGGAGGAAATGACAATGAAGTCGTGAAAAAATGATACAAAGATGCAGAAGTTTGGTTTTTTGTTTTTTGGTTTTTATTTTTTTATTTTTTGGGTTTTTTTTTGTTTTTTTTAGAATCAGCAGAAGTTCAATGAGGAGCAGAAAAGGATGAAATAAAAGAATGACTACATAAAGTATGATAATGATAGTATGGGTTTGATGAGACCTAGTGTATGCAGTCAATATTGTGTAGAGCAGCAGCCCAGATGAGCAAGAACTTGAATACCCAGGGATGGGTCTGTAATGTATAAAACTAGGAGGTCAACTTCTGTGGGAGAGATGGGATGAGAACATACCCAACAAGTGACTAACAGTCCTACTGTCTGCTGTTGTCTGGAATATGGGTACAGGATGAAATTCAAGTTTGCAGAAGTTCATGGATGTTCAATAGTGCTACTGTTCAGGTTGGTGTGCACAGCAGTGTGCCTGTCCCTAAGAAACCTTGTTAAACATACAGCATTCTGTGGCCCTGTTTAGACTTTATATCCTAGGAAAATATTTTACAGCATCTTTAAGATGATCTCATGCTTTTAGAAGTGTGCTATGAAAGTATAGCCCATAGGAGAATCAGATATTTGAGACATTTGGGTATTGTACAGTAACAGTTACCGACTTGACCCACTAGCAAAGAAACAGGATTCCTGAACAAACTTGTCCCTGTAATTATAAGAAAGCATCTAAAAATTTTTTTCAGGCAAAACGAGACTATAGGCTTAACAATTTTGAACATCAAATTCTAGCTTATAAGAGCTTCTTAGATTAAGAAGCCTGCCAAGGATGCTTGCTGTCTCACTAATGTGAAAATCCTGAGCATTCACAGAGTAGGTAGGACTTGGTAATTACTGAAGTATTAATTCTACAGAGCTTTGTTGAAAAAATTGTCTTTCTGAGCTGTAATTTTGGCTCCAAGAAGTTGCATTTCAACCCATAAAAATCAAAACTTTTACAAGGAGAGTCGAAATAGCTACTGGTAAATATTCTCCTGTCTTGTCCTTGGTATTTGGTTTGGTGAGTTAAGTTGTGGTGGCTACATACCATGTAAAGCAGCTATGAATCATGAACATAATGTCAATTAGCAATCCGGCCTCACCTTTTTGGCAAAGTCTGGCTTTTAAAAGCTCCCTCTCTGTGTTCTTTTGATCCAATTCCATCTGCACTGCCAACTCTAAAATTGAATCCCTTTATTAAATGAGACCAGGCAAAGCCAATCAGGGCCGGTCAGATGCCAACTGGTTACAATAGCTCCTTCTAATGATGAAATATAACCCATGTTAAAGTTGGAACCAAAACAAACAAACAAATTCCAGCAGATTGGAAGACACACAGGCTCACTGGGGATACTAGATGTCCAAGAAGTATTTTCTAATGGATGAAATGTGATTGAGAATGAAGATAAACTTCAAAAACTGTGTGATTTCTTTTCTCTGAAAATAAGTGTGTCGTATACTCCAAGAGCCCACATTACACACCTAAACTCCTTTAGTGAATCCCACAGTAGTTAATTATGTTCACTGTAGAGACATGATGCTTGGAAGTAGGCCTCTTCTCAACAGTTGTGGTTTTTACCCAGGTAACTGTCTAAGACCACAATAACCACATTCACCTTTGCTCAAACCCCCTTATTTTACATAGTAATTTATCATTACCTTTCCCCTATGAAAAGAATTCTTTAAGAAGATACCCTACTTTTTAAAAATGTGTAACCTTTTAAAAGACTTTTCTGTCACCTCAAATGAACAGAACCAAAGAACAATTCTCATTGTCAGAACATACAGAATTGGGTTAATATTAGTTGTATTTAGGCAGTCATTTTACTACATAGAAACTCGCCATGATCTTTTACAAGTTGACTTGGAATGATGGGCAGCCATATTGTATATCAAATTACTTAGTTCAATTAGGCTCACCATATCTCAGTCATAGGGGTAGGAAGGTTGAGAAAGAGCAAGGACTAATTTATGCCACTGAGTTTTCACAGTGCTGTTAACTAACAAGGATTTGCTTCAACTGCTCAACCACACAATGGAGTACACATAAAGAACTGAATGTGACCTGTTTCAGGGTATTGTTTTACTAAGGAAAAGACAAGATAAGTTTCAAGAAAGAATCACAGAAGGTAGCTCTAAAAACTAGTCAACCATAGGATTGAAAACACATGAGCAGTTTAGTGCCTAAACAGTGAGCAGCATGTTTGCAGTGCTTCCTTGCACTCTGTGCCCTGTTTTTACCTATGGTTGTTCATTTGATCTTCTCAGTATTATGGGGAAAAGGTGGAGAAAATTAGAATTCTATCATACTTATTGAGGTGTAGATAAGTTTCATGTTTTGTCTAGGCCAACACAAATATAATCATAACTCAGTTTAAGACCATGACACCCAAGTATCTGTTGCCTTTTCCTTTCGAGAATACTACCTGGAAATATTGTACTGTTCTCCACATACACGCACCAAGACTCACTTCAGCCTTCCATAGGTACCTTCAACTACAGCATTGTCAACACAAAATTCAGTGGTTTCAGCATAGCCATTAATGTTCCACTGGGATGGGGGGAAATGTTTTGACTTGAGATCACATTTTCTGTCTCCCCATTGAAGTTCAATTTAGTTGTACATGCTGATTTTCAACTTACTTAAATCCCAACTAATACAAGGAATTTGAGGGGTAATAGTAATGACTTAAAGAAGAGGTTCTAGACACATGACCTAGGAAAAAACTGACAGTAAGATTGGAGAAATTGCCTATCCCATTGGCAGTCACCCTAGGGTGACATTTTCTTTTTATTCTAAAGCAGATTTGCCTACCTACATAGTAGTTTTCAGCCTTGACATTTGCATGTAGGTAAGAAATCCCTGAAATAAAAATGATAAAGGAAGAAAGTTGATGCCGTGGCCCACCACTGTCCTCTATACACTGCCATGAATGAGGATAGGCCTAGAGTTTCCAAAGAGTCATGCACAACTAAAAACCAGCAAGAAAAATCTGGGACAAGCATTTGGAATCTGCACAGCACCTTCCTTCCACATTGTTCTTCATCCATATTTAGATATGTTTCATCTGCTTTCTCTAAACACTTCCCCCCGAAGCACAGGAAAATTCAGTGAGATTACAGAGACTGTGGTTATTATTCTGTCCTGTCTGTTTAATCATTTCACCATGTAAATACCTGCATTTTATTTGTAAATGGAGTCTCAAGAGATGATAGAGCGAAGGCAGGTAATTTTCTTAAAGAGAAACAAGTAGCATAAGTAGAATCCTGACAGAGCAGAAAGCAGAGCTGTCAGAAGCCATATGCTTGTATTTTCAGAGCAGGGTGTAGCAATCCAGGAGGGAAGGACTCTAAATAAATAAATGAAGCACCACTTGTGACAGGCAAAAGCTTGTGTTGTTTTACCTATTGAGCAAACACCGAGACTCCAATAGTCTTTGGCAGGAATGTCACAGGGCAAAGCCAAGTCTGAGAACCCTGTTGTTTGTGTAGTGATCCAATCCCTTTCCTGAATGTCTTTACATATAAGAGACAGAACCTAACAATGGAATATTAACTGATTTGAATGGAAGAGCCTGTCTGTATGTAGACGCTGCTGGCAAAACACATCCCAGTCGTTATTCGCATATTTCCTCAGCTCTTCATCAAAAGGAGAAACGATAGATGGACCATAGACGTGTTTTCATCTCTGTGACCAATAATAGATATGAACAACACAAGGGTGCTCCGAATCTATATAATTGACATTGTCATAATAAATGCATCTGGACATTTTCCCCATTACTAAGTTCCAAACCCACACCCTGCAGCTGTAATGAAATCATCAGCATGTTCAGAAAAATCTGTTTCAAGTGTTGGAAGTCACAGACAGAAGGAATTGAGGAGGGGATCATTCTTTTCTACTTTCCCAAAATGCTAGGTTTGGACTTGGCTGCCAACCTTTAATAAAAAATAGTAAAAGCTTTCAAGCAACTCCAAGAACATAACATGGTTTAAAAGCCTTCAAGATGGAATATAGAAAGTTTCTACTAATTGTCTTTAGATATGTAAATAACAATCACATATGTGTTTTTATTTGGATCAGAATGAAATATAAAGTGTCTGTAAAGTTCATTATTGGTAATAATTGCAGTTTGTGAATAGGCAAATCGAATCATTTGTGTCCACATTTTTCAACATAGCCATGATCACATCTAGTTACTGCTTTCAACACTGCCTTCCATTTCAAAGTACTGACATAAAAATGTTCACATAGAAAAGCATGTCTGAGGATTGGTTTACCCACAATGAAAAGAAAAATCTGGTACATTGCCATTCAGTTCACTTCAGGCAAAAGCTCTCAGCTTCTCTGCCCAGATGCCAAATAGCACAAATCAGGACTTGCTTGAAGAACATTCCTCATCAACAGGATCATGCTTCAGTGCAGTGGCATCTGACCCCATCTATTCTGCTACTCCCAGGAAGAATAGCTACGGAGCTTCAGCCTGACACGGCACAGGCAGAGAAGCAGAATTGTTGGCTACATCAACAGGAGCACTTGCCAGGGCAAACCACAGCTGTCATGGTTTAGATGTGAAATGCCTCCATGAAGAACACCAATAGACATGCTAACATGGAATGGGGAAACATCAAGTATACCCATCTGTAGACAAAATGAAAATGCTTACAACCAACCAAGGTATCAGAAAGGAGGAAAATCAGTCTTCTCCAAGTGATGAGCCCCCTAATTGGTTATCTAATACCAAGTGGTCAGCCCTGAAGTCAGAGACATACCAGTAACACAAGACTAACTAATCAAGTTGTACTTAGATATTAAGGTGTGTGTGTGTGTGTGTGTGTGTGTGTGTATGTGTAAAACAATAATTATTAAAGGGAAAGAGGCCATAATTTCAAGTAGTTAGTATATACAGGAAGGATTAGAGAAAAGAAAGAGGAAAATGTATAATTATACTATTATTTCTAAAACAAATAATAATAATAATAATAATAATAATAATAATAATAATAATAATAATAAATAATGTCTCCCCTTAAATCATGTGTTTAAATACTTGACCCCTATCAATCCCATTTTGAGACATTGTGGAACCTTAGGAAGTAGACCCTAGCTAAATACTTTGATATTATCATCTAGACTCAGTTACAGCCTGGTATCATTGATGGGCAGACAGTCACAGTTCTTCCACCAAAGGCACAATTTGTTATTTCAACCATTCTTTCCTCACCATGAAGGATGACACCCTCAAAACACAGCCTAAAACAACCCTTCTTTCCTTAAGTTGCCTTTTCTCAGGCATTTTAGCCAGGCAGTGGGAAACTCTAGTAGCTGAATCTGGGGCTGGAGGGTTGCCTCTTCTTGTTGCACTCACAAAGAACAGGGGTTCAATTCCACTGTTCACATGGCAGCTCACTACCATCTGTAAGCCTTCTAGGGGCACCAGAGGTACAAGTACATAAACATACATGCAGGAAAATCACACACACACACACACACACACACACACACACACACACACACACAATAAAAAGAGAAATGAGTAAAAGAAGAGCTAAACCTTCAAACGCCTTTATGTGCATATGTGCAGGGCTAATCATGGAAATGATAAAAGAAGCAGAAGAAGAGTCTTGGGTTCACCAAGAGTTCATTAATGTCATGTAGCTAGAAATACAGGGTTAACAAAACTAGCTCAGAATTACAGCTGCTGAGAATTTAACTGGTAGGTAGAGTATGCTAAGAAACATAGTCTTGTTTCCCTAGAGTTAGCATCTATTCTACACAACTTGCAGATTGAAGCAGAAACTCTTATGAATCAATGATGTCTAATAATGACCATGCAGAGACTTACTCCAAACTGTAAAGTAAATACAAAACAACCTCTGGATTTTGTACTTAGAATTAAAAAAAAAATCCACAAAATATATGACAACTGACTTAACTCTGATTACATGATAAAACTCTGTTTTAGATATATTGGGTTATACAACATGCACTTATAATATATGGCTATTATATTTCATATGTTTCTTGATTTGATAAAGCTTCTAAGTGTTGATAGCTAATTTTCATGCATAAAATATCAAATCATATTTACTTTCAGTCACACTGAATATAATTACATTTCTGTTAAATAATAAATTATTTCACTATTTGCATCCGCTTCAAGACATAAAAAGCACTGGAAGATTGTGGAAAGAGGTAGAAAAAATATATAATACATGGGGATTATGAAATATTGTCTTTGAGTATGTATGGCCATTGCACTCAAAATAGCCACTGTGGTTGCCTATATAGAAACTGTATATAACTAGGCCTGTCAAAATAACATAGACTGAGGACTGAACTGTGGGACCTGCCCCTCTTCAGGGAACTGGTGCCAAAGATGGCTGCTGGGGAAGGAGGAGTCATTATGACACAGTCAACAAGATAAAAACAAAACAAGATAGAAAAAATATGAGGGTACCAAATATAAGTACCAATCAATATAATTCAAGAACATAAAGATTACAGTCATTGACTGTGTCATTGATCTTAGGATTTCATGGCTCAGTGTCCTTTCATATCAACATATCAATATTCACATGCTATTTATTTTGTGTAGAATTCATTTTTGGTATTGTTGAAAGAATGTGCTGTTTAAATGCAGGAAGCTTTGGTGCTTAATATTCATTTGGTTGGCCTGGTTCAGTATAAGCTGAAACATTAATTGTGGCACAATGCATTCCATACTAGCCTATCAGTAAATGGACTGGGAGAAAAGACTCGGTACCCAATCTAGATGCCTGTGAGTGTAATTCTACCAGTACTGCTGAGAAATCACAAAACAAACTATAATCAAACCATTATTTGGTCTTTCCTTTTTTTTTTTAACGACTTTATTTTGCAAAACAAAGATAAATGTACAGATTTTAAACATTTTTTGCTTAAAATTATACATTTTTGTCAGTACTGTTTTTTCAGACATTAAAATAAATTTTACATAAAACCATGTGAATATATTTTTTAGTCAGTACTTGATTTTTTTCAAGGGCTTGACAGTATGCATTGAAAACCTACTAGTTATAATAAGCGTAAAGTACATGTAAAACAAAACGCAACATGGAAATAGTCAAAGTCTTCTTGTTTTGTGAATATATGTATATTTTTTGTTTTCTTTATTTCTTGGACTTCATACAGTCTGTGGGTTGTTTCTGGGGGAGTGCAAGCCTCTGGGGTTAGCATCCCACTATCAGTGACTGCATATTATGTCTGTTCTTTTGTGACTGGGTTATCTCACTCAGGATGATCTTCTCTAGATGCAGCCATTTTCTTAAGAATTTGGTTAAGTCATTGTTTCTGGTGGCTGAGTAGTATTCCATTGTGTATATGTACCACAATTTTTGTATCCATTCGTCTTCTGAAGGACATCTGGGATCCTTCCAGCTTCTGGCTATTATAAATAGAGCCGCTATGAACATTGTGGTGCATATATCTTTGTTGTGTATTAAAGTGTCTCTGGGGTATATGCCCAGAAGTGGAATAGCTGGGTCTTCAGGTAGTACTATATCCAATTTTCTGAGGTATCGCCAGACAGATTTCCAGAGTGGTTGTATTAGCTTGCAACCCCACCAACAGTGGAGAAGTGTTTTGGTCTTTCCTTTTAATAAGACAATTGTTTCCCCCAGAGTAGAATATTGTGCTAATTCTGATTATCAGTTGAATGAAAAAGTTGACACTATAATTGAGATTAGGAAAATAGGGAGAGGTTCTCTCTCCTACTGAGTTCTGCAAGATACCAAAAGTCTCTGACTCATATGTAATAATGTTGAGAACACAAAAACATATCAACCAATTTTTTCAGATATGTAACTCAAGAAAGAATTTGCATATCATTTAGTTTCAAGTATTAAAGAAGCTCAAAACTGGCATTTCTACGTGTTAAAGGGAACTGAAAAATATCTTTTGAAAGTATGAAGCTTATTTGGTTTCTGGTTTATCTGACCAATTCCAGGAACCATCATGGTAATATACCTGACTTCTTAATGGTATAAATGCTGCTTACAAAGGCTGCCATTACAGGCAGTACTGTAAGTATTATAAAGAACTCTTAAAGGGAAGAAGATCAGCCAGAGAGATGGCTCAGAGGTTAAGAGCATTTGCTGGTTTTCCAGAGGGTCTGAGTTCAATTTGAAGCACCCATATTAAGTGACTTCACAGTCACTTATGACTCTGGCTTCTGGGTAATCTAACATCTTCTAGCTTTGACACAAAGACACCCAGACAGACAGACAGACAGACAGACAAACACACACACACACACACACACACACAAATAGCATACACAGGGACATACAAACAAATGAAAATAACTCTAAAATATTTATTAAATATGAATAAAGTGCACAAGATAATGTTCATAGGTGGCTTGTAGATATCGCACAGTTTACACAAACAATGGGCATATATGCATGTTTTGTATCTGTTCTCAGATCAATTTCTCACAAATAGAGTGACTACATGGTTATTAATATTCAGACAGAAAGTGACACTTATAAATTTTCAGTCCCATGGACTAAAAATCATAGAATATAATTTCCACCTAGACTATGCAAAGAAATATTCTGAATATCACTTTTAAGTGGATCTTGGATTTCTTTAATTAAACTGGGTGAATTGTAGTTCCCAAAGAGTGACAATAACTTCAAGACATAAGGCAAGCAACAAGTCATTGGTCTTCTTACCTTACCAAAGTATGCTGACATTTGTTTACTTGTTTTATTATTTACTATTTTAATTTTAAGTTAAATATTATCATACAATGCCCCCTTTTCTTTCTCCCTTTAGATGAAGTCATTATAGAAAACAACAATGGGTAAAAAGAGGCAGAGAGCAACTGACTGCATGGTCTAACCCCACCTGACTCACTGCAATACGGCTCCTATCACTGAGGCTCAGGGACATCACAGAGGAGGGGAACAGAAAGATTTTAAGAGTCAGAGGAACTGACTTTATACAAGGAAACTACACATATAAAGCCTCACCAAGGAGACTGCTTAGACAAGACCCGAGTGAGAAAGACACTAACAGACATGCTAACATGGAAAGGGGAAAATATAAGGCGACTAAACTTTAGACAAGGAACTTGAGCATCTAAGAAACAGGCTACCCTGAGGAAGAGCCATGCAGTGGGTTATTCAATACCAAGTGTTTCCACCTCTCTGTTGAAAGCCAGCCTGTATATTCATAGAACATTAAAACCAAGCATGAGTGAGATAACCCAGTCACAAAAGAACTGACATAATATGCAGTCACTGATAGTGGGATGCTAACCCAAGAGGCTCGGACTGTCCCAGAAACAACTCACAGACTGTGTGAAGCTCAAGAAAAAAAAAACAAAACAAAACAAAACAAAACAAAAAAACAGTCATGCTAAATCCTTACACACCAAGAACATGTTGACTAATTCCGGGTTACACCCTGTTTTACATGTACTTTTAGCTCATTGTAAATAGTAAGACCTTAATGCAGAGTATCAAACCTTAAAAAAAAAGAAAAAAAAAAGCCAAGCACTGACACTATTGTATTTGTGTACATTTATGCAAAAATGTTTAAAATTTTTTTTCTTTTATCTTTGTTTTTTAAAATATAGTTAAAAAAATAAAACCAAGCATGAAATGAGGCATGAGATAAAGTGTTTGCATTCCCAGCTCTTGACTTTCAATAAATCATGTACATTCTCCCTAGAGTACCCAGATTACCTATTGCTTGAATTTGTGAAGTAGGATTAGAATACAGGAAGAAGAATTAGGAATCAGATGGGTAGCAACATATAGCCATTAATTTGGAAGAGGTGAACATGGGGATACATTGCCAAGTAAATGACTTCCGAGAGACTTAAGGTGATTGTTGGGACAGGCCTCACTAGAACTATACTGTACATATTCCTGCATTGGCATCTTCTCCTTCATGCATGAATGCATTAGTCGCTTTTCTTGTTGCTATGACAAAATATCTAACAGAAACAAATGAAGGGAGCATTCATTTGTCTCCAAACTGAAAGTATGGTCTATGAGTGGAAGGAGGGAAAAGCAGGCAGAAAGGAAGGCTATGGCTGAAGCACATCATGGCTCATCGGGAAGTAAAGACCAGTGAAAGCTATCACTCACCCATCTTTCTCCTTTTTACTCATTTTAGGCTCTATTCCATGAAAAACTTTGTCCACAATCAGAGAGGATCTTCCCTCCTCAATTAATTGTTTCTGTAAAACATCTTGTAGGCATGCCAAATGTTGTATCTCCTAGGGGAATCTAATTCAAGTCAATTAGATAATAAAGATTAAACATAGTATTTTAAATGATACTGGTTTATATAAATTTCTGTGCATATATAATTAGCAAATGATGAAAAATGTGGTACAAAAGAATTAAATACAAATACCATTGAAACTCAAAACTGAAATCTCAATAAAATATGTCAGACTTCTCAGGGTTTCTGTACATTCCCATTGAGTAGTGCAATAACAAACAAACTAGGCATTAGATCTTATATCTCAGTGCCAGAAATATAACCCTGATAAAAGAAAAACATCCACTAATTAATGCCAATCAATTACAAAAATGCATTAGACTTATTTCATAATTATAAAAGTTTGTTGTAAAATCGTTTGAATAATAAAATCTATGTGGATTGTCATTAATTTCCAAAACTCTGCTTAACTCAGATGTACAAAATAAGCATAGAATAGACATCAGACATCAGAAGGTCAAAGACATCTACCCTACCCAGCTCAAAAATAAAACTGGAATGGTGAAGAACAATAAATTCCACTCAGATATAAACATTTTTAAAAAGTATGGTCCTTTTCTGGTTATTCATTAAATAAATAAATAAGGAAAAATTAACACTCAAGTTTTAAGTAGGTCTTGAAGACAAGATCCATCGGGAGCTTCTTTATTAGTGACAAGGATGAAGCAAAAATTCTCTGTTCCAACTTGACATTGGCTGGACACAGCAATAACTTAGAGAGAGCTGTCAGCTAAAAGTACGAGCTCACAGCATGCATAGAGGAAAGAGTCCCAGGATGCATCTGTAAACACGCAGGCTACATCAGTTTTTCTTCTTCTAAAAGCAGAAACACAGACACAGCTCTTTTTACAGAAACATGTACACAGCTTCCCCTTTCAACATATCCTCTCTGTTTTATACTTATAAACTTACTAAGAGATCAATCTAAATATAAATGATGATAAACTTGAAACAAAATAATTATCAAAAATGACAGAATACTTAGAAATTGTATGTTCTGGCTCCCAAATGCCTCCCTAAATCGCCTTAATTAGCATGTATATTATTCCTGTGGTGTGCAGGGAGGGAGTTCTGATTTATTACATTCAAACTAAGGTCTTTGAGAAGGAGTCTAAAGCTGACCTGAGACTAGACTGGTAACTATATATTCTCTGTAATCCTCCTATCTCCATTCCCCATTCATCTGTGGTCATAGCCCCATGTGACTCTGCGTAAATTTATACATATATACCAGAAGTTTGAACTCAGGGTCTTCTGTCCTCTGGCTCATACATAAATTCTACTTTAGCATTTTGATGGACTGTATATGTCTCTATGTCTTTTCTGGTTTCAATAATAAAAATACTTAAATTATGCACACATACATTACATTTATGTGTGTGTATAGATATCATCCTTGTATTTCTTCATTTTATTCTTTTCTTGAGGTCTATTATCTCAAATTCAAGAGGGCAGAGAGAGGCATGCAGAGAGAGGTAGAAACAAGAGAATGTACTACCCAACGATCTAAGACATTCTTTTGGAATGGAGGTTGCCTCAGACCCCTGATTCCAGCATAGTAGAGACGCTTGCAGGATTTTCCTTTCTTAGTTTCTTCCATCTGAAGAGTGGAGCAGGGATCGAACATAATATCAAAAATTGTGTCTCACTGAATGGGAAAGAATATGAGAGCTGATATCAACAAAGCATCCCCTCTAGAAACAACATCTAAGGTCTGGTATTGCATCAGGGAAGAAAAAGAAGTCAGATAAAGCAAGGAAAAAAATGTGTGAGGAAACTGTAAGCAGCTAGAGGAAAAGCCAAAGAATCTGCCATCTGATCTACTAGACAACCACATAAGTAGGTTTTCCTCTAACTTCTGTATTAGTGCAGTTAGTTAAGAATGTCATACGTTACACAGTATCTCCAGGATGGTCAGAAAACTGAACCTGGGAACATCACAGCTAGGACAGAGTCTCCATCTATCAGGAACTATCATCCCAAAAGACTGAGAATTACAGTTAGCCTCTGTTGAATTGTGGAAAAAAGGAGTTCCAAGTAAATACTTGCTTTTTCGGGTTTCACATGAGACAAATATACAATAGCTACTTTCCTGTATGGTTTAACATGATATTCTCTAGTTCCATCTATTTTCTCTAAAGTACCAATAATTTACTCTTCTTTATAGTTTAATAATATTTCATTATGCAATGTTTTCCATCTTGTACATGGGCTCTTTGTGTTATCTCCTTGGATCTTTTATAGGCAGCAGCTAATGTTAACACATTTGTTGAATTTCCTTATATAGTCTCCATGATTACTCTCAACAGCCATCTAGACACACAACTTGCAGAAACAAGACTAGACAGACATTTTTATTTTCCCATTATCAGTGGTTAAAGGCAAGCTAGAAGAGGTTTACATGCACTGGGGATGTTACCAAATAATAATTTGTACTGTCATGCTACAGTGAGCATGGTAGAATGATGTTGCCTGTCATGTGACTCGATCAGTATGAAGCACTCAGATTTGCTCCATTGCTATATGATTTCAGATAAACTGTGTATTTCCCTGTGCTTAATTTCCCCAATCACAGAATTTCTGGTAATACATTATACCTGTCTTGTTGCATATTTGATTGGTTAACTGTTTTGATGGCTAGGGGTTTTGAGATGTTTTCATGGTTTTGTTGGGTGTTTGCATTTCTACTTTTGAGAAATATTTGTTGGCACTGGAATGGGTAATACAGCAAGAGAGAAACATAAATTAAAGTCTATCTACATAGTTTAACTAAAGACGCATGAGGAGCTACCTCCAAAGAGGTAGGCTGAATGAACCGGGTTTAAAGCACCTCAGACTATTAAACTTTACATAGTTACCAACCTAGGATTGATGGGATGGTAGAAGAAGCAATGTTAGTGAGACATTCTGGGAACATCATCTATAGTTGGTTAGTATCAGGATGAAAGAAGTGGTTTTTAAAAAGGTAAAAACTGAACTTAGAAACCTAAAGAACAACATCAGAATCCATCTTAGCTCCTCTTTCCCCTCAGTTCTCCTCCTTGTACTGTGGAGGACAGATTTTGGGCAACCAGGTCAAAAGAAGTTGGCATAGACACAGTGCAGGCTGGAAAAGTATCGGTAGACTAGGGAGGAGACAAGTGGAAGACACTCAAATAGTCTCAATATTCTACATGCTTATCACTAGGTCTCCAAAAGATAAGGTATGTGCACCTCCTTTAAGATGTGCTTAGTATTGCTTCCAAGGAGGGTAATAATTGTGTCAAGAGCATGTGGACATCATGTCTTTCTTTATGTTTCTTTTCCAGAGGAATTTTAATTTTTATAATTAGTTGTTGAGACATAAGAAGGAGTTGGAATAAGTTCAAAGAAAGTGGCTTAAGGGTTATGAACAGGTTTGAAGAGGAGGAGAGCTAGTTAAGGAAGCAGGAGCCAAGGAACAAGTCTTATGAAAAAAAAGTCATAAAACAAGGACTGTGGAGACCAGTTGGAGAGATGCAGAGATACTGGGTTTCCTTGTGCAGGGGAAGATCATTGTAATAAATCCTCTTGATTCTCGCTCTAAATACTCTTCATGTGTAATGTGTAATGTCAGCAATGGAGCAGTGCTGGAACGTTGGCAGAGAACAGCACAGTGGGAGTGACAAGCCACAAGCCATTCCTCAGTTCAGATATTCTCTGGAGTCATGTCAGGGAATATTTCTAAGGATGAAAGAATTTTAGCTTAAATAAGTAACACTTTTTATAAATTAAATTTTAAAAAGTCTCCCTTATTATGGTATCTCAGAATCTTACTAACTTAAAAGTGAGCAATAGAAAGTATCTCTAGAGCCACAAACATTTAGAATAAAACTTTTCAAAGAGAAATCCACAGATGTGAGTGACGAGTAAGGTCAGAGGAATCTAGCATCCAGCAAAGACTTTTCTCCTCTCTGAGTAACTTGACTGTATTTCCCAGTCTTCCCCACAACAATGTGGGGAAAAACTAAAATTGAAACTTGTTTAAAAAAATGATTAAAATTCAGAATACTTGTCCTTCCCTTCATAAGATTTCACTGTTTACTCTTCAGTTAGAAAATCTCCAAGTAGAACGTGAGAGGACTGTGATGTCTGAACAGCTTCTACTGGAAGCAAGTTCTGAAACTAACATGGACTCCACTCTTCCACCAGGACTTCTGTGAGAAATGAAATAGTGAACAAGCTTTAAGAATCCTCCCCAAAGACACCTTTCAAAGCTTTTGCAAAGGAAGGAAGAAAAAGCATAGACAATTTTCAGTATGATCCTAAGACTATGTCAAAGAAACTTATAAATTCCATCAGGTAATAACTAAAAATTACAGAAAGCAATTCAGTGATGTCATGAAGGTTCTTAGTTATAAGGACCACCTCACAAAGCCCACACTGCCAGTAATATTAGCTAAGTAAAGGTGAGCACGGTCCATGGCCAAAAAGAAAAAAAAAAAAAAAAAAACAAAGCAAAATAGATTATAGTCCATAAAATCAACATTAAAGGCTTCTAGTAAGAGTTTTTTCCTCAGATCCTAAGTACTCAAATTGTAGAATAATACGCTGATGTACAGATGAACTGCTGCTTGTTTTGAGAGAATGGCATTCCCTTACCGCGTGAAAACCCTGTGCCTTCTATGACATGTACATCCTCCAAAAGCCAGCTGACCACTTCAATACATTCACCACCTGTCTGCTCTAACTCTCAACTTCTTAGGGTCCCATTGTGTCCTGGATCCAAAGCAGATTTCCCACTGAGCTACAGACCTGCTGCAGGTCACCATGCAAATGGACCAAATGGACATCATTTACATTATTCAAGTCACACTCACCATTCTGGGACCGCAGGAGATACAAATGCTCATGGTATTACACTCAGGAGGTGAGAAGCTGTGGCAAGATTGACGAAATAATTATGTAAATAATGACTGACATCTGGGGAAGACTAATGGAAGAAAAAGCTGAATAACATTAAAAAGTTAATATATTTAATGTTAACCTTTGTAGCTCTCAGTAATAATTCAAATATAGGAAAATTGTTGTCGAAAGCACAGGAATATTGAAGCAGAAAAAAATGTGACAGTAAAAATATGGGAAACTGAAAGGTATTTTTCTACTAGAATATTCAAAGCAAAACACAGAGTTTTATTAATTCTGAGTGCATTATTCATTTCAAAGTAGCCTTACCTGGAAAATGTCGACTTTTGTTTTAATTATGTGTTCCTATCAAAATCAGAATCTTTAAACAAACAAACAAAAAATCTGAAGTAAGGATTGGTGCTGTCTAAAAGAAAAGCAATCACAAAGAAATCTTAGGGAGCTTTGGCTTTATTTTTTACTGAAGGACATTAAGCTAATCCTTCAAACCTCTCAGCCTTGATGTTATAGAAGCATTTATGAAGTTTCCTTCCTATATAAACATGAGGAGTTAATAATTATAACACAGGGTACAGTGAAAATGGGGGTTTGAGATTAGATGGTTTTCAGGTAAACAAAGGAGAGACCACTGCTCCTAAGAAAAAGCTATCAGTCAATCTCGATGTAAAATAACAGCTGAGATCATGAGACAAGGAGAGAGTGATCTTGATTCTTTGGGAATTCTTTCTTTTCCAAGGAAAAACACTGGACTCTAAAGAGAAACATTGGACAGGGTCTGCAGTTTAACTCTTCCATTTCCTCAAGGAGAGGTAATAAAGTTATCTATTTACCTATTTTGTCTTCAACAAGAAAATAAAAATGGCAGTTGCTGGACAGAACCATGTATTTCTCCAATCAGTTAAAATCAAGTGGTTTTCTATGGCTTAAAAGACAAAAATTGTATCTGTCACTTTCTATGTGAAATGCTAAAATATTTGTGGTATTACAGAAATACATGTTGGGATTTTTCTATGCTACAGATTGAAAACAGAGGAAATCCATCCTGGAGACAGTGAACTTAAAAAATTGTGTGGAGTTTATATGGCTCTTGGCTTTTAATAAACACTCTTTTATGAATAAATTTTTAAAAACATCAGGACATAAGTGACCCTCGATAAAGTAGCCATTCACGAATATACTTGTTTCACTGAAACTATGGACTTCAACATGCCGATGGCATGTCATTAGAATGATCCTGAAAAGTAGAAGAGCACAGGCACATGACTTATTGTGATGCCCTTAGCAAGGAGCCATATTGCAGTGAAGGCACAATGAGGATATGCTCCATTATTATTCCCCAAGCACATTACATTGTTCTGTTCTACTCGACTAGCTTGAATGCATATTGCTCCCTAGAAAGAACTTACAGTTCCCTTTACAATGCGTTTACAGTTGATTAAAGAATGGATTTGCAATTTGGAGTCTATAATTAGAGCAAAGGGTCTCTATAATTTTCGTTCCCCTCATTCACTAATGATGATGTTATGGAGATTAGCTACTATTATAAAGACCCATGGCCACTAAAATGATTACGTGAAAACATGTATTAAGGTTTAGTATTCCATTCTTTTACCACAGGAAGCCGATTATAAACAGAGTGCTATACAATGTTATGAGGCAGGAAAAATAAGATTAACAATTAACACCTTGCTTAAAAGATTAGTCCATCTCTTATGTGGTGATAGCTTGTGTTCTAATTAAAACTCTTGGAGAATTGTGTGTGGCCATGTGTGAACTGATCTGTCCTTTCCCGGGTTTCTGCTATGGGCTCCAAGATTTAGAACACATGGCTTGGTACATTCCATGATTCAGTAACAAGTCTTTTCAGGATTTCATACCAGTTTTTAGAAGTCATGTAGTACGGTTTAGGGAAAGTATCAATATAAATTTAAAGTATTTAGCTCCATTTAAAATATTTTTATTACATTTACTCAGTTTTTCTGTGTGTTTGTATAAATATGTGTCATATGCATGTATGCTGTGACACTCATGTAAAAGTCAATAATAATTTGTGGGACTTAGTCTTCCTTGCATCATGTGAATTCTGGGGTTAAATACAGTTCTCAGGCTAGAAACCTTTCATTTGCTTTTAAACAACACTGTTTTAAAATTATTTAGTTCTATATTTTTTATATATAATCTATTTTCCATTTCTTTTCTATAATAATTCCAAAATACTGCCCTTGAGTAGAAATCACTAGAATTTTAAGGAATCTTAAAACGAGCAAACAAAAAAATAACAACAACAATAAAACATCTATACTCATATCTAAAGGTATAGTCTATACACTCTTCAGTGAGCAGGAAGACTCATCCTCATCATAGAAGTTTGGGGGGAAAATATTATTTTATCTATATTATTAAATATTTTGATGCCAGAGCAATGGCTGAGAAATTAAAAACATCTTTCATAAAATCCAAATTAAATGACTAGCATGCCTCCCAAGTAGTTCACAGCCACCTCTAACCTCAGGCCAAGTGGACATGATGCGCTTGATTAACTGCACACATATTACATATATACACATCTGCATAAATAAAAGCTGAACAAATATTCTACTTTTAGAAGCCATTCTATTCTACCTAATGTCTGTGACTTTTAAAGTGCATATATAATTGACATATGAACATGTTATTGTAAAATTCATAATTAAATTAATATATTGAATGTGTACAGGGATTTTAAAGCTTGCAACTAAGTAACTCTTACATTCTCAAGTCTGTTTTCCATTCTTTTAATGCAGGTTGATGAGAGAGTGGAGAAAATTAAATTCATTCCTCCAAAAATTTGCTAAATATTCTGAGTATAATTGGTAGATGATGTCAAAGAGACAGCACTGTGTGGAAAATAATGAAAGAAATGTTACAAGTCACATATGCCAGGTACGTGAGGCTTGGCTACAAAAATTAGGTATTAAAGAAGGGTAAATTTTATCTGAGATTCACTATGAACTCTTAAAACAGATTATTCAACATAATGCCATGTAATAAGAAAGGGCAAGGTCACCAGAAAGAGCAGAGGAAACACTTGTATGAGTCTAAGTCACAGACTATGGCTGATTCTACATAGTCCCATGATACCTTACTGCTCAGTAGTCGCCTGTCCAGTGAACATTTAAAAATATGAGAATACACGACTGTACTTCTTGACAGTGTCTGTCTTAACTTTAGGAGTTTTGCAGAATTTATGGCTTTTTTATTTGAAATTTAAGACATACTGAAGAAAAAAATGAGATCTAGGAAGCAAAGAATGCAAAAGCTCAGGTATTGATGATGTCTGTAGACATAAAAATATGTACATGTGTCCACTAATCCTGAAAAAAGATTTGACAAGGCTTTGGCCTACTACAAGAAAAGCACTTGAATGCAACACATGTGAACATGAACACAGCACACATATGAGCATATACACCTTCAAGAATTATACACAGGAACACACACATAACTACTTTTCTCTGTAATTGAGACAGAGATTTTTATATATGAGAATTCTTTATAGAATAATTAGAATTAGTATAACCAAAGGTTAGGAAATGGAGAGTGGTTAAAAGAACTTCAGCTTTCAGGAAATCTAGGTTCAACTCCTAGCATCCACATGGCAGTTTACAACCACATGTAAATACAGTTTTAGGGCATCTGATGCCTTCTTCTAACTTCCATAGGTTTTATATATATATATATATATATATATATATATATATATATATATATGTATGTATGTATGTATGTATGTATGTATGTATGTATGTATGTATGTATATATGCAGGCAAAAATAGCCTACACATAAAAATGAAATAAATCTAAAAAATTAAAAATAATAGCATAACAGAATTTATTTCTTTATCATTTCTATACATTTTCAAAAATATTCTGCATAGCATTTTGTCAGGAATTTGAAAATTGCGTATGTTAGGCGTATTAAAGCTGAGATAATGAATAGTTGATGGGGAACATAATGAAAGGAATTAAAATAGATTTGTATTTAAAGAGATCTCAAATCTAAGAAAAAATATTAAGAGAGCTTATAAAATGATGGTAAGGTTGGAAATATAATTTTAAAATGTATTTATCATTGACGGAAGAAGAATTCCAGGGATATTGTAGACAAGGGTCTATAGGACTGCCAGGGTTTCAAAGACAGACATATTAAAGATGAAAAGTGTGAGCGCTGCAATGCCTAAATAAACAAACAGTACTTTTAAAGATTGTCAAGGAAAAACAAATGTGTGTAAACAAACTCTTCATAACTGTAAAATAAATGCTGCAGATAAATCATTAGCTCTTTTACAAAGATACCAGTACCCAAATCTCCATCACACACCAGTCTCATTCATCATGAAGGGGTCATGAGCATGGGAACTAATGTAGAGGTTTCTTAAAAAAAAATGTGAACTAATGAAAGTCTAGATTAATACAGTATTAAGTTCAGGGCACAAAGTAGGGATGGGCAGAAAGACGCAGGTAGAGAGAAGTATCAACAACTGAAGAGATCAGTTTTATGTACAGATTAGAGGAAATGGATCCAGGCAATGTTGCTGTTTTTCACAGAGGGCAAAGCTAATGAGGGATTAAGGGCCACAGGCATTGTACTCTTTAAATCATCCTCATGTTTTTCTGACAGAGACATAGGAGAAAGAATTGATCTTTGGGTTGCTTTCAGATTAAGTTGGAGTTTAGACAATAAGGAAGCAACTTTAAAATAAGTCTGATTTTTTAAAGACAGTCATGCTTTAGGTGATACCGCACAAACAGAGTAGACAGACAATTTGGTGAAAAAGAAAGAAGGGAGCCATGTTAAATGACATTATCATCTGATTTTGGGGATTCACATTCTTGGCTTTAAATAATTTTATTATGGCACTAATTAACAATCAAAATAGAGAATTGAGGATCTGCTTTCCAAAACAGAAGATGTCCAAGTTCCTGAGTCTCACGCATAGAACTGGCTCTCTGTTCACCACTTATCTGAGCCTAGGTCCCTTGCATATGTCTGCTATCTAAAGTGTTGCTGACCTCCATCTAGCTCCCAGAAAACACCTTTTTTTCTTTGTCCTCCATTATTCTCCCCCATGAAGCTGTTGAGATTTAGAGCTAGCCTATCCTGGGCTTCTCTTTTAAACTCTAAAAAAATGTCTTTGAATTGGAAAATAAATAAAAATTGATATAGAGATATAATATGTATCAGTACTACTCTCTCTCTCTCTCTCTCTCTCTCTCTCTCTCTCTCTCTCTCTCTCTCTCTCTCTCTCTCTCTCTACCATACCACACAAGAGATGAGAAAATAAAGTAGTGGACCGGAAGTTTCCTCCCTGATGGTTGCAATGCTTAAGGGTGCTAAACAAGATGCTGGAAAAAAGATCATACCCAGGTATGAAGCATAAAAACTTCGGTGTTACTCAGGGAAGATGTGCCCACTGTTGCAGTAATAGAATGTCACATGTTGTAGGACTAACAAAACACTCTCTTATTCGATATTAGGCCTGCTCCATAAGAGAGAATCCATCACCCATACCATAAATCCAGATTTTTTTAAAAAATGTGTCTGGGGATGTTAATTTTCCTTAGGGTAGAACTTATAGCTCCTCTAAGACACAGGGAGTATGGAAACAAAGGAAATAGGAGAAATGTAAGAGTTGGACATGAAAACTGTGAAGGGCTGTTTTCAAGGGATAACACAGGAATTGCAAAGAAGATCTTACAGTAGCTGCTCTTGCATCCACTGAGGCTGGACTTGCATCCACTGAGGCTGGACTTGCATCCTCTGAGCCTGGACTTGCATCCACTGAGGCTGGACTTGCATCCACTGAGGCTGGACTTGCATCCTCTGAGCCTGGACTTGCATCCACTGAGGCTGGACTTTCATCCTCTGAGCCTGGACTTGCATCCACTGAGCTGAACTTGCATCCACTGCTAAGAACTGGGCCTGTCAACACTTAGTGATTAAAAAGAGGCCCACAAAACCCTATTCTTACCTCTTGTACTATTACTTATTAGAATAATTCTAAAAGTAGGGGTTCACAGAATACCCAACAGTGAACTGACCAGCCTTCAATGGACAGATACAAATCCAAGGTCAAAAACATGACTCCCACTAAAATCAGTGGTTCCGGAAATTAAAAGACATAGATGTGGGAAAGGGACTTGCAGAGAGGAGGAGAAGAATGAGGGTGAGGAGAACCATGAAAGCAGGTGGCATTAGGGTAATCAGAATGTGCTATATACATGTATGGAATTTACAAAGTACAAATTGAGTCAATGCAAAGTGATTTTATATGCGTGCATATGTGTGCACGTATATGTGTGTGTGCATGTGTGTGCATGTGAATGTGTATGTGTGTTTAAGTGTATTTCATTGCAGAGCAAAAGTTTTCTATTATTATGAAGGAATATGAGGTTTGGTTCCATGGAGCCCCACAATGCTAGTAGACTGCACTCCCCACACTTCTTACTAATATCTGTTAAATGCCCACTTAGTTATGATAAGATATAAAAATACTTTGAGTATGAAGGTAAGAGATTGTTAAGTTTTGTTTTGTTGTTTGTTCTTTGGGTTTTTGGGGGGGTTGTTTTATTTTTGGGATAAATGAAAAAAAGTTACCTCTTCATTTGTTCCCAAGCAGAGAAGAATCACAAACATCAAGCTTGAGGTAGCTCTTGCCTAAATCTGCCTTGTTCAAAACAGTAAAATATCTGTAAACAACTCAATCTTGTGTTTCAAAAAATAAAAGGCTAAAAAACATGACAGGTTTTATTTCAGATAGTCTCATCAATACATAAAACCACCAATTTTCTCTTCCACCTACTAATTTCCTTACATGTAAAATGTATCCCAGGAAGGATGATACCTTTTTCCCCACATGCCATGCATAATTAAAGCATGCAGATCTTAGCCAAAATATAGCTAGTGGTGGAAATGTCAACAGGAAAGGCTCTTCACAGGAAATGTGACCAGGCTTGCTTATGAAGCTTGGATGGCTTAGTTTGGATCGATTTTCTGGTTATCCCTGCATATCAGTCAGGTTGGAGAGCCCTATTCTTTGTGCTGCCTATTCCTAACAACTAAAGCAAAACTTTGTCAAGGAAGAGCAAAGACTACTCAGCAGAGCGCTGCTGCCAGGAGTGTCCTCAAATCTAAGAAGCAGAGAACGAGAACGGGGCAACTCTCACTTTATATCAAAGACATGACTCCTGACTAAACGCTCCTCTCACATTCCCTGGGTTCAGAATATCTTCGCAGAAAGGATTGATAGTGCTTTGCTTTGAGATGAACAAATTTTTCTTACTGTAGATAAAAGCTGTGATTAGTTTGGTCATATGTCTTCAAACCAAGAAGATATAAATGTAGTCACAAGTAACTGTGCCTTTCACTCCCAGTTAATGATCTGCTTTTTCTCTGTGTATAGGGTGAACACAATAGTAAATTAATGACAATTTTATTAATATGTGATAATTCTGTTCATTTATTTTGTATATGCCTATAAATGTATTTATGTGTGCATTATATAGTGGTCAGAGATAAAATACTTTTAGTGTGTTCAACTTTGTAGAGAAATCTTGCAATAAACCTGAACCTCACTGGCTTTCTTGGCTAACTGTAAAGTATACCCCATGTACAGCCTCTCACTGCCCCCACCCCAGAAATGAGCACACTGGACTTTCTTCTTGTGGGTTCTAGTAAGACAATAAGTCTTTCTTCTTTTCTCCAAGCACCTTACTAAGCCATTGTCTCAGCCACCTGTTAACTAATTCTTGGCTTGAAACCAGTGATGGTTAAGATTGTTTCAGTTTTTAATAAGTTTTATTTATTGAATGATTCATATATTTTTACTATGTTTATTGATGGTGACAATATTAATTCACCTTTACCTTTTTCCAACTCCCCCCAGTTCCCACATGCATCTGTCTCCCAATCTCATGACCTCTTGTGGCTGCTGCTGTTGCTGCTGCTGCTGCTGGCTCTTACTGCTGTTGTGATGATAACTCTGAGCCTAGAAGTTCTACCATATGAACATATATATGAGTTAATCCACTGAAGCATGGTCAACACACCCATGTGGACAAAAGCATAACTCTTCCTTCTTTTAGGAACCATCAACTGACAATACCTTCTCTGATAGAGTTGACACCTCAGGGAATGTCATAGACAAGGGAATGGAACTATTTTAAAAAACAGAAAAAAAATATCTGCATAAATATTGTAGTATGACAGAAAAACTATACCAGCGAAACATCAACTACATGGCTTCCTATGCCAAAATATGAACACTAATTTCATACATGAACAGTTCACATGCCATTGTGCAAGGGAAATTTCATAGGACCCTAGCCCAATATGACAAGTAGTTAGGGACTTCTGAGGGAGAAGAATGGGTCTTTGTACGGTTGAAATCCTTAAATGGTTATTCAGTACCAAGTAGTCAGTTAGGAACATGTACATATAACCAAGAAGAAAAGAATTCAGCAGGTTGTATTGTGTGTGTGTGTGTGTGTGTGTGTGTGTGTGTGTGCGTGCGCGTGCACGCACGTATAGAGCAATAGCAATTGAAGACAAAGAGATCACGAATTGGAGAGAGGAGCTGAAGGGATATAGAAAGCTTAGAGGGAAGAGAGGAAAGAAGAAATAATAGAATATTACTTTCATTAAAAATAAAACAGAATTTTAAAAATCTTGTTTGTCATCACGACAGACTTAGGATGGCCACAGAAACACACCTCAGGGTGTATTTATAAAAAGATTTGCAGTTAGGTTTAGTAAAGACCTACTCTGAATGTAACTATCCGTATCCCACATTGTGGGATTCTAGCTGAATAAGAAAATAGAAACACTGAGAAGCGTCACTCACTCCTACCCTACCCTCGCTTTCTGATTAAACACAATTCAACCAGCTGCCATGCATGCTTGAAACTTTTCCCTGATGTGCTAGAGTTCAGCACGTAAGCTATTGTAAGTCTTCTTTCCATAAGTTACATTATCCAGTACGTGGCTGTAGCAAGGTGAGAAGTGACTGACATGGAGTCTAACTCTTGTTTTTACAAGCAATAAGCATTATTCTACTGAAGCCTTATGGACATTCAAACTCTCCCAGCCTATGGAGTCTGCAGGAAACATTGTGATGATTAAGGTATTTGGTCCTCTTCCTTGATGAAGGTATATGTAATAGCAGATCCTAGAGGCTTCATCACATGCAGGTAACCAGAGACAGCTTTCCAGAGGCTTTTGTTTGATCTGAACCTGATACTACATGGTTGTCATTTTCCTCAGAGTAAATTGTCAAGCATGATATGGTATTTCTTTCTTATCAAACAAATTGACTTCCAATTAAGTTGTAGTCTACATTTTAAATCAGTTTTCACAGTAAGTATAATTATATAGATCAGAGATTTGTCACAAATATGAACTTTCACTCTCCAGAGAACTACTATTAATATTTTGCCAATTAAATATTAGATTTACATGTTTGTAAAACCTATAATAAAAAATTTATAGTTGTAAATACACAACATAAGTTTGTTTCATTTAGTGGATTCCTGGGTGCATGTGAGTTATCTGTTGAAAACTGACACAACTTTACTTTCTTTCTATTATACATGCATATGAAGTGATATGAAAAGCTTAATAAATAATTTAGTTCAGATTCTAGACTTTTTTCCGGCTTACTTACATTGTGAGATAACTTGGATATTGGGGTTTTGAAATTCCCCAAGTAATTAGTATACAGCCATGGATAAGTCTCTATACAATGCCAAAACTCTACATGCCATACATTTACAATAAAGAATGGCACATCTGCCTCTTCTATAATGCGTAACACTTTCACAAGCTCTTACCTATTTATTCTCCATTTACTTCCTTTGTACATTTATTCTCTTCTCAATCTTAACCCTGTTATTTGGACCATATCTACATCTTCCTGCATCAAGATCATGTTACAGCCTAGCCAGTACACCGAAATCTGTATTCAGATTTGCAGTACTATTCCATAGTTGGTAGGGTAACACTCACTCTGTTAATGCTTTCAAAGTACCGATGAAATGTTTTACTTAATATTATGAGATGCCACCCCATGTTTTACTCTGAGGCCTAGATTTCTTGGAGTGTCTTTCTTATGCAAGCACAAATGGAGCCACAAACTTAGACAATATGTCAGAACTCATGCATTAAAATAGACCATAGGACAATATTATGCACTATATGGTCATCACCATCCCCAATTCAAATATGTGATGTTCAATGTTGAAGGCCAAGAAAGACCATATTTCCTCAGTAAATACCAGAATATTCATAGGGTGTCAAGAAGAAAACTTTATACCCATTTCCCATCACAGAAAATCACAATTACTTGAAAACTGGTAAAGGGAATATATTATAAAATCCAATTGGTAAGATTAGCCAACAAAATAGGTTGACCACATAAATGTACTATACCAGAGAAAGTTGACTTGAAGCAATGCACGTTATTGCTTTAAATAAAATCAAGGAGGATTACAAAAGAAAAACGAAGAAGAAGAAGAATGAAAGAAGACAGAATAAAATTTCAGAGTAAAAAATTGTTTTTAACACTCACTTTGGATAAGTAATAAAACTCACACTTCTCTTAAATGAAATTTACCATATATGGATTTTTTAAATGTAGTGACTAATGTTCATATTTCTGAAAATTATTCTTGGCATTGAACCTATTTAGATACTACCTTCGGGCCAAGAGAAACATTTACCCTCTCATGCCTTCCCAGATATTATATATAAAATACTAATAATGTAGCAATATTTTTCACTTAAATATTACCTATTCTTTAAAATACAAAGACTGTATTTAGGCTTTATTGAAATTTACTTCTCTATAATTGGAAATCTAAAAGTTACTCTTCCTGGGTAAGAAGTGATAACTTGCTTCTGTCAAATTACTCCAAATCAACAAAAACAAAGACCAACCAAGCAAACAAAAAAGAACACTGTAAGTTACTTTACACTCACAAATTAAAAGAAAACAGAATTAATTAATGTTAGAGGCTAGTCTGTATCTTCAGATGGTTGACTACCTATTTTCACCTGTATGGCTAAGAAAACATAATATTCCATATATATTGAAACAAAACTTTCTCTATGGTATAACACAAATATACATTCAAAGTTTCATTCAAGGTGTTGACATCATCCTTTACAGCACCCCATCGAGTCTGATCCTGCTTTCCTGGGGATTACCTCAGCAATAACTACCAAGATAACTTGGCTCTGGGTACTGACCCAATCTAAGTATTTCTCCTGAGAATATAGGTTGAAATATTTTAACTTCACCATGGATACATCTACTTAAGACAAATTATAAATTTCCTGAACTTGTTTGCTCAAAGAGATGTTCTACTTAAACGAAGCCTAGAGCTTGCCTGCTAACCTTAGAGAACAGTCTGTTTACACTCATCACAGTAGGTCTGTACTTAGCTACATACTGAGCAGGTGAGTACTCCAGACAGAAGTGCAATATCAAGGAGTCACAAAAACGTGAAGAAGGACTAAACATGTCACTTAAACACTGCAGTCAACAAAAATCCATTGAAAAGATAGAAACATACCAGGGTATGAAAGGATATGACTCTCATGACCATTGTTTTGTCCTATAAGTGGTTACTGACACTGGTGGCATGCTAGTTCTTTTTATCTAGGATGGGAAGACATCTCATCAACCTTTAGAAAGTTCAATATTATCTTGCCTGAATATGCTGGAAATAACTGATCAAAGGCAGATTTAAAGAATGTCAAAAAGTCACAGAATTTAAAAGAGCAAACACAGTATCAACTAACACAAATCTCAGAACTTTTTTGATTTTCTTAAAATTTTAGAACTACAAAAATCAATGTAAACAATCCATGTAATTAAATGCACTTGAAAAAAATGGACTCCTTTGTAAGAAACATAAGGACTTAATGATCTTCAAACATTAATGTCATATCTTCTACTAGCCCAATGAAAGTTTTCAGGCTTTCACTGTTTCTTGGCTGATTCCAAGTGATACCAGTCACTAAGGGGTCATTGGTCAGATTGGGAGCAGTTGCCTGTAGAACTTTTCCATGGTGTTACATTTTTGGAATATTTGTGAAAAGCCAGAATTTGATTCATATTTTGAAACAAACCTTCAGTTTAAGTTGAAGAAGAATAAGTGTGAGTAGAATATGTGAAGGTTTCAAATGTGTCTTAGACTAAGAAGGAACTCTGATCTGCCTCAAGTCCAAGAGGTTTCATACAAGCATGAATTTAGTAAATTATGAGAAAATGGACATCAGCTTTACTTTTAGCTAAATTTGTCACAAACTATATTATTTGTCTTCTAAATTATGTCCTTTTCATCACATCTTTGGTTTGTCATTGTACACAGATGAAAAAGCAAGGAATCTTGCCCAGAAAATTGGTTTATTTGAATGATGTAACAGTCTCTTAACAACAGCATATGACAAAGAAGACTAACAGACATCTTGGGGTAAAAGAAACGGGTAAGGCAAAACAAAAAAACTTTTTCTAGAAAGGCAAATCCAGGAAACACCAGCATCCCAGGGATGCATCTAGACACAGGAGTGGTAGAAGATGTGGTGTGGAAAGAGTGGCATGATAATCAGCAATTACAACTAGGGAGGAAAATAAGTTGCTCTGATACTACAAAGATTTGTGTCCTTAGGCAAAGTTGGTTTTGCTTTATTGAACATAAAATTCCATATACAATTTTTTTGAATTGTTTACTTTGTAACTTGGGCCAATTATATCTTCTTAACAGTTTCCCATGACTTAGGGAAGTTTTTAAAAAGCAGTGATAAGCTCAGCAGATTATGAAGGACAGGATGCTGTTCAAGAAGTAGAAGAATCTCAGCTAACGCTACTCATACAGGTTCCAGCCCAGGAGTTCATGACCTTGCCCTTAACCTGTCACTTCACTGTTCCTCCTCCCAAAATGCTCCTTCAAATTCTTAAAATAAATATTTACCAAAACATTCTTTACCATAGCAGAATAGATCTTTACTGATAACACAGAGTTAATGAAAGAAAATTGTAAACATTTTCCTTAGTACTGGATTGAAAATGAAATATGTCTTACCTTCCCAAAAAGATGTCATGTTAAAACCTCCCTGGACACATCCCAGGCAGTCTTCTGTAATGTATGACTGTCTCCATCAGACAAGAAAGAGTTTCACTCTTCAATCACCAATTTTTCACTCCAAATAGTGTTAGCTACACTATGGATATAATTTAGCCATGAATATTAAATGCTATGGTGATACCCATTTGATCCTCTGTATTCTTTGTGTTCACTTCCTTAGAAAATTACTTAAAAGCCTGCCTACATAGCTCAGTGAAAGAACACTTGCCAAAAAAGCAGAAATTTCTGGGTTATCCATAGCATCACCACCACCACCACCACAACCAAAACAACAACAAAAATAATAATAACAACAACAACAATAATAAGTCAATCATTTTCCGTTGAAAAGTGACTTATCCATAAATTGCCCAAGCATTGCTGCTGAGGGGATAGCCATAGCTAAGAGAAGTCCTCATATCATCTGTTTTTTGCTGTAAATTTGTCAATCAGCACAAGTTGATTGTATCGAGTATAACATTCTGAAACAGTAGAAATAAAAATAAAAGCCTATATTTGTTGCCGTGTTTAAGTGAGATTAATCTCAACAACTTTACTGAATAGTAATAGTCACACAGTGTTTATCTCCAAGGCCCTTCCATAGCACCAACACCTTATGTCAGTGTTCACACTGTAACAACAGAAGAGAAAGCATGACTTCATCCATCATGACCAGTGTTGACTGAAGTTCACCTTATAGGAACTCACTTTTTGTTCATTCATAAATGAAGACTGAAATGGCTAGAAGTATATTTGTGTCATTAGGACAGAACGTCAGCATTGGCAAATGATGTCACACAAAAAATACAAAATTTTTGTATAGCTGATGAATCAGATTCATATAGCACATCCTGCTTCATCTCCCCATCATACAGGGAGCTAGTAGGAGCTCTGCCCAGTACATTCCCGCCAGGGCTTGTTGTACATCTGTGAGTAAAATGGTCATATCATGTACAGAAGACAGCATTTCACAATGCTCCTCCCCATCAAATGGGATCCAGAAAGAAAATGTAGTGTACACACACACACACACACACACACACACATACACACACACACACTATGGAAATATATTTATTAACTGATAAATTTTCAATTAACATTATTCACAAAGACAAAAAAAGAAAAAGCTCAACAACTCAAGAAAGGATAAACTTGAATTTGGTTAGTTATACACATGATAGTGTTTATCATTGAAGAGAAATGAATAACATGTGTAAAGCAGAATAACATAGTGTTAAGTGAAATAAGACCATTAAAAAAAGCCCCACATACAATATTATGCCCTTCTGGGGGATGAAAATAAAACCATACCAGTCTATAAAGATAAGAGATATTTCCTCATAGACCTATATGGAGAGGTGGAAAACAAACAATAATTATCAGTGTGTACAGTTTCTTGATAGTGATACAACCTCAAGAATACACTAAAAGAATGTTGCTTTCTACACTTAAATTTGGTAAAATGCATAACACATAATTCAGGCCTTGATGGGGATTTAGAAATATACACATGGAGCAAAGCAAAGTTCATCTCTCAAACTATATTAAGAAAAAGCTTTTCAACTGGAAATACAGCTGTGTAAGTACAGAATCCTTATTTGAACGTGAGTTACTCACTGTGTTACAATCCCACTGTTAAATCAGGGGTTGGGAAAGGTAGACAGCATTGTAAGTCTTGGGAGGCTATAGTATTTGGAGACCTGGTTTTCATCATACTGGGAAATTACACTAGGACTGACATGTCATTTGATATCACTAGACTTCAATAATCTCCTCTGTAATGTAGCACATACAAACCAGAATACCCTAAAGCTTTCAAACTTCTCTGTGTCCAAGCCCCTAGCATTTCCACTGACAATGAATTTACACTTTCATTGCCAACTTACTGTCTTCTTGTTCAGCACATAACCTAGATTTTCTTTTCAGGCTTAACACTTAGATAAGTGAAGGCAGTTTTCCCAAACTGGCACAGATGCTACCGTGTTCCTCAGCAAGAACAAATCCCAGCCTGAGCTTTGAATGCCCAGTGGTGCTATTCACTTCCTAACAGTCTTGGAGAAGGTAGCCTGGTTGGAAGGAAAGAGCAGTCAATTGAATAAGATAAAGGTCTTCATGCTAGAGCCACAGAATGGCTCCCAAAATGCATTAGTGTGGAATTTTGCTGCAGTGTTAAGGAGCCAATCGCAACATTTACAGTATAGCTCACATTTTATAGACTCTGAATATGCTCCGGCCAGTAAAACGGGCATTTGTTATCCACAATATTCTCGCCTCATGATGCACTTCCAAACATAAAATAGCAACTTCCAGCTGTACAAAATAAAGAGATTTCTATATATTACTGAGAGACTGAGCACTGTGACAATTAACTTTAGAAGCAGAATACTTTTAAACCCTGCAAAGTTATCCATAATATTGACTTGAATCATAGCTGAGGGCAAACTGCCTAAAGTCTTCTTACTCTGACAAAGGTCAGTGAGTCCATAATGGGAGAGAAAATGAACTTGGAACATCTTACTAGTAACTGTGTCTGTTATGATTTGTTATTTATGCTTATGGAACTAAGACTGGAAATTGAATGCCCTGAATCGGTTTTCACGTTTCACCATGAAACTTGCTTCAGACTTCTTATGTATAACGTTTTAAAACTTTCCTTCAAGATTGTGACCATTCTCTTCACGTTCATTTCTCAGCATCAAATAGCAGCTAGAACAGCTCATATTTTGCTTAAGAATCTGTTTGCCCAAATGCAAGCTTCACAGTTATTGCCCTCTCTCTGTCTGCAACGCACGTACAAGTCTCCAAGCAGTTTCTCTCTGAAAGAAAATGCTTGGTTCTGTGACCTGCCAGGTAGCTCTCTGGCTGCCATAAACCCTCAGAGAAAAGTGTGCCCTGCTTTCTATGGAAGGCAGCAATGGTGACACTTTAATACACAATGACTCTTCCATAGGGAGCCCTGGGCATTTGAACACATCTCACTTTTAGACCTTTCTTCCTCATCTTCCAGTTGGAATAACTATGAACAAACATAACTATCTTTCAATACACATGCACAGGAGGTTTTGAGTGAATAGGGTTTGAAAAGCAAATCTGACTATCAGAATAAGGAGACACAGAGGTCCACATTGCTTTGTGAACAACTTCCTTCTGCCCAGTATCTATATTAGCACTATTAGGTAATAAATTCACATTAAATGACACCAAGGAAGACTCTCATCATACTGATCCTTATTACAGAGAAGAATGTCCCAAAATATAAAGCCTTAGCAGTATTTTAGTCCATAATATTGGGAATTTTTTAAATTAATTTTCACTTCTAAAATTGGACAGAAGTGAGTGATAATCACTTATTCTTCCATGGATAAAGCACTATAAATTAGTACAAAAATGCCAAACTTTCTAGCAATTGTTGAAAAAAGATATTAAGTTTATCTAATTATTATCTAAATATTTTAAGTATTATACATTAATATGTAATAAGATAAGTAAAGCTTTTATCTTTTTTCCTTTTTTTTCATTTTACTTTTTAATCACAGCAACAGAAATCTAAGACAGTAAGTCTCTGTTGTTCATCAGTTAGTCATTACAGACCCTGACTCTTCTGTTCCAAGACTGTTTTCCCCCTTGGTCCCTTCCCATTCTGCTCTTCCTGCCATGACTTCTTTTTGCTATTGAACCTATCCAACTAGGAAGAAAGTCTCATGAGGACACAGGCTCCTTCTCTTTTTATTCTCATCTGTAACTGAAAAAGCACCCAATAAGTAATCTATCCACTGATTGAAATAAGGGCATGGAAGTTCAGCAACAGAGACAGGATCAGCCACCATGAGGAGTAAGATTAAAGAACTCAGTTGCAAGTGATGTGTATTGGCAACACTCAGTAACTAGGGCATAGTGGCATGAGAAGAAGATCCAATTCCAAATGAACTGACAGTCTCCACATCAAGCTAATTACACCAAAACAATAATGGTAGAAAATGTTTCCACAGCAGTTACCTTAAAATCCCTTCCCTATAGGACTGTTTTCTACAAGATCCTTTTCTAAATATGCTATAGAGCATGAGATCCTAACTGGTGCATTAAGTATGGCCATGTGTAGAATATGTGAGGATATTCTATGCACCCTGAGAGTATTACTGGTATCCCTAACTTCTATACACTCATGGCAGTAACTACCTCTCTTAACTGTGAGGAATTGTCCACATGTGTTGTCTAAGCAATGCTGTGTGAGGGAGTCAGACCACCCATGGGTAGAGTTTGTCATATCTATTCTTCTGCTCTGGAAAATGAAATTATGTGACATTCATTGACAATTTTCTCTCTTCTCTCTTCCTCCTTTTCCTATTCATTATTTGGTGTCTTCTTCCACCACCTCCTTCTTCTCTCTTCTTTTCCACTTTCCCCCTCACTTCCTTTCATTTTTGTATTTTATCACAATTACTTTGAATAAACACTAAATATTTTAAGTATTATACCTTAATATGTAATAAGATAAGTAAAGCTTATATTCAAGTCACCTACTTAAATTCTAATTCAGAATGTCTCAGAAAAAGACCTTTATTTGGAATAAAATATTTGCATACATAAGTATTTAAAATATTTTATCCCTGATCAGTTATGGCCAAGGCCTATAGAAAGGAAGATTGTATAAAGAAAAAGAGATATGTACATGGGAGTGAGAGTGGAAGGGGTTGGAGACACGGAGTACCATTGACATGGAATTTTAACAATTCCCAGAAACTGCCCTAAACCAGAGAAAAACTTGCTTAAATTCTTCTCAAGCCTGTAGAATGAGACAGCTCTACTCACACCTTAATCTTGGACTTCTGACCTTAACAACTACAAGGTAGCAGACTTAGTCCCCTTTGTCTGTGGCATTTTGTTATGGGAGCACAGAAAAAGTAATACAATACTCAGTGTAAGTGTTTTGTACTTAAGCACAGTGATGAATGTATACATCTTGATCTTAGTCTGCTTCTTGACCTTGGAAGTATTCATAAGTGACTCACTAAGTTAGTGAAAATGGAACACCCAAAGATCACGAGCAATACCCTCATCTCCCAAAAGAAGTCATTTCCTTATTTTGAGTTCTCTCTTATAATACTGTTGACCTTTTCTGGTTCTTGAAGATTTTATGCACTGACTTTCACTTATTCATTCCTGTTTCATTTCTTACAGCAAAGTGACTCTACCATCATTTTTTATAAATTGTATTATTTAGGATGGGGATATAGCTAAGTGGCATAAAACTTGCTTAGCATGTGCATGGCCCTGTGTTCTATGACCTTCACTAATTAGTGAATTAATCAACTGTAAATGATACAGTCTCTTTTCTCCAATTATATACTCCTATCCTCTTGCTGCTATGAAATGCACTCAATATACAGCCACTAAACCCAAGCACTACTGCTACTGTCAAGAAGTCTTTACTGGCAGGAACCAGATATGGACTTCTCCTCAGAGGCTCTGCCAGAGTCATATAAATACAGATAAGGATGCTTGCAGCTAACCATTGGACTGAACAGAGGGACCCCAGTGAAAGCGTTAGAGAAAGTACTGAAGGAGCTGAAATGTTTGCAACCTCATGGAAAGAACAACATCATCAACCAGCCAAAGCACTAAGGTAAAGAGGGTGATTGGGAGAAGAAGTACCTTCATGGAAGCAAATTGAGGGAGAGAAGGGAGGGGAGTGGTGGGGAAAGGGTATAATATTTTGAATGTAAATACAGAGAATATCCAATAAAATTGAAAAAGAAAAGATCATTCAGAGAATGCCTCACCTGGGGATCCACCCCATATGCAGCCACCAAACCCAAACACTATTGCAGATGCCAAGAAGTACTTACTGGCAGGAACCAGATAGGGAGGGATACCTCCTCAGGGGCTCTGCCAGAGTCATGCAAATACAGCTGAGCAGGCTTGTAGCTAACTATTGGACTGAACATGAGGACTGCAATGAAGTTGCTAGAGAAAGGACTGAAAAAATTGAAAGGAGTTTCAACCTCATGAGAAGAATATATTATCAACCAACCAAACTTTCCAGAACTCCCATGAACTAAAACACCAACCATTGAGCACCAGTTGCATATGTAGCAGAGGATAGCATTTTCTGGCATCAATGTGAGAAGAGACCTTTGGTCCAGTGAGGGCATGCTTTCCCAATGTAGGGGAATGTCAAGGCACTGAGGTAGAGGTGATTAGAAGTGAGTGTACCTTCTTGGAGTCAAGTGGAAAGGGAGGGGGAATGTGAGTGGGGTGGGGTACGGGATAACATTTTAAGTGTAAATACAGAGTATCTAATATAAAAGAGATAAATGATTGATAGATGATAATCAAACATACAGATAGATGGATGGATGATAGATAGAATGATAGATATATAGATAGACAGACTGATAGATAAAAATGATATATAGATGGACAGATGATAGAGATTAATAGAAAATAGATGATATAAATTTATAAATGGATGATATGTGATTATAGCTATTCAGATTACAAAATAGAACATGCAAATATGTGGTAAATCTATTTACTTGAATAACACTAATTCCTATAATACAATGAGAGGATGAATATTATATTTCCATTCTACAGATGAAGCAACAGGACCATAGAGGGTGCCCTATAAGTTGTTCAAGGATACCCTATTTGAAAGTTCTATAATACTTTAAAACTTACATTAACATTCTTATCTTTATATGAAAAACGCTAAGTAATGAATGCTACTTCTTTAAGGGCATCCCAATAACTTTCTGTGGCTATAAGCAACAACTAAGAAAACCAAGGGAGTGGCAGAATATTTGTTTCGTAGATTTCAGTGTAGAAATACTTAGTCCTGTTTCTTTGGCTGGTGGTGAGGAGGCAGGAGGAACCTGTTCGTGTAGGACCAGGAAAAGAAGAAATGTAGGAATGAAGGGAAGGAAGGGAAAGGACAAGGGAGAGTTTCAGAGGGGTTGAGTGGAGAACGAGGATGGAGTAGGGGGGAATAGGTGAGGATGAATAAAAGAAATGGAGAAAGGGTATGGGAAGAGGGGTGAGGAGGGTAAAGAGGAACATTAGGAGAAGAAGAGAAGACCCAGGTCTCAATATCATACTTTTGTGCTCCGTGGCTTCTGTCTGTCAAGACCCAGATTTTAAAGTTTTAACTGCCTATCAGCGCAGTACCTCAGCATAGTGACTAGTCTTAGGGGATGTTTTAAGATCCAAAGTATCACAGGTACAATACTTATAAATCTGTCTCAGACATAAGTTACCATTCTCAGAATAACCTTTATCTCCCCCCGTATTCTAATCTGAATGCATCTTCCAAGTCTGTTCGTGAGTCTCTTCCATTTATATTCCAGCTGCCACAACCCTAATTGAGTTCCTGAACACATCACGGTTACAAACCACATGTGAACTGGATTGTGTGCCTAATTCCTTCCATTCTTCTTCTACAGATTATTAATTAATGTTTTTGAGAAGCACACTGATTGCATCCTTTGACAGCTCGGAAGGCCTAAGTGGATCCCCACTGCCCTGCTCTGAGACACTGTAGACACGATATTCTTCTGATTTTCTCCCCACTCTGAAGGGTCAGGTCTCATGCTGTCTCAGTAGTTAAATATTTTCAGTATCACTCTCGTATGCCAACACCCTTCTTGGGAAGTTTTTCTTTAGTCTAAACTCACACTCCATGTAAAAATTGGGTGTAATTGAGCACCTGTGTCCTGAGTGCAACTCCCCAAATGTGTTATATCTATTGCCCTTTGCTGATCAAGAGAATCAACTTCAAGGTGACTCGCTGCTCACCCCTGCCAGACTCCAATATACCTCCTGGGTTTAGGCACACAGAGAAGCTATTGTTTCATCTCTGTAGGTCCCCCTGATTGTCATTTTATAAAAACATATATACAAGGCTGTTATGTGACTAGATAGGCTTTGAAGACTGATCTTTCTGCCTACATTCCACAGGGAATGTGTGGGGCCAGTATAGTCTGAAGCAAACATACACAACCCCTTGGTTACTGACCCACTTCCTGTGTTCATGTTTGCTTCCCTTCACTCATGTGGAACCTAGAGAACTAACTGTGATGCTTCTCACAGGCACCTATATGTGGAGATAAATTTATCAAAGAAATATGCCAAACACAGTGGAGAATGTCTACTTCTGTAGACATACTAGAATAAATGAGGACCAGGGGGTGGTGGACCTTCTGTTTGTACCAATTTTCATAATGTCAGAATGCCACAGCCACAGAAATTACTCTTCTGAACATGAAGTTCTAAATCCCCCTTCTCTGACAAATAATGGAGTTCCAGAATCCTCTCTGAACCTAGACACTGCATAAGTTTTTGTACTTTCCTTCCCAATTAAAGCAATAAACGACAAAAATTGCCTTTTGCCATTGCATAATATACATCCTTATGCAAAACCACACAGATCACTTCATCTAGTGTCTGAGCTTGTCCTATTCCTTATGAAAAACAGCTCATGAAGTAATTTGATAATTTATGACTGCGTAAAAATATTTAATTTTACTTTATGCCAGATTTTTAATGCCAAGCTGAGGTTTCTGAGTTAATGACAGGCTTTAATTAGAATGATTTAAGGTTCATACAGTTTAAATTAAAGTGAAGTTAAAGAAGTTCAGCAACTAAGTTATTTTTCTTTTCATGATAAAAATATTTTTCCAGATTGTCTACCTAATGTGGATGTTCCATGCTTTTATAAAACATTGAAAGATGTTATTCTCAGCACCCTGTCTCCTAATAATACTCAAATTCCTAATATGAGTGGATTAAAGAGGGATTCAGTTCTTTTCTACAGAGAAATTGCTTTCTTTTATTTTTAAAATAAATACTTTAGTAATTCATTAATAGTTTCATATAATGCATTTTGATCATCTTCAACATTGTTGTTTAGCTTTTCCCAGACCCATAACTCCTACTCACAATTCCATATCATCCTCTTCTATTTAGAATTTAATATCACTTTGGTTTCAGTTATGTTCTGTCCATGAACTTCTGACTGTGTGCCATTTACCACAGCCTGGTCAAGCTGTTTGAGCCACATTCTTAGAGAAAATGGAACCTTCCTCCTCTGGAGGTAATCAACTTTTTATAGCCCCTATGCTGGTATAGGGGCTCATGAACCTCTTCCTTCCCAGATTAACTGAGTTTTGTTTTTCAGAGGTTTAGGTAGCATTACTTTTTCGGTTTGAGTCATATTGCCAACTTCCAACTTGCTAAACTTCATGACTATGAAACTAAAACATATGTGCTGTGTCTTAACCCTGTGAAAATATGTGCCTGCTAGTTGACCTAGTGATCTGTGATCAGAAATTACAAGATCATTTCTATCCACAAAACCTTTGAAAGGTTTCACTGAGGAAAGAACATCTAAGAATTAACTCTTAATTCTGTACATGCCAAATAAAGTTCCCATAATATCCATGGAGTCAAGCATCTTCTGAAGTTAACTACTGACAAGGGGAAACAAGCCACATAATTAAGCTTAGGTCTTAGAAGTGATTTCTTAGTGATGTCCTTTTGATTTCAGGCTGATTCCAAGCTCTGTTGGGCAGCAGTTGGCTTTTGATTCTGTACTCAGCCTTGCTTGCCCTGCAGGGCTATCTTGCTCCTACTTTCAGGGTATTGCTATAAAGCTTGAGATGTTTTTTTTTTTTTTTTTTTTCCTTTTTCTTTTTTTTTTTTTTTTTTCTTTGACTGAAGCTTAGTGCTGAGGCAATTTTGACAGAGCATTCAATGACATCTCTCTGCTGTAAGTAAGCATTCACTGGAACAGACTCAGTGACAAGATTTCGCTGAAGGAAAAAAAGGGCAATTCCAGTCTAAGGAATTTTGCAGTTTTCATTTTGAAAGTTGTATATATTTTGCTTTGTCTTATTTTTATATGCATTAAAACACTTCCAGAATATTAAAGCTGCATTTATCCAGCAAAACATATTTACAAAGGTCTATTGCTTAAACCAAGGTCTAGAGAGCCAACATATTGATTGATAAAATAAAGTTAACTGCTTGTGCCTCTTTCAAAGCTGAAGAATAGAAAGATGGTTTACCTTCACATTCACAGAGTAGACTATTGACTTAGAATTATAAATAAAATTAACATCATATATTTCAACCTTTAACTTCTTAGTGACATATGAAGCATTTAATTTCTAGCAAATCATACTAGCTTAAAATATGCACAAATATGTGGTAACTCTGAGATAGCATTGTCCAACAGTAAAGGAAGTGTTTGTCCCACAGAAATTAAACATTGAAGATGTGATACCAACCAACACTCCATCAACTGTAAAATCTTATCAGTCAATCTTGTTGAGGAACAAAATCTCCTTTATTTCATCTATTTCTGTAAATATTATTTTAAGATACTTGTGTTTTCGATTTTCTGTTTTTCCTCTATAAATTTCATACAAATATAATGTGAACTGTAATTAATATAACCCTTTACTAAGTCCTTCTATTCCTTCTCTCTATGTAAGAGCCACCGTCCCACAGTCATAACTTTCATTTTCTTAGGTCGTTACTACTTCATCTTTTGAAATTTACTGAGTTTAACCAGGATCATTGGTGTGACTATGGTTTTTTTACATACATATTGGATCCTAATGAGCTTCTTGGTGGGTACCTAACTAAAGATAATGACCAACGGCCAATAGTTCAGCAGGAAAGCAGGGAGTGAAGAGGTGCTTTAAGTTCTTCCTTGTTTTGTGATTGACTGTTGATAGGCCCAGTCTTGTACAGGCCTATGGCAGCCAGCCACACTGCTATGAGATCATGGCTACAATGGCCGTGCCATGCCCAGAGGACATCATTTCACAGTGTGTCTCTCTAATTGACTCTGGAAGGTATAGGGTGGGGTAAGTGCCTTGTTTACTGCTAAGTCCTCTGCCTTTGCTCAATCCCAGCATCTACAGCAGCCTTGCATCTCTGCATCTAGTACCACTCATGGCAAAGACCAAGCTATTCTGAACAAAGTTTACAGTAGCTCTTGTCTACCAGCATAAATGTCAGTATTTAGAAAACAGCTGAGAGCCATGACAACTAAAATAAAAGGCAATGTTAAATTCACCCTCAGTCCCACGACCACATCAGGCATGGGCTTTAACTGGGGTAACAATACTAAGTATGATTAGTACTGCCATAGGGTCTCAGATCCTATCAGAAAGCACGTGATTACCTCTCCAACAATTTTACACTCATATGCAATATTCTAAATTCAGCTTTTTCTTTAAAAAGGGGTGTGATAGAGTTTTAAGTCGGCGAAGTAAGTAACTTTTAAAATGATGATCCAATTTTTATGTTTGACATTATAGGCAGGCTTGCATTGAAGCACCATCTCAAAGTAAGAAAATTAATGTATGAATAATCAAGTTAGGGCTTATTATTACATTATTCAGTATAATTCTGTTGTCATTTTCTGATCATTATGAATCATCTTTCACATGGCACAACTAGAGACAACGATAAGAAATGCTGTCTGAAGTCTCCACACTTTATTGGATTTTATATATTATTTTCTACCTCTGAGCACTTGACTAATGTCTCAACACCAAATCCTCACAAAAGCTTGATACACCAAATGTTATCACTTGTTCCAATTAAAGATAAGGATATGAAGCAAAAAGTATTTATATAACTTACCTACAGATCAGGGCTCTTTGAGCATTTAATATAGTATTTTCATGTAGCAGAAAAATTCTCTAGTTTTCAAAGAAATTTAGTGCCTGGATATTGGCTATAATATATATATATGTGTATATATATATATATATATATATATATATATATCATCATATATATAATGAACATAAAGTCATAAAGTTCATATGTTCACAACATGTGTCTTCGTTGGCTATTGCCCAGATAAATTAATTATATATTCCTGATTCCCCTGAAGACATACTTATGCTTGCACTATGCATGTTTATTGTGCTGGATGTTTCTTTCAAAAGATACTGATCATCTGATGCGGATAACAGTGAGTTAGAATATAAGGAATAATTTCTGCAACAGTTGAGAACCTTCTGTATTTTTTGGCTGTATTCCTACCTAAATTTTAACTACTGTACACTAACATTTTAATATAATAAAATGATTATATCTATTTCAATCCCCCAAAGAGACATATTTTTTTCTAATTATTAATGTAAATATAACTTACTTAGTGAGGCTAGGTACATGGGAACTAATATGTACTTTCTAGCTCAGAAGTTTAGTACTTAGAAAAGCAGATCCACACTCCCTAAATTTAATGTATATCAGCCATACTGATAATTATTTACCATGGTATGAAAAAAACACAATAACATCATTTGAAAGTTATTGCATGCATTACTTTGTCACAGCCTATCAGAAAAAAAAATTATTTCAATGAACAGGCTGATGAGTCCCTTTATAAGTAAGAGTGGGATATTTCATAGCTCAGTCTCACAACTTTCCCTTCTTGGTACAGTGATATCAGGTGAATTATATTCTCTGAGAGAAATGAAAAGAGTTTGTAGCCCAGCTGCAGTAAGCTGAGCCTGTCTTCTGTGATCCATTTCCACCGCACATCTCTGCCTACATTCCCAGAAGCTTAATGGCACCAGGGAAAACCAAATGAGATACCTGACTCTTCCCCAATCTATTGTCTGCTAGATGCCCCTGGGCACTCCCAGTAGCAGCAAACTGCACCTTTACTTTTGCATTTCATTTTCTAGCCCACAATTCTGCCTGCATTCCCAGAGGTCTGATTGCACCAGAGAAAACCAGGTAAGACCCTTCCCTGCAATCCCCTGCCTGCTAATTTCCCCTAAAGCATATCCAACAAGAGTAACTGCACTCTAAGCATTGCACTCCAGTTTTGGACTTACTGTCTGTATTCTTGAGGTATGCCAACATCAAGGACAAACAGGAGGCTAAAGACAAGCATAGCAACACATAAACAAGAACCAGGGCAATATGGGATCTGCCAGAGTTCAGCTCTCCTACCACAGCAAGGGATACCACCAAAGTACAGCTCTGCTACCACAGCAAGGGACACCACCAAAGTACAGCTATCCTACCACAGCAAGGGACACTACAAAGTACAGCTATCCTACTACAGCAAGAGACACCACCAAAGTACAGCTATCCTACCACAGCAAGGGACAACACCAAAGTACAGCTATCCTACTACAAATATAACCCAACTAAAAGGAAAACCTCAACACAAGGATGTTAAGTACACCTGAGAAAACACAGAAAATAAATAATTTCACACTAAGCAATACCAAAAAAAGAGAAATATGCACACATTCACACACACACACACACACACACACACATACACACACTACCAACAATGACATGAAAGTAATAGGATTATACAACCATACAACCATTGGTTTTTAATATCGTTCAGTATTAATGGACTAAATTTCCTAAATACAAGATACAGACTATCAGAATGGATGTGAAGCAGCATCATCCAGCTGCGTACAAGAAATATACCTCAACATAAAAGATAGATATTACCTCAGGGTAGAGGGCTAGAGAAAAGTTTTCCAAGCAAAAGAACCCATGAAGCAAGCTGAAATAGACATTCTCATATATAATAAAACAGAATTCTAACCAAAGTTAATCAAAACAGGCTGAAGAGAATATTTCATATTAATCAAAGGGAAAATCCATTAAAATACCATCTCAGTTATGAACATCTACACCCAGATTTGAAGAGCACATACATTAGTAAAGGAAATGTTACTAAAACTTAAAATGCACATTAATAGTAGGAGATTTTAACACCCCACTCTCACAAATGGATAGGCCATCTAGACATGAACTAAACAGAAAAACAATAGAATTAGCTGACCCTAGGTCTCAAATGGACCTAACAAATATCTTCAGAACTTTACACACAAACACAAAAGAACATACCTTCTTCTCAGCACATCCCTGAAACATCTCCAAAATTAATCATAAATTTGATAACAAAGCAAGTATCTACAGATACAAGAAAATTGAAATAAACCTCTGTATCTGATCAGAACACTGTGTATTAAAGCTGGACTTCGAGGAAAGCAGAATGCCTACAAACTAACTGACACTGAACAATTCTCTACTCAGTGACCCCTGAGTGGAGGAATAAAAGAGAAAGAAACTAAGGCTCTCAGAATTCAAGGAAAATGAAGGCACAACCTACACAAGCACAAGGGACACAATAAAAGCATTGCTGAGAGGAAGGCTCTATGCACTGGGCACCTTCAAAAAGAAACTGGAGAGTCATCATTCTAGCAATGTAATAGGATGCAGAGCAAAGGGTCTAGAACAACCAAGGACAACAAAAGCAAATATACTCCAGAGGAACAGCTGTCAAGGAATAATCATCCTGAAGCCCTGCCCTCAAGAAAGTAGAAACAAAGAAAATGATACAAGTAATCAATAAAACAAATGATAGTTCTTTGAGAAAATCAACAAGGTAGACAAATCTTTACCCACATTTACTAAAAGGTAGAGAAAAAGAGTTTTCAAATTAATAAAACTGTAATAAAAAGGAGACATAACAAGAAATAACAAGGAAATCCAAAGAATTATTAGGTTTTACTTTAAAAACCTGTATTCCACAAAATAGGAAAATATAAATGAAATGAATAATGTTGATAGATTCCACTTACATTAATATCAGGTAAACAATGTAAGTAGATCTGTAACACCTAAGAAAACAGAAGCAGTCATTAAAAGGCCCCCAACCAAAACAAAGGGCCAAATATCTTTAGTGAAGAATTCTACCAGACTTTCAAGGAAGAGCTAATACTTGTACTGCTCAAATTATTCCACAAAGTAGAAACAGAGGGGACACTGCCAAATTCATTTTATGAGACTACAGTCACCCTGATATCTAAACCACAGAAAGAATCAACTGGAAAAAAAAAGAATTTCAGACCAATCTCCCTTATAATCATTAATGTAAAAATGTTTAGTAAAATACTTGTAAACTGAATCCAAATCACAACAAAAATATCACCCATCATAATCAAGTAGAGTTTATCCCCAAGGTGCATGGATGGTTCAACATATGAAAATCCATCAATGTAATCCACTATATAAACAAACTAAAAGCAAAAAACAATGCATGATCATCTCATTAAATGTTGAAAAAGCCTTCGACAAAATCTAACACCTCTTCATAAAAGTCTTAGATCAAGGACACATTGGCTATAACTAAACACAATAAAGGAAACACACAGCAACCAGATCTCAAACATCAAACTAAATTGAGAGAAATTTAGAGCAAGTCAGGGACAGGACAAGGCTGCCCACTCTTTTGCTATCTATTCAATAGCAACTGATAAAAACTGATGTAGAGACCCACAACCAAACATTAAGAGGACTTTGAAGAATCCTGTGAAAATGGGGAAGTTAGTATTGAAGATGACAGAGAGGTCAAGGACACCACAAGAAAACTTACAGAAATAATTACCTGGGCTGATAGGGTCTCACAGACTCTGAACTGCCAACCACAGAGCATGCATGAGACAAACCTGTGAATATATAACATTTGTGTAGCTGGGTCTTCATGATATACGATTCCTAAAGCAGGAATTTTGGCTATCTGTGACTGACTACATTGCTTTCCTTTAGATCCCTTTCTCCTAATGTGGCTGCCTTGGCTAGTCCTACCGCAACCTGACACGCAAGGTGAGTTGTTATCCATGGGAGGCCTCCCCATTTCCGAGGAAGGTTAGATGAGGAGATAAAAGAGGTGAGAGAGATGGACTATAAGGACAAATGGGAGGTGAAGCTGCAATCAGGATGTAAAGTAAATTAATAACTTGATTGATAAGAGAAATATTGCTATAATAGTCATCAGCAAGGTACACATGTGTGCACATACTCATTACAATTTCAATGACTGGTGAGCTCACTAATATTGTTAAGTGCTCAGCTTTTATATAAAGGTCATCTACAGAATATGAAACTGTTTTTCTCCTAAACAATGCTTGCCCTAAAGTAAACAAACACTTTAAGAGCAACTTTTATTTTAATGTAGACTTCTTAGGGGAAATCGAATGATTAATAGAAGTTTACTTGCAGTGCTTCCTGTAAACACCACTGTAAACCACTGCACTTAGAAAAATGGTGTGTTCTGCTCTGTCTGATGCACCACAGAATCACTCCCACATACACAAAAAACTCCTTTCTGCTTTTAATAGACAGAAATAAAATAGAGTTTTAAGCCAGTTTGACAAATGGACAGTAGATCTTATTTTTTAAGTAACTATTACAACATACAAGGTCATTGCTTTTAGCTCAGGTATGGCTAGGGATCCTATGAGATGCTGTAACCAGAGGGTAATTATCCTGTGGATTTAAATAGCATGACTAGGCATTAAATTAATTCAAACTCTTGTCACCTGCATTTTCCTCAACCTCTTGGCTAATTGAAAGGGAATTAAGTAGAAGTAAAGAGAGATAAAACTGTGACTCTGAATTTCAAAAGGAGCCAAGATGTGCTAGAAAACATAAAGTCTCTGTCTCTTGTCTTGGATAAGTATAAACACAACATAAACATTTACCCTGTATCAAGAGCAACATTCTGCCTCCAGGAGAAACACACATAAATATGGGTGTGGACAACAATATATTTCAGGAAAGCCTTGTTCCAGCCTGTCTGTTCACTTGCTGAGTATTATAAAGATGTGGTTGATAGCTTTTGTGTAAATAATGTGCTTCAGTGTTCAGGCAAAATAAAAAGATGTCCTTCCTGATTTATAAAAACTCCCTTTTCCAAATTATAGCCTTTCTTGGTTCCCTGTGCTGATTTGCAGTGTAAGTGTGGTTGTAAAGGAAGATCCAGAATGGGCCTGAGCAAGGTGGGGCTGGGCATAAAAGCTTGGGAAAGAAGATGAGACATTAGTGAAAGATGAAGCAAACTGGTATCAATCTACCATCTCCATCCTTTCTTCTCTCATAATTCATGGGGCATATACAATATGACAAACATAATCGACATCTAGGGTACAGATATGAAGAAGATGTAATCTGTGCTACTACAATTCTAATAATAAAAAATTCTAATATTGAAAGTTAAAGTGGAAACATAACGGTTCTTTGGAAAGTCAGTGGTGTTGAATGATTTCTCCTGGGGCGAACACATGAAGGAACATTTCCCTGAAGCAGACGCAGGTGAAAGGATATTATGCTAAAGCAAGCACGTGGAAGATGAATAATGTAGGATTCTTTTCTAACAACATGCATATATCTGTCCACTTTTCATTGTGTAGGTGAGCTCCATATGTTGTGACTCTGTAGAGAGAAATACACCAAAAACCTTCTAGGGGTGTGCTGTGGTTTCTTGTTGCTTCCTCAGACGTGGGCCAATTGACAGAGTGATGTCAGCTGATATAGAGTCACGTGGAGTCTTGTTAAGTCATAGTCAAGTGCTGAGTCAAGACACATGGTGAATCAAGACCCATGGAGGACATGTGAAGGTTGGAAGGAGTATGAAAAGAACTCAGCAGACTGTGAGAGGGAGCATGCTTGTAGAGCTAGCTGCACAATGCTTGTTGGTCTCAAGTCTGCTGATCTTTGCTTTACTGAGAGAGGCACAGCAGAGAGCTTCTCCTGGCATCCCAGTTGGCCCTAGTTCCTCTGGCTTACTTGTGCTGGTTCAACTGAGCCCTGGCTGTTCCTGCTAGGTTGTACCACTGCTTCTGAGTTGTGTTTCCAACAGGAAGGTATGTTCTTTTCACATCATCTAGTAAAAGTATGAACTCTGTCTACTTCTCTACCGAGGTTTTGTACTATAGCACAGAGCTAGAATGAATAGTTATTCATTCTTTAATAAATGCTGCATCTGCACTGTACTTATTCTGTTTCATATCATGGGATAAAGTTCTTCCCATTCTGATAAAATCATACTTCATTCTTTATCACCTAGTTGACCCAGGTAATCGTGAGTCTGAAATATAGACTTGCCTAAGGGGCTACCCTCTGCCATCAGCATCCAAGCTGAAATCTTCAAACTCCCTCCACCAGACTCCTAAATGGATGCTACAGTACATGGTGTTAGTAAAATTCTAACATAAGAAACGTTGGGACTCTGCCAATACCAGGAAGGCCAAATACCAGGAAAAGAAGCAGCTTCATTTCCAACAGAGAATCATATACATAAAGACTAAGTATGCTGATCTACTCAGATCACACCTATAGCCTAGAATAGTTATCAAGGGGGGCCCGATTCACCTTCACAAATGTCCTGGCATTGACAACAAATTGGATGTTATAGCTCTCTGAGTTACAGGCAATGGGGCTTATGAAACATGTTTCTATAACTATGTCCTAAAAACCCTCTTGTTCACTTCTAGACTTGGCATTTAGGGAAGCAAATTTTTCTTCTTTTTATATGATCTTTGAAAAGCTCTTGGCCACACTTGGCCCTAAAGAGCCATAAATGATTTCAAGGTGGGGATCTGTGGTAGTTAAATATTCTCTGCTTGGCCAAGAGAAGAGCACTATGTGGCCTGTTGGAGGAAGTGTGTAACCATGAGTGTGGGATTTAAGATCCACCTCCTAACCATGTGGAAGCCAGTCTTCTCCTACATGCCTTCGGAACGAGAGATGCAACTGTCAGCTCCTCCAGCCACATGTATGCCTGGACAATGGCATTCTCCCACCATGAATCTACAAACTAGAATCAATTAAATGTTGTCCTTTATTAGAGTTGCCTTGGTCATGGTACCGATTCACAGGAATGGAGACCCTATCACAGAAGTGACCACTTTATCTCCACAAGATAACACGTTTGTGTATGGAGGCACACCATGCATATTTACTGAATGGAAATAAGCATTATGAATATATGTTACAGCCAATAGTTTCATCTCTTTGGTGTGTTTATTATAGTATTATTTAACTAATGAAGACATGAGCGTGGAAGCACCCATCTCAAAGGCTAGGCTTTATCTAGCTTCTGGCCACATTCTATTTAGGGGATTTGGATTTTCTCCATCCTTTTATACCTTCACATTGTCAACTCGCCCTTAGCAATGATAAGTGGTGTTTTGCCTTCTGGCATGAAATCCCCTTAAATATTAATAAGTAAGATATTTCTTTGCAGTGGCCTAGGTATGTAGGACTGAGCAGGTATCTGGCTTTATCCCACTTGACTCTTATCTATCCATGGTAAAAAACAAAAGCATTTGAGTCTGGGTCTATAGCTCAGAAATTAAGGTCAATACTATGGTTCTTTGTATTATTCACTTTCATTTGTCTGTTAAAAACCTCACCACAATTCAACATTCTTTGTTATCCCTGACAAATACAAATTATCTATAGAATAGGAGAAAAATGTTTAAGCAGAAATCATCCGAATTTTGAATTTTTTTTCTGTATTTAGTCTCTTTAGGTGTGCTCTGTGTTCATAGGCCGTGTTCAAATTATTAACTGGTGCCTATGAAATTATATTTAATTTAATTAACTAAAACTCTTATTGATAACCTATTGTGTGTACACCTTCTGCATAATAGAAAGGAAGAATTCAAATGACCTAGCACATCTCTGTAAGAGAGAACCATATGAGATTTGGTCTCTGTGCATGGGCTAACAGATGCCAGGAACAAACTTATTTTTAGAATAATTTTAGGCTCACGAAAGAAAACATTTGAGTGCATTTTCATAAAGTCCTCTGGTTTCCATGGCAAATGGGGCCATTATTTCTTCTGAAACGGAAGGCTTTTACTTACACTTCCCAATTGCTTTTCATATTGTGCCAAAAACTCAAGTTGGTCCAGAAACAAGTACACCAGTGGCTTATTGTTAAAAGCAGCTCTTAAGTGAAAATGTACAGTGGGTCAAAGTGACCTTCCGTTTGAGCCCAAGGGCAACACATGTCAGTCAAATGGCAGGCACACATTTTGACTCTACCAAGAAGGAAAGGTTTTTTATAAACCTGAGCACTTCATCATAATGATACAAACCAAGAAATTTTTATGCTTGTTTTATTCAGGGTTTGTATTACTGCACAAAACACTGGTACCAAAAAGCAAGTTGGGGAGTAAAGGGTTATTCAGCTTACATGTCCACATGTTCATCACCAAAGGGAGTCAGGACTGGAATTCAAACCGAACAGGAACCTGGAGGCAGGAGGTCACACAGAGGCCGTAGTTTGGTACTGCTTACTAGCTTGCTTCCCCTGACTTGTTCAGCTTGCTTTCTTATAGAACCCAGATCTACTAACCCAGGAATGGCACCGCCCACAGTTGGTTGAACCCTCTCTGCTTGACCATTAATTGAGAAAATGCCTTACAGCTGGAACTCATGGAGACATTTCCTCAACAGAGGCTCCTTTCTTTGTGATAATTACTGCTTGTTTCAAGTTAACACACAAAAGCAGCCAGTATATTGCTCCTCATAAAAATGCCAATGTTTCTTAACTTGTAAGATAGAGACTCTATCTCAAAAAATCCTTTCTGCAAATCTATCCAATGCCTAATATTCATTGCTCATGTCAAGGCATCACAAGTGAAAATCCCCATGACTGGGTGAGCTTGGTGTAATTTCATGATGAGTAATGAGGTACCTTCCTAAGAGAATCACAGAATTTGAAATACTGAATGTTAAGTAGGCTTTGGAAGTACAACTAATTAGACTAATAAATATCAAGGTGCTTCTTATATTGTTTACAGTTTCTTTATTTATAAAAAAAAATCACACAATTGCAATGAGGAATAAGTTACAAATAAAAATGCCTAGATAGATCCTGGACTAAAATATTTTTCTCTTTTCTACATAAGATTTTGTCTCTTTCTACCTTCTACAGGTCATAATTCTGATTTTATGTTTTTTATCCAAAATACTTTGTAACCTAATAGTGCTTATTAGTTATCTATTTAGCAGTCTATCTATGGTACGTATTGATAATAGTCTCTCCGTGTAACAATATAAGACAACCAATAAATTAGAATTTCTTCATACCTAATATGTAAGTGCCCAGAAAAAACTCCTTAAATATTAAATCCTTTAAAATGTTCACAAGCCTATCTCAGGAAACACTGAGGAACTCCTCTGTCAGTGGTGCCATCTGGACCAGGAGGACATAGACTTCAGCATCCAAGGTGAGGGTATGTGTCATTCAGCTGCTTTCTCTCCTTATTCTATGACTTTAGCTTTGAGGTCAACTTTCTGACTTCCTTTCACAAGACAATCTCTAAGCAATTGTGATTCACTCTATTGTCATCTCTTCAGAATCTCAAGTCAGAGCTGGAGAGATGTCTCAGTGGATAAAACACTTGTAAAAAAATTGTGAAACGCAGAGTTCAGATCCTCAGAATCCACATATAAGCTGAGACATTCCTGGACCACCTACAACCTAACACACAAAAAGCAAAGATGAGCCCTGAAGCAAACTAACTTGGTAGATATTATATAGATTTAACTAATAGTCCAGTGTGTCTGTGCTGAAATGGCCAGCGCTGTGTGCTACGCAGTGAACATACATCATAGTAAAATAAAAGTACATGTCAAAAGTGTGATTCAGTGTATATATGTGATCTTTTGCTATGCCTTGTATGAGGCAATTCAATGTACAGTTGTTAACACTTTTATATATCAAAAATTGTAGTGATTTAAATTCATGGGCATATAAAAATAGTTTTCTATTCCTAATAATTTGCATCTCTTGTCCTTTAAGCCTATCTACTACAGAACAATGCTTTTTTTGTTTAAGGACATTGGGTAAATGTGTATACACACACACACACACACACACACACACACACATACAGACACACACACTATTAGCCAGTTTCATGGTTTGAATGGTTTTGTTTTAGTACTTTGCTCCTTTTGCTACTTGTTTTATATATTTATCCTGCACTTGCCTTAAAGCACTTTCTCCTTCTACTCCAGACAGAAAAGAATAAGACTGGAGGGAGAGGGGGTGAAGTTGTAGTGATTTAACTCTCTCCTATGTCCAGTTGTTGAGTATTTGTAGCCATGGAGTTGAATAGAGGTAGAGGAAGCCAACCAAATTTATATTTAATGCTCTGGTTTTCATCTACTGTTTTTGGTTCTCTGACACTATGGCATGTGTCACAGTGTGGGCTCTAGTCTAGAGCTCAGGTGTGCTTTCTGCAGAAAGTTCTCCAGAACATCTCATGGGTACATTTTTTGGAAACAGGATACCAGGTTCTTGTGATTCACTTCACTTGCTCTTAATCTCCACCATAGGTGAGCTAGGCTAAAGCTCATTATTATATTTTGAGGGTTTGTACTCTAGCATCTCCCTTCTCCCCTGTGGTGTCTAACATTCCACTCAAAAAATGAGAAGTACAAGATTCTTGGGGTTCCAACTGCTCCTAGCAGTCCTCACTCTTGACTTTGTTGCTCTATCTACAACCTGGGTAACATCATCAGCTTACTTAGGGGTACCTGACTGACTCAGAAAAGAAACACATTCCCATTCTTGCTTCTTGCTTGCCACATGGAAAAGACAGTTTATCTCCTACAGATATATCTTGTGATTCCAGAGCCTTCTTTCCCCCATTTCAGGTCAGGGAATGGGGAGATGGAACTGTGTGGTAGAAACACCTACATGACAGAAACATCTATGTGAACATACAAACATCCCAATGATGTCTGACTTTCTCTCTTATACCTATGCTGCTAGGGAGACCACATTTGTATTACAGACAGAGTCAGAATAAAAGCAACACCAAGCTTCAGAGTTTCACTTTGTCCAAAAAATCTCCTTAATCTTAGAACAGTGTGTGTGTGTGTGTGTGTGTGTGTGTGTGTGTGTGTGTGTGTGTTGCAACATGTCAAAGAAAGTTTTCTTTTAAAATAACATTGTACTGGTTGATGTAGATTAATTTAGGAGATGAAGGGACATCCTAGTATACAAATACCTTTTTCAAACTGCAGGTTTACATAGAATGAACTTATGTTTGAAATTCTGAAGGGTGGAATGTCCAAGATAAGGAATTATTGATTCAGTCCTACATGTGAATGAATTGAGGATGTGTACATGGTTATCTTCTTCCTGTACCCTCCAACAATGGCAAACCAGAGTGTTGCCTTTGTGTTACTAAGATATCACCCTTGCCATATGCTTCCAGCCCCATGAAAGATTTAAGACCTAACAACAAAGAGCTCCATCTCTAACTTATCAGAAATTTTAACTTTAACATATGAATAAAGTCGTGATTACTAAATATAATATAGCACCACTCTATTCATTTCATCTTTGTATGACTCTAGCTTCCCTCCCCTGCTGTTTATCAATGTCCCCATGAAAACCTCATCAAAATCTTTATAGAGAACAAAACAAAACCACCATTATGATTAAGCTTGCATCATTTCTCCACTGAAATGCTGATGTAGTAGACAAATTTTTCACTCCTCAACATACAAGGTATTCTCATTTTCAACAGATAGCCAAGGCATTGCCTGGCTTAAGATGCTGAACCCATAAGTGTTCTATTAGGGCATGACATCCGCAGGCAAAGTGTCTGGATGCAAAAAATAAGGCAGGAAGATAAAGAGTGATAAACCATGGCCCCCAATAGAAGTTCTGGCAAGAGTCAAAGTACTTACCAGGAAATGGATAGCCTAGTTGGACAACATATGCCAAATATCTATCAGGATGCAAGTTGGAAGAACACACAGTCCTTCAGTGCATTGCAATGAGGGCAATAATGAATGTCTTTGAAATGTTAGAGAACTCCATGCTTTGAACAAGATCACGAAATCATTTGGTGTGTTGGTAAATAAGAGTAGAAACTCTAGGAAAGGTCATAACTTCTGTGCAACCACCTTCAACAGCAAAGGTGACATACAAGGGCATGATAAGTCTCAGCTTAGCCCTATGGTGAGAAGCATGGAAATTCACATAAGGAGAAATGGACAGGGTTGGACTAGCCACAAGAGCATAGGATGAGCACAGTGTTCTGAAAAGCAAAGATAAAACAGATAATTTTGCCTCTTGAAGCTTCCTGAAAAATCCTGATGAGACGCTTAAGCGGTTAACATGTGGAGAAGAAATACCAATTAAAATGCCTGATACTTATAAATTATTAAATCATTCTTCAATTCTTCTTTAATTTAATAATTACCTTTGATGTTGGCAATTTCTAAATCTAGGGCATAAGACTGGTGTTCAAAACCCTCATGTTTGGCCTAATATCCAAGGTATACAAAGAACTCAAAAAGCTAGACACCAGAGAATCAAACAACCCTATTAAAAAATGGGGTACAGAGCTAAACAAAACGTTCTCAATTGAGGAATATCGAATGGCTGAGAAACATCTGAGGAAGTGCTCAACATCCTTATCCATCAGGGAAATGGAAATCAAAACAACCCTGAGATTCCACCTCACACCAGTCAGATTGGCCAAGATCCAAAACACAGATGACAACAGATGCTGGCAAGGTTGCGGAGAAAGAGGAACACTTCTCCACTGTTGGTGGGGTTGTAAACTGATACAACCACTCTGGAAATCAGTCTGAAGTTTCCTCAGAAAAATGGACATAGTACTAACTGATGACCCAGCTATTCCACTTCTGTGCATATACCCCAGAGACACTTTAATACACAACAAAGATACATGTACCACAATGTTCATAGCAGCTCTATTTATAATAGCCAGAAGCTAGAAAGAACCCAGATGTCCTTCAGTAAATGAATGGATACAAAAATTGTGGTACATTTACACAATGGAATACTACTCAGCCACCAGAAACAATGACTTAACCAAATTCTTAAGAAAATGGCTGCATCTAGAGAATATCATCCTGAGTGAGATAACCCAGTCACAAAAGAACAGACATAATATGCAGTCACTGATAGTGGGATGCTAACCCCAGAGGCTCGCACTGCCCCAGAAACAACTCACAGACTGTGTGAAGTCCAAGAAAAAAACAAAACAAAACAAAAAAAAAAAAAAAAGTCATGCTCAATCCTTACCCACCAAGAACACATTTACAAATTCCGGGTTACACCCTGTATTACGTGTACTGTTTGCTCATTGTAAAAAAAAAAAAAAAATCTTTACACACCAAGAAAACTTTGACTACTTCCAGGTTACATCTTGTTTTACATGTACTTTATGTTCATTGTAACTAGTAAGATCGTAATCACACTATCAAACCTTTAAAAAAAAAAAAAAAAACTAAGTACTGACAAAAATGTATTGAATACTTTTATGCAAAAATGCTTAAAATCTGTACATTTATCTTTGTTTTTTAAAATAAAGTTAAAAAAAACAAAACCCTCATGTTCTTTCAAAATATAGAATAAATAAGCTTAGAAAACTAATAGAAGATAGAATTGTTGTGTATCTTGTGGATAAAGTATTCACTGGGTGTGCAGAACCCTAAGTTCTGAGAGTTACATGCTCAGCAAGGGACTCCGTCTTAAGTGATGATGCTTTTATTTGGATAAAGGAGAGTTCAGAGCACTTATTTGAAAGCCAGATTTTAATAAATCCTTGTTAATGTCTGTTGTTTCTCCTTCCTTATTCATGGCAGCCAGTTTCTCTACTCAGAATAGCTCATTAACCTGGCCAAATTTAATGCACTAAGATGCAGGGAAAACCTGGCAGAAAACACATGGTATTTTGAGTACTTTAGAAAAAAATAAATAAAATTTTAAAAGGTACTATTATGCATACACATCTTGGGGGGAAAAGATTGGCAATATCATACTACATAGTCCAAGTACCACTGAGAAAATCAGATGGGGATGTGTAAAATCTCGAAGAACTAAATGATTCTGCTTTAATTAAACAGAAACATTAAAATCAACTGAGCAATTTGCATTAGCTTCAAGATGCAACTGAATGCAATGACAAGCAAATTGCAAACCTAGTTTCCTACACAGTCTGCCCTCTGCTTATCTCTGCCTTTTAATATGGTTGCACAGTATTACGTCATAATCACAAAAATCTAATTAATACTGCTGCCATAGAAAAAGCATAAGCATGGCCCTGTCTCATTTAATAGTAACTTTTCACTTTTTTATAACAAATCAGTTCTTGCCTTCAGCTTTTATAAGAAAGGCTTCACCCTCAGTTCTTTTGACTTCTCTGTAAGCAATGAGCAAAAGCCAAGGAAAAACCCTAACAGTGGGGGTGGGGGGTCTCCTCTAAGTCTTAACTGCTATGACAACTCTTACATAAATATCTGATTCATCAACAAATTATTTTCCTTTTCCCCAGGCATGGAGACCAAAGCACACATGTTTCGCTAGCACTCAACACTCTTAAAAAGAGATATGATATAGCTGAGTTTTTATTTGTCCAAACTATGCCAAAACTCTATGAAACTAGAAATAAAACTTCAAAGGATCCTCCTAACCATTTGAGTGACAAATGGCTAATTTGCCATTGTGCCCTGATCTTCATGGATGGTCTCTTTGTCATAAGCAGGGAGCCATGTTATATTAACCTGTGTCCAAAAGAAAACAAAAATTTAATATTGAAAAAATAGAATATAGAAGAATTATCTTCAAAATGAAAGAAAATATATAGTAACAAAACAAGACAATTTCCAAGAAAGCAATGCATGTTTCTAAATTCTTGGTTATCTTGGTTCTTCGCTGGCTTAACCTATGCTGATCTAGAACTTACTTTCCCCCAATGATTGCTTGAACCTATAATTATTCTGATACTGACTCTCTCAAGAGCTGAAATTATAGTCACTCATCACAATGCTTGATTTAAATATTAATTAATTAATTAATGTGTATTGAAAGAATCTATATTCCATGACTTCTATGATATTTATACCAAGTTTCTCTTTGGTTATATTGCTCAAATAAATAAAGGTATGTTTGCAAAAGTTAAAATGGACAAAGATCTATAATTCCTGCTCAGTTACTATTTAGCTCTGGGTTCTGCAAGGTTTTTGATGAATTTCCCATAACTTAGTTTAGGTACCAATAAGTTACTAATGTCTATCACAGAAGGATTTGAAAAACCTTTAATGAAAAGGATGTTTGAACGTGGTTCTCAGTACCTAATATATTAAGCATAATTACCACTTTAAGTAAATTGAAATTTGAGTTTTAAAATGTTTATTTACATAGCACTAGTAGACGTAGCTTTGCTCAAGTTCCCTATGAAGTTCAAGAGACAAGATGGTAATTGGATTAATCCAGAAAAAAATCATGTTCAATAATGAGAAAATAATTGATCTGAAAATAAAACAACTCTGTTGGTGATACATGTTAGTGCCTTAAGTGACATGCCTCAGCTGGGATTGGCAAGCAGAGGTAGACTGAGACTGGACTCCTAACTGTTTCTGGGAAACACTGGGATACACTGATATGTTGACATGTCTAGATCCATGAAGATAATGTGAATGTGTATGATGACACAGGTACTTCAAGGGAAATTACATTTATTATTTCCCTCCTAGCCTCATGGAGGAACCAACATTCTCTCAACCTATTAATCTCTAGACAGGGTTAATTGCAGTTTTATGTTGTCAAACAGAAATTTATTTCACTGCTTCAAAAAATTATAAAGGTCTGGAAATTTGTTTAATGTAATTCCAAATTGCACAGAATATTTTAAATAAATTTCCTATTTTTCATCTTATTGTTATTTTTGGTATGATGGAAGAATCTAAGTTACACTGAATTACACAGAGGAAATTACTCTCTCCATGTCCCTATACAACTTAAACTTTTTCACTGAAAACCTGAGGTTTTAGGTTCTCTGTGCCAATCAGCAAACAATAACTCATAACTGCTTTCTCTGGGCTCCTTGTGCTGTTTTCTTCTCAGTGCTTTGCATGTGCACACAGTAAGGCACATAAAAAACTAAACTCATACAGCTGTGTGACACTCTCTGGCCAATACTATAAAAGAATGTCATAACACATTCCAAGTTTCTTCCTGGGGCTCTTTAATGCATCTAAAATTAGGGAAATCAAAACTCATTTCTGAGCAGCTTTCTCTCAGCAACTGAAGTAAATGACCACAGCTGGCAACTAAAGGCAAGAAATACATCCAGAGGCACCGTGGGACAGAATGACAGCAAACACTGCCCACCCAAGGTGATCTAAGAATGGTCATCTATACACTAGTCAACTTTACAACCTTATGGTCAAGTCTTTTTTTTTTTTTCCCCAAGGGGAGGGGAAGTTGAAATTTTTGTTTGTTTGGTTGGTTTTAGTTTTTCAGTTTGTTTGTTTGAATAGGACTTTTGTATCTGAGAACTACCCAGAATACTCATTTATTTATATTTGCTTAATTTCCATATTTTATTTATTTGCATTTCAAATGTTATCCCCTTTCCTGGTTTCCCCTCTGCAAACCCCCTATCTCATTTCCCCTTTCGTTGCTTCTCTGAGAGTGCTCCACCACCCACCCACCCACCCCTCCCACCTCACCTCACTAGCTTTCCTCTAAACTGGGGTATCAATCCTTCACAGAACCAAGGGAATCCGCTCCCATTAATACTAGATAAAGCTCCTTCAGCTCCTTCAGTCCTTTCCCTAACTCCTCCATTGGGGTCACTTTGATCAGTCCAATGGTTGGCTTCAAGTATCCTCATCTGTATGGGTCAGGACCTGACAGAGTCTCTCAGGAGACAGTTGTATCAAGTTTCTATCAGCAAACACATTTTTGTTGCTACACCTAGTTCCCCATCCCCCATTGCTACACACCTCTGTTCAATTTCCTGACCCTCTCTCCATCTCCATCTCTCTCATACCTGATTCTGTCCCTCTTTTATAATCTCCCTCTCCTTTCTTCCCCCAAAATCCCTCCAACCTTTTACTTACCTTGATTATTTTGATCCCCTTTCTAAGTAGGACTGAAGATTCTATTCTTTCGTCTTCCTTCCTCTTGAGCTTCATGTAGTCCATAAGTTGTATCTTGGGTATTCCAAGCTCTTTGCCTAATATCTATCCACTTATCAGTGAGTATATACCATGTATGTTCTTTTGTGACTGAGTTACTTCACTCAGAATGATATTTTCCATTTGCCTGTGAATTTCATGAAGTTATTGTATAGCTGAGTAGTATTCCATTATATAAATGTACCACGTTTTCTATATCCATTCTTTTGTTGAGGAGCATCTGGGTTGTTTCCAGTTTCTGGCTATTATAAATAAAGCTTCTATAAACATAGTGGAACATGTGTCAGTATTACATGTTGGATTTTCTTTGGGGTATATGCCTAAGAGTGGTATAACATGATCCTCAGGTAGTACTATGTCCAATTTTCTGAGGAATCACCAAACTGATTTCCACAGTGGTTGTACCAGCTTACAATTCCACCAGCAACAGAGGATCTTTCTCCACATCCTTGTCAGCATCTGCTGTCACCTGAGTTTTTGATCTTAGCTATTCTGACTAATATGAGGTGGAATCTCAGGATTGCTTTGATTTGCATTTCACAGAAAGCATCTGGCTTATTCTGGCCTTTCATCTATTGCCTTTTCCCACCTCAAAACTCTGAGACCAAAGGATTCCAAACTCATTCTCCAGGAAAAAAACGTCATAATGTTAGAGGAGATCATTTATATGTTATTTTACTCTCTTGTACCCTAGAATGTTGAGATCTAATTTAATTTTGCTGGGATAGATTTGCTTTTGGGATATCTTGTTGATATAGCTCTGTGGAACAGCCAAGCGCTTCTGTTGTCCTAAATATCTAAACATTAGAGAATTCTGACAGACTTCTATATGGCTGATGCCTATTTGGCAATATCCTTCAGAGAGTCAGGGCCTTCTGAAAGAAGTGGTAATGTATTTAATAAGACATTGCAGCTTATGAACCTGATTTCCCATGAGCATACTCATTGCCCACTTACAATGTAGATAAGCAAAAGTTGTACATTTTCTAGAAAGATTTTCTATACAACTAACCATGCACATAATGAGGTAGCTCTACTTTAGAGGCTGTAAAATAAATACTGTAAAATGCCGGTATTTTAAAAAATAAATAAAGGACATATATCTGCACCCACCTTATCAAAGGGAATTATGACTTCCATAGAAGATATCATGAGATGCCACTGGTCCAGTGGGAGCTGACACTGAATGCCTCCTGCTGCATAGCTGGGCTTGCCCCAGGAGAAGAACTTGTGTTCCAAAGCAAATGCAGAGTCATAGAATCTAAAGTTGTAAAGGTGATTTATTTAAGACCTTCTCTATGCAACCAGTAAAGAATTGCATTTCAGGTCTCCGGTTCTCCATCTCTAAAGCACAGAGTGTGAAACATGGCTGACCTACTTCAGTATTCTGCAAAAACTCACAGATTTGATTGAAACCTGCAATAGGAAAATCACTAAAATTATTAAAACTATACATCTATGGATCATTATTCCATGCTTAGAAATGTCAGATATTAGTTCAGCTGTGGTTTTTGTGGAAACCTAGCCTATGCTGTGATACACAAACCATTGGACAACTCTGTCCATCAAGACCACCTTACCTAGCAGACACTTGTCAATTTGGGGGGGGGGAATAAATGTTGGAAGATTTTCTCAATGCTATCACCAATAGTCAAACTTTTCATTTAAAGTTTCCATATTTATTTTCCATTAAAGGAAAAGAAAATGAGTGGAATTGGTTTTGCCAAAGATGTGAGGTATATGAGAGGTATATGAAGCTCAAGAAAGAGAATATAAAGAGGTAGCCAATGTCCTTTGAGGTATAAACACAGCCATCAATATCCTAAAGACTCAGGCTATGTTACATGTGTAAAAACCTAGGGCATGCTAAGTAGTCAAGAAGCAGTTAGCATCTAGCCATGCTAACTACAAGTGAACTGTCACTACATGAGGACGTATCATCTCAGTTACTCACCAGGGTTGTCTTCTCTGACCCCAGAATCTTTTCTAGAATTTAAGTAAGCCCCATGCCTAGTTAGAGATTAATGATAATCTAAACTGTCTTTGATTTTTTTATTGAATATTTTGTGTATTTGCATTTCAAATATTATCCCCTTTCCTGATTCCCCTCTCTCCCATCCCTCCTCCCACTGATTCTATGAAGGTGCTCTCCCTCCCACGCATCCACTCACACCTCACTACCCTGGCATTCCCATACACTGGAGAAACGAGCCTTCACAGGACCAAAGGCTTCTCCTCCTATTGATGCCAGAAAATGCCATCCTCTGCCACATATAGGCTGGATCCATGGGTCCCTCCACATGTACTCTTTAATTGGTGGTTTAGTCAATGGGAGTCCTGAGGGGTCTGATTGGATGATATTGTTGTTCTTTTTATGGTGTTGCAAACCCCTTAAGCTCGTTTAGTCCTTTTTTTAACTCCTTCATTTAAGTCCCAGTGCTTAGTCCTATGGTTAGCTGCAAGCATCCACATCTATATCTGGCAGAACCTCTCAGGAGACCCGCATATCAGGCTCCCTTCAGCAATCACTTCTTGGTATCAGCAATAGTGACTGGGTGTGGTGGCTGCTTATGGGCTGGATCCCTAGGTGGAACAGTCTCTGGATGGCCTTTTCTTCACTCTCTGCTCCACCCTTTTCCTGTATTTCCACCCTTGAGTATTTTGTTCCCTCTTCTAAGAAGGAATGAATTATCCACATTTTGTTCTTCCTTCTTCTTGAGCTTCATATGGTCTGTGGATTTTATCTTGGGTATTCTGAGTTTATGGACTAATATCCACTTGTCAGTGAGTACATACCAAAGAATACCCTGTTAAAAAAGGAGTACAGAACTAAACAAAGAATTCTCAATTGAGGAATATTAAATGGCCAAGAAGCACCTAAAGAAATCATACTTAGCCATCAGGTAAATGAAAATTAAAAAGACCCTGAGATTCCACCTCATACCAGTCAAAATGGCTGAGATCAAAAACTCAGGTAACAACAGATGCTGGCAAGGATGTGGAGAAAGAGGAAGACTCCCCCACTGTTGGTAGGATTACAAGCTGGTACAACCACTGTGGAAATCAATCTGGCAAAAATTGGACATAGTACTACCTGAGGACTCAGCTATGCCACTTCTGGGCATATACCCAAAAGATAATCTCAACTGTCTTTTGGGTAATCTAGTAGATTTCTTCCATGAGAACAAGTGTGTGGATAAACCAAGATCACCACACTCAATTGCAGAGCCAGATGGAGGAAGAAGAAAGGGAGAGGAGACTAAAAACAGTTATTTTAGAATTGACGTATTATAGTCGTTCCACTCTCTTGGCACCCAGTTCTATCCTAACCATCAATTTTCCATAAGTTGATTTCTTTGCTTTCAGCTATATGTGTAAAACTGACTAATAAGTATGGTTTATGGAAATTCAAAGCTCATGTATAAAGTTTTATTCATTTTGCTTTGGACTCACTCTACTGGGTTTATGCCTAAAGCCCGCCAAGGCATTCGCTCTTGTATGACATGATTTTTCAGAATTGAGTGGATGATTTGAGAATGATTCAAATACCTGGCTCTGTCACATCCCAGGAGACCATCCATGCTCTTATGCAAATGCCAAGGTAGCATCTCCACGGGAGCTAAACCATAACATTCAGAAAAGTGGGTTTCTTGTTTGTTGCGGTTTTTATTTACTTGTCTTATTGGTTGTATCTTAAAGACGCTTTTGGCTGTGTTTGGTTATGCTTATACTAACACTAGAATTTAGTTGGGGTTTATTCTAACCACTTATTTCTATCATTTCCTTTAATTCTACTGAGGAACTAATGGTGTTTCCATTATAATCCTCCTTTACATATCTTAGCACTGAGACACGTGAGAATTAATTGTGGTTCAAGGTTACACAGCTAACAAATGGCCAGGTTGAAACCTATGTGAGCCATCTGGTCCTGGACTTCAGCTTCCTTGCCTGTTGACTGTGGATTATACTGCCTCTTAACGCAAGTGACCTCCCTGAACTAGTCAATGCAGCTAATCCTTTCATATCCTTGCTTCTCCACCTATGTTAAAGGGGAAAACATGGCAATTATTATGAACGAGATGGGGCAGAAAGGTGACGAAATTGCATGCACCTGGGGTTGCTGTAATACTCTCTTGAGAATTTATGCAAGATTCTGAGTTTATGCAGAGTGCATGCATGAAGAAAAGACAGGACAGATGCTGTGGACCCATTGGTAGGACCTATACTCCTTCCCCTACTCCAGAAGTGTAGAAGTAGAAAAAAGAAAAAGGACCAACACTATCATTGTTGATTTTAGAACCTACAAAGGCAAAAGTTTCAAGGGCTTTCCTATGTCTTTCATCTTTTCCCCATCTTTCTATTCCTACTTCACCAGGCTCCCCTCCTGCATCCCATCAGTGAGTACATTAATCCACAACTATGTCTGTGAAGAGCCAGTCACTGGATTTCAGTAGAGAAATGAAGACACGAAGGCTGCAATAGCTCTGAATTGCCAACCCTAAAAGCTAGAAGTAAGACACACTTTCCAATCTGGTTCATTCCACGGAGCCTTCCATGACCAGAGAGAGAGAGAGAGAGAGAGAGAGAGAGAGAGAGAGAGAGAGAGAGAGAGAGAGAGAGAGAGAGAGAGAGAGAGAGAGAGAGAGAGAGGAGGGGAGGAGGGAGGGAGGGAGGAAAGAAAGAAAGAAAGAAAAAGAAAAAGAAAAGAAAGGAAAGGAGAAGAGAAAAGAAGAAAAGAAAAAGAAATGCAGAGTCACACTGTCACAACTATCTTTCAGCCCATTGTCTGAAGCCTGCCCTGCACTGAGTCACTTATATGTCAATACTTCCCCAGGAGTGGATCTGGTAACTCCCATGGGGAAGGAGTAAGCAAGACAGCCTGAGAGCCTGTGAGGGGCCTGAGGTTCATGTGTAACTTTGCTCTGAGAGTGTTTAGGAACTATGAGTTTTACCTGTCCTACCTCCTCTCTCCCGGAGAGCCCTTAATTCTCTTTTGACTAGATCATCATAACCAGCAATCACATGTGACCCATGTTTCCTGACAGTTTCCTGAGCCAGCACTGCTCTATGGAGCAATTTTCCTGATGTGCCTTCTACCAACTTTGTTCACCTTAGTGCAAGAAGAGTAGAAACATGGTATAAGGTTGGTTCCTGTCTTCTGGAAGCAAGAGTTTTGCATTAATGTGGATGGCCAGGCTAAGAAGGCAAATTTACTAAAATAGGGCAAACTGTCCAGGTCTGTTTTTCTAACATTATCTGCTAACTTGTCACAGATATTTTGGTGCTTTATAAATCAATTAAACTATAAAAGGGGTGAATTTTTTTCTAATACTAACATTTTATAAGTCAAATTGCTTGTAAGTTTCTTTTTAATTTTGTGTTAATTTTTTAAAAGTGTGTGTTGGATGAAACCAACTGGCCAAGACTTAGATCAATAGGCCTCAGACGAGAAATAAAAAACTCAGGAGCTTTGAAGTTATGGCAAGGAATCTAAGGATATTTATTGTTAAAAATTATAGATGTCAGGTGGATAAATAGTCAGGGGGTAGGGACATTGATTGCTCTTATAAAGTACCAAAGTTTAATTTTTACCATTCTCATGGAAGCTCCCAACTGTTTATACTTCCAGTTTCAGGGCATCTACTACCTTCTTTCAGCCTCTGGGGCCACTATACACATAGTACACACACATATATTCAGGTAAAATGCATATGCATAAATTTGTATCATATTTGAAAATATAGATGCCATTCATAAATCTTGATTCTTTTCAAGTTTACAGTTGCCAAAACACAAATCTGCAAAGAACTTCAAACAAGTCTATATAACTGACACAGAAATCATAGGACATTCTTAATCAGTTAATTAATTTCCTTCCTAAAGTGTACTTCCTACTTTCTGTTCAATGGAAAATTTAGGAACAAAAGGGACTCTAAAAGTGCCTTCACGTGCTAGGAGCCTGGGAACCACAAATGGAACTGGACTATCTTTTTCTGGCATCTTATTCCATTAAGTCATGACAGTGAACTTTTGACATAAGTTGTCAAGATTTCTTCAAAGGCATGAGGATTCTGTATGTGACTCAGAATGGCATTTCTTGCTTCTTCCATGACTTTTAGCATTATCAGCTCAGATCAGTGTTGTAAACTATTCACTGGGGAGCCATAATGGAGGTCCAGGGCAAAGGTCACTTCCTGTGTGGTGCTCCATGACTCCATGTAAAGTGGCTGTCTCTATCACCCACCCCACAGCAAGCCTCATAATCCCTCTATTATAGCACTTAACATATGGCACTTCTCCATCTGCTCCCTTATCTCAGAAAGAAGGGGAGAGGCTGGCTCCTGACCCTGGGGAGTGGCTCACTGAGGATACAGAAAGGACAACACATAAAACATATAGGGATTGTGTATAACAATACATATCCTGCCCACCCACTCAATAAATAATAGGGAATTTTAAGAACAAGTAATCTTCTAAATTCTGCACATGGCTTCTGCATTATGTCCCAACATTGCATTTAGAATGCCAGAGAGTTCAGAGGGAAACAACACAAAACATGGAAATAGTGATCTAGGGAAAGGCAGGAAATCAGGGTGCATACTGGGAAAGCAAAGTGACAGAAAGAAAACGTGATTTTTAAAATTAAATGAAAGTACTGAAAAGAACAGAGGCAGGTTAGATGGGCTGGTAATAATAACTTACTCTTACTAAGTGCTTATAACATGTATATGTAGCTGCTAATGCCAACGAATAGTTTAAAAAAATAATTGTCTCTCACACTCATGTACACTTACAAAATTTTGTTAACTTTGCTATAAACCACAGACCCAAAGAAGTCAAATAACAAAAAGGTCCCAAGGATGTATGCTTGAATGTTACTCTAAAGGGGAAATAATATAGACATTGGAGGTAGATGGAGTGGGGGAACTGGATGGTAGGGGATGGGGAGGAAAATGGGATGGGGAATCCGCTGTAGGGAGGGCATGGAAGAGAGAATGGAAATGAGCAGTGGGCAGGTTTCAAAGCATCTCTAGCACATGCCAGAGACCCAGCATGTGAAGGAGGTCCCATGAAATCTACAGTGGTGACTGTAGCTGAGACTCCTAGACATGTAGGATAATGAAACCTGGAGTGGCCTTGTTTTCCTTTTATCCCTACCTGTAAGACTCATTACACAACCAGACAGTAAAGGCTGTATTACCCATAGTGCCTCTGGGGTAGAGATCACCTCTGCAGTGGGTAACTCCCTCTTTCTGACAGTGTTTCGGTAACAGAGGTGGATAAGGACACCAACCCACCTACAAACCTTGAACCCAAAATATGCCCTGCCCGCCTACATGATGTGTATGGACAGAGATGAGGCAGAGATGGAGAAAATGGCCAACCAGTGACTGCCACAAATTGAGACCCATCCGATGAGTACTAACCTATCCCTGATGCTATCAATGATATTCTGCTATGGTTGAAGACAGGAGTCCAGCATAACAGTCTTCTGAGAGCTCTACTCAGTAGCTGATGAAAACAGATGCAGAGACCCTTGGATGGAACTCGTGGTGTCTTCTGGAAGAGCTGGGGGAAGGATTGAGGGAACTGAAGGGGATAAGGACTCTACAGGAAGACCAATAGGGTCAACTAACCTGGATGCATGGGAGCTCACAGTGACGGGACCACCAACCAAAGAACATGCATGGGCTAGAACAAGGCCCCATATGTACACATTTGTAACTAATGTTCAGCTTAGTATTCATGCGGGTCCCCAAAAACTGGAGAGAGGACTGTCTCTGACACTGTTGCCTGCCTATGGATCCCATTCTTTTAACTGGGCTGCATTGTCTAGCCCCACATGAGAGGATGTGCCTAGTTCTTCAGTGACTTGATGTGCCAGGGTTGAGTAATACCCAAAGGGGCCTTCCCCCTCTCAGAGGAGAAGGAGAGTTGGAGAGGATGTGTAAGGATAGTAGTTGCAATTGAGATATGAAGTGAATGAATAAATATTTCAAAGTTAATTTTTGATACGATGAGTATTTGTGCCGAGTTCCCTGATACTTATGTCACATGGACATTTTAGCCACACATTTAAGAGCTATTGTAAGGATGATCTGTTGCTACCTGAGCTCCTTCTTTTCTATACCTTCATCTCACTGTTTACAGTAAACAAATTGTTTACCAGCAGAGCCTGGACAAAGAACTAGTATATTTCTAATAACCATCAACTTGGTCCCCTAAGTCTGGATGTTCTAAACATAGTCAGGTATACGATGATTGGGGAAAGGACACTAGAGCACTTTCAGTAGTGGTTGTTGTTGACTTGTCTTAGATGTGATCCTCTTATTCCTTCAGTGATGGCTCATATTGCTACAGCACCCATCCTCTGTAGCTGGAATATTATGGGCAGCAAAGAAGGCAATGCTGTCTTTTTATCCTTGTCATTTTATCCTACAAGACTTATTATACCACCAGACAGTTAAAAGCTGTATTACCCATAGTGCCTCTGGGGCAGAGACCACCTCTACTGTGAAAAACTCCATCTTTCTGTGTTTCAGTAATGGAGTATGGTAATTACTTAATGTAGCTCATAAAACTTTTCTTTTTGCTGTTTCTCTCATTTAGAATGTAACCTGCATTTGCTACTGCTGTGAGAGGTTATGTTCAGATTCTAACTGTAACCTGCTTTCATAGAAACTTGGCAAAACTTTTTACATTATCCCAGTATGTTGTGTATCTACAACTTTCTGATGCAACTCACCTTCAGCATCTCCACTTTAACTTCCCATGTCTACAACATACACACTCACACACACACACACACACACACACACACACACACACACACACATACACACATACTCACACACATACACACATACACACATACACACATACACTCACACACACACACACACACACACACAGGCATGCACAAACAGCACACATTCCACTCAAATCAGATAGAAAAGTTCATATCTTATTGCATGATTCATGAGGCATGGGGGATAGCTTTGTTGTTACAGGGCTGTAGAGATTACAGCAGAGCTTATGCAATTTCATGATGTTCTTGGCATTGTAAAATAGGTGTAATCTCATTTTCTACGTCTGGAGGCTTTTGCTGGATAATGACTATCACATAGTTAAGAGAATTGATATGACAGGTGCAGTTGAGTGATGGGGTTTGGGAAGGGGATTTTGTGCATATGATGTGTTTCCCTGCCTGTGGTGCACTTTGAGCCTCCATGATTCCGTTTGAGCTCTGACACATTGGGGAGGACCTCCCAATGCTCTTCTTAAGACTCTCGTTTAGCCCTTTCTAGCATCTCTTTCATAAACACATCTGTTCTCTCAACATCAATGTCTCATCAGTAAACTTATTTGTTTCCTATTTTCTGCAGACCTCCCTCATGTTATAAACATTCTGGAGAACACAGTTTTCCTCTTTGTCCTTTTCATTTAAAGAGCTCTAGAAATTTTTATTTGGAGAACAATGTCAAATTTGAAAAATAAAAAAGGTCAATTGCATTTTCCCTGTTCTTTTGGAGAGCAAGTGTTAACCAACTTCCTTGAAACTTAGCCCCTGAAATCACAAAGACATGTCATTTTCTTAGGTGAAAATCATAGGTCTGCATGTTTTGAATAGGAAATTGCTGGATGGACATTGTTTGATTGTCTGCCTTTACTCATTGTCCCTCTTTTTCCCCCTTTGAATGCCTCTTTTCTTCTGAACAATCCCTGGATTGCCTGGTGTATTGTTTCCTTGTCAGCCTGTGATTCTACCTAGAGTCTGTGTATAAGATGAGACATTAATGTTTGATTTAAATCTACCTTTATACTATAAACTTGACAAAAATCACTTACATGCAAATATTTTCTATGGAACACTAAATTCTAATGTATTTCTTAATACCACTCTATGCTGTTTTAAAGAGCAAAGAGAATTAACACAAAGACCCTGGAGGCAGAGAAGATGCTTCGCCTATAATGGGGATAATCTTGTCTACATTTTTATATTGGTTTGCTAGGAAAATCCCTTTTAGATAATTCTTTTGGCAGAACAATGACACAATAATTTGTACCAAACACTCTCTCAGGTAAGAGGAGAAAAATGCTTAGCAGATAAATAACAAGATTAAGTAAGAACATGGAAGCTTCTTAAAACAAATGACACCCAAAATGTCTGGGAAATTTAGGGAGCACAGACTTTCAAAGGATTGGTACTTTAGAAGACAACTTGGAAATATAGACAGCAGGAGACTTATCAAGACGAGTGACAACAAGTTATGGCTCCATCCACACACTTTCTGTCTGACAGTTCTGAAGAGTAGCATGAAAAGGGGATTTGTGTTTGGGGTGGTAACCCTGGGCAGACACAACTGAATCCATGTCATTCAGTCTTCACAAAGGGCGTGAAGGGTGGTTTTGGCCAAATGAGATGACAGTGTTGTTCCCAAACAGTAGCAGTACTCAATCTGTGTATCCTGCATCTCAGATAATCACATTATGATTCAAAACAGTAGCAAAATTACAGTTATGAAGTACTAACAAAATAATCTATGGCAGGGTGGGCACCACAATGTGAGGAAACTATATTCTAGGATCAGAGCATTAGAGAGGTTGAGAACCATAACCTTACAGCACTGTATGCTTGACCTTCAGAAATGAAACTGGGCAGTACAGTCACACACAATCTTACACTATATTGGTCAAGGTGACCTGCACATGAGATGGTGGTTCTGTAAAGTTTTAACAATGCTGAAATAGATGCCCCGGCTTAAGAGTTAAGAAAATGGGGAACTGAAAAAGAGAAACTGAATAAAATTCAGAATGAGGTGCTTAGCAAAACCTCTGTATGCTCCCTATGAAGGTTGGATGTGTAAGTCTGATCAACACAGGAGAGTACTCATGTGGAGAAAGAGAGGAGGAAGATGAATCTGGAGAGAAAATGAGGATAAGGAATAACATGATGAGGGGATAGGATGGAGGGGAGAACAGAGAAAAAAATGAAAGGTAAAGAGGGAGAGAGACACACAAAGTAAGGGAAAGGAAAAGGCAGGGCGTACAGAGGAAAGAGCAAGGATAAGAGAGGAACACAGAAGGTGAGATACAATCAGACATATTTCTAAAGAGTAACAACTTCAAAAAGAGCTACCAGGCAAACCATCCAAAAGTGCAGAGGAGACATTTGTTCTCAGAAGGGGCCAGTCCCACACATGGCACTGCCTCTCAACATGTTTCTTAGAGCAAGATATGAAGAGAAGGCAGAAATGGGCAGGGAGGAGAGGTCTGGACAAGGGAGACAGGGAGGGGAGAAAGAGAGGAGAAAGAGATGCTGGGTCAATAAAAGGAGAGTGTAAGTCCTGACCAGTGTGTGTCCTAGGCTAGTATCTATATTTTTGTCTCAGAAATTAACAACTATAAAAATAGCATCAAACAGTTTCAAAACTTAAGTTGATGTAGCAAAAATGTTTTAATGAACCAAGACTAACATTCTTGGAAAGATAGTATTTTAGAAAATCAATATAATCTAAAAAATAAAAGCACAAAGTGTCAAAGTGTTCACAAAGTCACAAAGAGTCACAATAATGTCACCTCCCTCCCTGAATCACAGAGAGGTGAAGATACCCAGACATCTGAACTATTTGTTACTTTTACCTCTAGTTTTGAGTGAAGAACAGCAAGGGAGTGGCATTGTCCTGCAGTGGATAGAGACCAAAGATGTGGCAAAACAACCTGTGACACATGGTATAGTATCCTACAACCAAAACTTGACTGAAGCAATGTGTCAGTCAAGCCAAGGGATACAAACCACAGAGTACACGATTACATTGTTGAATGTTTCCAGTAAGGAAAGGTTGAAAGTTTGGGTCTGTGGTAAAGAACACACGCTGTAGCCATGAGTCCTGATTCTATAAATGTCAGAGCTGGCAACTCTATGGCCCATACACACCACACTGAAAAAGTGTTCTGTGCGAGGCAAGAAATTCTCCTACTCAGCTTTCTCATTCATCAGCCAGGCTCAAAGCAAAACTAATTTTTTGCAGTAAGTTTTATTTCCTTATTGATTTTTAAATAACTTCTCTGTTAATTACAATCAAACACTTACTAATGTATATAATTGTTGATCTTTTCTAAAATATAATTACAAATCAATTATTCATTTTCAGACAGCAACTAATGAAGAATCAGAAGAAACAAGCACCCAATTTTCTCAGGCTGAAGCACTGTGGTTTTTAGAGAACAAAAAGGGAACAGGTTTATGAACCCATTAGAAACCCTGAAATAAAAGCCTAGGGCATGGAAAAGAGCTCTAGATTGCAAATTATTCTCTTTGCACATTTGAGATCATTTCTTATCTATGCAAATAGTAAGTAGCTTAAATCTTTGTGTGGTGGGAAAATATGTATAGTCTCTTTTAAACTTAAAAAAACCTTCAAATTGGGCACTTGCTAATTATGATTTTCATTCCTCTAGCTACTGAGTGGACAGAAACAATGTGGACAGTGAAATTTGTAAAGGATACCCTGTCCTATCTCAGCAGGATTAATATGTCAGAGAAATGCACTACTCCATGTTAAATGGGTGGTAGTGGAATGCCTTGGTATTCTTCCACAAATGGCTTGGTCTCAGCCTCCTCTTTGTCCAGCAGAGCCAACTGGTCTTGAGATTCTGTTGGGAACAGAAAAAGGTTTAATGGGTGTGATTACAAGTATGTAAAGCAACTAGCTTCTTCCTTCTTACGTTGCTAATTCTAAAAACACTTCTTTCTTCCATATTCCCCATGCAAATGTTACTGAAGGTATGTTAAGGATTGACCTTTCACGCAATCCCCTTTCTAGAATATTTTACCAGAAAAGGTCCTCTGCTTGATTCACAGAGACAAAGGAAACAATGTCACATTGGTCTCTAGTACTGAATGCTCAGGACATCCCAAAGAACAAGGACACCAAGGGGTCCTTTATACTATGAAATGAAGTCTTCCTTGGTAGAAGTGAATTAAGGCTTGAAGCCTTATGAGCCACCACCTGTTAGGTGCTAAGATGGTAGCGATTCTTGCTGACCTTTCCCCTCTTCCTTGTATGGTTATCTTTTCAGACCTATTCTCTTAGTCAAGGTTTAACCTGTCATTTATAAAAAGCCAATACTTGTAAGAATTTTTCCCTGTAAATCCCTCAACAGTGTGTTTCTCCCCAATATAGCCAGAAATCAGCAAGAGCAAGTTGGCCAGGGCTCTAGTACAGGGCCTTGTCCATTTTCTCTCAGTTATTAAATAGCTATATGATCATAGCCACTGGTCACTACATCCAGGGACATGGCAGTGGAGACCAGCCAGCCTCCGTGAGTACCTATTCCTTTTCTGGGGCTTCCAGAGGCCGAGAGAAGCTCTTCACAATCACTTCTATTGACAGACATATGCCAGAATATTTCTCCACTGGAGAGAGGGGAATGACTGCCTCTGAGCAATAAAACATCATGGAGCTCAGGAGAGATTGTGCTACCCACACTCTTATTCACAGCACTGTTGCTCTTCCCTCCTCTAGCTGCTGAACCCATCCCCTGCCAGTAAATCCTTCTGCATTCTAAATTAGGCTGGCTACTCTAGTAAATTTCTGCTGTTTGGCTTAGAAATAGTACAAATTTATTATTCTTATTTCTGTACACCAGAAAATGAAGCCTAGAGATATACCATGACCAAGACCTGGTGAAGGTTTTGCTTTGGGGCTTTGTGTAGTTCATTCCATGTGCTATCCTTGCATACTGGAAAGATAAATACACCAATCTGATTCATGGGGAGGACTCTGGCCTTATGACCTCACCCTTGCAGTGTTATCCTACTGGGCATTGCTCCCCATGAGCAAATCTGGCAACACTAGCCTGCATGTATAGTTCCGGTATTTAGATGATAAATGAATGAAATTTACTGCACCTTCCACTTAGGTTTACCAGCTATAACCATCTCATCTCAGGCTTCCTGTGGACAGGGAGTATTCAAAGATATTGTTTACATTATGAGTGTTTCCACTGAGCAAACCCAGCACTTGCTGTTTAGATAAAGGTCAACCTGCATTGTCAGGGATACCTGAGTTGTATAGGTTCACTAAAGCAGGCTCAGTCTGGGACACTTCCCTGAGCTAATCCCATTTGCACTACTTCCGGAATGCAACTTTATAAACCAGTTTTATTTGGCTTCCTGGAAGTTTCAGTCATGGCACCCATGTCTCAGCTACTTCACTTACCAAAGAATGAACCCATTTTACAGATTATTATTAAATGTAATATATATTTTATTTTGTATGCCTTCATTTATTTTTTTATTCTTTAAGAGTTTTTATGGAGATTTGAATTCCCTAGAAGATCATAATGTATTCTTGAACCTTCCTCAGAGTGATATTTTAAACTCACTTAGTAAATTTTTAACAGGAAATTTATGACTTTGATATAGTATATGACAAAGTCCAAAATGCTAATGGTGTGAAAATGTTAGTTCTTTTTAAAAGTCCATAATTGATTAAGTATGTTGCAGCATTAATTTAAGTACAATTTAGTTATAGTCTCCACTCCACAGTTAAAGGCATATTTTCACATTTCTGATCTGACAATCATACACAGGCTTCAGTTTGCTGTGAAATAATTACATTAGAAATGATGCTGGATCCTTTTGAACAAACAGCTTCAAAATTGCACATTGTATCATTTGGGGTTCAGGGACTGAGTGCACGCACATGTGTGCATTTTAAATAGTACATTGAGATTTAACTATAATTAAAACATCAAACATGTTTTCATAAACTGATGTGTGTAATTTTTTCTGAAGAAAACAATGGGTATATTTTTATAGTGTTTCTTCATACTGTTTCTAAATTAAGACATGGGAGATTTTTAGTCTGCATTTGAAAGCTCTTTTCTAAAAATAATACATTGAGGACATGGAAAGTCTTTATTCTGAACAAATGAAAAGACAATTTGGATATAATTATCACTACATTTTTCTTTGCAACATTTGGTTCTGAAGAGCTAGAGACAACCTCAACTGCTAAGAAGCTGAATGAGATGAAAGTAAATTCTCAACCTTCTGACTAATTTATCTTGAAAAAATATTTGAAAGGTTAGTATCACTTTTTTGTGTGTTTCAATATTTACTGAATTTTACCAGCAATGATTTTAAGCAATAATACTGAAAGAAATTGTTATCAGCTTGTACACTTTCATGACATACCAACATTCTGCTATGTGACTAACATGTGATGCTCCTCTGGTATCCACTCATGCCACATGGGATACGGGCTCCAAATGGCCCTCATTGAAAACAAACTGAAAATTGGCAATATACCAACATGTTTTATACAACAGACACCAAGGCTAATGTCTGTGAGATTAGGGACCTCTAGCAGTGAGAGAGATTTTCTAGATTATACTTCCTCTCTTTGAGACAATGGAAACTAGTTTAATGTGTACTTAATGTCTACATGGCATATAGCTAATTGGCAATTCATTGTAACTCTCTGTTCCAAAATAAGAAGGGAAGTTTAATAAATATGGAAGTGATTTTGATTACTGAAATTATTTCTTATAGATCCATTTTACTCCATAAAATTGGAAGACATCTCCCAGTAAGATAGAAATACTCCTTCCTGCCTTTACTGGGGAAGGGAATGGCATCACCGTCATGAGCAGATCGGCAGTTCGTTATTAGAGTTGCAGACTGTCAGAGCAAACATCCAGGGCTTTCTCCTGGATTCCATACCAGTAACAGTAGAAACCAGTTTGGCTCTGTCTTTCCTGGCCTGCTATTGACCCCGCCCTAAGATCCAGATTCTTTATAACTGCAACCATCTCTGCTGTCTGCTTTATACCTCTGAAATCTCACTAATTTGAATCTCCTCCTCCTCAGGAAGAGTTTCCTGTTAATATCAGTAGCAGTCCCCCCACTCAGCCTCCAGTGTTTTGGTATTTGAGTTATGGGTCATCTCTCCTACAGTTCTTCCTTCCCTTGTTCCACCTCATCAGGTCATAAGGTTGTTCTCTGTCATTAATTTCACAAGTCCAAATTCTAGGGCTTCTATGCAAGCTGAAGCCGTTATAAAATCCCCAGAACAGTACATTTTCAATCCTTATAGCCAACTTTAAAGTTCACATCCTAAAATAGTTTTTGCTCCATGCAGCATGTGAAGATTCAGATGTAGGCATCTATCTGAGTGTGCTCTTACCAGATGAATCTTCTACTAAAAAACGTTACTTTCTTTTATCGTTTTCTCTGCCCAGACACAAGCCTCTGGATCTCAAAGCTCTGCTTCTATACTTCAAGATCTTGGGTTCAGTTCACATCTCAGTAATAAAAATTTTGAGTCTTAAAAATCATAGGAAGGTGGAGACATCATAGACCCAGAAGAAATGCAGAAGTGTTGTGCTGTATCCATTTGCTTTTTGGAGAACTTGCTAATTATATCAATAGCCTAAAATGGAAACAGAAAATTAGTGAACCCAGTCCTAGTGTGTGACAACATGAAAATTGTGAGATTGAGGCTATCCTGAGCTACAGGGGACTTTTAGACCAGCCTGGTCTGCAATGCAAGACTTGAAGACCTCATTGTTATAAATAACAGAAAATGTAAACAAATTCATGGATACTCTGGGCCGCTGGAGTTTAACAGTGTACTTATCCCGAGTCTCCCCCTTCCCTGTGCCTCAGGTTTTTATGTTTAAAGATGCTTTGCTTGAAATTATTTCACATGTGTTTAGTTATCTCAAACAAATATCTTGACAAGATTAATGGTGTCCCCAGAGAAAAGCAAGGCAAGCCCAGTGACCACAGAAGAGGTTTTGAAAATGTTCATGGATCAATTATTGCCTTGTTGTGTGAACCTAAACAAATGATGCTTTTGAATTTTGAGTTGTGCCATCATTGGCTATAAATGCGGCCCTGGTCTGCAACACTTAATTTTCCTTCCCAGTTAGTTTCTTAGAGTCTCAAAGATGCTGTCACCAAAAAGCTTTTTGTTTGTTTTCTGCCTCCAGCTCTCCTGGTTGGTTTTCTTCATTATTATTGTTGTTGTTGTTGTTTATTATTATTATTATTATTATTATTATTATTATTATTGGATAATCTCTGTATTTACATTTCAAATGTTATGCCCCCTGGCACCCATCCCCCCCCCTCCACTTGCTTCCATGAAGTTGCTCCTTCTCCCAAACACCCTCTCCACCTCAGTGACTAGGCATTCCCCTACACTGGGAAAATGAGTCTTCACTGAACCAAAGGCCTCTCCTCCTATTGATGCCAGACAATGCCTCTTCTACATATGCAACTGGAGCCATGGGTGTCTCCATGCATGCTCAGTGGTTGGTGTTTTAGTGCATGGGAGTTCTGGAGAATTTGGTTGGTTGATAATGTTGTTCTTTCCATGAGGTTGCACACCCTTTCAGCTTCTTCAGTCCTTTCTCTAACTCCTTCATTGGGGTCCTCTTGTTTAGCCCCATGGTTAGCTGCAAGAATCCTCAACTGTATCTGTATGACTCTGGCAGAGCCTCTGAGGAGGCATCCATATCTGGTTCCTGCCAGTAAGCTCTTTTTGGCATCAGCAATAGTGCCTGGGTTTAGTGGCTGCATATGGGGGTGGGGGCAGCAGGTGAGGCAGTCTCTGAATGATCTTTTCTTCAATCCTGCTCTTGTATTTTCTCCTGTGAATGTTTTGTTCTCCCTTCTATGAACCAAAGAAGCTTTATAGTATTTCCTTTTTGTTTGGTCTCCCTAAACCCAACTATTGAAATACTGTCTAGGTTCAAAAATGACTATGATTGGGGAAAAAAAAACAAAGAATGGGACACCAGGGCTGTCCTCCAGCATTGCTCTGGCTATTTCCACTTGTCACTTCTGTGACCAGCCCTCACAACCCTATGACTCTACTCTAGGGTCCAACACTAGATCAAAGATCCTACAAAGCCATGACACTTCACACTTGGGCACTGTGCCCCTGGCACCAAATGAAAGCATTACATAGGTAATTGTAATATAATCAAAACTTTCAGGTTTATCCATTTTACTGACCTGAATTTCTTTTCTAGGTTTTTCCAACTGCCTCTGAGGAAATGCCAGCATATATTATGGAGACAGCAGAAGCCACAGAGTGAAGCGGCCTCAGATTAAGTTACTTGAGAGATCTCTAGTGTGAGGTACAGAGTATGTTTTCTGAAAGGTGGTGTTTATCTGAACTGGTGCTCACATCCTTAGGGATACACCATGAAGACAAACGTGTATAAATGGAAATTCATTAGAGAGTTATTGTGCGAGTAAATGAATAGCCAGAGTCAAAGGATGTCAGCTCACACCCCTCAAGGAAGCTTCTTGGCTGCAACATATAGAGAAGGCATTTTTTACCCTCCTTGATGGTATGACTTTCATGTTTAATATGCCTATTAGTTACTTTCTCAGAACTGTAAATAAATATCTGACAAGAAGCAATGTTGAAGAGATGAGATACATTCCAGCTCGTGGTTGAAGAGAACACCATCTCTCATGGTGGTGGGTCCCCCCGACCAGAAGCAAGGGGCTACTGCCTAACAACTCAGTAGACCAGGAGGAAATCAACAAGAAACAGAGCTTTTTCTATAACCATTAAATATACCAACTTACTGTCCACCTGGCCCAGTTCCTCCCTTCAACCAAATGAGTACCACCAGCTGAGGGCCAAGTGTTCAAACACAGGAGTCTGTGGGGAAATTTTATAACCAGACCACGACATTCACTAAATACACACCTGTCTGTAATTTATTGATTTCAACTACACTGATAAGCTCTTAGCCAGCTGCTTAGGTAATTTTTGTTTAGTTTGGTAATCAGTTTCCTTCTCAATAACTATTTGGCAAAATAGGCTGTGAATAAAATTAGGTGTGCAGATTAATCCCTATGATGTCATGGTCCCCAATGAAATCAACTCTAACATGTAAATGACACCTTCACAGTGTTCTTCCAACCTATATTCAGTTTAGTTCCCCTATCAAAGATACTGGATTGTATATGATTCAGGATGAGGCCTGCATGTAGCCTTGTAGGCAGAGCAGCATGCACACTCTGCTCCCAGATCAGACAAATACACATCTCCTGTGGAAGTTTACATTCCCTTTAATCCTTTTGTTGATGCCTTCTCCATATCAACAGTGTCTCTGTCTGTGCTACTAGATATGAGAAAATAAGCTTTAAACTCCAACAAAAGCACACTGGAAACGCTACAGAATCCTTGCAGGGGCCTCTTATTACATCACATTTTCTAGGTGAAAGCTTCCTTGTTCCTGTGCACATCTGGCTGAGTCAGCATCAGAGGCTCTGCACACAAATGCCTCTGCCTAATGTGGAAATACTTATAAGGGCATAAACTGCATTTGTGTGGAATTATAGGAAGGTAAAGCTGTGGGGAAGGATGTGACTCTGTTTTTCATTTCCACTCAAAAACCACATTTTCACTTACTTACCAGAACAGAGCTAGTGAGCATGCAGTTTACTCTTGGCAGAGAAACAACCCCTGCAAACCCACAGCCCGTGGGATTCCTACAGATCACATCAAACAGAACAAGTAGAGCAAGAATCCAGGCTGAAATTGAATGTATCTTGGGAAGGAAAATCCCTAACCAAGATCAGAGGTTTCATGAAAATTTTTACATAATGCAAACATTGCTAGTCTCAGGAAGTTTAATGGAATGTGAACAAACATTAAAAAAAAAAAAAAAAAAAAAAAAAAACCTCCATGCTCAGTTTAGCCAGTAAAAGCTCAGTTTGGGCCTCCAAAGCAGGAAGATTGCTGTTTATTTCATTCTGTTTTAAATCAAAGATCAGAAGTAAAGGAACTGTGTAAGGTAGGGACAAGTCTCATTAGTGAGTGGCAGACAGAGAGACAGGCTCAGAACTGAGTCACCTGCAGTCCCACAGTGAGAAACTTGCCCTCAGGTGAGCTAAGTCCAGGTAGAGGTGAAAAGCAGGTCAAGGAGGACAGGAATGCTCCTGTCAAGGTCATGACCCTGAACTACCCGTACAGTGACTACATTCTATTGGCTATGGGTTATTTTAGAGACTCACAAGATTTGTTAGAGTGGATCAGCTTCAACCCTCTGAACCTCATATCTTCAGATTCTACTACCCCATGTCTAAAATTTCTGCAGCACATTCAAGCCTGAAATCAACTCAAAAAAAAAAAAAAGTGAGATCAAACTACCTCAACATAGATAATATGTGATGTCCATGTCAACTTTAGTTTCTCAGATGAAAAGCTTTTATAACAGTGCATAGAATTGGGTACCCTGATATTAAGCAATGGTAAGAGGGGTGAAGGGTGGAGGGTCACAGAGGCAGGAAGCCGAGTTTGAACATTTACCTGTGCCAAAATATATGAACAAGGGCCTAAGACTTTTATTAACATCCATACAGTGAACACCTAGTAAGGACTTCCTGCCATAGTACTGGGCATCCATCAGAAAGACAAGTAGAGTGCTATCCTTGATGTAGTAAGAGAAACCCACAATGAAGCAGCTTCTTTCCTGGTACTGATGGGAGAGATAAATGCACATATAAGATGTGTCTCATCCCAGGAGTGCCAGATACTTCCAGAGTACACCTTACACTACAATAAAACATAACAAATGCACACATATTAATTGATGCTCTCTATTCAATACCTTTGTCATACTTCAAGATCTCTTTACTTTTCCTTCAGTGAGGCATTACAAACTCCTAGACATAACCTGTGTTCTCTAGTAACAGATCTCTTTCCACAAGAAACACTACTAACAGAGTTGGTTCTTGGCCACACAAGGAGACAATCAAGTCCTCTTGGTAGCAAGGACACTTATATCTCCTCAGAAAGCAGAACCAATTCTGGTCCCCCATTAGTGCCATGAGCATTGCTGATGGAAGCCCCTCTTTCTATCAGCATCACTCCTCCTATTTATTACCAGTCTGTCCAGGAAACAATCAGCTGTGGTTGGAAATAATGAACATCTCAGGGAACAGTTTTTACAGGGATGAGACAACTGGATCATTCCAAATCTCATCAGACTGTCTCTATAGAAGTTTTATAAACCAAGGTTTATGGGGCTGCATGATGTGTCAAACTCAGAAGCAGCAGTTTATCTACCAGGTATAGCCAGTCCTTAACCACAAAAAGTGGATATGGATAGTGTGAGGAGGATGGTTCTGTGCAACCTGAAACTTGGTAAAGTTGGAAGAGAAAATTCTGTCCTCCTTCCATAATGACCCTGCTTCCCCATGAGAGGCAATATCTCATTCCATGCCTTACTAAAATGAGCATTCTGAAAAAAACAAAGCATCACAAAAACAAACAACAACAACAAAACCCACCAAAGGGTAAGGGAGGACAATGATAATAAAGAAATAGTTGTACCTGATTTTAAATTATAATTTTTGCATACAGATCATTCCAAACACAAATGATACATTTAATAACTAAACCAAATGAGTATCAGACTCTCAGCATGTAGCCAAAGGACTGCTTCTTTTTGAAACTCCAATTTGCTCTTTCATCAAAAATGGAGAGATGCTGTGAGGGACAACATCCTCCCATGGACCATCTCTGGAAAGAGTTAGAAACTTAGTGAGATGATAGAAACTCCCAGAAATCTATGAGAGTGACACTAGCTACAACTCACTGAACTGGCCATTTTCTGTAACCAGTAAAGACTTCAAGTGGAGGGAAGAGAGACCAACCCACCCACTAAAACTTCAATGTACAATTGGTCTGGCCTACAAGATGTGCAGGGGTAAGAGTGGAACACAAACAATGCCACCAATTGGAATAGCCAACCACTGATTAGTCCTGTTTGAAGCCAATGCCATGAGAGGGAGCCCACCAATGACACCACCCAGAGGGTCAGGATCATAGCGCAAAGACCCACCATAGAACTAAATGCAAATGAAAAAAAAAAAAGTCAATGAAAAGTTTCCTAATGATATTCTGTTATACTTATAAATTGGTGCTGAGCCCAGTAGTCATCAGAGAGGCTTCATCCAGCAACTGATTTTAACCAAGACCCACAGCCAAACATTAGGTTCAGCTGATGGAAACTCATGAAAGAAGGGGAGGAAGTTATATAGGATCCAGAGAGGTCAAATACACCACAGGAAAACTCACAGAATCAACTAACGAGATCCTATAGATGCTCAAAGAGACTGGACCACCAACCAGGGAGTTTTCATGGGCCTTGACCTAGGCCCTCCTTACAGTTGCATAGCTTGGTCTTCTCCTAAGAGTGGGAACAGGAGATGTCTCTGTTACAAACGTTTGACATACCTTCCTCCTACTAAGTTGCATTGTCTAGTCTTAATAGCAGAGGAGGTGCCTAGGCTCAGTGCTGGGTGATTTCATCCAGGCTGGCCCATGAGTGAACAGAGACAGACGAGTCATAGAAAAGAAGTGGATAGGGTTTGGGGAGAAAAACTAGGAGGAAAGGAGGAAGGAGTACTGCCATTAAGAAGTCAAATTAAGATGTTAAAAACTTAAAACATAATAAAGAAAGAAGGACTGATCCTAAATATCCTGAAAACCTCACAGCTATCTAATATCAAGGCAGGCAACAAGTGACTGTAACACAAGAAAAGATTCTCGGGATGATGGAGGCATTATTATAATTCTGAGATATTTTCTGTGTTTATTTGTCAAGGTAAGGTATAATCAGCAAAATATCCAGGCGCCAAAGTTAAGTTTTTGTGCTTTTATTTTCAGAATTCTTGTGAAATTTAATCATGTTTATGGCCATTTTAAAGTAGATTGTAAATATACGTGCAAATATATAAAATATATGTTGCAATAAAAATACTGCAATTAATAATTTAAAAGAGAATATATATAAGTATGTATGTATGTATCAAGAACAAATATATACACATATGTATCAAAAATACAATTCTATGAATTGAAAAGTTATAACTTTTAATCACATACTAATTTAGCAAGACCTAAGGGATTCAGCCTTGTATTGAAAAATTATCAGTGAATTTTACAGAGTATGTAAAATTCTTGATTGTTTTTAGTTTATGAAGGCAAAGATTAGTTTGCCTAGTCATCTTTAAAATATACTAAGCATCAAACAATGAGATTGTTGTCTAGCACATTATATTCGATAAACTGTATTGTATAAAGTGTATAGCACACTGTATCAGATAAACTGTAACTTGTTGCCTAGCGTACTTGAACCAAAATGAAGAAATGTTTCATTCTAATGGCAGATTGCAGTGAATCACAAACTGGAAAATATGGGCGATAGGCTCAAGAATCTCAAGTCTGCAAATTTCTCTGACGAAAAGAGTTTTCTTGCCAAGAGAATATGGTGAACGATTTACTGACTCTGTAATCACAAAGCGACTCAAGGAAGGCAGACAGTAAGGACAGAGAGAAGCAGGGTGTCCTGGGTGGAAACATGGCCAGCCCTTTGCTAATAAAATTAATGATTAACTGGGCATACAAAGGAATTGCTCTGAGCTATTATTTGCTTACTTGATAGAGAACTTGGGGGCAGATTTTATCTAAGCTTATGACTTATATTTAAACAGTAACAAAATATATGTATTCTTCTTGGTGATTGATATAAAAACACAGGAATGTAAATGGAACTTAATAACAGCGCCTTTGTACTCAGTCCTGCTATCCGTCATACTCAGTGCCCAATGACCTTTCAATCATTCATGGCCTTAAAATTGCCAGGAATGTGGAGAAATGCAGAGTTCCTCCTAGAATGGTAACCAGGAAGAAAACACCATCTGCTAAAATGTTGCTAGCCGACACAGAAGGAAAAAATTCCTAGTAGAAATGAATTAAAAGTCAATATTGGAAACATTCTCCACTTTTGTATATTTATACATTTATTCATCTATCAAGGCAATCAGTAGGTATAAAATATTGGAAGTTTAATTAGATGAAGCAGGTATTTGTATTAGCCAGTCATCACTGAACATGAACTTGATTCAGTTAAGTTTCTGTGTGAAGGTGATGATAATTTATTATTATTTGGGTGTTTTTAAGGGAATAAAAAATTCAATTATGGAAATGGTCAAATGAAAAATCCATAAGATAATGGTGGATTAAAAACCATAAGTGCCTGTGTTTTGAGTGGGGAAAAGATAAGTTCAGCATTCATTTTACTTTAGACATCGAAAAGCATTGCTATGAATAGTAATGAAAGGACATCTGGTGCTGGGATGTCCTTTGAAATCACAGGGAAATGGAAAGAGAATGTGAAGTCAATATTAGGTAAAGTTAGCCTTAGGTTAAGATAGTTCTGGACAGCATGTAAAATAAGAATTTTCAAGTGTAAAATTTAAATCCTATGATTCCCCACCATAGAGACACAACCCAATCGCCCTTCTAACTTTTCCATATGCTAATCAAATCATTCACCTCCAAGATGCATGCATCCTTCATCTCTATAGCTAAGTCTCTCTCAATACTTAACACAGGCAGAGGTTTTCATAGGCTGCCAAAGGGAGAAATACATCGTTGACCAATGGCACAGATATTAATTACTTCACACAGAACTGCATACTTAATAGAAATACCCTGAACTGTAATGATGAGACATTTTGTGGGTCTAGTGGGGAAAAATAACACATTAAAACACATTAAGTGAAAATAGGTGGGAAAGGGGTAGAGAAGAACAACTATTTGAATTCTCCAACATTTGTGGAGAGAAGAGAGAAGATGACTTGAAGCTAAAGAAGCATCGGGGTTCTCCAAAAAACATCTAAAGTAATAGGTTTTGAGAGAGAGAGAGAGAGAGAGAGAGAGAGAGAGAGAGAGAGAGAGAGAGAGAGAGAGGGAGGGAGGGAGGGAGGGACACACAGAGACACAGAGAGAGACACAGAGAGAGACAGAGACAGAGACAGAGACAGAGAAAGAATTATATATACACATAACACATAAAAAGAATTAACATGCAAAAACCTATAATGAGGTAACTGTTCCTTTTAGATAGAAGGTACCAACACAAGTACCAATGCTAGGAATTGGCTGTCTAATTGGAGCTGTGGCCACTTTCATCCTGAATTTCTTAAAGGTCTGTAAAATCCCACATACTCTCCATCTCTAACCCTTCAGATGATAGGCATTTCTCTTGGATCCCCTCCAGAACTTCACTCTGAGACCCAGTTGCTAAATAATATTGAGAAATCAATCTTAAGCTGACCTGGAAGCATTTTTCCTACCAGATAGCTTTCATAATGCTGGAAGATTCTATGAAAATCTACAGAGGAGAAAAATAATCATGAATCCTACCCATCTGTTAACCCTGTGAGCTACAGTAATAACTGGCCTTATACAACATGTCCACTGATATAATGTTGTAATAAAGATAACAGGAGTAACCCATCACTTTCTTATTGGATTTAAATCCCACTCCACATCATGAAACCTATATCTGCTATTATTATTACACAAAGAATCTGTGGCTAATTAGGCCAAAGGTCAAAGGGTAGAGTAGAATCTACCATTAAATGGAAATAATATTAAACCAGCTAGTAATGAATAATCTCCACAGCTACAGCTTGGTACATCTGACACCCCCTCACCAGAGAAGCTGTTATTTGCGGTAGCTAGTGATTAACACAGAGAGCCAAAACTGGACAAGGTAAAGAGAATAAGATGTTGAAATCTTAATCCTAAATAGGATATAGCTAAATCCACATGCTTCCTTCCAAGTGTTTCGAGATCACTGTGGAAGATGGGACAGAAGTAATGAGAAAGGCAGAGGCACTGGATGGCTACAATAAAACAATGTCTCTGAATAGAGAACAGCAGATGCACATATAAAGCAACAGTCACAGCCTGCATGGGACCTTTGCAAGTTCAAACCATTTTAACTACCAGCATAGAGATGGGAGTTGGACATTCAGTCCCACCACTAGCCAATGGATCTCAGAAGAGAAAATGAAAAATTGTCAAAAGAGGGAAACCTATTCCTTACAATAGTACAGCCTTTGATATGTGAACTACACTTACTTGGAAAATCCAGTATACTTACGCATCATAAATTGGACTTGATGGTCTTTATTTGTTTTTGTTTGTTTGGATAGATGGTTGGTTGGTTAGTTTGAAATTGAGATTTTGTTTGTTTTAAAGGCCACAAAATTAGATTGAAAGGGAGTGGACAATATCTGGGAGAAATTTCTCCCTCAAATATTATCAGGCATAGATTAATTTGGAAGAGTGGAATTTCAGAAGCATGGCTAGAGACGCATTTCTGACGAAAGACTCAGGTATGTGGGTGGGAGCCAGAATGAAGGGGAGACCAGGAAGAAAAAGGTAAAGGCCAGGATGGAGGTGTGGTAATGGTTGCTCCCAGGTAGTATCCCAGGAGGTACTTCCTCATACCTGAGCCCAGCCTTCTGGAGCTAATCTGATTGGAGGTCACATCATGAAGAAGGGATCTCAGAGGAGTTCCCAAGCTACAAAAAGAGAGTCAATGGAATGGTTCCAAAGGGAAATTGTCAGAAAACAGTACAAATATGCCTAATTAGTAAAGATATAATTGTATTATTGACAGCTGCCAAGTAATATTCACTGTTTCCTACAAGAACTAAAATCAGCAAATAAACTCTGTGTATCTATTCATGTGTGCTTTATGTACTCTCTCTCACACTGTGTGTGTGTATGTGTGTGTGTGTGTGTGTGTGTGTGTGTGTAGCAGAAGCAAGAAGCAATCACTGACTTGTGAACCCCTATGCCTTGCACAGCTACTTTTCTGGTGGGGCCCACTGGCCTCAGAATGCTACTCCCTACCATGGGCAATTAAGAAAATATCTCAAAAACATGTGCACAGGACAATTTGATGGAAACAATTTCTCAAATTTATCATCCCGATTCTCAGATAACCCTAGTTTGTGTCAAGTTGAAAAGAGTTAATTAGCACACAAAGTAAGGTTTTTCTCCTTTTAATACTTTTGGCACTTTTACTCACATATATGTTTTTCTAGTTGAAAATTAATGCCATGGGGCTAGGAGAAACTGTTGAATGATGTGGACATACCTTAGTGGTAGGACTCTTACCTTGCATAGTGTGCATAAAAACCTTAAGTTCTCTTTCTCTCCTCAAAGAGTCTTTCTAAGTGTACAGCATGTCCTTCAACTACAGATTTAAGAAGACCTACAACCAGTACAGCACTGAGCATCTCCTGTTTATACACATTCCTTAACTACTGCTCAGTTCAACCTAGAAAAGACATGTTTACTGGGGAAAGAATTAAATAAACATGGAAGATAGAAAGAGGAGGAACACATAATAAAAGAACCAAATAAAGATATTTCTTGCCTGAAGTGTAAAACTGCAGTCTTATATAGGAAAGTATAGAAGTGTGTGTGTGTGTGTGTGTGTGTGTGTGTGTGTGTGTGTGTCTGTGTGTGTGTCTGTGTGTCAGTCTCCATGTCCATCTCTGTGTCTGTGTGTCTGTGTGTTTCTTTGTGGTTAGTAAGAAACGTATTTCTCTCTCATTTCACTTGGATTAAATAAAAATGAATGTTCCTTTATTTAATAAATTATTTTTATTGCCCATATGTCTTCTCTTCCTACTAAAATTTCATTCTTAATAAAAACAGAAATTTCACATGGACAAATCCATTATGCAATTTTAATTAACCTCATAAAGATATAAAATGACCTAACCAGAAGGGACATTCTCAGTGCCAGCCAAATTAATATGCTAACCTAAACTGAAGAGTTAGCACATTTGCGATCAGGTGTAATGCCTATTTTATAGGACTTATAGTAGTGACTTTTCTACCTCAGGATAACAATGAGTTATGTATGTTAAATTAAGTTCTCCTGGCCCAGCTTGGTCAGAAATCCTCAGGGGGAAACAGATAAAATATTTTACAAAAGAAAGTTAGATTTTTTTTTTTAGTGATGGAATACAGTGGGAATTACATTTAGTAAGTTCAAGATATTACTAAATGATTTTAAAGGAACAATGTGCTTCACAGTGTTTTCGATTTGGTTTTATAAATAAGAAGAGTCAAATACAGTCTAACCTGACACTAAAAACATCAAAGCAAGGTTCTTACATGGATTCATCCCTTACTGACCTATGCCTTGGTTAAGTGAAATGATAATTGAAAACATTGAGGTCCAAAAGGAATATGAAGGCAACAGGGGATATGTTGATTTAGAACGTAAAGGTGGTGGCTTCTTTTTAAAATTATTATTGGATATTCTCTGTATTTATGTTTCAAATGTTAATCCCCTTCCTCCCACTCCCACACCCCTTCCGCCTCTCCTTGCCTCCATGAACATGCTCCCTCTCCCACCTCAGTGCCTTGGAATTCCCCTACATTGGGAAAACTCAGCTTCAGTGGAACAAAGTCACTCCTCCCAGCGATGTTAGAGAATGCTATCCTCTGCTACATATGCAACTGGAGCCATGGATCTCTCCACGTGTACTCATTGGTTGGTGTTTTAGTCCCTAACAGCTGCAGGAAGTTTAATTGGTTGAGAATGTTCTTCTTCCCATTGGGTTGCGAATCCTTTCAGCTCCTTCAGTCCTTTCTCTAGCTCCTCCATTGGGGTCTCTATGTTCAGTCTGATGGTTAGCGACAAGCATCCTTGTGTGTATCAGTATGGCTCTGGCAGAGGCTCTAAGGAGGCATCTTTATCAGGCCCCTGCCTGTAAGAACTTGGCATCAGCAATAGTGCTTAAGTATGATGAGGCTGCATAAGGGGTGGATTCCCAGGAAAGGTGGTCTCTGGATGATCTTTCTTCAATCCCTGCTCCTATATTTGTCCCTTTATTTCTTCCTGTGAGTGTTTTGTTCTCCCTTCTAAGAAGAACTGAGCCATACACATTCTGGCCTTCTTTTTGAGCTTCATAAGATCTGGGAATAGTTCCAAGAGTTTTCCAAGTTTTTTGGGCTAGGACCTGCTTATCAGTAAGTGATAAGAACACCACGAGTGTTCTTTTGTGACTGGATTACCTCACTCAGGATGATAGCTTCTAATTCCATCCATTTGCCTAAGAATTTCATGAAGTCATTGTTTTTAATAGCTGAGTAGTACTCCATTGTATAAATGTACCACAATTTCTGTATTCATTCTTCTGGTAAAAGACATCTGGGTTATTTCCAGCTTCCAACTATTTTAATTAAGGCTGTTATGAACATGGTGGAGCATGTAACCTTGATATATTTTAGAGCATTGTTTGGTATATGCCCAGGAGTGGTATAGCTGGGTCCTCAGGTAGTACTGTGTCCAATTTTCTGAGGAACCTTCTGACTGATTTCAAGACTGGTTGTACCAGCTTTCAATCCTACCAACAAGGGAGGAATGTTCAGCTTTCTCCACATTCTCACCAGTATCTGCTGTCACCTGAGTTTTTGATCTTAGCCATTCTGACTGGTATGAGGTAGAATCTCAGAGTTGTTTTGATTTGCACTTCCCTGAAACCACCACAGTTCTCAAAAGAGACTATGAAAGCTAAAAGATCTTGAACAGGTAGCATACAGACCATAATAGAACAGAAATGACAGTGTACAGTATCCAGATAAACTCTCAATTACTATAGCTGGAGAAACCAAGATAGTCCAGGACAAAGCCAAATTGACACAATATCTATCCACAAATCCAACCCTACAAAGGATAATAGATTGGAAATTTCAACACAAGGAGGGAAACTATACCCTAGTAAAAGCAAGAAAATAATCTTTTTGCAACAAAACCAAAAGAAAAAAAAGCATAATTCTATCTCTAACAACAAAATAGCAGGAAACAACAATCATTGTTTATTAAAATCTCTTAACAACAATGAACTCAATTCCCCAATAAAAAGACATAAACTATCAGATTAAATAAATAAAAAGGATCCAGCATTTTGCTACATACAGGAAACTTATCTCAGTGACAAAGACTCACTACCTGAGTATAAGGCTGGAAAAAAAAATCTTGCTAAACAAATAGTCCAAAGAAACAAGCTAGAGTAGCCATTCTAATATTGAATAGATTTTTAACCAAAAGTCATCAAAAAAAAAAAAAAAAAAAAATAAGGAAGGACACTTTATACTCATCAAAAGGAAAAAAATCTATCAAGATAAACCCTCAGTCCTGAACATCTATGCTTCAAATACAAGGGCATCCACAATCATAAAAGAAACCTTACTAATGTTCAAAGCATATATTGCACCACAGACAATAATAGCGGGAGACTTCAACACCCCACTCTCATCAATGTACAGATCATGAAAGCAGAAACTGAACAGAGACACAGTGAAACTAACAGAAGTTATCAACCAAATGGATTTAACAAACATCTATAGAACATTTCAACCTAAATTAAAAGAATATACCTTCTTCTCAGCACCTCATAATACCTTCTCCAAAACTGACCATAAAGTCAGTGAAAACGGGGGTGGGCATCAACAGATACAAGAAGATCAAAAAAAGTCCATGCATTCTATCTGATCATCATAGACTAAGGCTAGTCTTCAATAGCAACAAAAACAACAAAAAGCCCACATACACATGAAAACTGAGCAACACTCTACTCAATGACACCTTGGTAAAAAGAAGAAAGAAATTAAACACTTTTTAGAATATAATGAAAATGATGGCACAATTTACCCAAACTAAGAGGAAAACTCATAGCTCTGAGTGCCTCCAAAAAGAAACAGGAGAGAAGATACATCAGCAGCTTGATAGCACAGCTAAAAGCTCTATAACAAAAAGAAGCAGATACACTCAACAGGAGTAGACAGCAGGAAATAATCAAACTCAGAGCAAAAAGCAACCAAGAAAGATTGGTAAACCCTTGGCCAGATTAATTAGAGGTCACAAAGAGTATCCAAATTAACAAAATCAGAATTAAAAGGGAGATATAACAACAGAAACTCAGAAAATTCAAGAAATCATAAGATCCTACTACAAAAGCCTATACTCAAAACACTGGAAAGTCTAAATTAAATTTACAATTTTCTAGACAGATACCAGGTATCAAAGTTAAATCAGGATAAGATAAACCATCTAAATAGTCCTTTAACCACTTAAGAAATAAAAGCAGTTATCAAAGAACTCCCAACCAAAAAAAAAAAAAAAAAAAAAAAAAAACAAAAAAGAAAAATAAAAAATAAAAAAGAAACCCAGGACCAGTTTAGTACAGAATTCTATCAGACATTCATAGAAGAACTAATACCAATAATCCCTAAATTATTCCACAAAATAGAAAAAAAAAGGAACACTACAGAACTCATTCTTTAAAGCCACAATTACAGTCATAACTGAACCACACAAGGATCCTACAAAGAAAGAGAACTTCAGACCCAGTTCCCACATGAACATCAGTACTCAATAAAATTCTTGCAAACCAAATCCAAGAACACATCAAAACGATTATTCACCATGATTGAGTAGGCTTCATTTCAGGGTTGCACACATGGTTAAATATATGGAAATCCATCAATGTAATTCACTATAAAAACAAACTTAAAAAAAAGACACATGATCATCTTATTGGATTCTGAGAAAGCATTTAAAAAAATTCAATACCCCTTGATATTAAAAGTCCTAGAAAGATCAGGAATCCAAGGCCCATGCCTGAGCATAGTAAAAGAAATATACAGTAAACCTGTAGCCAACATAAAACTAAATGATGAAAAACTTGAAGCAATCCCATTAAAATCAAGTACTAAACAAGGCATCCCACTCTCTTTCTCTACCTATTCAATATACTACTAGAAATCCTAGCCAGAGCAATCAGACAGCAAAGAGAGGTCAAAGGAATACAAATTGGAAAGGAAGAAGTCAAAATATCACTAATTGAAGATGATATGATAGTATATTTAAGTGACTCCAAATATCCACCAGAGAATTTCTACAGCTGATAAACAACTTCAGGAAAGTGGTTGGATATAAAATTAACTCAAACAAATCAATAGACTTCCTCTACTTGAAGGATAAGCAAGCTAAGAAAGAAATTATGGAATCTACACCTTTCACAATAGTCACAAAGAGTATGAAATACCTTGATGTGACCCTAACCAAGAAAGTAAATAATCTGTATGACAAGAACTTCAAGTATCTGAAGAAGGAAATTGAAGAAGATCTCAGAAGGTGGAAAAATCTCCCATACTCATGGATTGGAAAGATCAACATAGTAAGAATGGCCATCTTGCCAAATATACAGATTCAATACAATCCCCATCAAAATTCCACACAATTCTTCATAGAGTGAAAAAGAGCAATTTGCAAATACATTTGGAATAACAAAATACCCAGGATAGCAAAAACTATTCTCAACAATAAAAGAACTTTTGGGGGAATCACCACCCCTGACCTTAAGCTGTATTACAAATCAATCGTGATAAAAATGACATGGTATTGGTACAGAGATAGGCAGGCAGATTAATGATACAGAATTGAAGACCCAGAAATTAATCCACATTCCTATGGTTACTTGATCTTTGACAAATGAGCTAAAAACATTCAATGGGAAAAGGACAGCATCTTCAACAAATGGTGCTGGTTCAACCGGCAGTCAGCCTGCAGAAGAATTCAAATGGACCTATTCTTATCTCTTTGTACAAACCTCAAGTCCAAGTGGAACAAAGACCTCCACATAAAACCAGGTACACTGAAACTACTAGAATAAAAAGTGGGGAAGAGCTTAGAACACATAGGCACAAGGGAAAATTCCCTGAACAGAACACCAATGGCTTATACTCTAAGACCAAGAATCAACAAATGGAACCTCATAAAATTTCAGAGTTTCTATTAGGCAAAGAACCCTGTCAAAAGACCAAATTCCAACCAAGTGGTTGGGAAGATATCTTTACCAATCCTACATCTGATAGAGGGCTAATATCCAATATATACAAAGAACTCAAGAAGTTAGACTCTAGAGAATCAAATAAGCCTATCATAAAAATGGAGTACAGAGCTAAACAAACAATTCTCAACTGAGGAAAACCAAATGGTTGAGAAGAACCTAAGGTTTGCTTCTAAGCAAACAAGAAAAAGGAGGAGGAGGAAGAGGAAGAGAAAGGGCAAAAGAGGATAAAGAGGAAGAAGGGTAGAAAAGAACAACAACATAAACAACACAGAGTTAACTAATGGGCTATATTTGCTAATCATCTTAGTTTTTGGTCACTCCCTTCATCCTCCTTAAGGAACCTCTTCCACCCTGTACAGGTTTCATTAAAGTTTTCGTACAGAGCACATCTCAACACCTGGGATAAGCGGATCTTCTCAACACACCCTGGATTCCAGATGTTTCAAAACACATTTTGGTCATACAGATTTCCTATTGCTCTTGGATTTTGTATTGCCCATTAAAACCTTGTCTGAGAATTATCTGGAGTTTCCTATGGGCTGGTACTAATCTGGTGCAAAAATAAATGTGACAGAAATCTATAATTATGTGTGTGACACAAGATAATGCCACCGATAATAGTACTGTTTGTTGAGAAGAGTGTGGTTTTGCATGTGTTTTGGGCCACAAAAAACCTTGGAAGACTTCTCAAAGCTCTTGACAAGTGGTGGCTATCTCAGAGCCTATTGGCAATAGCACAGTAACAAAGAGTCTGTTGCTACACATGTGATTGAGCTGCAGGTAGGTGAAGTAACAAAAAAGAAAGGATTTCAGTTCCTGAGCCCATGAGTGCCATGGAACAGTCTACACTTGGACTTTTCTTCCTCTAAAACTCACTCTATACCTTATGCCCTGGTTTTTCATGTTTCTAGCTTATTCTTTTACTCTAATTGATAAGTATGACTCACACAACTCATCAGTAATTATGAAAATTCTAAATAACATCCTGGTATCCAATCAATATTCAGCTAGTTCCAGCTGGGTTTGAGTTCTAAACCTGACCTTAAAAAAGTGGTGACTAATCTTGGCTGGCAACTTGACTACATCTAGAATCAAATAAACCCAAGAAGGAATCAAATAAACCCAAGGCTCTGGGTACTTCTGTGAGGGGATTTTCTTGGTAAGGTGATTTGAAGCAGAGAGACCCTCCCTAAGTCTGACCCACACTTCTGGCAGCAGGATATATAAAGAAGGCTTGTCTGCCCTCCTTTAATTTATCATTTTGATGAGGCATTCCTCTAACAGTATTATAACAAACTTCTTATTTGATTTCAACATAGATCACAAGCTTTCTAGGAATATTCCAGGTCTCAACCAGCAGATTTTTGTTGCTGATATACCAACTTTGTGGACTGAGCAATTATGAGATTCTCAGCCTTCCCAGTATAAGGCAGCAATCATTAGACTACCTGGATCAAATCATATACTCTTGACTTATAAGTGCCATACACATATATAATTAATATATGTTAATTATATCAGTTCTCTTTGTTTAGAGAACTCCAAGTAAACATAATAAGGCAAAGAACATAAAAAGAAAGTCAATTCTGGAGGATGAGAAATCAATTTGGGATGAGGACACATTGTCTTTTATGCCTTTATCCTACACCACTAACCATTCCTGTTCACTTATTAATACAGAAACTATATAGATGACTTCTGAACCACTTTCAAACTCCAAGATTCTCTTGTTTAAGAAGACAGTGAAAAAAACTAAACCTGGCAAGTGGGGAGAGAAAAATCTAGGAGGTAAACTTTTATTAGCACACATGGTTCTGTCCCTTGGCTCTCTGCTCTTTTCCTTGTCCAGTTTTCTTTCTGCTGAATATAAATAATCCTATTAAAATGGGAGACAGAGCTAAACAAAGAATTTTCAACTGAGGAATATCAAATGTCTGAGAAGCACCAAAAGAAACGTTCAACATTGCTAGTGATTAGGGAAATGCAAATCAAAACAACCCTGAAATTCTACCTCACACCAGTCAGAATGGCTAAGATCAAAAACTCAGGTGACAGCAGATGCTGGCAAGGTTGTGGAGAAAGAGGAACACTCCTGCATTGCTGGTGGGGTTGTAAGCTGGTACAACGACTCTGAAAATCAGTCTGGTGGTTCCTCAGAAATTTGGACATAGTACTATCTGAGGATCCAACTATACCATTCCTGGGAATATACCCAAATGAGGCTCCAAAATCTAACAAGGACACATGTTCCACCAAGTTTATAGCAGTGTAATTTATAATAGCCAGAAGCAGGAAAGAACCCAGATGTACATCAACAGAAGAATGGATATAGAAAGTGTGATACATTTACACAATGAAGTACTACTTAGCTATTAAAAACAATGACTTCATAAAATTCTTAGGCAAATGGATGGAACTTAAAGCTATCAGCCTGAGTGAGATAACCCAGACACAAAAGAACACTCATGGTATGCACTCACTGATAAGAAGATACTAGCCCAAAATGCTCAGAATACCTAAGAAAAAATTCACAGAAATTATGAACCTCAAAGAGAAGGACAGCCGGAAGGTGGATGCCTCAGTTCTTCTTAGAAAGGAGAACAAAATGCTCATGGGAGGAAGTAATGGGACAAATAGAAGAGCAGGGATTAGAGAAAAGTTCATTCAGAGACTGCCTCACCGGGCAGCCACTAAACCCACGTACTATTGCTGATGCCAAGTAGTACTTACTGTCTAGAACCTGATATGGATGCCTCCTCAGAGCCTCTGCCAGAGCCATACTGATACAGAGGAGCATGCTTGCACCTACCCATTGGACTGAACACAGGGACCCCAATGAAGGATCTAGAGATCTAGAGACTAAAGGATCTGAAAGGTTCTGCAACCCCATAGGAAGAACACAATTATCAACTAACCAAACCCACCACAGCTCCCAGGAACTAAAAAAGCAACCAGTGAGTTCCAGGTGCATATGCAGCAGAGGATAGCATTCTGTGGCATCAATGGGAGGAGAGGCCTTATGTGCAGTGAAGGCACATTTTCCCTGTGTAGGGAAATGCACTGGGGTTGAAAGGGTGGTTGAGAGAGGGAGCACTTTCTTGGAGGCAATGGAAGGGTGAGAGGGGATGGGATTGGGAGAAAGGGGATAACATCTGAAATATAAATACAAAGAATGTCCAATTTAAAAAAAGAAAGAAACTATAGGCAGAAAGGTTTAGTGTCTTTGACAAGATGAGAATTTGATCTGCTGCAATGGTGCACAGTACCATAACCAATGTGCCCACGTGTCCAATCACATTTGCCTCTGTTTCCTTCTTGCATCTTCCTTCTCTTTTCTCTTTTGAGAAAACATGTACAATTTGAGAAGTCAAAACCAAAATCTAAAACTTCTTGTCCACTGGTATGATTCTCAAAAATCTTTTGATTTTTGTGCATTTTTTATTTCAGACTGTCTGATAGAGATGATCAACTAGAGAACTGTGTAGATATACAGAACCCTAGGTGTCTATGGACATCTGCACCAAGAGCATTCTGAGGCACAGAATTTGGATAAAAGACATCCTTCTTGTGTAAAGAGGCTGCAGTTCACAACCCTGCCTCATCTGTAAATGAGTTGTACTGAGAAGTTATCTCTCATTCACTGTGAACTTAGTGCTGAGTTATAGGATAGCTGAGATGCTTCAAGTTCCAAAGGTGGTCAGACCAGTGAGAATCCCTAAACCTGCTAGCTGAATTACCACCTCTTTTGGGGGACAGATTTTTCTGTTCACCTTATCCTAAAACAAAAATTTTTAAATGAAACCTGCATCCTATAGCTGGAAGAAGAGAAAGATAAAGACGCATTGTGAATAACTGAAAGTCATCTGACTTCAGGAGGTGCAAAGACAAATTCGAGAGTTAGTAATAGTTGTCCTAATAAACTGAGTATGGGGAGGAGCATAATTCTGTTGTTGGATCCAAGCTGAATAACTTCATATATCCTGTTCACTCTATTTGCACCTGCCCTAAAGAGCAACAAAGGTGTCTGGGGTTAGGGATACCACATGACACTGAACACCATTTATCCATACCACTTTCCTGTTGGCCACATAAGCCTTGACTATTCATAATACTTTCCAGGAGCTGCACCAACCATGTACAATCCACTGTGTATATACATTTTGCTGGTTTTACTTAATTACTGGTAAATTTCCACATCTAAGCTGCTTAAAACTCTGAAATATTTTCAAGCTGATACTACAACACAAGTGGAACATGTAACTCCTGACTTGATGTATCAGGCTAAAGTCCAAAAGCTTAGGAACACCAGCCAGGTTCCCTTGAAGCTACTTGTATAAGGTATCTATGAGCTGCAAGTTAAATTGCAATTCTTTTTTTAAAAGTGTCTTTATTTTAGACTAAGTCCTGTCTCAAGTTACATATTAGCAAAAATTCAAAAATATATAAAGAATATACAAAACACTTCTCATCTCAAGTATTTGTGATAAGGGATAATAAATCTGTACAACAACCAAAGGCCATTTACTGCTCACAGAATTGGAGGCCAGAAGGCCAAGGTGAAATGTTAGCTGACTGATGTCTTTTAAAACTCCTTCCTTATCTACCAGAGGACAACGGACACTTTCACACAGATCTGAAGCAGTAGGAGCGGAGACTGATCTTCCCTGTAATCTTATTCACAAAGGCACAAATCCCATTCATAAAGCTTTACCCTCCTCAGTTCATCACTTTCAAAGAACCTGCATCAATACCCTTGGCTTTCTACTAAGCCCTTTACATTCATTACTGCATCTCAGTTAATTGTAAAATTGCCAGGAAGACATCCCACACAAGTCGACTCAGACCATGAAAATTTACCTGCCTCCTCCAAAGTCAGCTGGACATGGATTGGCAGAGCCAGAAAACAATCACATAAGCCTCTGTATGCTCAGCATTTTGAAATTGCATATTAGCACAAGTTAGAAAGAAGTCAGACCTTTCCTGGAGAGCACCCAGAGAAAAGACATTCGACTATTATCTTAGCTCCCCTGTATTGAATCTAAATGTTGAAAATGTGTTGGTGGGACTCAAATGCATGCTCCAAAGTAGACGTCAAGAAGCATAGAAAAAAGATATAAACAGACAAAAAAATAATTCACATTTAATTATTTTAACTGTTTTCTAATGTGTATATATGTGTGTGTGTCTGTATGAAGTATGTGTATGTGTCTGTGTGTCTGTGTGTCTGTGTGTGTTTTTCCATGTGCATGCAGGTCCCTGAAGTCACCAGAAGAGACCCTTGGCTCTAAAGTGAGATTCAGAACCTCTGGAGATGTGGCAAGCACTCTTAGCCATTGAGCCACCTCTCCAGTTGCTATATAAAATTCTTTAAGAGTTTTAGGAAACAAATGCATTCTAATACAACTAATGACACTCTAACAGACTCTGCTCAACTTCCAAGCTGTATGCTCAAGCAATGCAAGTCTTAAGAGGGGTCTGTGCACCTTGTATAGGAAGATATTGATCTATAGCGAGGGAAAAGTTTTGTTGAAAAGTTTGATTAAAAATAAGTTTTAACATATAAGAAGATGAAGTAGATAAATAACACCCACACATGTCAGCTAACAGTTTTCACTTGTACTTGTTTTTCTCTCCAGTGTCTTGTTGAGAAAGTGCAAATCTAAAGAGAAATGAGTTCAGCCAAGGTCTCTTGATAATCGATTACCTCCAGGCCTGGACCTCTGCATGTAGATTGCTAAAGCTCAAACTATGCATTATACATTGAGCAAGACAGTACTTTGAAATTTACAGAGCAATAAATTTAGAATCAGAAGTAAAGTGCTTTCAGATATGGTTCATTGTGCGTATCTTTCAGATGAGAGGAATCAGACAGGGAAGTTGAAAACAAAATAAAAATCCTTTCCTTAATGACTGGCAGCCATGAGTAAGCAAACCATGTATGGCCCTTACAATACCGGAAAGAGACGTGATGAAATCCTTGTGACCAGAGGCTGCCAGGACTTAGAAGAGAGTTTCACAAAACTTAATTCACATCCACACTAACACTGGAAACTTTAGGTTCTTACCGGAGAAGATCAAAGTTATAAGAACTGATAAACAGCTACATAGTCTGGCCTAGTCTTCACCCTGACTAGTGGATGGTTACTGACCCTCTCACTCCCTACTGTAGAGATCTAAGGAAAAAAGTGACCAGGAAAATAGGACGTGAGCTTAGCTAGGGACAATCTGAAAGCAAAAGACAAGGAAAGACCAGTAGAGGGGAGACACTGGACCTAGTCAATCTCTAGAAACACCACTTATTTCTGACCTGGAGAAGGGAAAGAGACAGCAGTGCTTTGAGCTTGGGATGCTTTTTAAGCCTCAGGACTGGTCATAGCTCATTTGTTCCTTAATTAAATCCAGAGCGGACACTTTTATACCTAGTCTTCCCTATAATCTCCAGTCCAGCACATAAATTTCTGCATCAGCATCTGGCCCCGTGGAGACCAGCGCCTCATTTATAAAATCATGGAGTACTGAGGATTTATCCAGCTGCCAGGCAGGTGCTTTCAAACCCCTCCAGAGTTTAAGCCCCAGTTTAATTTAGAAGCATCCGAAAGCCCCGAAAACAGCACTTTAATTTGTCCTCTGCAATAGTCCTGAATTTTTCGTTGGAGTCATTTGAACTTGGCTCTATAAACATAGTATTTCTCTAAAGTTTTCATGGCACAAAGTCTGCGCTCTCCTGCTCTCCCTCTGAAGAGTCAGTGACTGGATCTTTTATGCTTGTCCCAAGCCTTAGATATCAGAAAAAATAGAGCTGCTCTGTGTCCTGGGGCTGATGTCCAGGTATGCCCTATATCACTCCTTACAAAAGCTTCATTCAGAATGGGTACCCCACAGCACCCAAAAGCAAGGCATAGAATGGGATGGGCAAACCCCCAAGTAGCTCACTCTATTTTAACATGCAAATCTTACAAGTCCCCTCAAAGCTGGGTAAAATGAAAACCAAGTAAATAAAAATCTCTCAAATACTTTTCATAGATTCAAAAGTTCAAACCCATTTTCTAAGAGGAAGAGAATGCTGTTTGTTCTCTGACCTTTGCTTGATTGACCAGGTAGAACATGATTTACTACCAACTTCTAAACTTTCCCCTCATTCTTCTTTTGTCTATCTTATTCATAATCAAAGCTTAATTAAAGAGGAGGGATGTGAAATCTAAGCCACTGGCATTTTTCTGTAAATGCTCAACTCATACATGTCAGATCTGAAGTTGGATAAAAACAAAATCACAACAGGAGCTTGGCTCTGACAGAGGTCCCAAACTGGGGAAAGAATCGTTTCAACCGTCAAACCAAATGCACACAAAACAATGGACATTTATGGTATTTTTTAAAGTAAGTTCTGGCCTGATGAGAAAAGGTAAACCAAGCACATTTTATTTGAAAGTCAAAATTCACTGTGTATAAAAAACATAACACAATGGAGCAGTAAAAGAGTATTCTTTCTTGTAAGTTTCCTTCTGGATATGTCTAGGTTCAGTCACCAGTGTCATGGAGTAGTAGGGACTAAATTGCTATTAGCCTTGATTAAGTGGGAGCCAAATGTACTTCATAGTGCAGGATTTGGAAGGAGAGGGAAGAGAAAGGAGGGGTGACATATTTTGAAGACTGTTGGTATTTAGCTGTGCACTCATTCCCAGAGTAATGCTCAGATTACCAAGACCCCAGATAAACCCACAACATACCGTGGTTTCTCATGGAAAAATATTAAGTCATATAAATGTAGGCAGAACAAGCTTCCCTTCAAATAACTCTGAATCTGAGCTGACTGACTTGCTTCTGTGCACATTCTCTTTTGAGGAAGGTCTATGAAGGTGAAGTGTCAGTCCTAAGGGGTACATGATATTACCTAAGGTCCTCCCAGGGTGATATGTCAATCCTCAGAGGTACAAGGTGTTCTCTAAGGTCCCCCCACAGTGAAGTGGGAGTCCTCAGGTGTACAAGATGTGTCCCTTATTAGACCCCAGAACCTCTGCTCTTTCACATATTATGAAACCAGAAAGTAGAAAATGTTTGAGAAAGGCATGGCACAGCAGTAAACAGAAACGCAAACAGTAAGCACATCACTTTCATTCAAAAGAGCCACAGGATATCATGAAAATTATTTTTCCTTTACTTTCTACCCAGTGAAAAACTCTGTTGGTCTAATCAATGCTTCTGAAAAGGGAAAAATCAATATGCACTCAACAATCAACTCCTGTGACCAGAATCCACTACACATGTCGAGAGCAGAGCAAAAGCTCTCTGCCTGCATGTGCTCTATTGGCCTGCACTGTGATACACATATATATTACTGCTACACGTATTATACTTAGGTATACTATAACGAGCTCCATCATGTCATGTCCATATATGTACATAATGTACTTGAGTACAGTTGCTCTCCTTCTCTCTTATACCTCTGACAACTTCTCTCCTGTGTTTTCTTCCCACTATCCTTTTCTGTTTCTATGTCTTCATTTTAATAAGCCTGTGAGTGGCAATATGATTGCTTACAGGAGAACAGTAGGCACCTTGCCAGGCTAGACTAGTAAAGAAAATGTCTCCTCTTCTTCAGGTAATCACTAACTGCATATGAATCCTTGGGGGGGGGGGTGAGGCAGGAGCAGGAGCTCCCTCCATGACAGGGTATTAACAAGTTTATTCTTGTGCAGTTCTTGAGTAGGTGATCACAGCCACTGAGAGTTCAAGAGTCTCACAGCCATATCATGCTCTGTCATCAATGTACACACACCCACAGTCATACATATATATACCACATGCACAAACATACATATAACTACACTGACAAAAATGAATAGAGGATAATGATGATGATGATAATGATGATGATGATGATGATGATGATGATGATGATGATGATGATGATGATTTTTACCAATGCAAGTTTAATGCCTTTGGGAGAATCTGATAAAATTGCAGATTAAAAAAATAATAAAACCCAAGTGCGAAGTGTGACAATTGAAAAGTTCTATGAGTGGATACTAAGACTCCCTTCAGTGAAAGACAACACAGAGAGATGCCTTTCCTCCTCACACATCGCTCTGGCTCACTGAGTGTCACCATTCTCAACTGTTCACAGCGAGGTCTTGGTGTTCAGAGGTGCCATGATCAGAGGTGTGTGCCATTTACTGCTTGAAAAGAAGGAGTTGGAAAGCTGGTTCACAAAGACTGTGCCCCAAGTCAGACCTGGTGATGCAGGTCTGTAATACCAGATAAGGGGGAGGCTAATGCAGGAAGATCCCACTTTCAAAGCCCGGCTGGACTGAAAAATGAGTGTGCATCCAACTGTGACAATTTGGCAAGGAGCAGTTTCAGAATCAAAAGAAAGGGCCGGGAGATGCAGTTAAGCGGCAAAGTACACACTTGCCACACAAGGGAAGAAGAAGGAGAGTAAAACAAAATGCCCCTTTTGGAAATGGTATGTCCTCCTTTGAGGTGACTGGATCCTAGCTGTACTATCTACCCATAAGATAGGATGGTCAATTCCGGGGCACAATAACAGTGCTCACTAAACTAGGGTCATGTCACCCTTACCACAAAACATGACCTGGACACCACTCACAGGTACAGCTCTAAGGATGAGTTTATTTCCTTATATAACGAGTTTGGAATAATAGTCCACATTCAAAGGCAATGGCTTGGTTCATATTTTATTGGCAGTTTCTCTTTCAAATTCTTGGTTACTTAAACTTTGTCCTCTTGTATTTACTCATGGAAAATATATTACTCACGGGAAATTTACTGCCTGTCTTCATGTCTAAAACCAAAAATACTTTCCTTCTGCCTTTCTTTTTAAACTGCAGTTTGGCATAGAAAACCCTCTGTTTCTCTATTTGAGATTATTAAAAACAACACATTCCTATATTCTTCCACCAAAAATTGTATAGAACACATAAAATGGCTTTCTTTTTTCTCTCTAAATGACTTAATTTTCACTATTCCTAACAAAGGGTTTTTTAAGCTTCATTTTCTTTTATGTGTATGAGCATTTGATGGCATATAAGTATGTGTATCATAAACATGCCTGGTACACGTTGAGGCTAAAAGAGGGAGTCAGAGCCCCTAGAACTGAAATTACAGTCTGTTGTGTGTTGCCATTTGGGGTACTTAAAGATTTTTAAGAGACAGACAGAGAGATAGAGAGACAGAGACAGAGAGACAGAGAGAGGGAGAACTCATGGATTATGAGCACTCTTTTCTTATATGAGTTGGTTAGCAGGTAGACTTTATTATGATGGTTGCCATGGAAGGCAGAGTCTTTTTCTTCAGTTGTGTAGTCACAAGCTGCAGTGTGTTTATTGGTGGTGCCTACCTACTGCACAGAAGCAATAAATGATGTGTGAGACACTCAGGATGTTTCTCAGTACATAACAAACATCATGTAAGCATTTGCTGATAATATCACTCTCCAGGTTTCATCCTCCTGGGTCTCTGCCGTGTTTTCAACAGTATCAATTCTCTCTAGTTTTCTGTTCCAAACTCCTGCTTCCTCCTGTATATTCAATGTCTTTGAACACTGCCAACTTCCAATTTATCTCCTTCTGCTGTCTTGTCGTGACTTCTCTGAGTGCAGCTTTGTGGAAGCATGTGATTCATCTTCTTGAAAGACCACTTTCTTGCTATTTTCTCCTCACTTTCTCCAACTTTGTTTTTCAGTGCTGAATACTGAACACAGAGCCTCATATAAACTACTTAAGCATTTACCATTGATGCCACATCTCCATCTTTCATCCTTCATCACTGAATAAGGAAAGTTGATTCATAAAAAGCCACTCATAAGCCCATTCTGCCCTGAAAGCACACATCCCACCTGCGCACAAACAAGCAGCGTGGTGGCCAGCCCTCTGGTCATTTGGTAAATGAAATTACATTTTTATTTTAAGGCATGTGTGACAATGAGAGAGATTTGGTACTTCATCTGTTCCTGGAAGAATGGGTAGATCTTTTTATTTAGACACAGTTTGAAGGGACATAAAAAATGATGGCACACCCATTATAAAGGCAAGGATACTGGTTTTCAGTAATATATGAAAAAAGATAATCACAGTTTATTAAAAACCCACTATCTCTATGATCATGAACATTTTCATGATATGTTGACGTGATCTCCTATAACCCTTAAGCATGATTTATTTCATAAGGTACTCCAGCTTGGACAGTAGCATGAAAAGAACTGACCCTACATGTCTCGACATGTCAATGCACTTTTGAGCCATGTTGGTATGATGGGGCTCCCTTTCGTCACTGCCATAAATTCTATAACAAATGATTTTTATTAATCTCATAAACTTCCCCATAAACTAATGGTATATTTTATTTAAGAATGTTTTATCATTTGAATTATTTTGATATTTTTCCTAGACAGACATTTTGTAGTTTTTATGTATTGAAGATAAATGTCTTTCATAAAACATATCATAGAATCTATGACATAGATAAAGATTATAAAGCTTTTTGATATGTCCATCCTATATAAGAGCAGTTAGCTAACGGTAGTTATATGTGCATCAGATGTATCCTTTATTAAAACATTAAATCAATGAAGATAAAAGATTCATGTACATAACTCACACAGAACTTAAAATTACCTAGAAGACACAGTTTTGATATTTTTTCAACCTGAAAAATCAAGTACAAAATAAATGGCAATATTTAAATGCCTGAAATAATCACTCTTATAATGTGTAATGAAACTAGATCTAAAATTCAGTAACACCCATAATGAGTTATAAATTTGTATAAGACCTCAAGACAACCTCTGTGACTATAAGCTGATAAACTTCAGCACATACAGTGAGGTTCCCTTAGTTCACCTTCTTTATCTGGGACACTCCTGATATGTATGTACAACTAGTCCATAATAGCCTTTTATAGAAGGAGACATATACACAGGGGCAAATGAGCTAACCCTGCACAAAAGCTCATGGAGGGCATTATATACTGAAGTTTGAGGCACACCTGCATATGTTCAATGATATGGCCAAAGACAGAAGGAAAGTTAAAGTGAAGTGCTTCACATATGTGAATTCAACTAGGAAGTGAACACTTGTCTTAGCCACAGAGAAAATCTTGGTAAAACTTAAAAACGTTGCACGGGAAGAAATGTTTGGGGTCAACTCTGTTAATAGATTCTGTTCAGGAAGGTATTTATTTTACAAATGTGATTTTAGATTTTTTTCTAACCCGAAAATTGTGTTGGAGTTGGCATGTGGCTAGTGCATAGCCACCCTCTTTGTCTTTCCTCTTCCTAATCTCAAGCCCTGGCTTTCAACAGTTACAACAAAAGATAGGTTGTAGACAAAGAGGGAGGGCTCTGACATGAATTCCCAAAGATTCCTCCTCTTCCCTTCACCATTTTTTCCTGAGTTTAAATGCAGGGGTGTTTTGTAGATGTATGCACTGGGACTGGGCTCTACAATTCTGCAGTTTTGATTGCTTATGGTCTTTGTAGTGGTCTCGATTTCTTGCAAAGAGAGGGTTAATGAGGGTTTCCCAAAGATGTTAAATGACAGAAAAATAGCATATGCTTACAGTTTGGCTTTCCAGAACTAATGGGAGCTTGTCCACATATGTCAGGTTCTGGACGCTGATGTACAGTGCAGTAGGTGTGTGGTTACACCAAGACAATAGGGGTAAACTGGAGCAAATAACTGGCTTTGTAAACAAGAAGGAAAAAAGGTTGCTTATCATGCATATTTGATACTAAATAAGAAGTCTTTATTTTTCATGCTGATGAAAAGTGAATTTTATTCTGAAGTGGAAGAACACACTGGCTACAAGATTTGGAATTTTATGCTTGGTGGGGGGTGAAGAAGAGATGAGGTGTCAATTCACCAGCCCCTGTGGAGAACATAAGCACTTGACTAAGCAGAGTCAAGTACAAGGGATAGGAAATGGCTTGAATGTAAAGCTAATAGTGAACATATATGTACCTTGTCTTGCTCCCATAAATTTTCTGAAAGAAGTGAAGTAAGGGACCTCTGGCTCAGAGTTTGAGGAGATACAGTTCTTCATGTCAGGGGATGGTAGAATGAGATTTGTAGCTGTTGCATCAGAAGCTTGTAGCAAGGCTTCTTACAGATCCAGAGACAAGAATGCAGAGGAAGAGAAAGAAGTGGAGATGGGGACATGGCTTCAACAGAATCAATTATAACTCTTAATACTAGTCCAACAATGACTCTCTTCCTCCATCTAGGTCACAACTCTTAAAGATCTCACCCCTCCTCCACAATAATGCTGCCATCTAGGTACCCAGTATTAAAACATATAAGACTGTAGGTGATATGTCATACCCAAACCCTATAAAAGCAACATATTACCTGAGTTTAAGGAATACAAGAAGAGGAAATTAAGGTTAACTCAGGTGGGTATCTCAGTTTGTTCGACATTAAATGAAACCAGCTTGAAGATAATAGTTTAGTAAGCCTGGCAGGTTAGAATCCATTAAGAAGTGAAGACAGGGCACAAGCTCAAGGCAGGGACCTGGGGGAACTTAAATAAAGATCACGGAAGAATGCTGATTACTGGCTACTCCCTATACTTGCTCATGCTGCGCTCATATATAATTCCAGTACCACGTGCTTAGGAGTGGTAACTCCCCCTGTGGGCTGGGTCCTTCCACTTTAATTGTTAATCAAGAAAAGTCCCCTAAACACTTGCCTACAGGGTGTCATTCGGGGTGTCATTCCTCAACTGAGGTTCCCTCTCTAGTTTGTGTTACTTATTAAAACTAGCCAGCAGAACGGGTTCCAAGTGGGGGCTAGGGTTTTCTTCCATTTTCTGTTAAGTGCTAAGGCAATGGAAAGAAAGACAATGATGCTAACATAAGATATTCATCAATTGATAAGAATTCAAGGTTTGAGTCAGGGAGACATGAGGGGGGACTAAGAAGAATAATGACATGTTGAGGTGTGGTTCTGACTTGAGACAAAAACGCACAGGTTAATCTAGACATCTTTTACATATTACTTTAAAAGTATTTTTATGCTAAATGGGAGCATTATGAACAAGAAGACAAGAAAACAAAGAGCACCTTCTAGTCTCCATCTGTGCCCAGAGCTAAAGCAGTCCCATTGTCATCAGGACACAAAACCTACCTACAGGGAGCTGGTCTCCAAGGAACATTCTCACCCCTAAGTCCACAGGTGAGACCCCATGTTCTCGGGACTGACTGTTCAAAATGAGACCTGCTAGGAGCTCATAGGGCACAGGAACTACAGGGTTGTCAGAAACTGGACACTTCCAGTGTCCATATGCACCCAGAGCTAGGGAAATACCAACTGCCATCAGGACAAAACCTGCCTGCAGAGAGCTGATCACCCAGGAGCACTCTTACCTCTAAGACTACAGGTTTCCAGCACCACAGGAGGGACAAGCTCTAGTCATAGACAGCAGGACCAACTAACATCACAAATAACAAGATGGCAAGAGGTAAGCACAAGACCCTAGGAAACAGAAACCAAGACACCCTGGCAATATCAGAACCCAGTTATCCCACAAAAGCAAGAAGATGTCCCAACATATCAGAAAAGCAAGATTTAGATTTAAAATCATACCTCATGATGATGATACAGAACTTTAAGAAGGACATAAATAACTCCCTAAAAGAAATACAGAAAATCACAGGAAAAACTACTAGAAGCCCTTAAAGAGGAAACACAAAAATCCCTGAAAGAGCTACAGGAAAACACAACAAACAGGTAAAGGCATTGAACAAAACCATCTAGGTTCTAAAAATTAAAATACAAACAGTAAAGAAATGAAAATAAAGACAAAACCCTGGAAATAGAAAACCTAGGAAAGAGATCAGGAGTAGTAAATGTAAGCGTCACCAACAGAATACAAGAAAGAATCTCAGGGACAGAAAATTCCATAGAAAACATCAACACAGCAGTCAAAGAAAATGCAAAATGCAAAACCTCCTAACCTAAAACATACAGAAAATTCAGGACACAATGAGAAGATCAAACCTAAGGATAACAGGTATAGAAGAGAACAGAAATTCCCAATTGAAAAGACCAGTAAATATCTTCAACAAAATTAGAGAAGACTTCCTTAAGCTAAAAAAAGAGATGTTCATGAACATTCAAGAAGCCTAAAGAACACCAAAGAGATTGAATCAGAAAAGAAATTCCTCCAGACATATAACAGTCAAAATACCAAATGCACAAAACAAAGAAAGAATATTAAAATCAGTAAAGGTAAAATGTTAAGTAACCTATACAGTAAGACATATCAGACTTATACCAGACTACTCAACAGAGACTATGAAAGCTAGAAAATCCTGGGCATATGTCATAAAGACCCTAAGAAAATACAAATGCCAGTCCAGGCTATCATATACACCAAAATTCTCAATTAATATAGGTGGAAAAACCAAGATATTCCATAACAAAGACAAATTTACACAATATCATTCCATAAATCCAGCTCTAGAAAGGATAATAGATTAAAAACTCCAACACAAGGAGGGAAAGTTCACCCTAGGAAAAGCAAGAAAATAATTTTATTACAACAAAACCAAAAGAATATCCACACAAACATAATTCTACCTCAAACAACAAAAATAACAGAAAACAGCAATTACTATTTTTTAATCTCTCTTAACATCAATGCACTCAAGTCCCCAATATAAAGAAATAGACTAGCAAACTGGATATGTAAACAGGACCCACCATTTTGCTGCAACTCAGTGACAAAGACAGACACTACCTCAGAGGAAAAGGCTGGGGAAAAAAATTCCAAGTAAATGGTCCCAAGAAGCAAGCTGGAGTAGCCATTCCAATATCAAATAAAATTGACTTTTAACCAGAAGTTATCAAAAAGGATAAAGAAGGACACTTCATACTCATCAAAGGAAAAAATTCTGTCAAGATGAACTCTCAATCCTGAACGTCTATACTATGAATACAAAGCAACCAACATTCATAAAAGAAACTTTACTAAAACTCAAAGTATTTATTGCACCACACACAATAATAGTGGGAGACTTTAAAACCCCACTTTCATCAATGGACAAAACAAGAAAACAGAAACTAAATAGAGACACAGTGAAACTAACAGAAGTTATGAACTAAATGGATTTAACAGATATTTTTAAAACATTTTATCCTAAAACAAAAAAAATTTACCTTTTTAGCACCTCATGATACCCTCTGCAAAATGGACCACGTAATTGGTCACAAAATAGGCCTCAAAAGATACAAGAAGATTAAAATAATCTCATGCATTCCATCAGATAACAATGGAATAAGGGTTGTTTTCAGTAACAACAAAAACAACAGAAAGCCCACATACACATGGAAGCTGAACAATGTTCTCCCCAATGACAACTTGGTAAAAGAAGAAATAAAAAAAGAAATTAAAGACATTTTAAAATATAATGAATATGAAGGCGCAACATTACCAAAATTTTGGGATACAATAAAAGCAGTGCTTAGAGGAAAACTCATAGCTCTGAGTGCCTCCAAAAAGAAACTGAAGAGAACATACACTAGCATCTTGACAGCATAACTGAAAGCTCTAGAACAAAAGGAAGCAGATACACCCAAGAGTAATAGACGGCAGGAAATAATCAAACTCAGAGCTAAATTCAACCAAATAGGAACAAAAAGTACTGTACAAAGAATCAACAAACCAGTAGATGGTTCTTTTAGAAAATCAATAATATTGTTAAACCCTTAGCCAGACTAACTAGAGGGCAGAAAGGCAGTATTCAAATTAACAAAATCAAAAAACAGAGGGGAGATATAACAATAGAAACTAAGGAAATTCAAGAAACCATAAGATCCTACTACAAAAGTTTATACTCAAGAAAACTGGAAAAATCTAGAGAAAATGAACAATTTTCTAGACAGATACTAGGTACCAAAGTTAAATCAGAATCAGATAAACCATTAAATAGTCCCATGACACCTAAAGAAATAGAAGCAGTCATCAAAAGCTTTCCAACCAATAAAAAAGCCTAGGACCAGATGGGTTTAGTGAAGAATTCTATCATACCTTCATAGAAGAACTAATATCATTATTCTCTAAACTATTCCATAAAATATAAACAGAGAAAACACCACCCAACTTATTCTTAAAAGCCACAATCAGGCTTATACCTAAACCACACAAAGACCCTACAAAAAAGGAGAACTTTAGAAGAATTTCCCTCATGAACATTGATGCAAAAATACTCAATAAAATTTTCACAAACCAAATCCAGGAACACATCAAAACCATCATTCACCATGATCAAATAGGCTTTATCTCAGGGATACAGGGGTGGTTCAATGTACAGAAATCTATCAATGTTATCCACTATATAAACAACTTGAAAAACCACCAAATAAACCAAAGATATCGAAAGCATTGGACAAACACAACACTGCTTTATGATCAAAGTCGGAATTGTCAGGAATTCAAGGCCCATCCATAAATATAGTAAAAGCAGTATATAGCAAACCAGTAGCCAATGTAAAATTAAATGGAGAGAAACTTGAAGCAATTCCACTAAAATCAGGGACTAGACAAGGCTGCCTACTCTCCCCCTACTGATTCAATACAGTACTGGAAGTCTTAGCCAGAGCAATTAATTAAAAGAAGGAGGTCAAAGAGTTACAAATTGGAAAGGAAGAAGTCAAAATATCACTAATTGCAGATGATATAGTATACTTACGTGACATCAAAAATCCACCAGAGAACTCCTACAGCTGATAAACAAGTTCAGCAAAGTGGCTGGATATAAAATTAACTCAAACAAATCAGTAGCCTTCCTCTACTCAAAGGATAAGCAGTCTGAGAAAGAAATTAGGAAAGTGACACCCTTTACAATAGTCACAAATATTGTAAAATTCCTTGTTGTGACTCTTACCAAGAAAGTAAAATAATATATATTTTTGTATCTTATAATTTTATAAGTCTCTGAAGAAAGAAATTGAAGAAGATCTCAGAAAATGGAAAGATAACCCATGCTCATGGATTGGCAGGATTAATATAGTAAAAATGGCCATCTTGCCGAAAGCAATTTACAGATTCAATGCAATCCCCATCAAAATTCTAACTCAACTTTTCATAGAGTTAGAAAGAGCAATTTTTAAATTCATTTGGGGTTATAAAAAACCCAGGATAGCAAAAACTATTCTCAACAATAAAAGAACTTCTGGGGTAATCACCATTCCTGACCTCAATTTGCATTATAGAGCAATAGTGATAAAAACTACATGAGATTGGTACAGAGATAGGCAGGTAGATCAATGGAATAGAATTGAAGACCCAGAAATGAACCCACACACCTATGGTCACTTGAGCTCTGACAAAGGAGCTAAAACCATCCAGTGGAAAAAAGACAGTCTCTTCAACAAATGGTACTGCTCCAACTGGTGGTCAACATGTAAAAGAATGCAAATCAATCCATTCTTATCACTCTTTACGAAGCTCAAGTCCAAGTGGATCAAGGACCTCCACATAAAACCAGATATATGCAAACTAATACAAGAAAAAGTGGGGAAGAACCTTGAACACATGGGCACTGGAGAAAATTTCCTGAACATAACACCAATAGCTTATGCTCTAAGATTAAGAATCAAGAAATGGAACCTCAAAAAATTGCAAAGCTTCTGTACAGCAAAGGACACTGTCAATAGGACTAAATGGCAACCAACAGATTGGGAAAAGATCTTTACCTATCCTACATCTGATAGAAGGCTAATGTCCAATATGTACAAAGAACCCTAGAAGTTAGACTTCAGAGAATCAAATAACCCTATAAAAATGGGAGATAGAGCTAAACAAAGACTTTTTAACTGAGGAATAGCAAATGTCTAAGAAACACCTAAAGAAACGTTTAACATCCCTAGTCACCAGAGAAATGCAAATCTAAACAACTCTGAGTTTCCACCTCACACCAGTCACAATGGCTAAGATCTAAAACAAGGAACACTCCTCTGTTGTTGGTGGAATTGCAAACTGGTACAACCATTCTGGAAATCAGTCTGGAAGTTCCTCAGAAAATTGGACACAGTACTACCTGAGGACCCAGTTATACCACTCTTTGGCATATACCCAAAAGATACTCCAACATACAACAAGGACACATGCTCCACTATGTTCATAACAGGCTTATTTATAATAGCCATAAGCTGCAAAGAATCCAGATGTCCTTCAACAGAGAAATGGATACATAAAATGTGGCACATTCATACAATGGAGTACTACTCTGCTATTAAAAACAATGACTTCATGAAAAACTTAGTCAAATGGATAGAACTAGAAAAAATCATCCTGACTGAGGTAACCCAGTCACAAAAGAACACACATGGTATGTACTCACTGATAAATGGATACTAGTCCAAAAGCTGAAAGTACCCAAGAAAGTATTCATAGACCTTATGAAACTCAAAAAGAAGGAAGAACAAAATGTGGAAGCCTCAGTTCTTATTAGAAGAGAGAACAAAATACTCACATGAGGAAACAGAGGAACAAATAGTGGAGCAGGGACTGAAGAAATGATCATACAGAGACTGCCTCACCTGGGGATTCATCCCATATGCAGCCTCCACACACAGTCACTATTGCAGATAATGAGAAGTGCTTACTGGCAGGAACCTGACATGGATATCTATTCAGAGGCTCTGCCAGAGCCATACTATACAGCTGAGTGTGCTTGCAGCTAACCATTAGACTGAGCATGGGGATGGACCCTAATGATAGATCTAAAGAAAGGACTGAAGGAGCTGAAAGGGTCTGTAACCCCATGGGAAGAACAATATCAACAACCATCCCTCCAGAGCTCCCAGGGATTAAAACACCAACTAATGGATACATATGGAGAGACCCATGGCTACAGCTACATATGTAGCAGAGGATGGCATTGTCTGGAATCATGGGATAAGAGGCCCTTGGTCCAATGAAGGCTTGTTTCCCCAGTGTAGGAGAATACCGAGGTGATGAGGTAGGAGTGGGTGCTCGAGAGTGGAAGCATCTTCCCTGAAGCAAGGGGAGGGGGGACTGGAGAGGGGAGAAAGGGGATAACTTTTGAAATGTAAATATATAGAATATCCAATAAAAATAATAAAAAGATAAGGATACCAACAGCAGTATCTGGAGCATGTGTGCCTAATCCTCTGAGTAGTAAGAGAAAGTACTCAGGAAAAAGACACTGAGTATGGACCAGAACTACATCTGAGACGGGCACATGACTCAGGATGACTGGTCACAGAATGCAACATAATAAGGGACAACTAACAGGAGAGAAAAGCAAAAATGCCATGCACAGACATATTATCCATCAAACTATTTGGAGTATCACTAACTGAAGTGTGTTAACACTTGACTGCAGTAAATTATAATGCAATTGGGAGGTTTTGAACCAAAGAGAGGATATCCTGCTATTTCAAGTTTTCAGAAACAAGAATGGAAGGGTTTCTTACAATAAAACCAGGGTCATACAATAATTATTCTGAAGGAGGAAGATACTCTTTTCTAGACAGAACAAAGAGGGGTTGCTAAAGATGGGATACATAGAAAACACTGAGGAAGTTGAATCATTAACAGTACAAATCTCTAAAAAATGTGGAAACCTTGGAGAAAGTTGGAGGGATTTAGAGACATTTGTTGAACATGTTCATTAGCAAATGCAGCACAGAAAGCCCAGGTCTTTCTTGGCGTTTGCAGAAGACTGACAGTTTTGTGTCTACACAGGGCAGCACCCCAATAGAGTGGCAGAGATTTCTATCACAGCAGAAAATTTCCTTTTGCTATTTCCTGTCTCATTACAGGGAAAACCATCTCAGGAAGACCTTTGCTATAATGTGGCATGGCTTGTTCTGAACCTCCAAAGAGAGAAAATTAGGCAACACACGCTCATGTCTGGTTTTATTGATTTACCACTTGTGTTGTAGACATTTAGCAGTGAGATTGAAAATAACCTCCGCCTTCATTTCCAGGGCAGAGTAGCTTCTGCTCCACCAGCAGCACTTGCTTATCTGTTGTCTCTCTGAGCTCTTGCTCAATGTCTCCTACCACACAGTTGTCATTTGGATGTTTGTGAACCAGTCATGTAACCTTACAAAGTTTCATCCGTTTTAAGTAAATACACAGGAATTCAATGACTAGATCACAGAGAAGGTGGATGGTTGCTGTTTCAGGGAATGCCCAGCTTCAGTGGCAATTGGAGAGCTGGAAGCAGTGAATTCTATAGACTCTTGCTAGCATCCGAGTCTTTGTTCCCTGCTGATGTTGGCCTGTGTAGGAGGTATGCAGAGGTATCATCTTTAAGTTCTAATTTGCCCTTCATTTAAAGGAACCTACACTATGCTGAACAGCTTCTGTCCACTAAATTATCTTTTCAACTAAAGTCAAGACTGGAAGAAGAGTGTTTGTATTGGTTTTAAAGTTGCTTTGTAAAAGTCAGATAAGGTAGGTGGAGAGAACGAGAGGCTCTGGTGAATGTACGACCAAAATTATTTCCAAAGCTGGTAAGAAGAAAGGAAATACAGAGAAGTCGAGACAAGATCAGCAAGCTGGGAGATTGGACAGGACAAACATGGCAGAAATCGTGAAACTGTGGGTAAGTAGGGAAGGCATGGAACAGTCCAGCTTAGAAAGTTCAAGGTTTCCAAAGTCAGGAGTTACAGGGGATGTTGGCACGGAGATGATGTATTAAAGGAGAGTGGGGACAAAGGTAATTTGAAATAAGGGACGATGAGATTTATGTGTCTGGAGCACTGGCCTCGCTGTTCCCTACGCATTTATAGGCTGATATATGAGCTGAACCACGAAGGCCATGATGAAATTAAAAGTGAACAGTTGGATATTCCATTTCAGAATTGTCTCTCCAACTCACTAAATTCTTCTTAAGGCCAGAACACAGCAGGGAGTTTGGGAAACAGGTGGGCCTGCAGAGATTTCTCCCTGTTTATGGTATACCAGACCCTGGAAAGAAACCCACTAGGCCCACTTAGAACACTAGAGCAGAACCCATGATCTGTGTCAGAAGAGTATTGTTTATATTATCTGGATGCAAGGGTTTCTCTTATGGTCACTGGATAAAATTAGCTACAACATGAATCTTGATAACAATTTTCAGTCACTTATCCCTATTTGAATATTTTAATAGAAGTTTCAATGTTTGTTAATATCTGCAACACTGAGTGGCTAGGAGTAAGTTCTGATTGCAAAGTTAATTTTAGAGAAAGGCTCTACAAGGATGCTCATCTTTATTAAACACCACCACTGCTTGTACTGGCAAAGCCCAGGCTGGGCCACCATTCAGACCCTGGAAGGAGGTGCCAAGACCTTCATTGCTCATTACAGTCAGAAAGCCAGTTGGGCTGGCAACAGCCTAGGGGGGCAATTAGGACAGGATGGGTAAACAACTCTATTCTCCTTGGCACGACCACATGCTGATCCACAGTGGAGGCAACAGCCAGCTAATATATTCTCTGTCCTCTTAGAACTTAATGGGAAAGAAAGCTCATCCCTGATCTTACTCCACTAGAGGTGGCCCTAGAAATGATTTTTAATTTTATCCACTTATTTGAAGTGGCTTATTGAATTCTACAAAATGAAAAAGGCAAAACAAAATTCATAACGTTGCAGACTCTCCAGGAAGGACTTGGAATCACTTGAACACATGAAAGAAGCTTTAGACTTTCACGTGCATCCTAATGCAGCTCCATTTTGGAATTCCTCATCTTAATAGCCCCTGTATGTTTCCATTCTAGATCTGAGTGCCATAGGCAGTGCATCTCTGCGTGGTAGCTGCTACCTCCCTGAGGTGAAAATGTGGAAAGGAACCGAGGATGAGGATGCTACTTGTAAGAAAGTGAAAATATGAATAAATTTAGCAAGATTGTTTTTCAGTTGTAATTTTGCTGGGAGAGAAGTGGTAAATGCTAATTCTTAAATAAACTATTTTAACCTTTTATCCTAGAGGGTTACCATTTTTGATGTTGAAATTCTAAAGAAAAGTTTGGGACTTGATCCCTATCTTGAAGGTTTGATTTTTAAGAGGTCTCAGGAATGTTTATATTTTGAAGTTGATACAACTTTAATATATAAATAATGTATAAAACCAGCAGAGAACTGGGGAACCTGGTAGCCGAGGTCATGTTTGTCTTTGTGACCCTAAGAATGGTGCTCTCCTGCACAGACTTAAAGATGAACAATGATCAAAACTAGGGCTAAATTTTTAGCGAAGCCAGGATTTATCACCACAGATCAATTTGCCCTCCTATGTTAGGCAGGAAGAGTTAAGAAGTAGGAAGAAATACATATGGGTTCCCAGTGTTGAAAGATATCTGCCCAGGATGTAAGCACAGTTCCCAAAAGCTCTGGAGTACTTGCTACTGGCCACACAGCCTCTATAGTTTGGCGCTTAGGTGGACAGCCCTGTGAGAAGCTTAGGATAACTGTACTCTACACTTGGATCACCAACATTAGTACATGAGATACCAATAACAAAATCCCCTTACCCTTTGGTAGAAAAGTCAACTCAGAAACATATTCCCCATCTTTCCTGAGATTTGAAGTCACAATGACTGAAAGTAAGCTAACGGAATGGCTTTCCTCAGACCAGAAACCAGCCCTGCAGTTGTCAGCAGGATGATGGATAATTAATAACACTGCACTCGTAGCATGGGCCACTACTTAGTACCGAAGGGCAGTGATTGACAATGATTCATGCCGGGTGAAGAAGCCTACCACACAACTACAAATTCCTTAGGATTTGTACTACATTTCTGTTGTGGTGAAATGTCATGACCAGAAGCATCTTACAAAAGGGAAGGTTAATTTTGTTGTCTAGCTCCAGAAGAGGAGTCTATAATGGTGGGGTAGGCATAATGGTGGGGCACAGAGGGATCAGGAGAGAGGCACAGCAGCAAGTGGTCAGTGTTGGAAACTGAAAGTTCACTTTTTTTGTCAATTTAAATTTTTTATTTTATTGTTTACTTTCTAATCTTTTCTTCTAGGGTTAAATCCTTTAAGTACTACCACTATACATAAAGGTTACAACAGCTTTGACAAAGAATGTTTTTTAAAATGTATGACCTATACATATATATAAATTACAATATATATGTCTAATCATATGTAATGTTAACACAAGTCCCTAAAGGTCATTTTATCTAAATTTTGATTAACCAATAAAATAGAATTAAGGAAGAATATTTAATCAGCCCAAAGTCATATGGTACATCAGAACTCAACCCTACGACCATCTTCCTGACATATCCCTTTCCCATCACGGCACACTACTCACTATGCAAGCAAGACTACGCTGGTTTAGTCAGACTGCATATATTTTCTGTTATTATGAATGCCTCAATGTAGAGCCAATATGTGTTATTAATTAATAAACTAATTAATCTATCAATGACCATTGTTAGCCATACAAAGCAAAGTATGCTTCCACTTTCTGGCAGGCAGACTGAAGAACTGGAATACAAGGCAGCTCCAGAATTAACTGCAACCAGGAGCACAAAGAGAGTGAGCTAAAATTGAGGGAAAGCTGTGAACTCTCCAAGTCTGCCCTCACTGACATTAGGCTGCACATCCCCACACAGTGACACTACATGTTCAATTCCTGATCCTGTGGGATACATTTCTCATTCAAACTATCACAGGGCATATGCCCAGAAGCAGGATCATGAATGCATTTACGAAAATGTCATAATGAGACCCATTACTTTGTTCAAATACTATATGCTAATACAAGGACATAATGTTTTATTCTGTTAATGTACTGCTATAAAAAATTGAAGCTAATTTCCAGTGGGGAGAAGGTGCACTGAGTTTGCCTAGAAAGGTGAGGAAGAGGGTAGGAGGAAGGCATTACAAAAGAGACTCAGGAGTTTTTTTAAGAAGTAATCTTTATGTTTCTACTAGATTCTGATGATGAATTCACATGTTTAAATGTCTGTTACGGGTCCAGTGGGCCAGCTCAGCAGGTAAGGGCTCTTTTAACCCAGCCTGACATCCTTAGTGTAATCTCTGGGACTCAGGAGGTGGAAGGAGAGAGCTGACTCCCATAAGTTGTTCTCTGACATCCATAAGTACATTGTAATATGAGTGTATACCCAAACACAAATAAAATTCTAAACTAATAAAATAACTGTCTACTGAAATGTACACTATTAACTACTTTTAGTGAAATGAAATGTATATGCTATTAACTACTTTTAATATATGTGATCAATAATATGATAGGTGCACTTCACTATCAGTGAAGTTACTTGTTAAAAAATGACTATTTACCAGAGAGAAATCAGGGTCAAACACACACTATAAATATTATGACAAATGCTCAGACTTTGTATATAAGTAACAGAATGGAAGGGTGTTGAACAACTTCCTTCACAAACTTCATGATACTTTTCTGTTTCTTCTTATCAAATCAAGTCCAAGCCCTCCATCTTCTGCTTTACATGTGTTCCCCTTCAACCACATATATGTTCCATACACACAACTTACTTGCTAAGTAACTGGTGCAGTTTCAGACCTACATTTTTCTCCTTTCAGACTCCCTTTCTGACTTACTTACCAACTCTGTCTACCTTGGCCAAGGTTCCAGTAAGCCTTTCCTCCTTTCTTAGGCCTTCTCAAATCCTGCTTTATTTTCTTTAAGGTCTAGTTTCTGTAGTATTTGGAAATCTATAAATAATATTGGACCAAAAAGCAAGGATAGTCTCATCTAGTGTGTGTCTGTCAGTTAATGTGGTACAGTGGAGTTGTCTGTAGTCCTCAACACTGGGTAGATACTGGGTCAGTGTCTGAAACAAGTAATGACTGCAGTATCCTTCTTAATTATCTAGTTTTAATTTTTTAATGTAAAATTAAACTTTATTTTATTCATTTTGTGTATATGAGGTATTTTGTCTGTATTTTGCAATCACCACATAGGCATCTGGTGCCCATGAATCCTCCAAGACTGAAGTTACAATCAGTTGTTAGTTGATGTGTGGGGGATGGTCTTCTGAAAGAACGGCCAACGTTCTTCACCTGCCCACCATTTCTCCAGCTATTTAACATCTTAACATTAAAGGGATCATTCCTAATAGATCATGTTGAACCAAATAGAGATGTTGAACACTTCAAACAAATCTTGGGAATCTACTGGCCAAGTAGATATTGATACTCAGTACGAAATGAAATCAAGGACAGAAAAGGAGGGGCTAGTTTCCTTGAGGCCACAGGATCTGTCTCTAATTCCGGGTCCATCCTACTAAGGCACTGAGAGATCATCACACGTGTTCTGACAGAGGGCTTCACTTTGCACACTTCCATCATCAAATGTATTACACAGTTTACATGCTGGAGTCAGGTTTCCTCGTCTCCACTGCTCAGCCTTCATCCCAGACATTTTAGATTTGTTTTTGGAAACAGGCACATACACAGACATCAGCAATGTGTCGCCTTCCTAACACTACCATCAACACATGTGCAGCCAGTCCTTTAAAAGGGATCATTGTTTGCAACACTTTCATGTCATAGGCCATCTTTCTTTGCTGGTAAAATAAGGCGCACTTTGAATGCACCAAGTAAAAGCCTTCAACAGAAACTTAGGACATGGGAACATAATGCCATACACTCCCCTAATAGGTTAGTTAAAGATGAGTCTGAGTTCCTACTGAGGCAACATGTTGGGTGGTAAGATGAAAGGGTGGTATTAGCCAAGTCATGACCACTTGGGGATTTCCATGGGTTTATAAGAACAAATAGAGATTCTTAAAGTTATCTGTAACTTAAAGCCTGTAAGTGAGACATGACTTAACCCATTTTCTAAGAGAAGTCAAGTACTGTGTTTGTTTCTTTACCCTTATGCCATTTATACATCTATGTTCAACAAATACTAATGATGTCAGCCCCCAAATACATCAAGGATCTGCCCCCTACTCATTTAGCACCATGGCAACAATTTACGACCAATTACCTTCTTCCACTACCAACAAACCCTATCACTGTATGTCTTTTGGAACAGAGAGAGTCTTGCAATTCTTTGCTTTGGTTTTAAATTGGGATTGCTTATAAACCATACACTGTGAGTGGAAATCACAGTCATTCTTTCAACAGTAAACTCAGCAGTCTGGCTTACCATTTAACTTCCACAAACTATCTATCAAGTGTAGGATTAAATCTAAGCCTCCAAACTTGTTCCCCAGGACCTGTCTGATCTAGTATCATGAGGCTCTGGACCTCATCTTCCTATCAGATGCTAGTCATGCCGTGAGAATGTGGCACCATGATTTATAGGGCAGTCATGGAGGCATGAATCTAGGGAATGTCATGCCAATTTCTTCATCCCCTCTTGTGTGCATTATACTCCCCTTCATTGCCTTTTCAGCCATGGAGTCTCTAAAACTGGTTTTAAAGTTTATGTAGCTTTGAACATGCCATCATTTGTCACTGTGAGGGTCTTTGGCTTTTCATTCTGTGTTTATTTTCTGGGATAAGAATACCTCATACCACAAGAGCATACTCTGTTCCTAGGTGAGTTTACACCTTGATTTCTAGTTTGCACCCAAATTCTGCTACCTAGCTCCAGAATGTGATTGCTGATCTATAGCCCTTTGTTAGGCATCTGGCACAAAATTTCTGAATACTTGCCTACTTAGAAGTTCTTTGAGCTGAACTTCCAGCAACTTCTAAGTAAGAAGGTCTCATAAACTTCCAAGTACAGAACACCTTTCACACAAAGGTCCTCGTGATGGCATCCTCTTCTGTAAACCACCCAGAGGGTTTTCATAATAGTTTATCTTAACATTATTATATACACTAAGTACCATATCTAAGTAAAATCACTTCCACTCCTAAGAGGTATTGTTATAATTAGCAGGAGAGATGCTATTCTTGGTATTAACATATAATTATGTCTCACAACAAATGTGAGAAACATTTTATTAAAGTACTCTCTGCTTCATTTCCTATGGATGAAACAACTGTAATTATATATGTGCATGTATATAATGTATGTGTATGAATGTTTGCACTTCAAAGTTAGTTTTAAATTTTAACATTATTAAAATAGCATTAACTTTAAATTCAAAGCTAAAACATTGATTCACACATAGTTTATGAATTTATTTGGATGTGAAAAAAATAAATTTGAATTAAACTTACATGACTTAATTTTAAAATGGGTACACTAATAGTTACCAGAATTACCAGAATTCTATATTGTGTTAAATATAGAATTTAACTCTATATTTAAAGAGTTTAAAACTCATAAACTTAAAAATAGTAACAATAAATCACACATCCAGACAGTTTTCCAAAAGGCTTCCAGAAATTTGAGATTGTCTAAAAGGTTCTGAAACAAATGCCTGAAACCTCAAATACTGGGATAATTCAGTTCAGTTTTATCTAAATTTCATTTAATCCCAGACTGAAATCTGACACAATGTTCAGAGGTGTATCACAGTTTGCCCAGGAACCACTTCATACTTGCATGACAATTTTGTTAACATCACAAAGTTCCTAAAGATAGTGTCCCCTTAGGTAATTTATTCCAATATATTCACGAGCTTGATCTCAGCTGTCACTCAAAAAGGACCAAGAAGATTTCCAAAATTAAAAATTAGAACCCAATTAATCTTCAGCCTAACGTCAACATGTTTCACATTTCCTTCTGTGAGCCAAGAAATTTTGGAAGGTGACATCATGTCTGAGAAAATGTCACACCCGGCAGGAAAGATTCTTTGACTAATTAGAGTCTACCCTTTGAGGGGACGCTGTGGAGAAAGTGTTGAGAGCACACACTGTCCAGGAAGACAGCGCGGTTCCTTATGAATCCGTGTGACACTGCAACTGAGACCCACTGCTCAAGAACTCACAAGGTCGCCACATCTCTGCTCGAGGGACAGGTGCTACATGGACCATAGGGAAAAACAGAAAAAGCTACTTTCTCCGGACATGTCACCTCTGAGAACAAGCAGAAAAGGGGAGACAGAAAGTGGGATGAATCACTGCGGGAGCTATAAACAGTGGAAATTAAATAAATGGAATATGTGTTCATTATGGGAAGAGAATATAGTGTGCGGGTCGTCCCATTTACTGAGTCTGAGCACAAATCTGCACTTCCTTTTAGCTGAGTGTTCCTGGGAGAGATCTGAACAGGCAATCATTGCTTAGATGCAGTATTTAAAAAGCAGTCTTCTTAAATCCCAATAAAATTTCATCGTACATTGTGTTTCATTTAAAAATTCATCAGTTTTTAGCTGAAAAATTTTTTAAATTAATCAGAATGATATTAAACAACATAAATATTTTGTTAAAGACCTTGCCTAGTGGTGATTTCATTGCTAAAATAAACATGAAATAAAGATGAGGGATAGATAATGCTGGGTCTTTTCTTCTCCTAAACTAATTCTCTATTACAAGGATTTTGCCAGAAAAATGAGGTGTTCCAAACACTCAATCCATTTCATTCTTTTAAGGAAATAAATACGCTTTAAAAATAACATGTGTTCCTATTTCAAAAAGCTTAAATAATTCATGAGCTGCATGTGTACTGCTCATGCTCTCAGCCCTTGTTCCTCTTCTGGCACATTTTTGTGGAGACATTGTGGATTTAGGTCTGTGAAACACCATTTTCCTCCATTTCTAACTGCTGACATGCCATCCACCTCAGGAGCAGAGCAGAGCAGAGCTCAGCTCTCCAAAAGACACTCTTTGGCCTATGTTTCTGTCACACGTACTTTCCCCACTGTCCAGTTCACTTTAACCTAATACCACAGTCCTCGTCTCTCTGACTTCCTGCATTGTCTGCACACCATGTCCCTTGTAGAGCCCACAGCCAATGTTTGCTTTGTTCCCATTTATGAGAAGATTTCCATACATAGTTTCATTATCTTCCTCCTTTGCTGTTTTCTATCAATGTGGCCTACTTCTCACGGTTCATCTTCAAAGAATTAAGTTCCTGTTTATTTCTTAATTATAGTAGTCACCAGCCAACCAGTGCTAAGAAACCTGACCCAGGCTGATAGCCACCGAGTCCTTTCACAGTGGAGTTTGGCAGGTTCTTTCCTATGCCATCCCTTCATGCTAGCAAAGCATATCCCCTCAGGGTAGTTTCTGTAATCCCTTCTCTCTGGAACTCTGAGCTAACAGGAAATGCTGATTCGTGCTCAGACTTCTGGGATTGGGATGAACCTCAGACTCTGTAGTCTTCCCATGAATGGATCCATTGGCATGTTCCGCTGTTAGAGTGCCTGCAGTGACTCAGGAATGCAGTAGGCCTCCCTCAAGTGCCACCCTTCCCCTTCACCCTTCAGCCTGGAAAAGCCCTTTTCTGACCTGAAACATTAACTCAATGGCATGGCTTGATCATAGCATATTTATCATGGAATAGTATCATCATGTCTATGTGAATGTTATCTCAATCCTTATACCAAAATCTAAAAGCTAAGATAAAACAGCATCTTTCTGACTTTTCGGACCCATTGATTTTAAGAACTAAATTTAATGACTTACAATTATAACATTTTTTAATATAAAATACAAAATGCATCATAGTTTAGCTATAATAAAAAAGTAAAAATTGAATACTATGTTTCAGCAGAAAAAAAGTTGACTCTCCAGTGTTTGTTCCTTCATAAATGGTCAGAAAATTAAAATAAAAAAATATTTGTTTTACTTTAATGGATGAAATTAAGTTGTGACAAATAAAAAATAAAACGTGTTACTAATTTAACATCAAAGCATATGACCTGCCCAAGAGATTGTGAACCATTCTTATATAAGACCACTGCATATTTTATAATACACAAATTAAAATTATGACCATGACCTGACAAGTCAACAAAAAAATAGGAATAATTCTTTAACAGATGTGAATCTAAAGAGAAGATATTATATCAGTTATGATTAAAAGAGTCAAAAGAATGAAAGAATATGTGGTAAGGAACACTAGGCTCAATGTGGGTACAAAGTGTAAACTCACATGCACATGAGTTTATGGAAATGGTGAAAGTGAGGCTGTGCCTCACAAACCTGGCCTATTTGCTGGTCTCAAATTACAGACTTCAAATATGCAGATACTTCTGGAGTGTTTATAATGCTAAGGAACCAGAAAACTTTGCAACAATTTCCTTTTTATCTCCAATCCTATGGTTCTACAGGAAAGCATACTTCATGGAAAATGCTTTCTAACTCTCAAGACAGCAATTATGCTGACCCAGTTCCCCAGACAAGCATGAAGAACAATCCTGACTCTGCTGCCACTAGATGATGCTCCTCCCACTCCATGAAGTGTCCTCTGCATGATCCTAAACCAAAGGCCATTCTGTGAATATAGCATATGGTTTCCAAGATTTCTTTTACATTTACATAAAAAGGTGAATGAAAGTGTGTGTGTGTGTGTGTGTGTGTGTGTGTGTGTGTATGTGTGTGTATATACACATGAACCCATACTATAGCCCACATGTAGAGATCAGAGGACCACATGTGAGAGTTGGTTCTTTCATTCCACCACATTGGTTCCAGGGAATGAACTTGGGCACTTAAGCAAGGGGAGAAAACCATTTATCCAATGAGCTGTTTCACCTGCCCAATTTTTAAGATTTTAAAGGGTGTGTAAGTTTCAGGCTCCAACCTGAGACAAACATCAGATGGACAAAGTGTTTGCACAGCACACTCTCCTCTCTGTGTGCCACTTTCTATTGTGTCTGCACTGGGGATCTCAGGTCCTTTGTTTCCCTCTGGACAACTGCAGGTGTGGCCACCAACTCTGAGTTATGTGTGTTTCAGGATTTCTCCAAAAATGTGCCATTGTCTAAAAGTTCCAGGAAAAATGAATGTGTTCCACTGAAAGCAGCAGTGAAAGTTGAAGCTTTTCTTTAGTCTTAAACAAAGAATACATTTCTTGGTGTGTGCCTGTGTGGCCTGTACAGAAAGTAAATACACAGAGGCTATCTTCTAGTATCAGCCTTTGCATGATAAGGGATAAAATATGTACCGTATGTTCATTCCTGATTTTGATTTGACCACCTGTACTGTGAGACTGTGTCCAACAACTGGCAGAGAGAGTCCATTTGAGTATAAGAAAACATCCAAGTGTGGCTGGGTTCTGCAGAGGAAGGGAGGCTTTCCAAGGATCACGTAATACGATATGTGTGCCCACTCTTGGGGATGGAAACCAGTTATACATTCGAGCTTTTACTATTTTTTTAAGCAGAAACAGAGACGCGATGAGTCCAACTCATAAAAATTCAAGAGAATATATATATTTTTTTTTAACAGATGTGGTGGCCTGCTATTTCAAACAGCTGAATGAGAGCGACTTGGCGCACAAACCAAGCTCCCCAACTGCCTCTCTGAAGCCAATCATATAAATGATTTTAATTGCAACTGCATAAGTGGGAGCTATTGAACAATTATTTGAATGTTATTGTGCTTTTGCTGCTACTACTGACTCCCCACACAAAGGCCATTATGAGCAGCGCTCAGCACTCTATACTTTCATTGGCCTGTCAGTCAGCCGCTGTGGGTATCAACCACACAGGTCCAACTTTAAGCCACCTGTCATTGTCCCTGCCATGCATGCCTCATTCAGCCTCACCCTTCTCACCATGATGGATAGAAAGGAGGGAATGTGATAAACTCACACAGAGCTTTGCATGATTTATGGACCTTCCTAACAGTGTTTGCATTTTATAGGGGTCAAGTGTGCAAAGCCTTCATCTCTTGGGTTGGAATTTCAGGCATGATTGGCAGAGCAGAGTTGGGGAATGAAGACCTAGCCCTCCCAGTCCATCCTGCAGACAGCTCTAGGCTGGGCCTGCAGGTGAGGGCAGCTCTGCAGATTGCCCTGGGATAAGTTGCAAATGAAGAGGTTATTTTAAGGACTTCTTTTATAAATAAAGACACACATACACACAGAGAGAGAAAAACATGTGAGTGTGATTTAAGCAATACACACACACACACATACACACACACACACACACACACACACAAATGGAGTCTTTATCCTTTATCATTAAGAAGATCCCTCTCCTCCCCTTTTTCTTTAAACCCCTCAAGAACACACTGCTGGTCGTCATTTTCTGTCAGTACAAGGAGGCTCTTTCCTAGAGAGACCTTTGGGCCTGGGCTGACACCTGAGCCTCTGTACAACTAAGAATATACAAAAGAGATTAATCCCTGGGATAATTGGGAGCCATTCTTAAGGACCTTATGTCCACTATTCTCACAGGCCTCTGTAAGATATGAGTGGCTGAACTTGATCCAAGAATATGCTTCTTCCAGACCAACTATCCACTGAATATCGAACCCCATTGGGCCTACAAGCTTCCCTCTCTTTCTCACAATGCAGGTTTTCAGGCATCTCACTAAAACCAAATGGAACCACATCATTCTGGCTCTTGAAAACATCATCTGCATAGCATAAATATGCTGAATTTATAAACTGTAATGAGGATATCTACATTTAAAATAAGGACTTGAGAAAATAATAAATAGAAATAAAATTAACATTGCCTCAAGAAAAACTAAAATATCTGCTAATAAAATCAAGATATCATTTCTAAGAATAAACTATTATCCTCCAGATATGGAGAAGTTAGGTGTCTGTTTTACCTCGCTGTTCACAGTTTGTTTCAAGCTTCTTATCTTTCCCCTTATAGACTCATCTCCAGATGAAGATAACGTAATATTTTCCACCTGTCTTTCTCACACCTCCTGGCTCCTTATTTCCATCACCGAGTCACATTCACATTCCCTACACAGACTGTTCAAACTAAAATTCCCTCCCATGATTACCTCCTTACCCTACACTGTTGACTCTGGAGGAATGTCTGTTAGCACATGGTTCCTCGAATTCAGAGACTCTGCCCTTCCCAAACTTCCCAATGGTTTGCACAGACAACTTCATGGCTTACTCAGACATTAGACTGAGTCTTCTGTCCAACTATTGCGTTCACCCAGGACTTTTTTTCTTGGCCAATCTATCTGAAATAGCATGTGACTTTTCCCAGCCTCTCTCATACTGTTTCCCTGTTAGGACAGATTATTAGTATGTCTTTCTCCCAGTAGAGCAGGGGCAGAAGAACCATGGTTGCTCATTTTCTCTGTCTTTAATCCCCATACCTAACACATAGTGGATGTCTCCTGAGAGATGATTAATGAAAGAGTAAACACATTTGTATGCACGACTCATGCAGAGACTAATTATTAACCCTTACTATGATCTGGTAAGGAGGCATCTGACATGTTAGGGCATTTTTCAAAGTAATCAAATATTTCTGACACACTAATACCATAGATTTATGGGGACCTGACATCTGTATACCTACTACCAGGTGCACAAATACAGAGATGAGATGAATGACAGGATATAAAGCACACACACACACACACACACACACACACAATGTTTTTGGTACAATGCCTTGTTTACATACATATATACATACATACATACATACATACATACATACATATATACATACATACATACATACATACATACATACATACATACATATATACAGTGTCTTCATGGACAATGCCTTGTTTGGAGGCATTTAGTTTCTAAGCCTCCAAATTAAAATAGAAAACTATTCAAAAATTGAATTTTTTTTCTCCATCTACAGAATATAAGGTCTAAATGTGGTTACGGGTTTCTGGGGAAAAGAAAGATGATTTGCAGGCAGGGGCCTGTGAGAATGTACTTTTGCAGAAGTGGGGAAGTGTGGAGCAAGGGAATAAAACAGAGAAAATGAGAAAATAAAAGGGAGAAAAGAAACAGCTTCCCTTACCAGATGCACAGAACTGTCAAATACAGCAAAGCCTGTAAAATGGTCCTCCGCTGTAGGCCATAGAATAGAACTGTAATAAACTGACCCATAAAAAGTCATGTAAACATTATAACCTGTTTTTACTAGGTCTTTAAGCATGGGGAGCAATTGATCTAAACCAGCTTGGCTCTCCTAGGTTCCTGAGTCTCCGTGAGAATCCAGCCTCCGACATGGGTGTTCAAATGCCTCTGGCACTAAAAGCCAAAAATAGGAGTGAGGTAGAAAATTGCAGCTATTTAGTTATTTGCCCTGGGCAGAGGGTTGATATTTCCTAAGAGCACAACATCTAAAAGGAGAAGTCTAGAGCAAATGTCCCTTTTCAGTGGGTGTCTGCATGGAACACTTTAACTCTCTGTGTCTCTGCCTGAAATAAATTTCTTTGTGATCATGAGATGGCTTTGTGAGCTGTCCCCAACGATCTGCAAACATCAGTTTGTGGTGAGATTTGGCACATCTATGCCTCAGGAAAGATCAGTGCAGATTGTCTCTCTACAGCCCTAACACTTTAAATATGAAATATAAATGTGGAAATTTCAAGTAAGATTTTTACAGGTGTCAACATGAACAGTCATGCCATTACCTCCTTGTGGAATGCTTGTTAAGCCACTCTTGAAAATATCTCTTTCTCTTTCTAAATTCCTAGAATCTAAATGCAGGGGAGGCTAGGGGCAATTAGGCATGAAACCTACAGCTACGTTTGCAAGTTGTAAATTTTCAGTCTTGTTTTTGATTGAATTAATGTTAGTTCAGAAAAGATGGTTAAGCAGCCAGGAATACAGTTTTGCTGGTCCTCTGAGAGACAGTTGTCAAGTGTGAAAACTCTAAGAAGAGATACCCAAGTAGAACAAAACATCTTCATCTCACATCGAGCTTGACTGGCACTGCTTGGCTACTCACAGTCTGGTTGGCGGCCACTCTGTCACATCATACGGTGGTGGACTGATTGATTCTTGCCAACATTTCGATTCCATGAAGTAAACACAGATCTGAAACTTCCTATGAAAAGCCAAGACCTACTATCCCACTTCTAAGCTGAATAATGATGACAACTACATTCAAGAAACTTACCCAAGTTGGGAACATCCGGGGAAAGACAGGAGTCAGCCTCTGCTGGGAAACACCATGACTGCCCTAGACAAAAGGTTTCTGTATTCTCAGCATTGGATACATGAAACATCGGTGTTGAGAGTGCTTCCTAACTAGTCGTAGAAAAAAATTTGCCATTAGGTAGAAAAAGTAAAAGGAAATTCAAAGTGAGATTTATTTTTCTTATTTAAAATTATAATTTGCAAAGATTTTCCCAAATTTGAAGACACTGAAGTTTGCTTAATGCATGTGTTTTACATAAATATGCTATTAATTGAGATGGCAACTGTCCCAAAGGAAGATTTGCATTTGAGATGTGTTTTTAAGTCATAGAGACATGAATGTATCTTAAGCACCCCCAGGAATTTAGCAACACACTCACTGGATTTAAAGAGAGGAAGTAAATGCCTCCCATCTTCTGAGGAGAAAATGGAATGCTACATGCAACTCTTCAAAGGCTAAACAGAAATACAGAAAGAACAATCCTATATCACATATGTTCAGTGTCTGCAGATCATGCAAATAAACGATGCATATGGTCTCCAACATAATCCCTGGAAGTCGGCTCATCCCGGCATTTTCTCCATTTGAGCATCTGCAAAGCTGAGAGAGAGTTAACTGTTTACCAAGTGTAGTAAATCCAGGTTCCCAAACTTTCCATTTCCTTGTGATAAGAAAAATTGCAAAACATTCTTTGGCCCCTCTTTCTGATCCCTGTTCTTAGTCTTGAAGCCCATCTTTCATCTCTCTGTTTTTCTTGAAAGATACAGGTCAGGAAAGGGCAGCAACCTTTCCTGTCATGGTAACCAAATGCACAGAAATACCTAAGGAAGATACTTGTATTTTGACTGAGAGTTTCAAAGGGTGTCATGGCTCTGTTTGTGTTCTGTGATATAACACTCTGACCAAAGGTAACTAAGGAAGAAAAAAAAATTGTTTCACCTATGATGAAAGGTCATAATCCCACACTGAGGTAAGTTGGTGCAGAAACTAAAGGCAAGTGAGCTGCTTTTGGCTGGTTTCCAAGCTCATAGCTAGATGGCTTTTGTACATGGTCCAGGACTACCTAACCAGGGACAGGCTGCCCAAAGGTGTCTGGTCTCCATCACATCAATTAATAATAAAGACTATCCAGACAACATGACATGGGTCCATCTGGCATGGGTAATGCCTCAGTTGTGATTACCTTCTCAGATGACTCTAGGCTGTGTCAAGTTGATAATTAAAACTAACTAGGGCAGAGGGATTGAAACACCATGGAAATGACAGTGTGGCAGTATCACAGGGAAGAGGACCTCACACTTTAGCAATGAGGAAGCAGAAAGAATCATTCCCAACCAGATATGGTTATAACTTTTTAAAAGGCCACCCTCAAGGACTGCAGTCAGGCCCATAGGCTCCCAATGCAGCCTTGGACCAAGTATTCAAACAAAAGACCCTACAAGTACTTCACATTCAAACCACTACAGAAGTGGCAGGTATCCTTCACTGAGCATTCTCCCCAAGCTTCCCGTTCTTGCTCATGCTATAGACATCACCTGTAAGAATCCTTGATGAGCATGGTATTCTTTCTAGAAAGGCTTATAGTCTTAAGAAAAAAAGAAGTGTATTGTTACCCCTATCAAAGAAAAAGACATGCCTAAGAGGCTAGAGAGCAAACAGCACAAGCATCTGTGACTCCATGTATGACACTCTGAATTACCTTCCTGTGCATCTAATCTTTTCAAGGGCATGAATACAGAGCATCCCTAAAGTGAAGTCACAGTTCTGTTAGTCTGTATATTTTTGTAAGATCAATAACCTCTCACAATCAGCAGAGCTAATGATATAGGTAGTGAAGGCTAGGGAAGGCAATGTGTGCATAACACAGCAATAACCTGAGAACATTCCTGATGGACGTGAAGCTAGGATGCAATGGGGTACAGACAGCCAGACATTGACAAATAATAGTTATTTTCTTAGGAGGGAAAATATGGTTCACTTTTCTTGGTTATAACTTTTTTTTTCATCTTGACTGTATCTGGAATCTACTGAGCAAACTTGTGAGAGAATTGCTGATTGGCTGATTTGAACTGAGAACTACCTTAAATGTAGGCAGCTCCTTCCAGTGGAAAGAGGTGCAGAAGGAAGGTAGGCATTGCCTCCTTGCTTTCATGCTTTCTGGCAACTTCATCTACTGTAATTCTGGTACTTCTGCATTACTTCACTGATATTGGAACCCATCTTCTTTAGCCTTACTATGTAATAAAGACCACTGCTTTTCCAGAAATCCTCCAAACCTTCACTGATAAACTAGATCTGTTACGACACTCAACCTCATGCATTTAGCAATTTCTTGGCTTTTTCTAGTATGAGACATCCATAGTTAGACTAACTAGATTCTAGTGTAGAGTGAAATCTAATGAATCTCCCTTTAATGTAAATTCATTGTGTCAATTCCACTTCATTCCTCTGACTAATAAAACAATATACCTGAAACCTGGAAAGTTACTGCTTTAAATTGCTAGTTTGCTTGGCTCATGTTTCTGTAGGCTGTGAATCCCGAGATGATGGTGCCCACAACTGTACATGGCCAGAACCATCTTACTATATCAGTTTATGGCAAAGGCATCTCAAGGCAAGAGAGAAGAAAATGCAAGTTTAGTTCTCCTTATTCTTATAAGGCCACTGATGTCACCAAGGGATTCCCACCTTCCAAACCACATCTCATCTTAGTCAAGTCCTACCGCACACCAAATAATACTGGGGGATACAATGATCATCACAAATCTCTCAGTTGACTTAGGGATAATGCTGCCAGAATAGTATTAAAGTAGAAAATTTGAATCCTAGCATATGTTTCCTGAAGAAATCTATTCACAGTCTTTTGCAAATGTTATAGAGGAAAGATTAGAGAACAAGAAAATTGGGTGACATGCAGAAAGGCTGGCCTTCTGTTCCAAATGCAAGGACACTCTGGCTCAGTGGTATCCTATAGACCAAAGACTGCTATGTTACAATTAAAGAAAATATTCAAAGGGGCCTGAAAAGATGAGTCAGTTGCGAGCATGATTACCTGAGTTCAATGCCCAGACTCATCTACTGCCATCACATGTGAAACATAAGAACAGACATATATAGTTTTCAGTCACAGCTCTAGAGAGGGAGAAACAGAAGGATTCTGGGAGAGTCTCTGATAACCCAGCCTAGTCTACTTGATGAGTTCCTAGCCAATGAAAGACTGTCTCAAACAATAACAGTATACAGTAACTGAGAACATGACACATGAGGTTCTCCTCCAACCTTCACATCTGTGTACATGTACATACAGATGCGCATGTATGTACACATATATGTCCACAAAGAAAGTAGTCTTCAACAGAGCATGCCAGCTAGATATGTCTGAAACCTGGTCTATCTCACAATTTTTATTCTTCCACATTTTCATCATGTTTTAAGTGAGTTTTATTTACTTCATATCATGTATATATAATTGTTTATGAGGGTGTGAGCATGTTGATGCCACAAAACTTATAAGGAGATCACAGGACAATTTTTGGGAGTCAAGTTTTTTTTTTCTTACATTACACATGTGTTTCATTAAACTCGGTTCATAAGGTTTGTGTGGACAGTTCTTTCACCTGCTGAGCCATCTCACTGCCCTAATGCACTTTTAGCTCTTTTCTTCCAGTTCTTTCTTGTAGCTTGTGTAGTTTTATTGTTTTATTTTGTTTCTTGCTTTTTAAGTTACCCTTCTTATGACTGATGGGCAGAAAGGAAGTCTTGTTGAGACATCTCTGATACATAAGTCATGAATTAAAGCACTGAGGATACTAAAATTCTTACAGGCTGGAGTTATATCTAGGAGTTTCTTTTTTGGAGTATGGAAATATTTTTATTTAATTTTTGTAGTCTTAATCTTTTTTATTATTGGATATATTTTATTTACATTTCAAATGTTGTATCCTTTCCCAGATTCACCTCCATAACACCTATCCCATCACCCCTCTCCTTGCTTCTATGAGGGTGCTCAGCCAACCTCACAGCCCCTCCCAACTCCCCACCCTACACTAGGGCATTGAGCCTTGGCAGGATCAAAGGATACTCCACACATTGATGCCCAATAAGGCCTTCCTCTGCTGCATATGCAGCTGGATCCATGGGTCTGTCCATGTGAACTCTTTGAATAGTGGTTGAGTCCCTGGGAGCTCTGGTTCGTGGGTATTGTTGTTCTTATGTGGTTGCAAACCCCATCAACTCCTTCAGTTCTTTCTCTAACTCCTCCTTTAAGGGCCCTGTTCTCATTAACAAAATCAGAAATGAAAGTGGAGACATAATAACTGAAACTGAGGAAATTCAAGAAATCATCAGATCCTACTATAAAAGTCTATACTCAACAAAGCTGGAAAATCTGAAGAAAATGGATGAATTCCTAGACAGATACCAGATACTAAAGTTAAACCAGGACCAGGTAAACCATCTAAACAATCCCATAACACCTAAAGAAATAGAAGCAGTCATCAAAAGCCTCCCAACAAAAAAAGCCCAGGTCCAGATGGGTTCAGTGCAGAATTTTATCAAACATTTATTGACGACATAATACCAATACTCTCCAAACTATTTCACCAAATAGAATCAGATGGAACACTACCTAACTCATTTTTGAGGCTGCAATAACCCTCATTCCTAAACCACACAAAGACTCTACAAAGAAAGAGAACTTCAGACCAATCTCACTTATGAACATTGATGCAAAAATACTCAACAAAATCCTTGCAAACCGAATTCAAGAACACATCAAAACGATCATTCACCAAATGAATTTGCAAATTGCTCTTTCTAACTCTATGAAGAATTGAGCTGGAATTTGATGGAAATTGCATTGAATCTGTAGATTGCTTTTGGCAAGATGGTCATTTTTACTATATTAATACTGACAATTTATAAGCATGGGAAATCTTTCCATCTTCTGAGATCTTCAATTTCTTCAGAAACTTGAAATTCTTGTCATGTAGATCTGTCACTTACTTGGTTGGAGTTACACCAGGTATTTTATATTATTTGGGACCATTGTGAAGGTATCATTTTCTTAATTTCTTTCTCAGTCTGTTTATTCTTTGAGTAGAGGAAGGCTACTGATTTGTTTGAATTAACTTTATACTTTGCTGGAGTTGTTTATCAGGTTTAGGAGTTCTCTGGTAGAATTTTTGGGTTCACATAAGAATACTATTATTATACTATTATATCATTTGCAAACAGTGATATTTTGACTTCTTCATTTCCAATTTGTATTTCTTTGACCTTCTTTTGTTGTATAATTGCTCTGGATAGTACTTGCAGTACTATATTAAATAGGTAAGGGGAAAATGGGCAGCCTTGTCTATTTTCAAGTTTTTCTACATTTAGTTTGTTGTTGATGACTGGTTCGCTGTATATTGCTTTTACTATGTTTAGGTATGGACCTTGAATTCCTGATCTTTCCAAGACTTTTAACATGAAGGGGTGTTGAGTTTTGTCAAATGCTTTCTCGGCATCTAATGAGATAATCACGTGGTTTTATTTTTTGAGTTTGTTTATATAGTGGATTATGTTGATGGATTTCCATATATTGAAACTTCCCTGCATCCCTGGGATGAAGCCTACTTGAACATGATGAATCATCATCATCCTTTTGTTGTCTTCTTGTATTTAGTCTGAGAATTTTGCTGAGTTCTTTTACATCTATAATCATAAGGGAAATTGGTCTGAAGTTTTCTTTCTTTGTTGGTTCTCTGTGTAGTTTAGGTATAAGCATATTGTGGCTTCATAGGAGGAAGTGGATAGTGTTCCTTCTGTTTCTGTTTTGTGGAATACTTTGGAGATATTAGGACTCCTGTGAAGGTCAGATAGAATCTGCACTAAACTCATCTGCTCCTAGGGGTTTTTTGGTTGGGAGTCTTTGGATGACTGTTTCTATTTCTCTAGGGGTTATGGGATTGTTTATAGTGTTTATCTGATATTGTTTTAACTTTGGTACCTGGTATTTGTCTAGAAAACTGTGCATTTTGTTCAGATTTTCCAGTTTTGTTAAGTATAGTTTTTTGTAGTAGGATCTGATAATTTTCTTTTAATTTCCTCAATTTCTGTTGTTATGTCTCCCTTTTTGTTTTTTTTTTTTTTCCGAATACATTTTTTAAGGTTGTAATTAAGTATTTGTGGGTACATATACATACACATATGTATATATGTAACAATAATATAGGAAAAGAGTCTATTAATTTGAGGGAATAGGAGAGAGACTAGTAGGGGCTATAGGGAGGAAAGGGGGATGGATCCCTGGATCAAGCCGGGCAGTCGCACACTTTCTGTGTGCTCTGCTGAGATCTCTCTGCCCCCTGGCTAGTTGGAATCCGTTCTCACCAGGTTCTCGCCAGTCCTGTCATGTCTCCCTTTTTGCTTCTGATTTTGTTAATTTGAATCCCATCTCTGTACCCTTTAGTTAGTCTGCTAAGGTATCTATCTTGTTGATTTTCTCAAAGAACCAACTCCTGGATTTATTGATTCTTTGTATAGTTCTTGTTACTTCTTGGTGGAATTCAACCCTGAGTTTAATTATTTCCTGCTATCTATCTACTCCTCCTCTTGGGCACATTTGATTCTTTTTGTTCTAGAGCTTTTAGGTGTGTTGTCAAACTGTTAGTGTATACTCTGTCCAGTTTTATTTGTTGTTTTTTATTTGTTTTTTGTTTTTGGTTTTGAAAGCACTCAGAGCTATGAGTTTTCCTCCTAACACTGCTTTCATTGTATCCCATAAATTTGGCTAAGTTGTGCCTTCATAATCATTATATTTTAAAAGTTCTTTTATTTTTTTATCTCTTTCTTTACCAAGTTATTATTGAGTAGCATTGTTTAGCTTCAATATATGTAGTATTTCTGTCATTTTTTTTTTTTTTTTTGTTATTGAAGACCAGTCTTAGTTCATAGTGATCTGATAGGATGTATGGGATGATTTCAGTCTTCTTGTATCTTTTGAGGCCTGTTTTGTTACTGGCTATATGGTCAGTTTTTGAGAATGTGCCATGAGGTGCTGAAAAGAAGGTATATATATATATATATATATATATATATATATATATATATATATATATATATATATGATGAAATGTTTGGTAGATGTCTGTTAAATCTACTTGGTTCATAACTTCTGTTAGTTTCATGGTGTCTCTGTTTAGTTTCTGATTCCATGATCGGTCCATTGATGAGAGTGCTGTGTTGAAGTCTCCCACTATTATTATATCATACTATTATTATGTGTAAGGTGAAATGTGTGCTTTGAACTTTAGTAAGTTTTTTTTTTTAATGAATGTAGGTGCTCTTGCATTTGGAGTATAGATATTCAGAATTGAGATTTCAATTTGGTGGCTTTTTTCTTTGATGAGTATGAAGTGTCCTTCCTTATCTTTTTTGACAAGTTTTTGTTGAAAGTTGATTTTATTTGTGTTAGAATGGCTACTCCAGCTTGTTTTTTTGGGACCATTTGCTTAGAAAATTATTTTCCAGCCTTTTATTCTGAGGTAGTGTCAGTCTTTGTCACTGAGGTGTGTTTCCTGCATGCAGCAAAATGTTGTATGTATCCAATCCATTAGTCTATGCCTTTTATTAAGCAATTGAGTCCAATAATGGTGAGAAATATTAGGGACCAATGATTAATTTTTGTTGTTAGAGGTGGAAATATGTTTTTGTGCCTGTCTTCTTTTGGGTTAGTTGAAAAAAGATTACTTTCTTGCTTTTTCTAGAATATAGTTCCCCTCTTTGTGTTGAAGTTTTACATTTATTATCTTTTCCAGGGTTGGATTTGTGAAAAGATATTGTGTAAATGTTTTTGTCATGGACTATCTTAGTTTCTTCCACTGTAGTAATTAAGAGTTTTGTTGGATATAGTAGCCTGTGCTGGCATTTGTGTTCTCTTAGAATCTGTATGACATCTGCTCTGGATCTTCTAGCTTTCATAGTCTCTGTTGAGAAGTCTGGTATGATTCTGATTGGTCTCCCTTTAAAGGTTACCTAACCTTTTTTCCCTCACTGCTTTTAATATTCTTTCTTTGTTTTGTGCATTTGGTGTTTTAGCTATTATGATTCAGGAGAAACTTCTTTTCTGGTCCAGTCTATTTGGAGTTCTGTAGGCTTCTAGTATGTTTATGGTCATCTCTCCTTTTTTTTTCAATTAGAGAAGTTTTCTTCTGTAATTTTGTTGAAGATATTTACCAGTCCTTTTAGTTGGGAATTTCTGCTCTCTTCTATCTATATCTATTGTCCTCAGGTTTGATCTTCTCATTATGTCCTGAATTTTCTGTATGTTTTAAGTTAGGAGCTTTTTGCATTTTGCATTTTCTTTGACTGTTGTGTTGATGTTTTCTATGAAATCTTCTATCCCTGAGATTCTCTCTTCTGTCTCTTGCATTCTGTTTGTGATACTTGCATCAATGTCTCCTGATCTCTTTCTTAGGGTTTTGTACTCAGGGTTGTCTCCCTTTGTGATTTCTTTTATTATTTCTATTTCTGTTTTTAGAACAAAACCTGGATGGTTTAGTTCAATTTCTTTACCCATTTTGTTAATTTTTGGGGTTCCTCTCTAAGGGCTGCTACCTGTTTACATATGTTGTTCTGTCTTTGTTTAAGATAATTATTTCTGACCTTCTTAAAGTCCTCTAACATCATTCATGAGTTGTGGTTTTAAATCAGAATCTTGCTTCGCTGGTGTGTTGGGATAGCCAGGACTTGCTGTGGTAGGGGAACTGGGTTCAGATAGTGTCAAGTGTCCTTGGTTTTTGTTGCTTAAGTTCTTAGACTTGCCTCTCCCATCTGCTTATCTCTGGTACTAGCTGGTCTTGCTGATTCTGACAGTGGCTTGACCCTCCTGTAAGCCTGTGTGTCAACACTACTGGGAATCTAACTCTTTCTCAGCAGGGGTATGGGTAGAGAGAGCTGTAGCATAGGGTCAGCACAGTTTGTCCTAAACTGTCTCTTGCTTCCTGTGTCCTGAAAGCTCCAGATGGGTCACTCAGAGTACCAGTGGTGGTCTTAACTGTGCTTTCAGGTGTGTCAGCACTTCTATGAGACTGGCTCTCTCCCAGCAGAACCTGGGTACTGAATCCTCTGGTACTAGGTTAGCTCCAGATACACACAGAAACAGGAAGAATCCTGTCATAAACTGTTCCTTGGTTTCTGTGTCCTGAAGGCTGCAGGAGGATTCCTCTTGGGCCAGGAATTTGAGAAGTGCTGGTCTCACCTGTGCTCCCAGATGTGTCAGTGCTCCCATGAGAATAGCTCTCTTCCATCTGGGTATAGAGAGCTTTAGCACTTCTTGGAGTTTCTAGGGCCGAAAACTTGTACTTGTAATGACCTCAGCAAGAATAAATTAAGATTGCTTCCTGTGGATTGGAACCAGTGTACTTGGAGATTTCTGGAGCATTTAGCAAAGTTTGAAAATTAAGGAAAATTGTCATCTCATTGGTTGATGGGCAAGGACCAAAGGATATGATGTCTTGTTGTTACTGCTAAGCAAAATGAAATGACAGCGATATGAACATTTGTGGTGTCAGTTAAGTGCCAGACATTGATATGGAAACATTACACATATGAACAGCTATCAGTTACCTCAAAGGAGAACCAAGACATTAGGAAGATCTCTAATTAATATACTGCATACAAAATGCCACGCATCCTCTGATGTCAGAGATACTAAAGACCCTCATTTCAGATCCTTTAGTGAAAAATTCTCAAAATTTGCTTCTAATTAGAGATTCATCAAATTTAGATGTATTGTTAACCACAATAATGATAACTTCAAACACTGTCTACAGAGTCAAATGATGAATACTCTTGACAGTCAATACTCTTGATTGCTTTTCCATCAATGATAAGACAGCATGACCAAGGCAATGTAAAGAAGATTATACCTGAGCCTTATGATTTCAGAGTGTTGAATATATAACCACCAAGACAAGAAGTGTGGCAGAAAGCAGGCGGAAGGCAGTAACTGAGAGCTCACCTCTTAAGACAAAACCATGAGAAAAGAAACAGAGTCTCAGAATGATGAGTCATTTGAAACCTCATAATCCCTCCCTACAACACACCACCTCCAATGAGGCCACACCTCCTACTCCTTCAACTATTTCCACCAACTGAGGACCAAGTACTTAAACATATATTGCAGCCATTCTCATTTAAACCACCACAGTAAGTGTTCCTTGGACAATGACCCATTGTAAGAGATGATTTTATCGGGCCATTCATGAGGGAAAAAATATGCCCCATGATGGAGTTCTTGACAGTTCCAGGACCTGCTTTCACTGGAAAGAGCATACAGTGACTCTAGCAGGTTGTCCAACTTCAGATCCACATGCAGCTGTCCTGGCAGAGGGATACATTGTCCTGAAAGTCTTCCTAGTTCAACTGCATTTATTCTACCTAGAATGTCTGGTGTGTTGTGATTAAACAGTAAGACTTGAGACATTCCAGTCCTATGGAATGGAATCACTGATCACAGTGAAAGGGGCACTCCCCTTCTATAGTATCTCTACTAGGAATAAATTAGAGGAACAGTAGAAAAGTGGAAGCATCCTTTCTGATCTCAAAGCAGGCTGGAATGTACAACCCCAGCCTTACTCACCTGCAGGAACAGCCTATAATCACAGTCTTTAGCACAGCCTGTCTGCATCAACATGAACGTGCAGCCCATGCCCAGAGGCTCCCACCCTCAGCAGTTCCACCCTCAGGTCCTGGCTCGTTCATCTCCCTTCCATTATCTCTTCCTTACTTTCAGCAGCTTAGCAAGCTGAGTTCATGAGGCATGGAAGTAGCTTTATCAGAGTAACTCCCAGTGTTGTGAGAAAGACAAGAGACACAAAGAATGCCTCCCTGACTTACAGGTTTCCTCCCTGTGTCTGCTTGACTTTAATTACTGGATGACGTCCAGGGCAGAGGCAGTCTGGGCATGTTAAGAGATTCCTTGTATATCAGAGGTGCCACCACCCAAACAGTCAGCCAGGAGACAGCAGAAGCCCCTCACAGTAAGAAACTGGAAACAAAAGGATGTGCTCAGAAACCTTCATTGCAGTCTGGGAGAAAACCATTGCATATTAGAACAAAAGTCCACAGACTAAGCATTTCCTAAGGGTTTGTTCTCCCACACTTTTATCCCTGTCAGCAGAAACCATCTCACTTGCCGCTCTGCAGCTGCTTCGCATCTCTCTGAGCCTGTGCACGTGCACTGGGGCTGTCATTTCTGTTAGAGGAGAAAATTCTAAACAAACTCAACTCTTTTGAAAGTCAAATTGAAATATAAAATTTTGTGGGCTAGAGAACTAGCTTACCAGGTAAGAGTGTTCTAGCTGCTCTTCCAGAAGACCCAGGTTCAACTCCCAGCACCCATGTTGAAACCCACAACTCTACTTCCAGATGGTCTAACAAACTCACCAAGCATCCATATGCTTTACATGAATGTAAAATATCCATATACATAAAAAATTTTCAAGTATAAAGTATAGCATACAAGATGCTAAAAGTATTTTAGGTACACACCACACACATACACACACACACACACACACACACACACACACACACACACACACTGCCATGTATATGCTTGGGGAATTTTTTTTTAAATCATAGTCTTAAGAATCTGTTCAGAAGAAGGTGACATTAAATTGGGAGAATTACCTTAAAGATTCCACTCAGTTGTCTGTGGTATATGTCCTCTTTGGTCTCCTCTCTGCCTCTCATGGTACCTTTACCAGAGGATTTTTACTTGGAGCTATTAGTCTGTGACTAAGGTGTTAAATTAAATTGATTCATCTGAGGAAAAGAAGAATTAATGCACAATCTCTGTGTTGAGTTCCCATCAGAAATATCTGTATAATTACAAGACAGCATGTATAGATGTGGACGGTGAACTTACCATATCTTCCTGGAGGTTTGTGGTAAGGTTGTGTTCCTACACAAGCCACATTAAAAGACATCAGCGATGCCTTTCTCAACAGTATAGAGCCTTATTCCCGCAAGTTGTCTTATATCCCAGGCCAACAAAAATGTCACTGGAATTTTCACAAAGCCTAAGCTCTAATTCTGGCACTCGGCATCTGAAGGCTTTATTAACTCTTCTCCCTTCACAGTAGCTGATTAAAGTCATATAAAAAGTCTTTATGAAAACAGCGTGCAAGCCTTCGAGTCAAATAGGAGCATTTATACCTGTTCCACATCTTTTTAATATTTCATTCCCACACTATTGCTTTTCAAGCTGTATAATTCAGCAGTAAAATACAATTGGCCTACAGAAACTCTCCATATAGATATGTCCCCAACACACTGTACCTAAAGGAGTCTATAAAATAGATGGTATTTTAGGCTCTTATTAACTTGAATTAAGTTTTCTTTGGCTGTCATATGAAAGATATTTTAAGTATTAACTTCATTTATCTTGCATTTTGCTCGTTAAATACTATTTCATAAGAAAAAATACCATACTGGGAGAAAGGGGGTCTTGCTAAAATGCTGTTCTATTTGGGTAAGGATTGCAAGTATTTACAGTCTAACAGAGGATAACATAGCAGGCCTTGAAAACCCCACACATCATCGGACTCCATCTCTGCTTGCACCTTGGGTGGGCTTGCATGAAATACAAATTGTGCTATTAAACCCGGAAAAGCTTGGAGAAAATCCGGGGGAAAATTCTGATTATTTCAGACTAGCTCCAAGCCACCTTTTAAGATTCAGAATCAAACAGCTCTTTTTTAATTGACTGAAGTCCTGTCATTGCTTTAAAGTCTACGACCTGTGGGAGACTAAGATTTGTTTGCATGCAAAGTGGGTTATGTGTGTACAAAGTTTTGGTGGTGTGAGGACCTGGAGGAGAAAATCCAGGCACCAATAGGTCTGAGACTTGGGGACAGGGGGTGAACAAAAAGAACAGAAAAATATATTTAGTGTTCTGTATTTGTTTTAGAATTTCATCATGACATTTATTAGGGTAGCCTAACCATGTAATTATTTTTAAAAATCAGTTTGGTTATAATTCTTTTTAACCACTCAAAGTCTTACAGAACTGCGGTTTTACCAGGTCTTTCTTTGGTAAATTGTTCTGTGTCACACAAAAAATAAAACAATTAAAGAAAATAAAATCCAAAATAAGCACAGCCACAAGCCTGACCATGCATGAGAGGAAGCTGCAGTCCCTCCGGTGCCTTTCTGATGGTTTCTGATCACTCGCTGCTCTGGCTAGCTTTCCCATTGTATACTATTGAAGTCCTGCCTGCTAAACACAGCTTATATGTAAACTGAAGCTGTAACATGTATCATTATGTTTCTGAAAACTCTTCCCAGTGACAGTGTTTGTACAAGCAAAAGAATGGTGACAGTCCCAGCTCCACTGGGTGGAGTTGTGCAAAGTCTCAACAGGGCCAGCACTCATCTTGATAACATGAACACCACCCTGTCCGGGTGTCAGCACACTTCCCATGCACCTACAGTCAGGAAGGTGTTACAGAGGCAAACAGAGATACATAGATGACTAGGTTTCAAGGATTTGGCATCTGTGTCAATTTTCTATTGCTCTGACAAACTGAGGTAAATCAATTAAGAAAAAAGAAGTGTGGCCTGGTCCAGCTTCAGCCCATAATTTCATGGACCAGTAACTTTTGAATCCAGGTTGCAGCATAGATGGCAATGGGACAGTAACATGTAAAAAATATGCTGGCCAAGAAGGAGAGAGAGCTAAAGTGAGAACAAGAGAAAGGCTGGAGAAAGAGGGAGAGGAAGAAGAAAAAGAGGTAAAAGAAGAGACAGAGCAAAGGAGAGAGGTGATAGAATAGGAGGAGATTTGTGAATGGAAGTCCCAAAAGGGGGATAACATATGAAATGTAATAAATAACTGTTATATGAAGAAGAGGCAGAGAGACAGAGAATGAAGACCAAATCTGCAGTTTGGAGGTTAAATCCTGTTATGGCTTAAACTTGAAATGTGCCCTCAAATCTCATTGACTGAAGGCTAAATCCCAAGGGGGTAACAAGATCAAAAGGGTTCTGAGCATGTGGCATATTGATCAATTAATGGCTTTATAGCATGATGGATTAATGTGAGATGGTACTAAGTCCAGAGGAGATACATAGATAGATAGAAAGATAGATAGATAGATAGATAGATAGATAGATAGATAGATAGATAGATAGATAGATGACAGATGATAGATAGATGATTGATAGAGAGTAGAGATACTCTTTTTATCTACCTCTTAAATGTAGATTGTCTTGAAGCATTAATTAATATTTTAATGTTAATATTTTAATGTTAATTGTATGTCTCTAAGAAGGGCTGTCTAGTCATGTGCTCAAGAGGCAACTTCATCTAACCTTCTCATTTTAATTAGTAAAATAAAGGAAAGACAGTGACTGGGTGGGGTGAGGGAGGTGGAGAGAGGAGAGGGCTGAGAAGTCCTAGGAGGAGGGTGGAGGTTGCAACATGGAGGCTCCCAAGGACCAGCTCGACCCAGATGGGATTGATTGGCTTTAAACAGCTATGAGCATTAAGGATTTTATGGGTCTAATATCTCATATAGGAGGGCAGTTTGTGTCTTTGTCTATTTGATGTAATCTTGTGTAGAGGTTTGTGGACTGAGAGTTGAATATATAAACCTGTATGAAAAGCTATAGGGCTGTATAGTTGTGTTTGTGTTAAGTTGTGGGGTAAATGAAGACCCTGGCTCAAAGGTGGAAAACAGGCGGAGGAAAACTGCCAAGGGAATGGAGTTGAGCAGACAAGGTTAGGTCGTGGGTGTGGCTCAGACCATGTGGCAGCTCGGACCAAGAGACAGAGGTGCTCGTGGCTCCATACCAAAATCAAGACCTCAGGGCTGATAAAGAGATAAACCCTTTCTATTTTTTAATATTTACTACAACACTTAAATGTCTACCAGAAATAATGCCCTTTGTAACAGTCAAGTCTACTAAAAAAAAAAAAAAAAAAAAAAAAACCTTTGAAAATCTCAAATCTTTCAAAAGCCTCAGAAGAACAATGGAAGGAAGCAATGTGAGACTGTAGACAAGCTCTTCTGTGTGAGCTGTGGGTCATAGATGCCGTTTATGCAATGGCAGTCCCTTGCTAATCGACTGCATGGCTATCAGGAAGACCACATTCGTAGACGCGCTGCACATGTGCTCCACAGCAACAGGTGAGCCATTCTTGGACTAGACCTTTGGTTGACACTGAGCTAAGCACTACTGGAAAAGCCAGGATAAAATGGAAAATATGAGGTCAGGTCCACACTCAGGAGCCATGGCCCTATGCTTATATTGCAGAAAACCCAAAGCCCTTTGTCCCAGTATTCCTAATCCGAGTAACTACTGCTGTTTTCTTTCTGGCCAATTATGGTGAGAAAAATCAACCTAAAGGTTCCACACATGTAGAAATCATCAAAAGCATAACTCTGGGATATCAACCCTTATCCAATTGAGGATTAAAAAAGGAAAACCTTGGGACTGAATGGAAATACTTGTATGTCTCCAAATAGTCAAGGACATTGACCAACATGAGTAGTAAACCTAGTAAGAGGGTATCAGTGGGGACCTTTGGGAATGGGTGACCAAAAAAAAGAGACTGTGACAAGTTATCCCAAGTCACAAAAGGTGGCAGCATATAAGGGTTATCAGCAGAATTAAATTTACCAGAGCAGATGAGTATTGGAACAAGCCATGGTCTATTAACCATTGCAACTTGGTTATAGATAGTTAAAAGTGTGACGTTTATTTGAAGTCAAGAATCATTAACTCTGCCTAAACACACTTTGTATATAGAATACACCTGAAGTTCACTACAAGTTAATAGTAAATGCTTTCAAATATGAGGACAAATTAGTTCTGAGTTCTCAGTTGAAAAAATAAATGGTTCCAATATGGGCATTGAAGACAAAGAGCAAAAGAGGAACTCCCAGTGCCAAAGATGAGGGATTGAACAAAACCACCAACCAACACTTATCAGGAATAGCCTGGCATTAACACTTGGCTCTGCCCACATGAGCCTGACATGTTTTATTCATATCGAGCATTGAGATATTGTTCTCTTTGAACAACTGGACTGTGCTTGCCAGTTCATTTCTGATTTGCAGTTAACTACAATTCCCCAATTTGTAAATTTGGGTTTGCCTGTAGTTCTACAAGCTAATCAAGCAAATGGCTTTTGGAATTTTTTTTATTCTAGTACCTAAAGCTTCAAGCATTTTAAATACCTCTGGTAGGAGTGTAAAGCAGTTGGGTTTTCAGTAATTGCTAAATAAGTTCTGTAGCACAGACATCTTACCCATGACATATTAATCTTATCAAAGAAAAAATTGTGAATGCATTATTAGCACCATGCAAATAATAGGGTGGATAAACTAGATTTATAATTTGTCACACGGGCTCAAGTAGGTTTAGGTGTGGGTGTGAAGAGATGAATAGGTACGGGTGTGTGGATGGGTGTGCATACTTAGATAAGTACACACTTGTGCATGTGAATATACAACATTGGATGTTGTTCTTTGGAGTTATTTAACTTGTCTTTTAAGACAGGAACTCTCATTGGCCAGGAGCATACTAAGCTAGCTACACATGTGAGCCAGTAGTCTCCAAAAGGCACTGCATCCCCAGAAGTTTGATTATAAAAAGGACCATCGTGCCTGGATTTTTATGTGTTTCTGTGTATCAAATTTAGTTGTTCATGCTTACAGGTATGAGTGTGATTTTTTGAGTTAACATGTCTCTAGCCTTCACATACATATGAAAATAGGTGAGTTTTTTGCTTTTTTTCCTCTTGTGCAGGAGTTCTCTCAATCTAAATTCCTTGGCTTTGACATAAGAGGACTCCAGAGCCAAAATAAATACATTTCTGATAACAGAGTAGAAAGCTCGTTTCTCTCAAATGGAAATTTCAGAATATTTGCTCCAAAGGTCCCAACCCTTTCTGCAGGCAGTTGAACAGGGCATCATTAAACCTCTAAATAAGCCTCAACAAAAGCAATGTGGTATTTTTTTTCTTGCCTTGCCTGGTCCTTCATTTCAGTCCATTGGGTTTCAGCTTCAGTCGCTTTGCTATGCTAACTTCAGAAGAATGTCTTGTCCCTTGACACTGTCACCTCTCTGTTACACATCTTTATCGCAACGCCTGAGGATGCTGCCCACCCACTGTCAGTGTGGCTAACAGTATGGACAAGTAGGACTCACCATAACAGTTCTGTGCTTGTCACTCAGAAGCTGACCTCTAAGAAAAGGCAGTGAGCTTGCTCACAGTGTAATTAAGTGTTAGGGCTGAGAGGTCAGGTGGCTGTATCTTCTCCAGCCAAAATAATTTGGAACCTTCATGTGGAGATTTATGATTGTGCTGCCTGGCCAAGCACCAGGACTATGGCTATCTTAACTCATCCAGGGCCTACACTGAAGAGCTAATGTCTGCCTTTGATAAAAAGTCACTTTATTTGTAGAGTATCACACATTTCCAGGCTGTCCCTCACCAATTACCTTGGTTGGAATTACTCATACTTGCTTGGTTGAAATGTGCGACTTTTACTGCAGCCTAAGGCAGAGTTATCACTGAAAACACAGCCTTACAATGCCCTATTTACACTACCAATGTGTGCTTTAGAGATGCCTTGCAGCCATTGACACCTTCTTGTTAAACCAAGCTACAAGCAGGCTTTGACTGGACACCACTCAAGGCAAGCCTTTTCCTCAGCCTGCAGATCTTCTCTGAAAAGAGCAATGGTGTAGATCTCTTTAATTCTGAGGAGCAACACATTGAAAAACTCTCATTTTGTGTCTCTCTGTAACAATCAAATAGCATCACAGGGGCTGGAGAGATGGCTCCTAAGTTGAGAGACTAACTTCTCTTGTAGAGGATCCTAGTTCTCACCTAAGCACCCACAATGTGTGCGTTACAGCTGCCTATAACTCCACTATTAAGGGACTGAAAACTCTCTTCTTGTCTTCATGGCATGCCCATACATGCCCATGCTACCAAAGAGATGCACACACACACACACACACAGACACACACACACACACACACACACAAACACACACACACAGACACACACAAATAGATTTTTTTTCACTTAACATATCCTGGTTATGGATTTCCCACTCTCCGAACCCTCTACTCCTCCCAATTCCTCCCTTCCAGATTCACTCTTTTTAGTCTCTCAGAATACAAACAGGCTTCTCAAGGATAATAATAAAATAAATAAAATAAAAACTAATACATCAGAATGAGACAAAACAAACAGACAGAAAAGAAGCCACAAGAAACGGATATCTAATTGTTCACACTGTTCTTGCACTAGGGAATCTAAAACAAAACAAAAACAAACCAAATGAGCACTAAACTGGAAGCCAATGTATACATAGACAACCTGTGCAGGTGCTGTGTTGTTGTCTCCGTCTCTTCGAGTTCATATGACCTTTGACTACTGATTTACATGTAGCCTTTATATTAAGCTTTTTGTTTTATTTAGAGGGCCTTGTTTTCTTGGCTTCTTCTTCTATCCCCTCTGGCTTTGACATCCTTTTACCTTCTCTTCTAAGGGGTTCCCTCATCTTTTAGGAGAGAAATTTGATGGAGAGATAAGTCATTCAAGTTCTCTCAATTTGTTCATAATGCCTGGCTGTGGGTCTCTGTATTTGGTCCTATCTACTGCAGGAAGAAGCTTCTCTAATTATGACTGAGCAAGGCACTGACCTATGAGTATGAACATTAGAAGTTACTTTATTGTTACATTGATTTTAAATTTTCTTCTATATTTTTAGATTTATATTTTATATTTATTATTTGGCTTTACCCTTGAACTACCTAGATTCCAGTTCTTGCACACCCAGTGTCAGGTATAGGTTCCATCTCATAGAGTGGGCCCTAAATCCAATTAGACATTGGTTACTCAAGCAAGCTTTGTACCACCATTGAACAAAGATACCTTGAAGGCTGGACAGCATTGCAGATTAAAGAATTTGTGGCTGCATTGGTATTTACTTTTGTCTTTTGACAACCTGGAAGGTATCTTTCTGTACCAAAAACATTAAAGTTAATAGGGCTGAAAACTCTATGTGGGCACCAATTTAACTTCTCGGTGTTCATTGATTTCTGTAGGTATTGCTTTCAACAATGGGACCTTGCCATCATTTTGTGAAGAGCAACCTATAGTTTTGGCAACAGCATAAGCTATTCAGAAATTCTCATGAAGCCTTGTTGACCAATAAACAAATTGGATGTATCACGATTCTAGAACTGGAAGCTGGTGACATATGACAGTCATTTTGGGCTCTGTACATCCCATTATTTGATGATTTCATTTTGATTGCCTTCATATCTGTATATATTTATGTAGCTTCTACTATATTAGGTTTTCAAACTACCCTCCAAATGGCCCTTAATTTTTGCCTTCTTTCTCTGTATTTTCTCCTTTGTTGTCCCTCTCCCCATTTGGTTCTATTAGATCACCCATGCATCTATTCATCCATAACAACCCACTCTATTTCCCTTTGCTAATGAGATCTTTCTTGGTTACTCTATACATAAGCCAAATAGATCTACAAGTTGTAGCTTGTGTATTACTCAGTTAACAGGTAATAACTGCATAAAAGTGAGTATGTACAATCTTTGTCTTTCTTAGACAGCTTATTTCTTCTTCTAGCCATTTAGCTGCATATCTCATAATTTTACTTAACACCACATTTACACATTTTCTTTATCTACTTTTCTTTTGAGGTACACTTAGGTCATTTGCAATCTGAGGCTATTATGAATACAGCAGCAATAGACATGGTTGAGAAGGTGTCTTCATAGCAGAATGAAGCATCCTTTAAGTACTCTAAAGCATGATATACTTAGATCTTGTGTCAGACTGACACACTCATTTCTATAGTGGTTGTAAAAGTTCACACACCACCAACAATGGATGAGTGCTTCGTTACTCAAAATCTTCATTAAGAGCTTGCTGAGCAGCCAGCTTACAGTGAGCCACTGTTTCAGTGAGAGATGCTCTCTCATGGCCACAGGGTAGTAAGCAATAAAGAAAGATACCTGAGGTCCTCTTCTGGCATCTGCAAACTGGTTCATGTTTACATGCACACACAGACACACTCTGTATCTCATATGCACACATTTTTGTTCAATTTCTAATTCTGAATTTGGTTTTATTCAAGAATGTGAATTTGACATGCTACAGCAAATGTTCCTTGCTTTATAAAAACAAAACTGTAATAGTCATTAAAAATTTAAAATACTTTAATAAAATTATATGCTCAGTTTTTTTCTCTTAATTTCTAACAATAAATTCCCAGCCCAATATTCTAAATGGGTTTTAAGATGCAGTCACATCGAGTATAAAGCCATGTTATCAGTGACTGGTAGAGCCCCTGAAGCCAGCATTTCTGGAGGTCAAGGGCTGGAAGTCAATTGCTTACTGTGCTATAGGCCAAACTGCATTCACAATGGGGCTCAATCTATCTTCAAAACACTGCTGTGTGTTTTTGCAGAGCAAATGGCATTCAGACACCAAATTACGGTAACTCAGACAAAATGAACTAGTGGTTTTAAATTCTAATTTTAACATAGTTTAAAAACTGTATGTTACAAGAACAAAAGAAGTCTATTTTCCACCTGACAATGATAAATGATGGTGAATATAGAAAAACAACCCATCTCATATACTGGTGCCAGTTTTGTAAATTGCTACAAATTTTTTTTTGGAGAGCAATTCAGCAATTTCTATAAAAACATAATATGCTTATACCCATTGTCCTAGTCACTCCACTGTTGGAAATACATATCCTGGATATGGTACCACACTGCAAAAAAAGACAATGAATGAGGAAGCTCAGTGTAGAATCCTCCCACAAGAACATCAGCCACATCTCCTGTGACCATATGCAGCATGCTTAGATAAGTGAGAATAATGAGGGAAAATCATATTTGTGAATAGGAAAAGAATAAAAGCAGCTAAACCCAATTAGGGTAACTTTTCTCCTGTGATATCATCTTTTAAGGATTAACTTATATAATAGACAATCATGGGTAAGCAGAGATTTTCCAGAGAATAAAAGCCAAAATCATATAATTGTATAGAGACAATGGAAAAAGAAGAGAAACTAGAAAGACAGACAGAGACACAGTATTTGCTTCTGAAGACCTTCAACTGATTCAATAAGGCCCACTCACACTGTGTAATATAAATACATTTTCTACAAAGTTCACTGAATTAAATGTTAGTAACATTCATAGCATCTAGACTGGGGTTCAACCACTCAAGTAAGAACCACAGTGTGCCATGCAACATAAATGATCAAAGACACATAGGTGTATGACTAGATATCAGCTAAAAGGGAAACAAATGCATGAATAAATTATATGAAAAAATACCTACATTTTCTTGGAAAATTCCTGTCATGAAACCATTAGCTATAGCCCCAGTTGATATAATATAGAGTAACTGACTTGTTTTTCCTTTTCTTCACCCACATGCATGCACACATTGGATCTTAGTAACTGCTTAACATATTAAATAGCATAGATGTAATTAACATGAAAATACATGGAATTATTCTTGTTACTCATGAGTCCTTTCTGTCCTCTACTACTGCCTCTAAGACTGTAGTCTTTTCTCTAAGCTTTAAACTGCTGCAGCTTGGGGCTGGGAGATGGCTCGGTGAGAAAAAAATGCTTTGAGTACAAACATGAGAACCCATGTTTGACCCAGCACATATATAAAAAGCAGATGTAGCATTGTGGGTCTGTAATCCCACACTGAAGGGACAACATAGGTGAATCTAAAGAGTTCACTGGCCAGCCAGCCTAGCCCAAACAACGGAATTGCCAGTCAGTGAGAGAGAAGGCAGAGAGTGGAAGAGGAAGATACCGAATGCATGCTCTACACTTTACAAGGACAAACACTGGTTATCATACCTGTATATGTGCATGTGTGTTTCACATGTGCCCCTTCCCCTACACATTATTTTCTGATACTCTTCCTGTGACTTCTCTGAATCTACATTTCTCCTTTGGCCTTGTCACCTTCTCTACGTGAACATCTCTATGTTCTCTTCCTTCTTGTCCTGATGGTGTCATGCACTGTTCCCACTAGGGTATGAAATAGTTGATCATATATCTGCACCACATGAACGCTTTGTGTTGGATTTCCTCCAGTAGAAGCCACTGAGAATGGTCATCTCTTATCTATACCTCTGTCTTTCTGTTCTCATTCAAAAGCTTGGATCTTGCTTTTATCTTTACCATGTCTGCCCAGCCTCTGGAAAATGTGCTTGAGGTGACTGCATGAATATCAGAATTCTATGCAACCTAGAGTCAAAATTATAATATTCTGGAGATTCTGAAACATGCAAATTGCACTTTCAAATGGCCACAAGTGGCAAGTAAGCACCTGAAGGCTAAGATGCTTATATCAGGTGGTGCCTGAATATCAGTGTCCCATGCTGGTATGCTAATGGCATGTTCTCTGCAACATGCAAACCAGCTCTATGCAAACCACTCATCTTTGCTTTTCTTCCTCTGAATCTACCATTTGTTAAGTATCTTACTATGCTATATGAAGCCTGCTAAAAATAACATATTCAATGGACTTGAATACTTGTATCATTTTCAGATGAGTATTGTTTTTAATTCTTTGACAAGTAAAGTCTGAAAGCTGGACAGAAGAGACATGTGCCCAAATGGGGACATTAGTGGCAGTTATGGCAGACCCACTGAAGCTCAGAGGTGTGAGTTCTTTCTGCTGCTGCCACCTGTAGATTCTCTTCATTCTAACTCCTGCTCCAGTACTGCAGGACAGTGTACATCTTTTAGATGCCCATCATTCCCAGACACTCAGATTCTTTTTATTTCTTACATCCAGAGGATAATATTCCAAAGGGTTTCTTCCAAGGAAGATTCATTTTTCTGCCTTCAGTCACCACAGTGAAGTAAGTTTGAAGTCTACACTGACAACTGAGTGCTTTCTTCACAGTAGATGCTCTTGAGTTATCTCTTTTCTTAAGTATAATTCTCATTTTTCTTCTAGAAATATAGATGTCAGGGCATCTCAGTCTTAGTTTTACTGACCCTTTGACTAGACAGGTCTACTCTTTAGTAGTTTTTTCCAAATGCTGAGTCCTAACCATGTTCACTCACTAGATGTCAGTGGCACTGTAGAGTTCTAGATGGGACACTCACAATGTCCCAATACCTCACTAAATGTCATCTCTGTGAAAAGAGGGAGTGTTACAATTTCCTCATTTGTAAAATTCAGGATACCACCTGGATGTGGTATCATTCTCTGATACTATATTTGCTTGAACTAATTTAATGATCTTCTCCCAGCCATCTTTGATTTAATCTTCTAAATTTCACTAATGAAATTGTTGTATTTGCAACATGTGTGTTGCTATGACCAAAAAATGGTTAAAAACAATTTAACAAATACTGTAGGAATGTATCAGTGGTTAAAGCCCTTCTTTGTAATTTTTTGGTTTAGTTTCGAGTAGCTACGTGGGACCACTGACAGCCACCTGAACTTCCAAGCCCTGCCTTCTTTTGAAAACGTACACACACACTTTCTAAGGAAGAAACTATCTATTCTGGCTCTCAATTTGAGATGATAAGGTTGTGGACGGAAGCATGGTGGGAGGAGCATGGGTCGTTAGTCACATTGGAGCTACAGTAAGGAAACAGAGAAGTATGCATCCTGGTGCTTGAGTCACTTTCCTGTGTTTCTAATTGGTTATATTTTATTTACATCTCAAATGTTATCCCCTTTTCTAGTTCCCCCTCCATAAACTCCCTATCCCATCCCCCTCCCCCTGCTTCTATGAGGGTGCTCACCCACCTACTCATCCATCCCCTCCCATCTCCCCAACCTGATATTACCCTATACTGGGGCATTGAGCCTTGGCAGGACCAATGGTTTCTCTTCCCATTGATGCTCAACAAGGCCATCCTCTGCTACATGTGCAGCTGGGGCTATGGGTCCCTCCATGTGTACTCTTTGGATAGTGATTTAGTCCCTGGGAGCTCTGGTTGGTTGGTATTGTTCTTATGAGGTTGCAAACCCCTTCAGCTTCTTCAATTCTTTCTTTAACTCTTCTATTAGGGATCCCGTTCTCAGTTCAATGAGGAGTAAACGGCAGGAAATAATCAAACTCGGGGCTAAAATTCACCAAGTAGAAACAAAAAGAACTATACAGGGAATCAACAAATTCAGGAGTTGGTTCTTTGAGAAAATCAACAAGATAGATGAACCCTTAGCCAGACTAACCAGAGGGCACAGAAACAGGATTCAAATGAACAGAATCAGAAAAGAAAAGAGACATAACAACAGAAACTGAGGAAAGTCAATGAATCATCAGATCCTATTACCAAAGCCTATACTCAACAAAACTGGAAAATCTGGATGAAATAGACAATTTTTCAAGACAGATACCAGGTACCAAAGTTAAATCAGGATTAGACAAACCATATAAACAGTCCCATAACCCTAAAGAAATAGAAGCAGTCATCAAAATACTCCCAACCAAAAAAAGCCCAGGACCAGATGGGTTTAGTACAGAATACTATGGGTTTAGTACATGACTTCTCTTCAGTGTTCCCCTGTGGTAGAGCAGATGAGGTCCAGCTTGCTTGACCTTGCTTTTCAGAGCCTACAGCATATGGTCCTTCTGGATATCCAGCCTTGGTCCACACCACACCTCTCCTCTCCGTGTATCAACAGGGAAGGTTGTTACTCATCAACACTGGGCTGTGCACTTGGCCTGCTATCTTTCCCTAATTCAGCCACCTCCTTTGGAAAAATGCTCCCACACGGCATTCTCTTAGGAAAGATTCTTTTCTGTTAAGACCAAGGAGATAACCTACACTGCTCACAAATGTTTATTTCCCTGGTTGACCTGAAATATGCCTCTTTCCCTGCTGAAGCAATATGGCTATCTACATAAATTACCATTCATCTCTCAGATAGTCTTTGTGGGCTAACAGCATTTTTCTTGTTGGACTGAAAACTTAATGATGGAAGACATTTAATAATATTCTACTTTATGCACCTGATCATACCTCCCACACCAATGTGCATGTAGGTATTTTTGTTTGTCTAAATATATAATAAATGCCAAGTTATTTCTTGCTGTCTTAAATGAGTTACTACAATTGCTCTCTTAATTGGCCTGACTCCTCTCACCTCAACCCATTCTTTGCCTGCTACAGAAGAAACTTTCCAAACACAAGTCTGATCATGCTGATTCTGACTTAGAACCTGGAATGGCTCCTGTTGATGTACAATGGAAGCAAATTCCCTTGTGGAGCACAGAAACCCTTTTGTGCTCTGATTATCTTGATGTGTCTCAGCAGTCCAACTTCATCCTCTTCTCTGGCATGTTGTCAAATTTCTCAGTGTAACTATCCCACCAGCCTTCTGTTTCTTAGCCTTTTGTCTTAGTTAGGGTTCAATTGCTGTGAGCAGACTTCATGATCAAGCCAACTATCAGAAAGGACAACATTTAATTGGGGCTGGTTTACAGGTTCAGACGATCAGCCCATTATCATCAAGGTGGGATTACAGCAGTATCCAGGCAGACACATGGCTGGAGGAGCTGAGAGTTCCATCTCTTGTTCTGAAGGCAGCTATGAGAAGATTGGCTCCCACATGGTTAGAAGGTGGCTCTTAAAGCCCATGCCCACAGTGACACACTTCCTCCAACAAGTCCACACCTCCTAATAGTGCCACTCTCTGGGTCAAGCATATTCAAATCACCACACCTCCATACTTCTAAGTGTTCCTTCACCCAGGTATGCCTTTGCCTGTGCATAGGCATCTGTGTTTTTCGTCCACCTCCCACCCCCGTGCAACAAAACCCCCACTGCTAAGGGTTGGGATCCATTGTAGGTCCTGTAATATTTTGGTGAGCTGACCCTTAACATAATAGAATGCATCACTACTTGATAGATACATAGACAACCTGAGCTATGTTTAAATGTAGTCTTTCTAATGCCAACGATGATACTGACCAACAAAAGAAGTTACAGAAAATGGCTTGCTGAGTTCCTGGATGGACAGATAAATGTATATATGTATGCATGAATGAAAGCATGGGTGAACAAGCAGATCAATTGAAACCAGAAAAAAAATTAGTATTTTTATTTACCAATGAAAAATGTAAGAAGCTTTGAGATTAATCACATTGGTGAGTATATGTGACCAAAAAGATCTGTTTATTCTGAAACCTAAATGTTTGACAGTACTGAAAGAAGGACATCTGGATATAGATGCCTCATCAGAGGCTCTGCCAGAGTCATACAGATACAGTTGAGGATAATTGCAGCTGCATAGGACTGAACGTGGGGATCCCAATGAAAGAGCTAAAGAAAGGTCTGAAGAAGCTGAAAGGGTCTGTAACGTCATGAGAAGAACAACATTATCAACCAACCAAACCCTCCAGAGCTCCCATGGACTAAAACACCAACCAATGAGCACACATGGAGAGACCCATGACCCCAGTTGCATATGCAGCAGAGGAGAGCACTGTCTGGCATCAATGGAAAGAGAGGCCTTTGGTCCAGTGAAGGAGCACTTTCCCGGTGTAGGAAAATGGAAAATGCCAAGGCACTAAGGTGGAGAGGGTGGTTGAAAGAGGGAGCACCTTCATGGAAGCAAGTGGAGAAGTAAGGGGAGGAAAGTGGGGAAAGGGAATAACATTTAAAATGTAAATACAGAGAATATTCAATAAAATAATTTTGAAAAAGAGGGACATCTGAATGGACAAACTGCCCCTCGATGAACTTGTCCACTTTATATTTAGACAGTTTAAGCTGCATTATGTATTACCCTTCCTCACCCCGACAGACACTCAGGAAGCATTTTTCTTCTATGTCGAAGTCACACAGGTGAGCAATGATGCCTGTCCACAGATGCCTTAATGAAATCTGCCTATGGAGAGGCACATGTGCCCTCACTCTGCCCCCAGCAGGTGATACTTCTCAAGGCTGTTTACACAAACACTCGAGCGTCTCTCCACATTGCTCCTTCAGCACTCTTGACCCTTCACCTCCATCGAGTATCAATCTTATGATTCAAGAGTACTGCCAGGAGAACTGAGAGAAACCAAGGGTGTTAAATCACACACATGGTCCCCTTTGATTGATTAAACAATGTCATAAAATAATGACTTTATAAACAATAAATATATTCCTCACAGTTCTGGGGGCTTGGGCTCAAAATCAAATTACCTGAAGATTCTGTTCCTGGAAAGGACCTGTTTCCAGGTACATAGATGACACCTCATCATGTCCTCACACAGCAGAGAGAAACAGATATAAAATACTCTGCAGCCTTCTCTAAGGGCCTGAATCCCATTCAAGAAGGCTTTACAGTCACAGCCTGGAGTCCTAAAATACAAATATTATACACAGGAGATTAGCATCATTGTGTGGCTTTGGTGTCGGGAAAAGACAAAACCTTGGAACCACAGCACATAATAATTATACACTATTCTTTCCAATAGGTGATACATCGAGGTGGTTATATTTCTGACCTCTAAAAACACAAATGAGCTAGCTAGGGGGTTTCCCCTTGCGTTGCAATGGCTTTACACATATTATCCTGTGTATGAGCGCTACCAGAATGGGCTTTGTCTTGTTTAAAGATGGAAGCTGGCTCAACATCACCATCCATCCCTCTCTGCTTCCCAACTTTATGCAATGTAAGCAGCTGCCTCAACTGTAGGTTTCCTTGACTTCCTCACCATAAAAGACTAAACTCTGGCACTGTGACCCAAATAAAGTTTCTTTCTTTAGGGTGCTTTTGTCTGAATATTTTATCACAGCAAGACAAGTAACTAACATAGAAAATAAAGAGAGAAAACTAAAAATAATGTGAAAAAGCAGTCACTGCCTAAGAGAGGACAAGGAACTTACAAAGGAATGTGACAGAGTTACGAATAGTAAAATATGAAGGTTATTCTACACTTGCTTTAGCAGTCAAAGATTGGATAGAAAGGAAGTCTGAATTTCTGTGCTGACTGACTCACACCTACAATCTCAGAAAAAGAGTCTGAGACAGGAGACTGAGACGAGTTTGGCCAACCTGGAGTCCATAGAGAGTACCAGGGCACTCATGACTGCTGCCTTGCATAGGGTTTTTGTTGCTGTGGCATAAAACACTATGACCATGAGCAACTTGGAGAGGAAAGTGCATTTCACACAACTCTCAGGTAACAGCCCATCATTGAGGAAAGACATGGCAGGAAATCAAACAAGAGAGGAACCTGGAGGCAGGAGCTGATGCAGAGGCCATGGAGGGTGTAGCTTACTGGCTTTCTCTCCATGGCTTGTTCATCCTGCTTGATTATAGCATCCAAAACCACTAGCCCAAAAGTGGTGTGCCCACAGTGACCTGGAACCTTCCACATAAATGATAAATCAAGAAAATGAACCACAGACTTGCCCACAGGCCAATCCAGTGGAGACACTTTCTGAACTGAGGTTCAGGTTCCTTCCTTTTTAAGCATTCCGTCTCAGCTGTAACCTGAGCCAGGGCAACTATATAGCTACAGGCAGTTGTTCAACATATAGCTCAAAGGAAAATAAACAAAAAGAAAGGACCTAATAAAAGGAAGGCAAAACCATTTCACAGTACAGGTATAACTAACACAGGGTTAGCAAAATAATATACTGGCCTATGAAAGAAAATATAATCGCAGAGGAAGAAAATCTGTCCCAAAGAAAGGACAGAAAGAGTCAGGCCAACCCTGGTCTCTAAATGGTAATAATTAATACTTACTGTGCATGTGCTTCCCAGCAGGTCCAGACAAGGCACCTTCTATGCATTGTACCATTTAATCTTCACAATAATTTTGAGGTAATTATAAACCTTTTACCTAGTTAAGGTGAGAGGCCCTTGTGGTTCACTTATCTATTTCAACCAGAATAGCACATTCATATAAAGAATCATACGACTACAGCAGCCTGTAACAATAACTGTGGGCCCAGGAATGAGTGCAGATAAGCCATTAGGCTCAAGTCCCACATACTGTGCCTGCACCTGGTAAAGTATATGTGAACGAGTGCAGGTGACTAGTCTTCTGTGCTTGGGGGACAAGGCAGGTGACAGCTGGTCCCCAGTGTCCTCTGGTCCATTAGAAGCTATTCAGGTGGGCTCCATAAATCTCATCCTGCAGTGGGCTACCTCAGGCATGTCCTTCTGCAATGATGGCGAAAGGAAAGCTTGAAAATATGAACTTGCAGATGCTGTTTCAAACTGCCACCGTCACTCACGGTTCACAAGCAGTCAACGTGCCAGGAACAGAAGCAAAGTGGGCATGTGTGAGAAGGCTGGAGACTCAATTGAGAAAATGCCTCAACAAGACTAGGCTGTAGATGAGGCTGCAAGGCATTTTCTTAATTAGTGATTGATGGGGGATGGTCCAGATCATTGTGGGTGGTACCATCTCTGTCTTGGCTGGTGGTCCTGGGTTCTATAGGAAAGCAGGCTGAGGAAGCCCTGAGGAGCAAGCCAAGAAGCAGCACTCACTACATTAGCTCCTGCATTATTTCCATGACTTCCTTCAGTGATAGTTAATGTGGAAGTGTAGGCCAATAAGCCCTTTCTTCTCCAAATTGCTTTTGGTCATGCTGTTTCATCACAGTAATAATCACTCTAAGCCACCTTCTAAACAATGTGGCTTGAGAAAGAAGTGAAGGGTGATCCCCCAAAGCAGAGACAGGTCAGTCAAATCACTTGCTAATGGCCATTAGCAGTTCTGTGTCAGAACCTGGATCCAAACTTGACTTCAGCTCATCCCTGTAAAACGGGTTCCATGCATGAGACTATGGAAACCTTCAGGACAGCCATGAACAGTGTGCTTGAGAGAGTGGTGAAATACTATGAGCTTAAAGAGGAGTGTTTAGATCAGACTGTGCCTTGCTCTAAGTTCCTCCATGTTGTATAAAACATTGGCTTTTCATGCTGAATTCCTTTTGAGGAAGAAGGATGACTTATAGACCCTAGGTAGATCCAGAAATTATACCACCAATTCAACATAGGTTGATAGATCATTTATTATTGGGGATAGAAAGTCACCAGACACATTATAAGTTTGGGGGTGGGGGGTTAAACTGTAGGAACATGTGGGCATATTCAAATTTTAATAAAGAAACCAAGCTAATGCACCAGCCACACCAAAAAAAATAACAGGGCATTATTCCCTTGGCTGAACCTCATAAAGTGATGAACACTTAGTGCTCTGATAACACAGTATTGGAGACAAGAGGCAGTAAGGTCGTTTTATGTTCAGACAACAGAGCACTAATATGGATTTACAGCATTGACCAGGACAGCAAATCTAGACATCTGAGGGCTATGAGTCAGCACACAATGGTTGACACACTGGATATCTGGGGACCCAAGAAGTAAGCAGTGATACAATATATTCTATAACTACTCCTGCAGATGGCACTTTAGTGTGGGCCCTATATAAATGCGAGGCTGTCCACCTCGTCTTTAACCAGCCTGCCTGTTGTGTAGGCTTCTGTGCCTTCAGAAGGCCTTTGTGTCTGCCATCAGCCACTTGCCTAGCAACCTTCACCCAGAGTGAATAAAGTATGTTTTATCTACCCTTCACTTCTTGCAAACTCTTCAACCTTTGTGGACCACCTCTATGCCCCCTTTCTGGCATTAGAACACAGACTTTACACACGCCTATCATCTGATACCTGGCATCCTAAGGATCAAGGAGCTCCAACTTGGTCTGCTTCTGCTGACACAACCTACTTTACTTCACTTCTTACCTGTCCACCTGTTCCTCCATCTGGACCTGGACCTGACAGGCTGTGTCCTGCTCCTGACCCATTTCCTGTTCCTGACCAACTTTGGCCTTCTACCCCATAGTTGTACTGCAACTTCTCTCTCAAATTTTATTCCAACTGTTCCAACAGAAGCTCCGACCTGACACTGGTCTGGTTTATTATTTTGTCAATACGGACACTTTCTTGGTTCACCTCTAAACCCTCTTGAACTCATCTGCAGCATCTTTGGCTTGTATAGGAATTTTATATTTAGAAATATAATATATATATATATATATATATACATAGAGATGGATATATTCATTAGGTAATGCATCGTGTAAGACATGAGTACTTATAATGTAATTAAGATTGGAATAAAGAACATGCGTTCACCTTGAGCTAACCACATAGGTAGGCATAACATATGACAAGTTTCTAATTTTGGAACCACTAAACATTGTAAATTCATTATTATCTGACACTGTAGGAATATACAAACATATTCATCTATGTTTCTGGCACCACATACTAATGACACCTAGATTCAACCTTAAAATATCTTGTTTCAACTCTTCCCTACAAAGAGCTAGAGTATTGTGAAGGGCCCTTAATGTATGGGATGCCTACAGAGCCATTGTGGGAAACATATCTGAGAAGGTATGAGAAGAATATAACCAAGTCCAAAATCCAATTTTAAGATCCAGAGAGAGAAACTAAAACCAGATGTCAGATTGCAACAGTAGATGCTCCGAGATGGAAGGCATTGGAACCATTGCTTTTCAATCCACAAGAACAGCCCTGTCATGCAAGGAAAGAGAGGGCTCTGAGAAGATGTCACAGTGTTCATTTTTCTTTCAAATGTTACTCACCTCTTATCTCTCTCCTTTTTTTTTGGGTGGAGGTTCATTGTTAAATATTTTACAGATAATTTTATTGTGCAAAATGCTGCCTGAGATTTATTTTTTAATGCATCTATGGGTTGCAGCTGGAGCAACAGTCAAGACAGCAAAAGGCAGACATCATCTTTGTTTTCCCCATACTTATTTTGTATTCAAGGAGATTTTAACATGTAGCACAGGATAACCTGAAGCTTGGGATTCTCCTGCCTCATTTTCTTCAGAGGTAGGATTTCAGGTGTGCGCTTGCACATAGAGCCCACGCTGTCTTCTTGCTTCTATCTTTACCATATGCTGTGTTTGTGCACATGTGTGGGCAGGTGCATATGCACAAGTGGAATTCAGAGGTTGGCCTCAGGTCTCAACTGCCATCAACCTTAGTCTTTGAGACAGGATCTATCACTAACTCAGAAGCTCACAGGCTGAGCAGGACTACCTGCTCTCGGAGCTCTAGGGCTCCTCCCGTTTCTGCTCCCAAGTACTAGGATTACAAATGCATCCACCACTTTTCACTTGGGTACTTGGAAGTTCAAAATATGGTTCTCATACTCAAATAGCAGACACTACCCACTGATCTATAGCTTCAGTTCCTCCAACCACCTCATAAATGACCTTGAACCATCTTTATCTGTCAAAAACTCTGCATGCTTTTGAAGAAAACACGGTAGTCAGATTCAACAGATATAACTGATGACAACCTTTTTAAATGTTACCAGACTGATGTGTTAGGGTGACTGGAGTCAGGCATGAATAAAAGCAAAAAAGAAGAAAAAAAAAAGCATCTTAAATGTTAATTCACCTGAAATGAATCCTTTGTGAAGGCAGCTGCTGGGGTCATTGCCACCCACACTCAGCTTCAACACAGAGTAAAATGGACAGGTAACATTTTTCAGTGTCCATGAGTGACTTTGAATTTAATTTTGTCCTGTGGCTAACTTCTAACTCGGTGTCTCCCCTGACAGAACCATTTTCACTGCAAGGCTAATGTGGATGTCACGGTCACGGTCGGAAGCACTCACAACACCATCACTTCCGTCACCTGTCCTCTGCCATCGGCTGTTCCACTTTGACTTCTTGCCTTGAAGTCCCTGGTGCTCTCAGTAGGATATCTTGGAATAGAGTAGAATTCTCTCTGACCATTATAGAAGCTATAAGGGTCAGAACCAGGTAGTGAGAAAAGAGATTGACTGGGCAGGGATGCCACTTGCCACCATGGTAGTTACTATTCACTAAGTCACCCACCGGTGTTTTTTGTTAATCATCCTGATGCTGTGGTTCGCAATTATCAGAGTCAAAAGCAACGGCATTTTCAATGTTCACTTTGATGTATTTATTAGTTCCCTTTTCTCACTGTTGAGATTTTGTAGACCCCACCCCACTGTTACCTGGCAACAGCCAGATATGCTCCCCCACCCCAGTTACCTGCTCCTATAAAAGGGGCTGCTTGTCCCCTCCTCTCTGTCTTAGTCTCATGGCCTCTTGCTCTCTCTTACTCTCCCCCTTCCCCTTGGCCGTCCTCTCTCAATCCCTTTCCCGAGCTCTCTCTCTCCACCTGCTCATGGCCGGCCTCTGGTTCTCTACCAGTCCTGTAGCTGGTCCCTCAGGAGGAAGGGATTCCCAGCATGGGTACCCCAGAGGCATCCCCTTGCCCCCATGCCTTGCCACACCTATTGAAGCATATTTCCCTACTCTCTTCATCTTTTTTCTAATAATCACGGTGTCCAAAAAGAACATAGGCAACTTATTAGAGGAAAAGGTTTCAGGCCTAATTTCAGGACTCAGTTCATGATGGAGAAGATGTGGGCAGCTGCTTATGGAGGCAGGAAGGTGTGTGTGAGGCTTCACACCAAAGTCAGACAGGAAGGAAGACAGCCTTCAGGACCTGCTACAAGTCTCTCACTTCTCAGTATGTCCTGCAGGCTCCCAAAACAACAGATCATCAGGAGAACAAGTAATCAAAGACGGGATCCTATAAAGGGTATCTTACACTTGAACTTGAGATCATGTCACCCACAGCATCTCTTTCAACCCTGAAGGCATTTCTAGGTCGCAGGTCACAATGGTTTTCAACACAACAGAACCTACAAATACCTTGAAGTCAAACTTATGGCCATATCTGTGAAAGATTATCCAGCCAGGTTGAGAAGATCTACTCTACACGTGGCCAATACAGTTACCTAGGCACACACAGGTCATAGAGTGCAAGAGAGAGAGATAGAGAGACAGAGACAGACAGAGAGATAGACAGAGAGACAGAGACAAGACAGACAGACAGATATCACCAGAGCACTTTTATCTCTATTTATTGACTGTGAGTACAATGCAATCAGCCACCTGACACTGCAGCCTAAGGCCTTCCGTGCCATGACAGACTATCCCTTCGAACTATAAGACAGCTAAGCCTTTCTCTGGGCTGCTTTTGTCAAGTATTTTGTCGGGAGTACAGCATCACTATGCATAATTTCAATGCAGAGCAACAGTGGCTTGTCACTGCAGGAATGACTGTGGAGGGACACAGTGGCTCAGCCAGCTCCATTTCTGCCTATGGGTCAGTTCCTTTTCTGGGAGGCAGCGTCTTTTTCTTGCTTTTGATTTTGTCCTCACACTTTAGACTTGCAGCCACTTATCAAGATGATTCTAATGTTATAGATTCCCCACCGTTTTTATTCACCCTGACAAGGCCTGAAGCCACAAGGCAAACTCTCTGATGGTGCGGGGGTGGGGGAGGGTACAGACCAGAACTTAGATCTGGGGATCTGTTAAACTGTCCATAGGAAGTGAAACAGGCTATTTCCCCTCCCAGCTGGGTTCCCTTACTTCCAAACATGAAGTGACTAATCTTTGCCTGGCCTCCCCTCAGGGTGTGTCCTGAAGACCAACAAGGACAAAGTAGATGGTGTTCTTTGTAAACTGTAGAGCAATGCATGCATGCCATACAGTTTCTGGTTTCTGCCTCATTAATCTCCTGCTGTGGCCTTGGAAGGGCTGTGTCTGTGCTTTTTACCAATGAGGCTGCACAGCTGGATAGTCAGGTTAATATCATCCCACCTTTAGCTAGTACCCTCCTGCTGACCCTCTGCTCTTTCCCATGCATGCCCATGATTTATCTTTTAGAACCAAAACAATATATCCTGATGACTTTCCCCTGCCCCTGCACTTGTTGCTCTGGCCTGCCTGCTGTGCTCTTTCCAAGGCATGCAAGGAGCTGGAACCAAATGCAAACATCACCACCAATTAACACATGCTTACATCTCCTGCAAGGGACATAGCCCTCTCTTTTCTAGAACTCAAACAGTGTGGCTTCCCCCTCTAAGTTTTTCTAAGCACTATACAAACACCCAGCTACATGATGCTGAGACTCTGAACTTGGGAGCAAGCTGTGACTCTTGGAGCCATGGGGCTTTTTAAACTTATTAGTGCTGTCCTGGAGTCCCAGAGAAGCACACTGAAATATCTGTTTATTTTAAAACTACCCTATTTGGGAACTGTCTTCAACTGATTGCAACCCGGTACCTAAGCCTCTCTGTGTCCACAGGGAGAAGTGAGGACGGGTGGTGACCTATACCTCTTTTATTGCCAGCACTGAGATCTTACACCCTGGGAAACTCCCCTCTTCTTGAACAAACTGCACAATTATTCTCTCCGGAAGACTGCTTCTCTATTTAGCACCTACCTGAAGCACAATGAATAATTATCTACCATTTACTTGTACAAAAGCATTTTTGGGAAAAAAATGTTTAAAAACAAAGCGCTTCACTTTTGCACTTTCATGAGAACAAAAATGTTCTTTCTTTGTCTTCCTGGGAACTGTGGCTGACCTGGGACACCCACATCTAAAGCCAAGCCTGGGGTTCTTCCCTGAATATTCTGTCTCCAGCCCTTTCTATAAATTGTCGGCTGGTTTTCATGTTTGCAGTTCTCCCAAACAATAAAGCAAGAATGTTTGTCATCCACAAGCTACAGCTGCAAGAATAGTGTAGGAGTCATAATTGGCTGACACCCAGGAAAGGAAAAACCAGGGAAACATCTCCCCCAAGGAAATAGATCCTTGAAAAAAAAAGAAGGCCATCTCTCAGAGCACCAGCTCCTGGCCAGCTGGGGCCACTCTCTCTTCCTCCTACGATGCCCACCTGGTGCCAGCAACGGGGTTCCAGTTGTAGCATGCTCCCAGGACCTGAGACACAGATCCCCTGCCAACACAATGCTTCCCACACCCAGTGGTGGTGGCTGCTGCAGTGGCAGTGTGAGGTAGCCTGGGGGGGGGGGGGGACTTTGCTTCTGTTTCCAAATGGGCCTCAGAGCTAGAAAAGGCCAACCACCCTTAACCCCACAAAGAGACCCCTTTGACAGTGAGTCTTTGAGTCAGGGAAGGTTTGGGGCTCTCTGCGACAGGCAGCTGTCAAACAGGGCCTCTGGCAGAAAGGCAGTAGGAACATGGATCCCCATAAAGAAACACTACAGATGTTTGATCCTCTTATCCCTGTGAGTCCCCCTTGGATTCCTCACAGACAATAGTGCAACTTAGGAGAATCTTCACACAAAGAGCCGTTTATTCTCCCCGATCTTGGCAGAATTGCTACTGCCTTTGAACATCTTGTTGAGGGAAATCCAAAAGGTTTAAAAATCATCCCACTAGTTTTGGATCTCTCCTTGTAGCATTTGAGACCTGAGATCTTTATATCAAGGTCAAGACTGACAAATAATGTCTCTGTGTTTTCTCATTTTCCTTGTAATGGGGGGGAGGGGGAGTCTTTGCATAAACCTGAGAGGAGTCTTTAAGTCCTCTGAAGAGCAAAGAGCTGTGAGCTGTGAGGCTTTACTCTGGAGTGATATACAAAGCAACACCTACAAATAGCATCAGTACAAGGCTGAAAGCAAACAAAGGTGGGGCGAGATTTAAATAAACAGTCACAGCCCTAGAAAGAGAAGAATGGGGGATTTGACTGGAGCTCCCTTTTCCCATTTACCCTCTCTGGTAAAGGGAAGGTGAGGAGTCATGTTGACACCATGACAGAGGCTGCAGCTTGTGTCATTGAGGTCTAGATGTTATGGATTCATCAGTGTATAGAACACATCTGTAGCAAGCCAGAATGCAAGACCCCTCTGAAGCTCAAAAAATGTTCTGGAGATTCCTGGTATATGCACCTGGTTGCAGAAGTATAAAGAAAAACTAAGTGTATATGGTGTCTCTGCCGGGAGATATATTTTTGTCCCTGAAATGAGAATTTTTTTATCTTGGTCCCTACTGGCCACTAAGATTGTATCAGTCAAGACCTGTCTTTGCCAGTTCAAACTATAACAAACTGAGGTAATGCTGTTTTTCCCAGAGTATTACAGGCAGGGGATCACAGGGATGGGCGATTCCATATCTGGTAAGGGCTCTGTACTAATTTGCAAATGAGCATTTCTTTAGATCTTCTCAACTCAGGGAGTAGAGAAAGAGAGCAAGCAAACTCCTGTGTCTCTCCTGATATGGAAACCAATCCCCTTTGCCAAGGAGACCATCTTTATTATGTAATTACCTCCAGGGAGTCCCTCCTGATATCATCACAGGGGAGATATAGATTTCAACACAAAAGTATGTTCAGAGGACACATACTCTCAATACACACCTGGGTCTTCTATAGAAAGAGAACCAGTCTTATGTGTGTATTCCCCTCATTCCCCCTGTGGGAATTTTCAGTCTTACCTTCGAGGTCTTCAGGAGATTGGATAAGAACACTCTGAGTAATATGTCCCACCTAAAGTCACTGAAAGAAAGATATTAACCAAAGTATAAAATGCCTTCACAGTAACACCAGCACTAGAGTTTAAAAAAAAGAACTGGTTTCTGCAGCCTAGCCACATAGACGCATACATTAGTTCTTTGCAGGGATCCACCCAATTCTTTAAGGAATTAGGCTGTCCTGTTCCACCAACCAGAAGGTATTGAACAGAGGGTTCTGCCTGGTATATGCCAGTCAATATCCATTCTGACTGTAGTCATCGCAATTCCTACACACACACACACACACACACACACACATGCACACACAGGCACACACACCACTGCTAAAATCTTCAGGGTACAAGAGAAAATTTCTTCAACTTGGGAGCTGCTTTTATAGAACATGTGGTAGAAAACTTGGGTTTTATGTGTAATACCACAAACAGTTCTGCACTGTTCCAAGAGTAATACAGAAGAGCCCAGTGATGGCCCAGCAAGATAGTTCAGCAGATAAAATCACTTTGTCCATAAACCCAATGACCTGAATCCAATCCCTGGAACTGACATACAGGAGAAAGAAAGAAAAGACTCCATAAAAACTGTCTTTTGACTGCTGAACTTGTGCTGTGATACGCAGACCCATACATGCACAGCATGCACACATGGGCACATAACAATAAATAATACACAGAAATAAGAATTTTTAAGAGTGGTGACATTTCTCTTTTTAGAGACTTGTCTTTTCCCTTGAGCATTACTTTAGTACACTGAAGGTTAATCATCTTAATTATTATCGATTCTTCTTCATTGATATCCTCTTGTAGATTCTCAGAAAGCAAAGCCCATCTCTTGTAATGCCACCCACTAGAGAACACTAGCCTACCACTGCCTCAGTTACCAGACCATCCTGAGCTCCCATTAGAGCTACACAGTAGCTTTTCTCTTAAGACTTATAATTATAAAATAAAGTCGTATGACCAAATGGGGGCAGGTGCCCCAGTAGCTCTAGTTAACCCTTACAAGCCAAGTCTTAAAATCTCTAGTCAAAATGATGCAAAGGCTTAATATCATAACTTTATTTGGTATTTCAGTAAGCAGAATATATTTTACTTTCTGAATGCATAAAAATACCTTTGTGCTTGATGTGGATGAAGGCAAAGTAACAAACCTACTTTTCCTAAATTATGGCTCCTTTTTCTTATTCATCATGTTGCTATTAACAGATTTGTATGTACCCTCCTCATATATATGTATGTATATAAATGTGTCCTGTGCTCTTCCAACCATCTGGAGTGAAATGGCACATGGGTAGCAAACTGCTATTTTAAGCACTGAATGCATTATCTATAACTAAGCATGATTATCTCCTGCACTGTTAATTTCCCGCTGGGTCTGTGTAATTCTGGTATCTTCATGGTCCATGTACAACTGTGCAGCATCTTACATTAAGCAGCCATGTACATTAAGGAAGGAATCCAGAGTTTTCTTTAATAGTATGTTAGCTACAACATTCCGGTGCCAGGGTTGCAAGATGAAGACCCCAGGAGGCTAGTAAACCACTGTTTGTAACTGAAGAATACCTGTTTATTTAGCTGCTTCAATCAAGGCAAAGAAAAGCATCCAATTTGGCTTTTCGGCCATTAAGCATCATAGCCGGATATGAGAATTTCTTCTTGGCATTCCTTTCTGTTGATTTAAAACAAAGAAAAGAGCATTTTTTTTTACTGGACTCTTAAGTGGCTGCATCTTCTGTTTTACAGTGAGGTCAGCTGAGAACCATATGCTAAATGTGCACACTGTGAAGTACATCAGAGCCTGCATGTCCAATAAAGTGTTCATTTCGCAAACCTAGCAAAATGGCTGCACAGACTCAGGCAGAAGCCAAATCTGAGCTTATTTCTGGTGAGAGGCTCCTGGGGTTCACCAAGCCTGGCTGGATGATACCATAGGGCGACTTCCCAACACAACTGAGTGCTGACACCGGCTATCCTCTTCCCCGTGTTTAAGAAAAATAGGTTTAAAGAGCCCCAGGAGTAGACAAGATGTTAAAGGATTTTTTTCGTCCTTCACCAGAATCCTCCTTTAAGACAAAAATGAAAGTGAATCGTGTGTCTTAAGGCCTTCTTCTTCCATAATGATAATAATAATAATAATAATAATAATAATAATAATAATAATAATAATAATAATAAACAACTGTGTTCTACATTATATTTTCAGTACAGAATTTCCCAGGTTAGACCTTACATGCTCATCAAGGAAGATGTCACAGATAGCAGGTCCCAGTCTGTCTGAGTCCTGCAACTGCACAGCTCTATGCTCTCTATTTACCTGGGGAGGTCAGTAACTTGGACCTCCTCCTCTAGGAGAACACACATTCTAACCAATTAGACTTTCACTCTTTTTTCTGATAGGTTTAAGAACATTCGGTCTTACACTCACAATGAGAGAAAAATGTGGGAAACAGGTCTAGGCTCATTCTGTGTGAGTGGATGCATTTATGGTCATAGATAGTCTCTGTCCTGTTTAGTTTGCAAGTTTACCATAGCTTGGAGGTAAAAGCAAGCAGCTCAGACTTGCTACTTTGCAGGCGTATTCTCAGCTATTTCTCACAGAAACTGTGCAGGGTGGATATAATGATTCGCATTCGCCTACACGAATACAGATTGCATTTCTTAGATTTATAAGAGGGGCATAAAACTTCATCTGATTGTTAACACATGATCTTCCTTTTTAAGTATGACATAATAATTAAAATTGTGTGAGGAGGGGCAATGGGAGGTAAATTCAGAATGTTGTTCTTGTGCATGCCAGACCACTGTTCAATGGCTAAGCTGCCTTGACCAATTTAAGATTTAAATCATAGCCTTGGACAATTACCATTGTAACTGGGACACAGATTCCCAATATTCTCTTATCCTGAGTCAAAGCACTTCTAGAGTTGTTTTAAATGGTACCGGTTACAGTAGTAAGTATCTGCTAGTACTGCTTGAAACAAGCCAACAAAATTTCAAACATTGTCACCTAAATATTGTCCATTAAGTTGATCGTAGCTGTGAATGCATGCAGTCCAAGTGTTCAGAAGCCAGAGGCAAAAGGATCGAGACTCAAGCCCAGGTTGCACAGTGAAAATTCTGACCCAAAATTAATAAACTTCATTTTATTTTAATCTTTCCTTGTACAAAACTACATTCTCATTGGCCATGCAATCATATCCAATCAACAAGTCATTCATATTTCTTGTTAAATCTTGAGTCACATGCAAGAATGATAACCAACATAAGTTAGGAAAATCCTTCTAAACTCTCATCTCTGGACTGTCTCTCACTCAGAATCCCAATAGACTACTGTCTGTGGGTCAAAACGCACTTAGCACTGCTCTACATAATACAGATTCTAACAATAGGACTTCAGTATCGAGGATCTCAGAATGAGAAATAATCCTAGTAGAATAGAACAGTTCTTTCTGGCCTTTATCACCAAGACCAACTGTTAGTTTCTAAGAAGTATCTACACAGTGTTTACTTAATAGGTCTGTGGATTGATGAACAAAGTGTTTCATATCAGAAATTTTAGAAACTTTATGTTCTAACATTTTAACCAAGGTTTAAAAGAATGGATGGTTTGAAATGACTGTGTAAAACAGGTACTTGAGATTTCTCTCAGTACAGGATTGCCTACATACTGAAAACCTTGCAAAAATCAAGTGAAGGAAGAGACAAACTGAACCTTGTGGAAAGGATTATTCATGTAACCTTATTTGTCCCATGAGAGCTGTAGGGTAGACATAGACTCACCTTGTAAATGAATAGTTGGCTGAAGTAGAAAGAGGAGATAAGGCAAGCCTTGAGGCCCCGCCAGCTTTCCCACTGCCCAGCCGTCACCTACTGAGTAACACATAATTGGTTTGGGAGACGTGGAATGGGAGAGGTTCTAATTATGGACAAGCTAATGATGCCCAAAATAATTACTCTGGAGCCTTTTGCATTGTGTGGTTTCCATTTTATGGTTTTAAGAAAAGAGAATGTGACATTCATCATGGTCAAGTCCAAATTCCTTCAAGATGATAGAAATGTAATACAACTTGACTTGAAAGAATTCTACTCAGCAACTCCATGTGTACCCCTCCTGAGAGACTCCACAGCTCTCCCATTCCTGATGTGGATTTCTTTGTAAGGCCTGTCATCCATCTCAACCATCACATTGCATTTACTCACCTTAAAATCTCATGTTCTGACCTTCTTCATTTCCTCCCAACACTTTCTATCTCCTAGAACATTACCCAGCCAGTTTTCTGTTTATCATCTTCCTGCTATTTTATATTTCCCATGTGTCTCACCAGCTTCCTAACAGGGTGCCTGCTCTAATCCCACACCCTATAGAAAAACCTCCTACAAGTTATATTCCTTGCCCAATGTGTTAAATGATAATGCACTCATTAATTCTGAAACTGTCTTCTATTTTTCTCACTTCCTCTTTTTGTTAATTGCATTGCGTCTAAGCTCAAACTTCCTGGGTTGCCACATCAGTATGCACTTCAAGTGTAAGATTGTTTTACTGTGTGCGGTGGGGGAGTGGGGGATCTCAACCAAAAGAAGATGAGACTTCCTCCAGTGCGTACTCCCACTCAAGACTGAGTAAGAAGTGCCACAAAACAGAAGGATGGTGTGTTCAAGGCGCCAGGCACTTCCTGATACAGATAAAATGGCTCTCCAACTGGCAAGAGGGAAGAACCTCCCACACTGAGGACCTGGGTTGATAAAGAAGCCAAAATATCTGGAGTATTTTAAAATGAGCCACTGTAGAACTGCAGAAACTTTGGAGGGATGAGTTTCTTCCATCTTGTTTCTTTCTAGAGTACCTTCTCATTGGGGCTTCTTACTCCACAGCATTGCTCAGTGACATAGCTGTGTCGAATACACACAGATGACTCAGCTGTGCTCAATAATCACCAGTAATGCAGCTATGCAGCATACTTCAGTAAGATAATGAAAAAATATGAGATGACAAATATGTACAAAAATGTCATAAGCAAACCCAATACTTTGTACACTAACAAAATGGTCAATTCAGTGTGACCAGAAATTGAACTGCAGATAAACAACCTCGTATTTGATTACATTCTGTGATCACAGACAGTGTACTTTGTAAAAGCCTTCAATGGGCCTTCCTACTTCTTTGCTAATTCTTTAGTGTTTACCACAAACTCATTAATACAGAGCTTACCTTACCCACAAAATATCAGTACACTCGTAAGTCTGCACTGTGTGTGTGTGCATGCCTCTGTGTCTGTGTATCAATTCGTGAATATGTGTGAATGTGAGCAGGTATGTGTGTGTGTGTAAATGTGTGAATCTGAGCAAGTTTATGTGAGACTATGGGTGTATATGAATGTGTGAATATGTGTGAATATGAACAGATATATGCCTGTGTATGTGTGTGTGTGTGTAAAACTATAAGTCTGTGTGTCAAATTTATTGATGTAAAATGAACACACAGTGAAACTTAACCTCTTTAGTTACTCAGTTATAAGGACTATAATTAATCCACATTATTGTGCCATTATAAAGTAAAAGTACACAAAGCTGCTGTGCCCCAGAGGTCCTTCTTATCTGGGTAGCTGACTCCTTTCTTTAGCCTCAGCATTGGTGGGCAAAAATACATTTCCTTGTCCTAAAGTTTTGTTTCTCCAATAATGCAATAAAATGCATCTTACTGTATTTACCTTTTGTTGTTGTATGATAACAGAAGACACAAGAGCCATTCCAAAAGTGTCAGAGGAAAAGAGACTGATATTCATGGCCAAAAAGTACACAACTGTACAGAGATGCCCGTCTACATCCAAGAAAAGAGACACACACCTTTGAAGAAGGTGTCTGAAAGCATGGTGGAGAGAATGGATAACCGAGACAGGATAGGGGCAGAGCAAGTGAAGAGAGAGAAATTCAAGAAGCAGAGGAGAAACACATAAGGAAAAGGCATGTGAAGAAGGGAAGAGGAGATACAGAATTGACAAGCGAGTGGAGAAGAACCAAAGGTACTGTGCTCTAGTTGTAGCAGAAAAACAAATGACCAATATTTCAAAACACAATTAAAAGGGAGGCAGTTGGAGGATGAGGAAAAGCAGGCTTCTCGCTGTTGAGTTGTGCTTTTCTCTCTCACACACCTGTAGTTCCCACCTGTGCTCACGACAGCTCTTAGCACATTGACTTGATATGTAGGGTTTGGTTTAATCATCTTTCTACTGTGGTTTTTGCTATGAGCTTTGAGGAGTGGGGAATACAGGAACATTGTGACTACCTCAGTGGCAAGGACTTTAAAGCTGCTCATCAAATCTCACCCAGTACTTCCCACAGTGCCCCAGGAGTGTAGGTGCTGACAGATGGATGCCAAGTGTCCCCGATGAGTAAACAGGTTAAGATGTAGACAGCACCCTACTTCAAGAGCTAGATCTGGACCAAGACTTTCAAGGAGCCTACGTTGTTATAAGATTCCTCAGAGTGCTGTTTGCATCCCTACCTTGTATTCGTTGCCCCCTTTCAGCCACCGGATTCATGTAAACAATCAGATAACCCAAATTAGTTCACAGTGAAAACAGATCAATAGTGGACATAGACAGAAGAATGCACCTCTGAGAAAATTGGATCATTATGGTTTGTGGACTATGAAATTACACAGCATCACCAGGCATATGCCATGGAGTTTCGTGTGATATCCCTTCAGAAAGGCACCATTAATTTCTAGAACTCAGTGAATGAAGCCACCACAGACATCCATTTGTCTTGATGGTCTCCAATTACATTATATTATTGCTACATTCATAAAAACAATGCCTGTGACCCACCATCAATCAGACATGCACAAGAGAAAGCTTACAGCTCCTGAAAATTGATCTACTAACCTGATGAAGGCATCCAGGACAAGCTGTGGTCAAAAAAAGTACCTGAGCCCAGGAAGGATGTTGCCTGATGTGAATGAAATTATAACTACCTCCTTTCATACTTAGCCCCATGTACAGTTGACTGACAGACTTTCACTGTGAGGAGGAGGGTAAAAAGTGTTGAAAGTCTGGCTTCTCCTTGAGCTAATTAGTAGAGCATGAAGCCTATTTCACCCTTCTTGCAAGTCTTGGAAATACAGTGCTTCAAAAGTAGGTTCTTTGGAATTTGGTTTCTCAGGCAAAAATAAGACCTTTAAAAAGACCTAGGTTTTCTCTATAAAAGATCTTGAAGAAAATTGATCTCTCCATAGTTTCTGAAAAGCTGGGTAACTAACTCAGAACTCCTCAATGTAGGTTCATTATGGTAAATTTAACAGGTCATAACAGATAAAGGTAGACACTGATTCAATGTTCTATGCCCTTCCATGAGGAAAACTGGCCACAAAGAGTCACAGAAAAGGTAGGAAATGAGGAATGTCTTGTGATTGACATGACATAGCTCTCAGCCTAGAACAGCAACGAGCTGGAAACCACCAGAAGTTCTGAAGTATTTACCCCTACATTCACAGAGAGTATGTACCTTAGTTAATCCCTTGATTTCAGACGATCTTCCAGAGATGTGGGGTAATAGACTTCTAAGGGTCAGGCTATCAACCTGTGTGCTCTATGATAGAAGTGGAAGAAAGCAACAGGAGGATTAGCCTGGGGTCACCACCAGACTCTGAAGGCACCAACACATAAATAGCACTAGCCCCGCACCTGTCAAGTAAATGCCAAGTTGTTTTGACAAAAAAATTAATTTTAAAACAATGGGGGAGGGCTGTCATATGAAAAAGAGACAACATATCTTGGCAAGAGGTAGTATGTGAACATCCGAATGGTATGAAGCGTGACGGTGGTTCAAGTGGGGCACTATTCACAGATGTGGGCTCTCTGGGACTATGCACTCTCATTGCTAAAACAAAGCCTTCAAACACCCAGTTTTTCTTACATGGAATTGTCTCTACCTGGACGTGTTAATGGTCAGAAGTAAAAATTCTTAAAAGAAAATCATAGGTACCCTATACAGGGCAATGCAAATATTGGTTCCCTTTATTAAAAACTTTGAGGGATTTCATATACCATTGAGAATGTTTGTATTTTCAAGTGAAAAATTCAGGAATATTTAGAAATTATGTCTATTCAGTTCTCCAGTAATCAATTATATACCCTGGAGCAAAAGGGTAAGTGAATATAGTAAAGATAAATTACTAGTAAGAATGAAAAGGAGAAAATATTTGCAATCAAAAGTCAGAGTCAAAGAGATGGCTCATTGGGAAAGAAAGCACCTCAGCCTGAGATGCCTAGTCCCACAAAAGTGTGATGGGTGCCATGAACACTACCGAGGTAGTGGTGGGAGAGTTGCCTAGAAATGCTGCATAGAATCCAGGTTCAGTGAGAGACCCTTTTACAAGAAAGTAAAACAAGAATGACAGAGTATCCTCAAACACGTGTCTGCATGTATCACACATATATTCACCACAAACACGCATCCCTCAAATTAAAAGGTCACTGTACTTTTATAAACAAGCATATGCTTGCAGCTAAAAATCTACATGGACTAAAGCAGTGAAAATATTATTAAATATAATTAAAAACAAAAAATAAATGTAAACAATGGGAAGTCTAAAATTGTGTGCAAACACAAGAAAATTACAGAGACATCGGTTTACACAAGTGCTTTTTCATGTGCCCTAAAGAAGTATTATAAGACTGTACTTGAGGTGCTCTCAAAATGCCAAGAGCTCCCACTCATCCCAATAGTTTTTACAATGAAAGTACAATGGAAGCTTGATAGTTACCAGCACTAGCTGCTCATACAGAGGACTTCAGTTCCCAGCACCCACATCACAATCATCTGAAACTCCAGGATCTGATGCCCTTCTGTGGCCGCTGTAAGCACTGTGTGCATGTGCTGCATATAAGTACAAACAGGCACTCGTGCATACAGGAATCCTTTTTCTAAAAGGGGGAAATATATGTGTGATTACAAACCTAGGTTAAAAGGTTTTATATACCCTTTTCTCCATCAAAAATACCTATCACTTGTTTCACACATTGTTTATAGATAAACACTAGGAGTGGATTTCCCAAGATAACTTTCATCCCACTTTAAAAAAATGAAAAACAAAACAACACACACACACACACACACACACACACACTTATAATGTAGAGAGAGAGAGATATGCTTCCAAAAGCTCATTTCTTGTCTTGCCTATCTTAAAACCTGACTTATTAAATTATCTTTTTTTTTCAAAAACTGACACTAGATAGATTGGCAATGGTTACAGGACCTCAAAATCTTTCAAAGCAAAGTTTAACTCAATTAGTACTTATTGAGAAGTTGATGATTTAAAGGTTGTGACTCATGAGGGTGAAAGGAAGATTAGATTATGCTTGTTCATACATGCAGACACATGAAGTTCTTGTGGTACTCAATAGAGCTGCCAACTAACCACTGCACTCTGATGAACTTTGATACCCAGCACTTAGCATCCACTCATAGAGTCCTTAATGCCTGAGCATCTGACTTCCCCTCCAGCTCCACATTCATGTTTAGATTGGTCCAGTGTGGTATCCATTTTGCTACCTATCATGAGTAGGGCATTCCACTCACTGGTAAATTTTATATCCATGTGGAACTTGCATGGAGCATGCCTCCAGCCCACTCATGGTCTGCCTTCCCCTGCTGTCTGCCCACAGCAGCTACCACTCCTAAGAAACTCTTCTTCATATCTTTGCAGCCAAATCACTCCTGACACATCTAGAAGACATAATCCCACCAACTGCAGGCAAGCCTTCAGTCACTGTGCACTTCACCTCTGTGGGGTTCGGTGCTTGGGGCTAGAGAGAATGAACACATGGGTCTACATGGGTCTATTAAACTTAGCTTGCTAATATCTCCTGTCCTGCTCACCCTCTCACTCTTTCCCATTCTAAAGCACAGGCACCTCCAGGATTTGGCTCCAGCCTGTTCATGACTGTTCTTTCAAACATTCAGCTTGTTTTCCTCAGTTGCAACCTATCTCAAGTTGAAGAGACATTTGTCCAACTGTTTGCAGGAATGTCTCAAAATGTTTTCCTTGTCTATTACCTAATTTGATTATTACTTTAAAATTATGACAATGTATTTCAGTATAAAAGAGTTGAACCTGGGACCTAGAGAAAGAACCCAGCAGTTAGGACCACTGGCTACTCTTCCCAGAGGATCCAGGTTTGACACTCAGCACCAATGTTGCATCTCTCAACTTTCTGATACTCCTGCTTCAGAGGATGTAACAGGCATGCATGTGGTACGCCAACATATATGCATAAAAAACACCCATAGACATAAAATAAGATAATTAAAAATGTAAGAGAAAAAAGTTGTTGTTCACACTTGTATGTACAAATTGACTTTGAGATATCTGTTCAGGCAGATTTTTCAGTATTTGAAATACATGATCAGTATCTCATAAGCTATATAGCAAGTACATTACATTCTTGTCCAAACATACCAGGTTATTTGCACGAATTATGCCAGATGTAAATGTATAATGATAAAATAAAATTGAGTAAAATGAAATTTATGGACTTTTTACATAGCCCACTGCCCTGATGATATGAGATATTACATGCAAGAAAGAAAGTGATCCCCGCAAGATGCTGGCTGTAAGTGTCATCCTACACTTAGTCACATGTAGCCTTTTCCCGCCCCAAATCCCTCTTCTGTTTCATTACCCTCCACCCCTTGGGATACGCATTCATCCTGTTTACTGGCCAGATCTGCCCATATATACTGATATAAAGCAACCATAGCCTTTATCTCAGAATTCACCTTATATTCAAAGTGGGAATGACCAGAGTATTTAGGTCACCTCTGACCCCCTGATTCCTCCCTGCTATGTTTTCCCCCTTGTTCTCTGCTCTGTAAAAACGTCTCCTTGCAGGAGACTCTCGATACAACATGATACATATTTAAGCACAAATGATGTTTCTGTGGACACAGAGAAACTATAAATGAAGAACTTGTAAGGCCATCAATTCCCAGTCTATTCAGTGGTTCCCTAGTTATGGGTAAATTTTGGAATTGCTTCATCAGCTAGAAAATCCAGTCATATATCACTGAAAGTACAATGTAAGTCCATGTGGTCCTTTACTCTGACCCCCATAGACCCAAGTCCTTCATGTGGCTTCTCTCCTACTATTTTTTGACAAGGAAAATATTTTGGAAAAAACGTGGCCCTGTTAACTCTTCCAGATTACAAGACAGAACAAATGTATATATTTTTTGGATGGCATGACCCTCAGAACAGAAAAGTAATTTTATACAAACAAATAATGTTTTTGCACTTGGCAAGGGAGGCTTTAAATGAGGTGGCCCCACCCACCTCTTCTCCATCTTCTCCATCTATTAAATAAAATTAATTTTTCTGTTGTTTACAGTTGGCACCTATCTTCACCTTACTCAAATTCTTCCTGGATAAGTCTTCCATGTTCAGAACACAGCCCAAATTCTGAGCAAAGACAAACGTCACTGTCCAGCCTCTGCAGTGTCATCAAACTTTCTTGATTCCTACCTTTCCTAAAAGGCCACAAAATTGCCTTTCACCTTTCTCTACAGAATAGAGCCTGTCCGTCCACCAGGTTTGAAGTGATGTCCACCCCCTCAGGCTCAGGAGAAATTTGCATTTCCTTACCTCATATGTCTATGAAGTTGTACTTTATCATAATACCTGACACATCCTGTCCTCTGCTGTAGTGAATGAATACACTCTAGTTCCCTGACTGACTCATAGGCACCTGCAGGGTTTCTGTTCTGCATGCCTGCAGTTGCCTGGCATGTATGCTGGCATTGTTGGATGAAAATGCCCAGATGGAAGTATGGATGAGTTGAGTTATTTGAGTAAAGGTCACTGACCAAATGTTAATCAAATAGCAGTGTTATTCCTTATTCAAAGGACTATCCAAACATACACTAACACATAAGACACAGGACGCTCAAGAATCTACACAGAAGTGGTCAAATAAGTGATTATGTATCAGGGAGGAAAAATGTACAGACTAAACTGCCCTTCATGAAGAAAGTTGTTGCAGACTTTGAATGTGTGTGTGTGTGTGTGTGTGTGTGGTGTATGTATATGGTATGTGTGTGGTGTGTGTGTATGTGCATGTAGTATGTGTATTCATGTGTATATGTGTGTATGTATGTGTATGGTGTGTGTGGCATGTGAATGTGGTGTGTGTGTGTGTGTGTGTGTGTGTGTGTGTGTGTGGCATGTGAATGTGGCATGTGAATGTGACATGTGAATGTGGTGTGTGGTGTGTGTGTGTGTGTGTGTGTGTGGCATGTGAATGTGTGGTGTGTGTATATGTGTTCGTGGTTTGTGGTGTGGTGTGTTTGTTGTGTGTGTGTGTGTGTGTGTGTGTGTGGTGTGTGTGTGTGAATGTGTGGTGTATGCATAAGTGAATATGGTATGTTTATATGCATGTGTATATGTGTGTATGTATGGTATGTGGCATGTGAATAATGTGGTGTGTGTATATATGTGTGTGTGTATGGCATGTGTGACATGTGAATGTGTGGTATGTGCATGTGTGTGTGTGATTTGTAGTGTAGTGTGTAGGTGTGTGTGTGTGTGTGTGTGTGTGTGTGTGTGTGTGGTGTCCATGTGGTATATGTATGTATGTATGTATGAGACAGAGACAAAGAGGCAGAGACAGAAAGACAGAGAGAAGAAGACACCCAAAGAGAGAGCCACTTTTACTTTCTTTGCCTTGTCTTTTCTAAGTGAGAAAAAGGAACGTATGAGGATGTGCATTTGCACAGACACGCATACTTCATACATGTATAAAAATGAGCAAAACTGCCCTCTACATATACCTAAAATAAAATATGCATGGCTTATTTTTCCTTCAGTAATTGTAATGAATATTCTTATCTGAAATCAGAAATCAAATCTCTCTTATAATCTGATTTTTCTGTGTCACCTTTAGAATTCTTCAGCTAATGCCATAATGTAGTCCTCAGTGGACAGCATCTGGGATTTATCTTTGTAACTTATAGTGACCCTCCACTGAATCTGCATCCTGAGTTACTGTGGGATTGACATCTTGCAGGAAATTTTCACATGTTGAAACCCTCTTAGTCACTGTGTGCTTACTAAGTACTTTCATTGTTTCTGTTATTTCTTTCCTCTTTAATGTTTTTGGTGGTGGTAGTGGTGGTGGTAGGTTTGAAAAACTATATTACTATGTAGCCCTGGCTGGCTTGGAATTTCCTATATGAGATCTACCTGCTTGGGCTCCCAAGTCCTGGGATTAGTAATGTGTGCAACCATTCCTGGCATCTCTCTGAGTTATTTATTGCTTTGTGTTCTATGAATTTAATCTGGCTTCATTGATGGATACCTTGTTTTAAGTATAGAGTAAAAGATGTTGATACAAGAATGATGTTCCTATATCTAGAAAGGGTAAAGATGAAAATTAACTGAAGCATGTTCTGGGAAACATGGAAGGGGGTTCACAAATATGCTCACAACAAACTTAAAATCCAAATTACTTCTACCATGTTAGTGTCTAGCAGGAACGAACAGAGACATTTGATGAAAGTAAAAATGATGCTTAAAAATGAGCATTCTAGTGTAGTTCTAGAAATATTAATTCTATGTAAGAAATCATTTATTTGCCTTGGCTTGTAAAAATATTATAGCTTGCATTCTGGTGATAAAATCCAGGTGCTTTTCCTGTTAGTTTCTAATAAGAGTTCACATGGAACTAATGGGCTCTGCTCTTTAGGCAACCATACTAAATGGTTTAGAATGCTTTGTCTCCTGATCTACTGATAGTCAACCTCCTCACCACTGTCCCACACTCATGTGTTTGCAAGGAAGCCAAAAATTTGTGAAGGTCTGTCATCGGTGTTCCTAACTTTCAGTGGAAGGTGTAAGTATTCAAAGTTTGGAACAGAGTGATGACCTTCCTACCTTTGTAATTGTTCAAGAGAGTTTCTTGAAAAATAATGTAGCCTGCACTTAAACCCTTTGGCATAAATTGGCATGACTTAAACAACCCAGTTTAAACCTGTCTCAAATCAAAGAGTGAGAAGAATTCTAGGGCTATAGCTCAATGGTGGAGGGTTTTCTAGTGTGTGTGAAACCCTGTATTGAATGTCCAACATTTCAAGAAAAGTAAAGAGCTGAAGGGGGAAAAAGAAGGGGATGAAAAATAAGAATACTAATACCATGACAGTAACAGAAACTGGGCGAAAGAGAAACACAAAGACCATTTGAAACATTGGACTGCCATCCAGTAGTACAAATCCCTTAAAGGCATCAAGCAGAGGCAGAAACAGAGAGCATCCTGGCATCACATAGAAGGTATGTTGGCTTCAAAGATGCTGTAAACATACTAACCTTACCATTTTATCCAACTACCTTTCCTATCTGTCCTGAAGTATCTCTCCAGAAGCTGCAGAAATCAAGCATTGACCTCCCTTTTAGAAACTGGGGAGGAATCCTAGTAGGGAAATGTAGACTTAAAATAGCATTAATTCTTTTCTTTCATTAAATTTGTTGTCTAACCATTGCACACATGACTGTCACCCTCACCCTCTTTCCTCTTTCATTCCCCTCTCCACTACTATCCACCCTTATCCCTATTCATTGCTTTCCTATATTGGTTTCATCTTGGTTTTGGACCCACTGAGTTTAACCAGGACCATCCATGTGACGTTGGGTTCAGAACTGTAGCTTTGAGCACATCAGTAAGTACCTAACTGAAGACAGTGTCTGCTCCCCCCCCCCCTGAACAAATCAGTAGCTCACAGTTTAACAGGAGTGGGTGAGATACCAAAGGGCCCTCTCCATTTACCATTGACTATTGGCAAACACTGCTGGTGTGAGAGCCTGACTTTGTTGGTTGTGGAGCATGAGAAGATAGTATTTTAGAGTTCTTCTCTGTCCCTTGGGGCTTCCATTATCCCCCTCCCCTCTTCTACATTGTTCTCTGAATCATAAAGGTGAGCATATGACTATCCTGTTCAGAGATGACTATCCTGTTCAGAGATGACTATGTTGTTTAGAGACGAGTACCCACCATCACTTGATCTCAGCACCTTGAGCATCTGTTCATCTCTCCATTCACCGCCATTCATTGTGAATTTTCTCTAATGAAGACTGAAGCAACCTTTGCTTATGCTTAGAAACATAAGTATTTAGAAGTCGGCTTCAAACTGCAGCAGTTTAGTCAAACAACAGTAGGAAGCCCATGCCCCAGGTCCTAAAACATTCCTCCACTGAGGGTTTTAGCATTCTGTCTTGTAGAACCTGCCTCAAAACTAATCAGAGAGCACCTGTAAGCCCCTGTGAAAATTGTACCACTACTGTTCGAGTGAGAATGTCTTCCCTAGCAGGGGGTATAGTAGTTCGCAGGGTTCACACTGAGTAAAACAATCGAATCCCTTTGTTAGCTAGCAGGCTGAATTGAACCTCCAAGCTTATGAAAGCTGGCCAGCAAGGAGAAACCTTCCACCTCGGTTCCTGCTACACTTCTCTGTGTCTTGAAACAAAGCGTGTGACATTATGATCAAGAAGAAACTATCAACTACTTGTGGTGGGTTAACCAAATGAATATCGGCAGCTTGTGTTGTTCAGGGTGTCACTGGTGCCTCTGTAACCAGCACCTCCTAAAGAGGTACCGGACACCTGGCATTGGGACCTTGGTAAGAGGGTGAGGGTGACAGTCATGTGTGCAATGGTTAGACAACAAATTTAATGAAAGAAAAGAATTAATGCTATCTAATCGGTTAGATGTGACACAATCCTGCCACGTAGCCAATGGCCCTTCTGATTCGTGTGTATTCTAGTGTCTCTGAAACTCAAAGTTTCCTTGGGGGTTTTTCAAGCAACTTTCATTTAACTTGATCTCCCTGGTCACTGTACCATCATCCTGTTAAAGTGCCTTCTTCAGTATCCTACCTCTTAGCTTTGGCACCTAAGTTCTGCTACATCCTTTCCCCTGACACCTTCATACCAATGCTCCTCTTACAGTTTTCTAGCTTCCAAGTCAAACACACAAATCTAAACCTTTGAAACTATGAGACAGAAAATGTCCATTTGTATTTCTGGGTCTGGGTTATCTTGTGTTGTGCAAATTCTATCTTCCTGAAAAACTCATAATTTTGTCTCTCTTTACAGCTGGACAAAGTTCTATTGTGAATGTTACCACATTTGCAATTCTCATCTACCTGTTGATAGACATTTAGACTGACCCCATTTCCTACTTGTCATGAATAGACCAGGACTGATTAGAGGGACCAGATACTTCTGCAATAGGATTCAGACACCTTCAAGTATATGCCTAAGGAGGAGTTGGCTGGGCTATTTGGTATTTCTATTCTTACTTTGGTGAAGAACCTTTGCACTGACCGCTATGGTGTCTGGGCCAGTGTATACCCTAACCAACAGTGAGTACAGGTTACTGTTTCATAGGATCCTCTCCAGCACTTATTGTCATTTGATTTCTTAGACAGCCATTCCAAGGAGGATGAGATAGGATCTCATTTGCATTCCTTTGATGAATAATGATGTTGAAACTTTTCAAAATATTTATTACCCAGTGTTTTTTCCCCCTGTCAAGAGGGAAAAAATTCCTACCACAATGAAGTTTTGTTTAATTAGCTTGTCTTGTTTGTACTCAGTCTTTTTATGTTACTGTGTGTCCTGGACAGCAATACTTTGTCAAGTATATGGCTGGTGAATACTTTCTCTTGTTCTATAGGCTGGCTCTTCACTCTGTTGACACTTTTCTTTGCGGCACAGAAGCCTTTTAATTTGATGAGGCCTGTCTATCAGCTGTCAGCCTTGTATCCCTTGCTTCACAAGTCCTTGCTATGTCTTTATCCTATAGAGCATTCTTCACATTTGCCTCTAGCTTTGTATTAAAACTTTGTATCCACTGGAAGTTGATTTTTATACAGGGTAAAAGATAAATATCTATTTGGATTCTTCTGTATGTATATGTGTGGCTTCTCCAGCAGCATTTGTTGAAGATATTTTTTTCAATGTGTCAAAAAAGTCAGGCAGCTGGAGTTGTATGCATTTGTATCTGGGTATTCTATCCTGTTCCATTGATCTAGGTGTGTGCATTTGTATCTGGGTACTCTAGTCTGTCCCATTGATCTAGGTATATGCATGTATATGTGGGTATTCTAATCAGTTCCACTGATCTAGGTGTATGCATTTGTATCTGGATTCTCTATCTGTTCCACTAATCTAATTTTGTGTAGTACTGAGCTGTTTTTACTACCTTTACTCTGTAGTTCAGTTTTAAGTCAAGAATACTAACTCAGATTGATCTTTTTGCTAAAAGTTGTGTGGATTTATTTTTTATATTTCTGAGGATTTCACTAAGATTTTAACTAGGCTTGAGTTAAGTCTGTAGAAGACTTTTGATAAGATGGCCATTTTCAGAGTGTTGACTCATTGAGCATAGCAGGTCCTTCCAGGATCTTCCTCAAGTTTGTTCTTTGTTGTTGTTGTTGTTGTTGTTGTTGTTGTTGTTGTTTGGTTGGTTGGTTGCTACCTTAAAAGTTTTCTTCTAGAAGTCATTATTTTCTTGCATAAATTTTTTTCCAAATTAGTTTTTTATTATTATGGATAAAACTGTTTCCTTAATCTCTTTGCCAGTATGTTTATCATTGGTATATATGAATGTTCTAATTTTTATACAGTTTAACTTTGTATTCTTCAGACTTCTGAAAGTGTTAATAAATTATAAGAGACTTTTTTACATCTATAATCATGTCATTTTGAAATAGAAATATTTTTACATCTTTCTTTTTTATCTGTATCCCTTTTATTTTCTTCTCCTGCCTTATCAACCTGGCTCAGATCCACTAGACCTTATTCAGATCAAGTACAGAAATGACTAAGTCTGGTACTGCAAATGCTATGAGTGGTCTTGTTACTAAGCATAGTGGAAGTGCTTCAAGGTTTTCTCCACTTAGCATGAGGACGGTTTGTCATATAGAGCCTTTATTGTGTTTAGATAGGTTCTCTCCATCCCTAGTCCCTCAAAGGTTTAATAATGTGAATGTTTGTAAAATTGTTGTTTCAAAGACTTTTATAATGAAAATACTTTTGTGAATTTCATTAATCCAAGACTAGAAATAGCCCCAAGGGGCTGCTTCAAGTGAATGCAGTACCACCCTTACAACTCAGTGTACTTTACATTGTTCCAACAACACAATACCATGTTGACAATTTCATTGCAGAATATTTAAATTTCAATCAATCAGACTATGTTTATTCCTAGACTCTCAAATGTGAGTTTAAATGACTAGGTTTCAACCCTGGAGGCAGCTATCAATCCAGATTTTTTATATTTAAATTCTGGTATCTTAGATATACAAATTAAATCCCAGGAATGACTGCTTCGCACATTGGGCTTTATTTCCAGCCTAGTACATGCTTTTGTGTGTCTTCTTTGTACAACTCCTCCAGGTGCATCTTGGTTTATGACTCCCGCTGTGTGACTTTTTCCTTTACCATTTATTAGACTGTTGAGAGCAACCAACCCCTTCGAATGTAGATCTCAAAGAACAATGCTGGTTTCCAACAGCTATTCCTTAACAAAAAGATATATACTTCTCTGTTGCTCTTGTTTTCTTTATAATGAGCACAATAAAAATATATCGTCCTAAACAAAATAATAAAAAAAGAAAAATGACAAACCCCTTGGAAATTTCTTTTTAAAAAGTCAAAATGTAAACATGGCAGGGGTGCAAGTAAATTCAGAGCCAAAAGTAAATAATCAGCTGATTTCTAGAAGCTAGATTTTGAAATGAACACAACTGAACTGATATTTTCAAACTGAACATATGTTATCTTACCCTTAATAAATTGGTGTTAATATCAACAGCAAAAAATCAGGAGAGAACATTCATTTGAAACCAAAACCAAACTGCAAAGGAAGAAAAATAGACCAAAGAAATGCAGCAAGCTCAAACTCGATCTGTTTCTTTTGTTCTTGTTAGTTAAACAGAAAAAAAAAAAGAAATCAATGTTATTCTAATGAATGCAGCAATCATGTAAGGGGGAGTTTTCAGGCAAGTATGATATAACTGAATGATATAAAATATTACCTTTACCTTTGTTTAAAGAATCTCCTTTCTTCAAATAAATCTCATTTAGAGGCGCCAAAGAAACACCTCCAAAAATGAGAAACCTTAAAATACCAAAAATATGTCTCCAGGTTTGAGGACAGCTCTGCCACTGAGCAGAGTTCACCTACCAGATGAATTTGGTCATTTGAAAGTAAATCTACATCAACAAGTTACCTTTAAACAATGAAGAAACACTGGAGGACATTAATGGTAAGTCTTCTCTATGTCAAACATGCATCCTCCTACTAGCCACTGTACCTAGAAACACACATTACAAAAAATAATTGAATATATTAATGTATCAGATGGAGCTAGGTATCTTACTTAGGGTTTCTATTGCTGAGATTAAACACCATCACTGAGGACAATCATGGTAGAAATCAAGTGAGGAATCCTAAGGCCTCAGAACTGAGGCTGAGGCCATGGAGGGGCACTGCTTACTGGCTTGCTCCCCATGGGCTTGCTCAGCCTGTTTCCTCATGAACTAAAGACCACAAGCCCAGGGATAGCACTGCCCGACCCTGAGGGATATTTTGTCAATTAAATTTACCTCTCCTAAAACAAGTCTAATTTGTTTCAAAGTGACATAAAACTACCCAGCACACTAGCCAAACTAGTAAAAGGTCAGGACAAATCTGGAAAGTGTATATGTATGTCCATACACTGAGAAAGTAGAATTTTTTAATTCAGCAATATTTTCTATGGCTGTACATGAATTGACTCCTCTATCCCCCCCCCAAAAAAAATAAAATCATGTTTGTAAGAGATGATGGATCAGGAATGGGATCAGCACTCAGAAGGGTGAAACAAGGAGGAGGGGAAAAGTTTGAGGTCAAGCCAGGCTACATAATGAGCCACAGGACAACAGGGATCACAGAGTTATACCAATCCCAGGAAAAATAAAATGATGGCATTGTTTAATCACATCCAGTAAGGGCTTACATTTCATGAAGGTTTGCTATATTATCCTCCTTTGTACTTTAATGCTTTTATAAAAGCTTATCTTTCCAAGAAGAATTGCATACATTTAAAATTCATTTTCTCCTACACAAATCAAATACAACTTTAACCAAAACTACAATAAACATGACACATGACCAAGAAATTGGAAAAAAATGACTTGTTTAAATGTTGTTTATGCCAAAATATTTCCAAGGCCTGCACACAGCTTGGATCCTAAAAGCCCTTGTTGGACAAGAGCTGACTCAGGTGCAGAAGTGTGTGCTAGGGAGTTTAGTCTGGTAGTTAAGTCCTTGAGGAAGCATTTACTTCCTCTTTGCAAACCTCAGTCTCTACATTAGAAAATCCAAAGGCCACCATCATGTCATTGTCACAGGGCCACAGGTAGAATGTATAAGATGGTTTCTATATAGAAATGCCAAACACATAATTACAATATGTGATTGCTGTCTAGATTAACGTTCTTGGCTTATACATATGAATCATACATAATTAGATTATATCAAAAAATCAAAAAGTGACATTAACCTTTTTTTCAATAAAAAATTTTACAAAGAAATAACATGATGGAGTGTGGGTAAATCCAGAAATATGCAAATGTTATTACTGCTGAAGTCAGAAGTACAGAATCCAGAAATATTCGAAGCAATTACTGACTTAACTCTGCTCACTTTGCACTTTATGCAGGCCTGGAATAATGGTGATTTAAACAGAACCCCTTTCCTACACAAATCCCAAATGTGATAGCAAGAGAAGCTGGAACAGGAGAACCAGTGGCCTTGGTGCGAGATGGAAAAGCTTCAACTGTTCATATTCCGAAGGCATTGGTAAGGTCTAGTATCATGTGAGCTGAAACTCTCACCTCAGTCTATGGTTTTATACAGTCATATGATGAATAAAGTACAAAAATCTCTGTATGACTTTTTATGTATTTTATTATATGAGCAAAGGAAAATTGCAGCCTTGGAATACCAAAGGGGTGACTGAGCACAGCCCAACCTAAGCACAGGAGGATCAAGACACAGATAAAGAACTGACTTCCAGCCCCGGCAAGGATGAGGTGACCGCTGTCCTGCATATTTCTGGTGGATAAGTGCTCCTTACCCACCACTGCTCCTGCTTCTTTCGACATGTTCTAGGCACGTCTTTCTAAATTAATAGTACTTAATATTCTCTGACTGTTTTCTCCTCCAAAAGCTGGCCAGCACAGGAGAACGTAAGATGCACATATAAGGAGATTCACCGGAATGGTTTTAAGATGGCAAACTGACAACAGTAATGGGGACAGTAATCTTTAAAAATGTGATGGTCACCATGTAAAGTTCAGTTTAGATGTACTCACTGAGAGCCAAGGAGATAGAGCCATGGATAGGTTTGCCTGGTGTCCGTGTGCAGGACCCATAGACAGGATCGATGTGAAGAATATGTACATATAACCCCAGCACTCCTACAAGATGGAAGGCCGAGGCTAAGAACGGCTGGACAGTCACAGGCTAGCAAACTGGGAAAATGCAGTGCCGTAGTGAAACAAGAGTCTCTTCCTTGGAAAACTTGGAAGGAGAAAACAGAGCCCTAAAAACCCATGCCTCCATATATGCATGCTGTGGCACACACACACACACACACACACACATACACACACACACTTCAAAACAAAACATACGCACAAAAATACAAGATAAAATCTTCATACATATGTATGTATAGATAGATGTTGAAAATAATGAGGGGTGTGTGTGTGTGTGTGTGTGTGTGTGTGTGTGTGTGTGTGTACACTGAGGGAAGGTTATTATATATTGCTCAATAAAACAGTAGTAAGCTTCCAAAAGGATTTTTGATTACCCCGTTAGCATTTGTTATATAAAACACTACACAATAGCAGCTTGTTTTAATTCCCAGGTATAGGAAATAAACAGTTGAGAGATAAGGACAAAGGCAGTCCTGAGACAGCTGCACTGCTGTGACAATGGACAGGAGGGCATTTATTTCTCACTTTGAACAATATCTTTATTTATTTACTTATTTTTTCTTACAACTTTATTTTAAAAAACAGAGACACATGTACAGTTATTTAAAGGAATTTTGGCATAAAACTATATGAATATACTTTTGTCAGTACTTGATTTTTTTAAAGGTTTGATAGTATGCATTGAAATCTTACTAGTTACAATGAGCATAAAGTACATGTAAAACAAAATGTAACATGGAAATAGTCCAAGTTTCCTTGGTGTGTAAAGATTACACATAATAATTTTTAAATACGGAAAATTGCTACAAGGTTATCTTCTTAGCTCTTGAGTTATCAATGATTTCAGGTCTAGAGGTAACCCACTCTGAGAGGGTTACTTATTGGTTTTGGGGGAGTTTTGTTGTCGTTGTTTTCTAAGAAGAGCTGAGGTTTCCACTTCTTTGCCTTTCTTTTCTTGAGCTTCATATGGTCTGTGAGTTGTTTCTGGGATATTCAGAGCCTTCTGGGGCTAGTATCCAATTATCAGTGACTGCATATTATGTCTGTTCTTTTGTGACTGGGTTACCTCACTCAGGATGATATTCTCTAGTTCCATCCATTTTCCTAGGAATTTCATAAAGTCACTGTTTCTAATAACTGAGTAGTACTCCACTGTGTAAATATATCACAATTTTTGTATCCATTCATCTCCTGAAGGACATCTGGGTTCTTTCCAGCTTCTGACTATTATAAATAGGGCTGCTGTGAACATTGTGGTGCATGTGTCCTCATTGCATGTTGGAGCATCTTTGGGATATATGCCCAGAAGTGGAATAACTGGGTCGTCAGGTAGGACTATGTCCAATTTTCTGAGGAACTGCCAGACTGATTTCCAGAGTGGTTGTATTAGTTTACAACCCCACCAACAGTGGAGGAGTGTTCCTCTTTCTCTGCATCCTCGCCAGCATCTGCTGTCACCTGAGTTTTTGATCTTAGACATTCTGACTGGTGTGAGGTGGAATCTTAGTGTTGTTTTAATTTGCATTTTCTGGATGACTAGGGATGTTGAGATTTCCTTAGGTACTTCGACATGAGAGCATTTTAACAACCAACCTGAGCACAGCCGAGGAAACAAGAACCACTCACCAGGTGAAATCTACAGAATGGGCCAAACCATCAGCAAAGCAATGACTCCTTGGCGGTGCTGAAGACTGAACTGGACGGGCTTGGGTAGTGTGGAGTGTGCTTTTGCCACAGCCTTCCAAGAACATTCTGGACCAAATGAGACCAGAGAATCAGCAAAGTGTGATAAGTATGAAGTGTGTTCTGTCTCGTGGACTGACTATGAATAAGTCAGAGTTACAAGTCTCTGGCTCACCGAAACTCTTCAGAATCTATCCTGCTAAATGTTTGGCTGTGTCTTGGATTTGTTGTTGTTGTTATTGGTGTTGTTGTAATTTCACACATGCAGGCAAAGAAAGCTAAAATAATTAGTGGAAATAACAATATATCCATTGGTATTTCTAAATCAAATTTACTGAACTGTCACCTAAATCTGGTATATCCTAAGTATGCTGGGAAAATGAAGAGGCTCCTTAGGAAGAATATGGCTTGACATATTTCCTCCCCTCTAGATGTAACAATCATTCCTCCTCGTCCACATATTTTTTATTAACCCTTAGAGGAGGAGTTTGATAAAGTCATCCCATCCCATTAGGACAGAGTGCTTCAAAATCTCTTACTTTTTTGTTTGTTTGTTGTTTCTTTGGTCGGTTGGTTTTGTTGTTGTTTTTTTGTTTTTTTTACAATATACACTTGTTGGTCTCTGTATTATTTGTCATTTACCTGCAGAAGAAACTCCTCTGATAATAGCTGAACAAGACACTTATCGATGGACATAGCATAATGCTGTTAGAAATTATTTCATCTATATTTCTTTTCAGGAAGACAGTGGTTTTTGTCTCTTCCCTTGGTTCATGACTCATCTGATATCAGATGTTTGGCACCCAAGCAGTGTCAAGCATAGACCCCCATCTCATATAATGATCCTTAAATCTAATAAGGTAGTGGTGGTTTACTCCTAAAATATTTGTGGAATTATTGCACTACTGTAGCATACAGACAGGTCACCGGCTGTCAGTGGAAGGATCTATATCTGGATTGCTATTAACCTTTCCCACTGGGTGAATATTGGTACTCACTGGGCAGCCACCCTGGCCTTCTCAGTGAGAAACGCTGACTTGGAAACCAACAAACAAACAACAAAAAGGTGAACAATGCCTGAGAAAGTCCACCTGAGGTTGTCTTTTCACAAACACACACACACACACACACACAGCATCCTTTTCTAACTACCAATTTTATACCTTTTGTCCTATATAATCTTAGTATTTCTGATTCCAGCAGATTCAACATCCTAAGTAAATTTCCCTTTTTTATCCAAGATAGATTCTGAATGTCCTGAGGTTCACTAACCTTTGCAAATAGAAGTTCGTGGGCAGAAGAATGTCCCTCATTTTTATTTCACAAAACATATAAAATGCATTGATGTCAATATCAAGTAAATGTTCACAGCTCCTTTTACATATTCTTATCTAAATTATAAGACTGTGTTATCAAATACCCAATATAATATTTACTCCAAGCTCTAAGTAAGTCATTCCCCATGCGCTGGTCATAGTTTTATCTTCTGGTCACTGGCAATACAGTGGCTCAAATCCTCTTAGATTCTATAAACATTATGTGCAAATATTTGCAAGCAATTTTCATCAGTAGTGTCTTACTGGGGACACGCAGTTGACCACATACAAGAATATAAAGAGATTGTATGATTTGTAAATCAATTTTATTTAAATACTGTATCTAAATTACTAGTAAACAAGTTTGCCCTAACATGTTTGCCTTTGCATTAAGATATCATCTCCATTGTGGCTGGAATTGGTGTCTATATTAAATAATGTCTTGTTTCAATAGTTTGTTTTCACAGTAAAATAAGTGTTCAGGCAGATGGACCACAAGATGCAAACAGATTAAGAAGTATGCTTTCAGACTGGAAAAGGCTTAGTTTTGTGGCTAACACCATCTAAACCTTCAGAAGGTGAGAACAAATTCATTGATTCTCCAAAACCACATATACAAGGGGAAATGGGTCATTTATTCAAATGTGAAACGCATTTTTCAGGATCTTGCTCACTGTCCTACTGCATGACACATCTGAACTCTCTGTGCTTCCAACTTGGCTCCTTCATCTCCTAGAATCTGCTTTTTTAGACAGGCCTTCTCTCAGGAGGCTTCACAGAAGTTTCTCTGCAGTGTTTCATGTTTTTTCCTGCAGACAAACCTGTGCACACCACCCCTGTCCACTCCAATGCTCCTTGCATCGTAGCCTCTGCTGTATTACCAGACCTCCGTCTACTTCCTTCTCTCCTTTTTACACCATACATTCTCCATAGAGTTGCTTAGCTCCATTCTTCCTTGTGTTACACATTCATTTCCAGTCAAGTTCTCCAATTAGAATGCATCTGGTTGCTGGTGGAGATGCTCATCTGAGTCTCTGAGGGCTCAAACCCCAACAGTTCCACACCAAGGTAACCAACTTCCTTTACACTGCACTCTGTACCAACTCAAGTCACATGGTCACTGCCACTCAGACCCATAGTTTAATACATAGAGTTTTATAAAGCCCCTGGAGTTTAAATACATAGAACACAAGGGGCATTTTAAACTCATACCTGAATACTTTGTATGATATGAAATATTGTTGATCAACAAATGATTTTAGAAAGAGTTACAAGTGAATTTTATAATGGAGAAAAAATAATTAGAATAACAGATCCAAAAACAGAACAAAAAAACTTAAAATGAGACAAAACCAAGACCAGGGGGTTGTAGTTGGTGATGATGTTATTATTATTATTGTTGTTGCTGTTTGTTATTGTTGGTGGGGGGTGGTAGTAGTGGTGGTGGTTTTGAAGGGGGGGACAATAAGGAGACTATGGGATGTTAAGCTTGCAGAGTATGTCTCCAATACCTGGTAGGAAGCAGTCACCCAAGAAGTAGAAGTTCAGTGACTTCATGAGCAAATGTTTTACTCTTTAAACTTATGGCTGAATGACTGGGATGTGGGGGATTTTTAATTCTGTTAGTGAATTGCTCTAATCAAAGAGTGCAAAAGACAGTGCAGGCTACTGTTGTGAGTGGGGAATGGACAGTACAGCACATTAGAACTTCACATGTATTTATTCTTGACTCAACGTCTCTGTGACATTAGAAAGGCCATGTAACTTCCCAAGCAGCAGTCTTCTCATTTGTAAGGGGATGTGATCATCTTTAATTAGCATAGTTCAGGCTGCACCAGAAAATTTCATGTGTATGGAAACTACTTTGACAAATATATCACCCCGTGCTGAGGGAAAGTTACCAATTTCACATTGGGGGTACCTGAGGAGAAGCACATTTAAACCTCTTAATGGGGTGTATGGTAACATCAGCAGGAGCTCTGAATGTGAATGAGGTATATGCTTTGTTGCCTTTCTGATGCCCACAAACCATATGTTTATGGTCAACTGGTCGACTGGCTCAAATCATGACAGCAGTATATTGGAGTTCATAGCCTTGTCTTCTATTTCAAGTGTTTTAAAACACATTTGCTTCTACAGTTCTTACAAGAAAGAGCCACTGAGGCAGTCACACTCTAAGCTGGCCATGTTTGAGCATCAGGCAATGTACTTGATACTGAGGATGATGAGTGAAACAACTAGACATCCCTTGGGAAGTCCTGGAAGATATAATTTATGTGACAAGTCCTCCTCAAGCATTAACTCAAATGGGTCTAAAGTTAAGCCAGGCCAGGTAAGAGAAAGGAAAGAGACAGTTGTGATGAAATATCCACCCAGGCCAAATCAACAAAGAGGCAGAAGACAAGTGGGGCCAATGTGCATCTTAAATCAGCTTCATCAGCCACGACCCAAAGAGTGAAAGAGTGGTTTTGTTTCAGCATGAACACTCTGCCATCTGTGAAAGCGTTCTTATCAAGTCCTAGACTGGATGTTTGCAGACACTGAGAGCACAGCTTCCCACAGAGCTCATGACTGACAGGCTGACCTGTCAAGAAGAAGAAAAAGATGCTTCCCAAAGTTTCAAGGCTGAAGGGCCAGGGGCTGAAGGCAAGAACAGGCTGGATAACACGGGGAGGAAAAATGTGCAGCATGTTCCACAAACTGTGTCTCAGGAGGATGTGCCCTTCCCAGGAAACTTCAGAGAATACACAATAAGATCTTTCCAATGTACACCTCTTGTGAACAAAAATTCTATATTTATGAACTGAATTTTAAGGATATCTTTAAAATTTGACAAACTTGTCTTATTTAGATATATTACTTATAATGTTATAAAATGGGAAGCAAATGTTTAACTCACTCAGAATTTAAATAAACATGATCTTCTCATAAAATGAAATGTGAATGGTTACTAAAAACTCTAGAGGCATGAGGCTGGACAGATAGCTCAGCTTAAGAGGATTGACTGCTCTTCAAGAGGATCCAGGTTCAAATCCCATCACCCATATAATGACTCACAACTGCCTGTAACTCCAATAGCTGAGCATGTTATGCCCTTTTATGACTTCAGCTAGCATTACACACAGGATTTCATACAAAGATGCAAGCAAAATACCTATTAATATAAAAATAAAGGGATATAAAATTAAATTGTAGAGATATTAAAAGTACATGACACATAAGAAAATATACATATATCTATTTGTACATGTAAGTATGCATATATGTATGTAAATATTATTTGATCTGAATTCAGACAAATACCAGCTGTGCAAGCTACTTACGTGTGTGCGCCTCTGTGAGAATCTCTGCTTCTGTGTGGAGAAATACAAAACTGTGTAAACAATCGCTAATCTGCCTTTTAGCTTCATTCTGTCTCATCCCTCACCCCACCCCCAAAAGTCCATCTGTGATTAAAAAAAGAAAGAAGAAAAGAAATGCAAAACAAAGCCAGGTGTTAGTGCAAAGAGAAGGCTTCGGGATAGCCTTAACCTCCTCTGGATGACCCAAGTCTTGGGAACAGTGAGTGTGTGCTTTAGTTGACTTTCTACAGAGGAGTGAGTGACTGGCATATAAGAAATGGCAGTAAGAACTCAGAGCCACATTGCATGTAGCATGTATTCCAAACAGGAAGCTCATAGATCATTAACACTGTTTCAAGATTTTTACAAATCCAGAAATAATGGTCATGAAATTATGAGCATATTGCTTAAAGTAGAATAATACTATTCTTCAGACATCCATCAACTATCTGGAGTTTGAGAGGGATGTATTGCCTTAAAAACTCATGTCTACTTCTACCTCTCTTTCTTTTAAAGACTCGGGTCTTTACCTTACTAACTCAATGCATGCATGTGGCCCAGAACTGGGAGACTTGGACCATGGTCATATATTATCTACATTGTCATTGTATGCTGAAGACATGACATCAGAAACTGTCACCTAAGGACATCGTCAGGAAGATCCCTCAGGAGGCTGTGGGTGACAAGCCAGTATTGAACTTGGCCAGCCAGCCTATGGAATGATGTTGTACACTTTCACATTAGGTCTGTGGAGCCTGGAGCCCAATGCACCCAGGGGGTAAGACACACAGGCTGCCCTCCCAGCTGGTGGCCATCTGCCCAAGTGACAGCTGCCAGATGGGGAGAAAGCACTGAAGTGGGGATCAAACAGTAAATAAAAGAGGATTTCTTGGGAAGTGGCACTAACACCAATTCTTCACATGACTTTTTAATGCCTTGGAAGTTTTCATTTGAAATATTTTGGGATGATTTTTTTAAGGCAGATAAAATAATTCTGGGATGAATACGCCTAGTGTGCAAGACATGAAATGCTTTGGGCTTCCTACAGAAAACACACTGAACTGATTTGTAAATGTACTTGTTGTTCCATTCAAACTTCAAACTAGACAGATCAAAGAATCAATAAGCACAGGCTTGTGCCTCCCTCTCAGGATAGGAAGCACTCTGTGGCTTCCATTTCGGGGTAGACTTCCCTAAAGCTGTTCTCCCAGCAGTCGCTAACCTGCTGCTTGTTACACATTGGGACTGAGCCATGAGTAAAAGAAGGAATGAGGTGATGGGAGTTTACTCCACTCTTCTGCTTTGCAAGCCTTGACCAAGGAAAGGAAGCAATGGAAGATGGAGGAAGAGAGAAAAATAGACTCTATTTTCTTACCTCAGCTAGGAAAAAAGCACATTTTTCCCTGAGTGTGTGTGTGTGTGTGTGTGTGTGTGTGTGTGTGTGTGTGTGTGCAGACCAGAGTCAGATGCAAGTATTAACCCTCAGAAGCTACCCGCCCTGGTTCTGAGGTAGCTCCTCTCACTGGGGCCTGAGGCTTGCCCGTTAACCTACTCTGGAGGTGCTGAGCTTCAGTGTATCAGCATCATCCTTCCCACCTACCCTGTCCTGGGTTAGAAGTAAGCACCACTATACTTTTAAAAAAGTTTTAGAGTAGGTGTTAGAGATGCCACTGTGTGGGAAACACTTCATACACTGAACTATCTTCCCAACCCCTCCCACTTTCATTTTATTTTATCTTTTTATTGGATATATTTATTTACATCTCAAATGTTATCCCCTTTCCTGGTTCCCCTCCATAACCCCCCTATTCCATCCCCTACCCCCTCTGCTACTTTGAAGGTGCTCCCCCACCCACCCATCCACCACCCCTCCTACCTCCCTGCCTGACAATCCCCTAGACTGGGGCATTGAGCCTTGGCAGAACCAAGGCCTCTCCTCCCACTGATGCCCAACAAGGCCATCCTCTGCTACATGTGCAGCTGGAGCCATGGGTCTGTCCATGCGTGCTCTTCAGATACCACTTTCAGGTGGGAATGACTAGATTAACTTTTTCCTTTAAAGAAATTTAAATCTTAATTGAAATAAAAAATAAAAAGCCATGATTAAACTACTACCTCATTAGTAAGTTCAGACCAAACCCAAACACAAATAAGGATTTAACACTGAAGTTGAGCACCGACTGTGCTCAAGTCTTATACAAACAACAGGAGGGAGAATGGCTTGAAAAGCTCTGTGAATGGGGCTCAGAGATGGCTCTGATGTTAAGAGCTACCACTGCTCTTGCAGAAAACCCAAGTTCACTTCTGAGCACCCCCATTAGGCATGTTACAACTACATATAACTCCAGCCCATAAGGATTCCACACCTCTGGCCTGCTCCTGAATGTACATACACACGGTTAAAATGTGAGAGTAAACCTTAAAGGAGTTTAAAGTCTGAGAATGGGAGTGAGTGGTTTGGCTGTGATTTGGGGGTGGATCTAGTGTGCAGTGATGCAGCTGACACTGTGATTTGGGGGTGGGGCTTCCTTTTGCATCCCCTTTAATAACACCACTTCTCTGCTCTCTCTGGAACCGGTTTTATCCAGGCACAGGTGAAAATCGCTAACAAATCTGACAAACACAAACCCTCTGATTTGACATCTGCCCGGTTGTTTGGCTCTGGCATAATTGCTGAAGATGGAACAGGTTATTTTAGTCTATTTACATTTTTATAATTCAGATGTCTATAATGCCTATTTCTATCTGCTGTGTGGTTTGATTTTCTTTCTGGGGTTTTATTGTAGAAATACAGATTGACACTACCCCCATAGTGATATAATCGGTAAGAGCAAAATCTGCACACTAACATTCATGTGAATTGTCAGTTCCACCCTGAAAACATCACTGAATAGGGCTCTGTGTCCAACCAGTACATTTATTTCTGGGCAAATAGATATCAGAAAACACAGACTCTAATGCATTTTCCTACCAAAGTGTAAATGTCCATGTTCTAGAAGGTGCTATTGCCTCTGAATTGAAAGCACGCAGATGTCCGTCTATAACTGCAAAGCTAAGAAATATCCACAACAGAAGAGATCCTTGTAAATCATTTCACAAATGGCTCATCTAGCTGCTTTTCATAATCCATGTTAAGCACACACGGGTCAAAGTGAATTGAATATCATATAAAACAAGGGCAGATATCCATATGACTTTTTCAATGTATAGGGCGCTGTCACGAGCAGTGGCCTTTCCCTCTTGTATACCTGTTCCTGTGATGTGTATATTAAATGCGCATTTACCTTTCTGGATAATGTTAAATGGAGAGAACATCAAGGGCTAACTGCACATTAGTCCAAGAGAGTTAAGTAACAGCACTGGATGATTGACATCCATCTTGCCCTGCTGCCCTCACAGTTTGAAGACACCTCCTGTCTACCTGCTCAGAGGAGGAAGGCATCAGAGGCTAGGTAGGTCTGTAACTCACCTAGAGGACTGTTTGCCCAGTATGCACAAATCCCTGTTTGATCCCCAGCATAACAGGACACACATCTGTAGTTCTATCACTATGGGAACTGAGGCAGGAGGAGCGTAAATTCCTAGTTATCCATGGCTACCCAGTGAGTTCGAACCCAGCCTGAGCTAAGGACTCTGTCTCAAAAATAAAATGAAACAAATAAAAGAGAAATTCACCTAGCAGGTATAGGCACAGCTGTGTTTCTGAGAGCCGGAATAAAGCACTTTGTCTTTGCAGAGATGGCTAACTCCATCTCCCACAGGCTCCGTGCATCAACAGGAGTTATTCTTACCTCTCCTTGGGAAATCCAGGGGGTGTTATTTTGCACTTTCTCATGGCATGTCACATTCTTCAAAGTGCTGTGCATTAGAGAAATATTTCCTAATTTGTAGCCAAAATTCTCAACATTTGGGAAATAGTGTTGAGTTTCTGGCAAATTCCCTGATGCTGAGCTTTGAGGTTGAACTGCAGCTGTTACAAATCCTGAGAGGACACAAATAATAGGCTGCGGCTCACACTTCAGACCATTTCCCTTGGGTTTTCCGAAGATGCTTGTGGCTTGTAAGATTCCCTGCTTCAGGGCTCTTTCTAAAAGTACGAGAAAGTGAAGACCCAGGTGTCAGAAAAAAAAAAAAAATGTTCCGAGTCCTCACACCACTGTGTGCAGCTCAAGGTGATCTGAAGCAAATCCCCCCATATAATTTGTTCTCAGTTTCCATACATGAGAAATAATGACTCAATGGGATTATTCAGACCAACTGCCTGGTCATGAAGTGCTTGTTTAAAGCAATATTCTGGGAGTAGAGAGACAACTTAGCAGTCAAGAGCACTTGCTACTCTTGTAGAGGACCTGGGTTCAGCATAACTGTGTGTAGCTACAGTTCCCTTTTCTGGTCCTTCTGGGTATCAGACATACAGTATGATGCAGGTAAATTATTATACACATAAAATACAAATATTTAAAATAATAGGAATATTATTTTTTCTGGGATATAGAGCATCTATCAAAGTATCTTCTGCAGCTGCAATCTCCCCCAAAATTTTATGAGACAGATACACTGCTTATAATGTGAATAAGGCACCTTCCTCTCTAAACTTTTACTTTGCGGGTATTGTGAATTGATCCTACAGTCTTGTGAATGTTAAATAAGTATGCCACTGACCTATGCTGCAGTCTCTTAAATTTCTTCTAAACCAAAATTATCAGGCAGACCAGGCAAGAGTACATATCACTATCTGAGCAGGCATCTCTCAGATCATCTAGAGGTGTGCTCAGCATCGCAGAAGTACCCAACATAAGTTTTTGGTACCCTGAAACAACATTAAAGACCTCTTAAGACATGTCAATAAACCAGGAGCTTCCTTGTATATGAAAATACACACACACACACACACACACACACACACACACACCTTATGTTTAGCATTGCCCAGCTAAATGTCATTCCCAAATAAATGAGTTTAAAATTGAAAAGCTGAGGAATTTATCAACAGTAACAGACCATGCTTGCATGGTTATCACCAGGCAGAGTTAGTGTGGCAGGAAATCAGCCTCCTAAGAATCTAAACTTCCCTGCCCACCCCACCCCAGATTAGTAGAGTGTCTTTCTGGGCTGACCTTGGTGATTTTCCAAAATCTCTCTGTGATTTCTTTCAGTGTCTCCTGGCTGTGGCCATACTTGAGGTTATCCCATAGAGAGCCGGGTCCACTGGGTGTTTACTGTGTGTCACATCAATTACAAACTCCTGGCACAAGAAGGGCAGAAGCAAACTGTACCAACTTAAATGGTAAATGAGGAAAAATATTAATGCATGCACAGCTAATCAATAAAATATTGATGGGTTGAAAATACATGTAATTTGGATTTTATACCATAAGGTATAAAATTAAGTGAGAAATAATCAGATGAAAAACTCATTAATTGAACTACAAGAGTCAAGTTCTTTAAAAAAAATTGAGGCTGTTCATCAAATTGTTGGGAGGGACAAATTAAGGCTAATGTGCCAGATATTAACCCCCATGCCATACCATAGACTTGATACAAGATAAATCCTAATTTTCCACTATCTGTGTCTCAGGTAGGTTCAAATTTTATTTCAACCATCTCTTGTTTCCACAAATCAACCCCATATACACAGCTACTACTGACCTTAAAAGGAAAATGTGTCTTCTGATATAACCTTTCATTGTCAACCTAATACCATCTAGAAACACTTGGGAAGAAGGACTCAACAAGGAGTGGCCCATATCAAGCTGGGCTAAAGGTTCATCTGTAGGGTGGGAAGGCTGTCTTGGTTATTTTTATTGATGTAGAAAAATGCAGCCCAATGTGAGCAGTGCTGTTGGTTAGGCAGAATTTCTGTGAAGACTGGAGAAATCTAGCTGAGTGCAAGCAGGCAATTTTATCTCTCTCTTTTCTCGAAGATGATGTGATTATCTGCCTGGGGTTCCTGCCTTGACTTTTCCACAATGAAAGACCAAAAGCTGGAATTGTAAGTGAACATACATCTTTCCTCTCCTAAGTTGCTTTTCGTCAGTGTTTCACCATAGCAACAGAAGCTAAACAAGAACAGGTCTCAAAAATGAACTTCTTGAGCCTCAGTCCTGAATGTATCTAGAGTTGGTGAATTTGACTAGCAGAGCCCTGAGCTTTTTAAGCAAAAGAGGCTTAAGCATCAATTCTTACTGGAGGAGTTTGCTTTCATCTACATTAGATTCAAGGAAGAATCACCAAAATATGGCCAAGGATTTATATCACGGGCACTCAAGATAAGTAAGAATTTTCTGAGTTCCAATGCTCCAGGAACCAGCTTCCTGCCAAAAATTCATCTTCCATCTCTGCCCAGCACCTAGCATCTAGCTATAGCTTATCTCATGGAAAGTACTTACTTTATCAATAAATAATGAGCTTTCTAAACCATAACCCTTCTGCCCCTTCTCAATGAGTAAATTTTTGAATATAACCCAGGCTGGTCTGTGACTCAAAATCCCCCTGTGCACCCCACTCTCCATGCTGACAGTCTGAACGATGCCTAGCTGCTTTCTTTTCTTATTCAGCCCATATACTGACAAGAGTCTTTATCCCTAGGGAACAGTATACGTCAGACCCATCCCTGTCCCTCCATCACTCATTCCATGGCTGTTCAGTGTTTAACTCTTCCACTAGAATATCTGATGCTTCTCTCAGTTGCCTCTAATTGATTCTTCTATTCCTCGGTAGTATGGAATTGCTCTATTTAGTCATTTTCAAGAGTGTCTGGAATCATATCAATCCTATCCGTGGCTTTTCCCCTTCACAGATTAAAGGCTATTAGCAAGATGACTAGCAGAGAACGGAGATTCACAGCACATGACCACAGCCTGGCCTCCATCATCACACACTAACCTCTTCCTTGTTACCGCACAGCAGGCTCAAACCCCACTTCCTGTTTGCCAAGATTCTCACCTGATTCTCACCCTTCACAGACACTATAGTTTCCAAGCCTTTTTCTTTGGCTTCAGCTAATTTCAACTGAAATATAAGCCTCTTTGTAAACGCCATTCCCAGGAAGCCTAACCAATCTTCTGACATGGTCTTACTCGTGTGCTATTCTTGTGTTTTGACATAGTTCGAACAGTTAATAATCATTTTCCATTTAGTATCCTATGGGATCACATGCTCACATTCAGCCCTCTCCTGAGCCTTGTGAAGGTTCAGATAGCTGTGTTTCTCTTTACTCCCTGCAAGACCTGGAGTCTATCATCTATCTCCCGATCACTGGCATTTGGGTGAACACAGAAATGACCAAATAAACCAACCCTGGTTCAGCAGACACCACACACAGGAGATACACATAAATGGCAAACTTTCCTCCTGAAGGACCCAATCAGAACCATTCTGAAGACAAATATGACAAAAATCACACGGAAAATCAATAGGCCAGTAAACGTAGTCATTGCCTGCAACACAAACTACAAATTCATAGTGGGAAACTGATGAGAAGGGTGAGAGGGAAGTGTAGCAAGCAGGACTGGGCAGAAGGCCATACCCTGTCACTTGAGTATGGGGCAAAGAGAAGAGAGGACAGGAGGAAGGGCCCATATGTTGACAGTGCAGAAGCAAAGGACATCCTTCCCGGAGGTTCCCTCCCACTAAGCCTGGCAGCCACATGCCTAATGCACACAGCTGAAGCTGGGTGTCCATTCAATGTCTTTTCCAAGTGTCTATTATGTTCAAGGCAAAAAAAAAAAAAAAAGACAATTCTTGCTTCCAATAATTTAAAGACCATTATGAAATAATGCAAAGACTTTAGTAAAATCATCAACATATGCACCTGATTTGGGGCTTCACTTGGAGTCTACAAAGTGCTTTCATGTGCAAGATCTCTCAGAGAAAACGTGCTCAGGACTTGAAGAGTGGCAGAGTCGTAATTGTAGTCTATTACGAAAAATTGCTTATCCTTAAGCGTAAAAATAAACACTTGAAAAGGTAAAAGCATAAGGAGGTCCACACTTCACCAGGCTCGGTGTAGACCCTAATGAGGACTGTCCTGCAGGCAGTCCGAAATCCATTTTTAGAAACCGTGGAGCATTGAGTGCGCGCTCTCTCTCTCTCTCTCTCTCTCTCTCTCTCTCTCTCTCTCTCTCTCTCTCTCTCTGCATTGTGTCGAGACAACACTTCTGCTATAAAAAGAATTATCTCACCTTAGAGGGGCCAAATGCCACCATATTTTATCCTGAAACAGACTTGGAAATCATTCCCCTTCTTTGGTTGAACTGAGGTCTCCACGTCTACATCCCTCCTGCCCCCAGTTAAGTTATTCATTTACTGGTATAATCTCCTAACAACACATTCATCTTCAAAAAATTAGGACAAACAGCTGCCCATTGTCTAAATAAAATATCCTCAAAGGGCACTGTCAACAGCAATCTTGTTGAATAGCTATGATTAAAAATATACATTCTTCTGAGGTAAGCTCTTCACTTAGTTTCTAATAATCCAGAAATTTGGGGTACCGGAATAAGCTTACCAAATCAAAGCACCGTGCATCTTAAACAGATGAATACACATAGTTTTAGTTAAACACTGTCCATTCTGAAAATGTCTGTAATCATCACAAATAAGCATTTAAAACACTAATGAAACAGATACTATTGGTCTTTCCCTTGAAATGCCTCAGCAATTTAGTTCAGTTTGCCTTCTGATAATCACACCAGGCAAACAGAGAAACAATACAGCTGATAATGAAAGTTGAACATTGTTTAACTCCCTTTGCTTTCCAGCCAAAACAAATGGGTCTGATCTTACATTCATTTGGAATAACATAGAAAGGAAGGGGGAGAGAAATATTTAGTGCATGATCTCAGCACATCTTTCTCTTTGCTTAAGTATCACTTGTTTTTTCTTCTGATTTACTGCAGTAAAGGCCAAAGCCAGGACTATTATTCACATAGAGATACAACACTAACCCTCAAAGAGGATAGGGGTCGAAAGAATATCAGCATAGAAAATAGTGCACCCAGGCCTTTTTCAAATGTGGTGTCCTTCAGCCACAGAGAGTGATCGCCTTAAATCTAAGATTTTGCTTATGGAGCAAGTGTGTGTTCACCTGCCTACAGGCTTTGATCATTCTTGGGATATTAAAACCACAAGTGCATTCACATAAAACCATGAAAAACCATCATGATAATTCAGCAAATAAATTAAAGGGAGAGAGAAATCCATCCTATAACTCATAAGAGGAAATTCAGGGCAAAGCTGTGATCCAACAGTTTTGCTGAAGGTCTGAAGGGACAGCTGTGTTCTATGTAAATTTGCTGACCCTCCAAAACTTCCTATCAACAAGGTCTTCTCAGTCTCCCATTATTGCTGTTCAACAATTAATCAGCAGCTGTTGAAACATTATAAGCATGCATGTAATTTGGGGTAAAATTAATGATTGTCTATCTATTAAAATGCTGAGGGAAGCTTTGTTTTCCAGCCCCAGTGTGAACTTGCTGATTTATTCTTTAAATCAATTACCCTCCTGAACTACCAGCCTCCTGACTGTTGGCTAAGAGCCTCCCACATCCCAAGCCTCCCCTAAGGGAGCCTTGACAAATTTAAGACTGTATATGTAGCCTGGCCCTGTGGTTCTACAGAGCAGAGAAATATGTCAGTAAAGAAAATATAAAACATACATACATACATAAATACATATATATATTTATATATATATATATATATAGAGAGAGAGAGAGAGAGAGAGAGAGAGAGAGAGAGAAGTTTTTTTTGTATATTCTACAGTTATCTGAAAGTAAATTTTACAAAAATTCTGATGTCATAGCTATAAAATTCCATGAATTGGTGCCTCGAGTATTAACGAAGATGTACCATGTCTGATGTGAGAATGGAATACAGACAAGCCAATGAGCTGCTTTGAATGGGTTGACTGCCCTCTGGAAACTAGGAGTCAGCTTCAGAGCTTCATTCAAGCATGCCGAATCCACTGGAAAGTCAGTTTCAGGAAAGTGGGCTCTTATCAGTGGTGGTGTTCTCAGCCTCACAGCAGGTCTGTGGATTCTATTCTAAACGACCATTAGCCTTGACCCGGTCTGCCTCACACACTCCAGCACTGGGCTGAACACAGACAACCATTCTAAGGAATGTGGTCACCTTTAAGGAATGTGCTAGATTACTGTAGTCTGTTTTAAGAGTTTGCTTTCACTAAACTGTTCATATTTTTTGGAATAACACTATATGAATATATTTTTGTCCGTACTTAATTCTTTTAGAAGTTTGATAGCATGCATTGAAATCTTACTAGTTACCATAAGCATAAAGTACATGTAGAACAGAACATAACATGGAAACAATCAGAGTTTTCTTGGTGGTATAGGTTAAACATAATAATTTTTGAATGCTAAAAATTGCCACAAGGCTACATTCTTAGCTCTTGGATTATTAAAGATTTAAGGTCAAAGTGTACCACACTCTGAGAGCGTGCTATATGCTTACTTTTTTCCTAAGTAGGACTGAGCCTTTCACTTTTTAGCCTTTGTTTTTCTTGAGCTTCATATGGCCTGTGAGTTGTTTCTGGGGTGTTCAGAGCTTTCTGAGGAAACTATCCAATTATCAGTGACTGCATATTATGTCTGTTGTTTTGTGACTGGATTACCTCACTCAGGGTGATATTCTCTAAATGCATCCATTTTTCTAGGACTTTCATAAAGTCATTGTTTCTGATAGCTGAGTAGTACTCCATTGTGTAAATATACCACATTTTTTGTATCCATTCATTTACTGAAGGACAGCTGGGTACTTTCCAGTTTCTGGCTATTATAAACAGGACTGCTATGAACATTGTGGTACATGTGTCCTTATTGTATGTTGGAGCATCTCTGGGGTATATACCCAGAAGTGGAATAACTGGGTCTTCAGGTAGGACTATGTCAAATTTTCCTAGGAACTGTCAGACTGATTTCCACAGTGGTTGTACCAGTATACAACCCCACCAAAAGTGGAGGAGTGCTCCTCTTTCTCTGCATCCTCATCAGCATCTGCAGTCATCTGAGTTTTTGATCTTAGACATTCTGACTGATGTGAGGTGTAATCTCAGGGTTGTTTTGATTTGCATTTTCCTGATGACTATGGATGTCAAGCACTTCTTTAGATGCTTCTCAGCCATTCGATATTTCTCAATTGAGAATTTTTTGTTTAGCTCTGTACCCCATTTTTAATAGAATTGTTTGATTCTCTGGTATCTAACTTCTTGGGTTCTTTGAATATATTGATATTAGACCTCTATCAGATGTGGGGTTGGTAAAGATCTTTTCCCAATCTGTTGGCTGCTGTTTTGTTTTCTTGACAGTGTCCTTAGCCTTACAGAAACTTTGCAATCTGATTATGTCCCACTTCTTGATCCTTGGTCTTAGAGCACAAGTCATTGGTGTTCTGTTCAGGAAATTTTCCCCTGGGCTGATGTGTTCTAAGGTTTTCCCTACTTTCTCTTCTAATAGTTTTAGTGTACCTGGTTTAATGTGGAGATCTTTGATTCATTTGCACTTGAGCTTTGTACAAGGAGATAAGAAAGGGTCTATTTTACTCTTCTGTATGCTGAGTGCCAGTTGAGCCAACACCATTTGTTGAAGAGGCTGTTCTTTTTCCATTGAATGTTTTCAGCTCCTTTGTCAAAAATCAAGTGAGGGTTCAATACTGGATCTTCTATTCTGTTACATTGATCATCCTACTTATTTCTGTACCCATACGATACGGTTTTTAACACAATTGTCTTGTAATATAACTTGAGGTCAGAGATGATGATTCTCACAGATGCATTCTTGTTGTTGAGGACGGATTTTGATATTGTAGGCTTTTTGTTATTCCAGATGAATTTGCAAATTGCTTTTTCCAACTCTATGAAGAATTGAGTTGGAATTTTGATAGAGATTGCTTTGAATCTGTAAATTGCTTTTGGTAAAGTGGCCAGTTTTACAGTGTTGATCCTTCCATCCATGAGCAAGTGAGATCTTTCCATTTTCTGAGATCTTCAATTTCGTTCTTCAGAGATATGAAGTTCTTGTCATACATGTCCTTCACTTGCTTAGTTAGAGTCACACCAAGGTATTTCATATTGTTTGTTACTATTGTGAAGGGTATCTTTTCCCTAATTTCTTTTTCAGCATGTTTGTCCTTTGCAGGCTACTGGTTTGTTTGAGTTAATTTTATATCCCACCACATTGCTGAAGTTGTTTATCAGCTATAAAAGTTCTCTACTAGAATTTTTGGGGTCACTTAAGTATACTATCATGTCATCTGCAAATAGTGATGTTTTTTCTTCTTCCTTTCCAATTTGTATCCCTTTGATTTCCTTTGGCTGTCTAATTGCTCTGGCCAGTACTTCCAGTACTATGTTGAATAGGTAGGGGGAGAGTGGGCAGCCTTATCTAGTCTCTCATTTTAGTGGGATTACTTCAAATTTCTCACCATTAAGTTTGATGTTAACTATTGGTTTGCTGTATATTGCTTTTATTGTGTTCAGGTATGGGCCTTGGATTCCTGTTCTTTCCAAGACTTTTAACATGAAAGGGTGTTGAATTTTGTCAAATGGTTTCTCAGCATCTAGTGAGATGACCTTGTGGTTTTTTCTTTGAGTTTGTTTATATGGTGAATTACTTGATGTTTTTCTGTATATTAAACCATCCCTGCATCCCAGGGATGAAGCCTACTTGATCATGGGGATTTGATGTGTTCTTGAATTCAGTTTGCAAAAATTTTCTTGATATTTTTGTATCAATGTTTATAAGGGAGATTGGTCTGAAGTTCTCTTCCCTTGTAGGGTCTTTCTCTGGTTTAGAAATAAGGGTTATTGTGGCTTCGAAGAATGAGTTGGGTAGTGTTCCATCTGACTTTATTTTGTGGAATAGTTTGGAGAGTATAGGTATTATATCGTTGATAAATATCTGATAGAATTCTGAACTGAACCCATCTGGTCCTGGGCTTTTTTTAGTTGTGAGGCTTTTGATAACTGCTTCTATTTCTTTAGGTGTTATGGGGTTATTTAGATGGTTTACCTGGTCCTAGTTTAACTTAGAAATTCATCCATTTCCTAAAGATTTTCTAGTTTTGTTGAGTATAGGCTTTTGTAGTAGGATCTGATGGTTTCTTGAATTTCCTCAGTTTCAGTTTTTTTTGTCTCCAATTTCCTTTCTGGTTTTGTTAATTTGGATACTCTCCCTTTGCCCTCTAGTCTGGCTAAGGGTTTATCAATCTTGTTAATTTTCTCAAAGAACCAGCTCTTGGTTTTGTTGATTCTTTCAATGGTTCTTTTTGTTTCTATTTGGTCAATTTCTGCTCTGATTTTGATTATTTCTTGCCGATTACTCTTCTTGGGTGTATCTGCTTCTTTTTGTTCTAGAGCTTTCAACTGTGTGGTCAAGTTCTTAGTGTATACTCTCTCCAGTTTCTTTTTGGAGGCACTCAGAGCTATGAGTTTTCCTCTCAGTACTGCTTTCATTGCATCCCATAGGTTTGGGTATGTTGTGCTTTCATTTTAATTAAATTCTAGAAAATCCTTAATTTCTTTATTTCTTCTTTGACCATGCTATTGTTGAGTAGAGCATGGTTCAGCTTCAATGTGTATATGGGCATTTTGTTGTTTTTGTGGTTATTAAAGACCAGTCTTAGTCCATGATGATCTGATAGGATACATGGGAGTATTTCAATCTTATTATAGCTATTGAGGCTTGCTTTGTGACTGACTATATGGGTAGTTTTGGAGAAGGTGCTGTGAGGTGCTGAGAAGAAGGTATAGTCTTTTGTTTTAGGGTAAAATGTTCTGTAGATGTCTATTAATTCCAATTGGTTCATAACCTCTGCTAGTTGCACTGCATCCTTCTTCAGTTTCTGCTTCCATGACTTGTCCATTGATGAGAGTGGGGTGTTGAAGTCTCCCAATATTATTGTGTGGTGCAATGTATGTTTTGAGCTTTAGTAGGGTTTCTTTTATGAATATAAGTGCTCTTGTATTTTGAGCATATATGCTAAGGATTGAGAATTCATCCTGATAAATTTTTCCTGTAATGAGTAAAAAGTGTCCTTCCTTATCTTTTTTGATAACTTTTGGTTGAAATTCTACTTTACTCAACATCAGAATAGCTACTCCACCTTGTTTCTTGGGGCCATTTGTTTGGAAATTTTTTCCCAGGCTTTTACTCTGGGATAGTGTCTGTCGTTGTCTCTGAGATGAGTTTTCTGTATGCAGCAAAATGCTGGATTCTGTTTATGTATCCAGACTGATAGTCTATGTCTCTTTATTGGGGAATTGAGTCCATTTATGTTAACAGATATTAAGGAATAGTGGTTGCTGTTTCCTGCTATTTTTGCTGTTAAAGGTAGAATTACGTCTGTGTGTCTTTCTTCTTTTGGTTTTCTTGCTTAGTTGTTTTTTTGCTTTTTATAGGATGTAGTTTCCCTCCTTGTGTTGGGTTTGACATCTATTATTCTTTGTAGGGCTGGCTTTGTGATCAGATATTGTGTAATTTAGTTTTGTCCTGGAACATCTTGGTCTCTCCATCTATGGTGATTATAATAGCCTGGGCTGACATTTGTGATCTCTTAGTGTCTGTATGATGTCTATCCAGGATCTCCTAGCTTTCATAGACTCTGTTGAGAAGTCAGGTGTAATTCTGATTGGTATGCTTTTATATGTTACATGACTTTTTCCCTTACTACTTTTAGTATTTTTTCCTTGTTTGGAACACTTGGCATTTTGACTATTATGTGTTGGGAAGAATTTCTTTTCTGGTCCACTCTATTTGGAATTCTGTAGGCTTCTTTTATGTTCATTGTCATCTCATTCTTAAGGGTAGGGAAGTTTTCTTCTATGATTTTTTTAATATATTTACTGTGCCTCTTAGCTGATATTCTTCAACCTCTTCTATTCCTATTATCCTTAGGTTTGATCTTCTCATTGTGTCCTAGATCTCCTGAATATTTTGGGTTAGGAGCTTTATGGTTTTTGCATCTTCTCTTGAAGGTTTTGTCTATGTTGTCAGTGTTGTCTTCAGGCCCTGAGATTCTCTCTTCCATCTCTTGTAGTCTGTTAAAGATGCCTGCATCTGTGACTCCTGATTTCTTTTTTAACATTTCTTTCTCTATGTTTTCAATGTTGTCCTCAGCTCCCAAGATTCGCTCTTCCATCTCTTATAGTCTGTTGGAGATGCTTGCATCTGTGATTCTTGATTTCTTTTTTAGGTTTTCTACCTCTAGGGTTGTCTCTTTTAGTGTTTTCTTTATTATGTCTATTTCCGTTTTAAATTCCTTTTTCCATTCCTTCATCTCTTTGGTTCTGTTTCCTTCTAGTTCTTTGAGTGTTTTTCTTGTTTCTTCTTTAAAAGCTTCTAATTCTTTATGCTTTTCCTCCCGTTCTTGTTTAAGGATCTCTATCATCATCTTGGGGTCAGATTTTGTGTCTGAGTCTTCTTTTTCTGGAGTGTTTGGGATTCCGCTGTTTGTTGTGATGGGAGAGCTGGGTTCTAGTGTTGCCAGGTTGTCTTTGGTTCCCTGAGGTACATTCTTTCTCTTTCCTCTTGCCATCTTGTTGTCAGTGATTGGTTCTTGCCTTTCCCTTGTTCCTGGCCGGTGTCCCTGGATCTCCGCTGTAACTGGTGGCGGATGTTCTGAGTGCCTATTGTGCACCCGGAAAGTCACCAGCTGAGAGCAGAGGGCCCGATGCCAACGGGTTCCTGGATCCCTGGATCAAGCTGAGCAGGCAGGCACAAACTTTCCACTTGTTCCGCTGAGCTCTCTCTGCCCCCTGGCTAGTGGGAATCCCTTCTCAACTGGTTGTCTCCAAAAACCTCCTAACCCAAAATGTCCAGGAGATCCAGGACACAATGAGAAGACCAAACCTAAGGATAATAGGAATAGAAGAGAGAGAAGAATATCAACTAAGAGGCACAGTAATATTTTCAACAAAATCATAGAAGACAACTTCCCTACCCTTAAGAATGAGATGACTACGAGCATAAAAGAAGCCTTCAGAACTCCAAATAGGTTGGACCAGAAAAGAAATTCCTCCCGACACATAATAGTCAAAACACCAAGTGCCCAAAGCTAAGAAAGAATACTAAAACCAGTAAGGGAAAAAGGTCAGGTAATGTATAAAGACAGACCAATCAGAATCACACCCGATTTCTCAACAGAGACTATGAAAGCTAGAAGAGCCTGGACAGACATCATGCACACCCTAAGAGAGCACAAGTGCCAGCCCAAGCTGCTACACCCAGCAAAACTATCAATCACCATAGATGAAGAGATGAAGATATTTCAAGACAAATCTAAATTACCCAATATCTGACCACAAACCAAGCACTACAATGAATTATAGGTGGAAAACTCAATACAATGAGTGGAACTACCACATAGTAAAAACAGGAAAACTCTTAAGCAAGAAAACCAAAAGAAGAAAGACACACAGGCACAATTCAACCTACCAAAGCAACAATAGCAGGAAACAGCAACCACTATACCTTGATATCTATTAACATAAATGGACTCAACTCCCCAATTAAAAGATATAGGCTATCAGACTGGATACATAAACAAAACCCAGCATTTTGCTGCATACAGGAAACTTATATCAGAGACAAAGACAGACACTATCTCAGAATAAAAGGTTGGGAGAAAACCTTCCAAGCAAATGGCCCCAAGAAGCAAGCTGGAGTGGCCATTCTAATATCAAATAAATTAGATTTTCAACCAAAATTTATCAAAAAAGATAAGGAAGGACACTTTTTATTCATTACAGGGGAAATCTGTCAGGAGAAACTCTCAATCCTTAACATATATGCTCCAAATACAAAAGCACCCATATTCATAAAAGAAACCATACTAAAGCTCAAAACATACATTTTACTCCACACAATAACAGTGGGAGACTTTAATACCCCACTCTCACCAATGGACAGATCATGGAAACAGAAACTGAACAAGGACACTGTAAAACTAACAGAAACTATGAACCAACTGGAATTAATAGATATCTATAGAAAATATCATCCTAAAACTAAAGAATACACCTTCTTCTCAGCAACTCACAGCACCTTCTCAAAAATTGACCACATACTTGGACACAGAAGGAGTCGCAATCAACACAAGAAGATTGAAATACTCCCATGCATCCTCTCAGATCACCATGGTCTAAGGCTGGTCTTTAATAACAACAAAGACAACAAAAAGCCCATATACACATGGAAACTAAACAATGCTCTATTAAACAATAGCAAGGTCAAAGAAGAAATAAAAAAAGTAATTAGGGATTTTTCTAGAATTAAATGAAAATGAAAACACAACATACCCAAACCTATGGGATGCAATGAAAGCAGTACTGAGAGGAAAACTAATAGCTCTGAGTGCTTCCAAAAAGAAACTGGAGACAGCATACACTAGCATCCTGACAGCACAGTTGAAAGCTCTAGAACAAAAGGAAGCAGATACACCCAAGAGGAGTAATTGGCAAGAAATAATCAAACTCAGAGCAGAAATTGACCAAATAGAAACAAAAAAGAACCATTGAAAGAATCAACAAAACCAAGAGCTGATTCTTTGAGAAAATTAACAAGATTGATAAACCCATAGCCAGATTAACTAGAGGGCAAAGAGAGAGTATAATAATTAACAAAATCAGAAAGGAAAGTGGAGAAATAACGACTGAAACTGAGGAAATTCAAGAAACCATCAGATCCTACTACAAAAGCCTATACTCAACAAACCTGGAAAATCTGGAGGAAATGAATGAATTCCTAAACAGATACCAGATAGTAAAGTTAAACAAGGACAAGGTAAACCAGCTAAATAATCCCATAACACCTAAAGAAATAGAAGCAGTCATCCAAAGCCTCCCAATCAAAAATAGACCAGGTCCACATGGGTTCAGTGCAGAGTTTTATCAGACATTTATTGATGACATAATATCAATACTCTCCAAACTATTCCACAAAATAGAATCCGAGGGACCACTACCTAACTCATTTTTTGAGGCTACAATAACCCTCGTTCCTAAACCACACAAAAACCCTACAAGGATAGAGAACTTCAGACCAATCTTACTTATGAACATTGATGCAAAAATACTCAACAAAATCCTTGCAAACTGAATCCAAGAACACAACAAAATAATCATTCACCATGATCAAGTAGGCTTCATCCCTAGGATGCAGGGATGGTTTAATATAAGGAAATCAATCAATGTAATCCACCATATAAACAAACTCAAAGAAAAAACTTACATGGTTATCTCACTAGATACTGAGAAAGCATTTGACAAAATTCAACACCACTTCATGTTAAAAATCTTAGAAAGAACAGAAATCCAAGGCCCATACCTAAACATAATAAAAGCAATATACAGCAAACCAACAGCCAACATTAAACTTAACTGTGGGAAACTTGAAGCAATCCCAGTAAAATCAGGGACTCGACAAGGCTGCTCACTCTCCTCCTACCTATTCAAAATAGTAATGGAAGTCCTGGCTGGAGCAATTATACAACAAAAGGAAATCAAAGGGATACAAATTGGAAAGGAAGAAGTAAAAACATCACTATTTGCAGATGACATGATAGTTACTTAAGCAACCCCACAACTTCCACCAGAGAACTCCTACAACTGATAAACAAGTTCAGCAAAATGGCTGGATATAAAATTAACTCAAACAAATAAGTAGCCTTCCTTTTTGAAAGGACAAACATATGGAAAAAGAAATTAGGGAAAAGATACCCTTCACAATAGTCACAAAATCTATGAAATACCTTGCTGTGACTCTAACTAAGCAAGTGAAGGACCTGTACGAAAAGAACTTCAAACCTCTAAAGAAGGAAATCAAGGAAGATCTCAGAAAATGGAAAGATCTCCCATGCTCATGGATTGGAAGGATCAACATTTTAAAAATGGCCATCTTACCAAAAGCAATCTACAGATTCAATTCAATCTCCATCAAAATTCCAACCCAGTTCTTCATTTAGTTGGAAAGAGCAATGTGCAATTTCATCTGGAATAACAAAAGATCTAGAATAGCGAAATCCATCCTCAACAAAAAGGAAACAACTGCAGAAATCACTATTCCTGACCTCAAGCTATATTACAAGGCTATTGTGCTGAAAACTGCATGGTACTGGTACAGAAATAGGCACGTGGATCAATGAAATAGAATAGAAGATCCAGAAATGAGCCCTCACGTATATTGTCAACTGATTTTTGACAAAGGAGTTGTAAACATGCAATGGAAAAAGAATAGCCTATTCAACAAATGGTGTTGGTCCAACTGGCACTCAGCATGCAGAAGAATGAAAATAGACCCTTTCTTATCTCCTTGTATAAAGCTCAAGTGTAAGTGGATCAAAGATCTCCATAATAAACCAGGTACACTGAAACTATTAGATGAGAAAGTAGGAAAAACCTTAGAACTCATAGGCACAGGAGAAAATTTCCTGAACAGAACACCAATGGCTGGAGCTCTAAGGTCAAAGTTTGGGACTTAATGAGATTGCAAAGTTTCTGTAAGGCTAAAGACACTGTCAAGAAAACAAAACGGCAGCCAACAGAGTGGCAAAGATCTTTACCAATACCACATCAGATAGAGGCCTAATATCCAAGGTATACAAAGAACTCAAAAAGCTAGACACAAGAGAATTAAACAACCCTATTAAAAAATGGGGTACAGACTTAAACAAAAAGTTCTCAATCAAGGAATATAGAATGGCTGAGAAACATCTAAGGAAGTGCTTGACATCCTTAGCCATCAGGGAAATGAAAATCAAGACAACCCTGAGATTCCACCTCACACAAGTTAGATTGGCCAAGATCCAAAACTCAGATGACAACAGATGCTGGTGAAGATGTGGAGAAAGAGGAACACTTCTCCACTGTTGGTAGGGTTGTAAACTGATACAACCACTCTGGAAATCAGTCTGGCGGTTCCTCAGAAAAATGGACATAGTACTACCTGAAGACCCAGCATTTACCCCAGAGACACTCCAACCCACAACAAAGATACATGCACCACAATGTTCATTGCAGCTCTATTTATAATAGCCAAGAGCTGGAAAGAACCCAGATGTCCTTCAGAACATGAATGGATACAAAATTTTGGTACATTACACAATGGAATACTACTCAGCTATCAGAAACAATGGCTTAACCAAATTCTTAAGAAAGTGAATGCATCTAGAGAATATCATCCTGAGTGAGATAACCCAGTCACAAAAGAACAGACATAATATGCAGTCACTGATAATGGGATACTAACCCCAGAAATCTCTGAACATCCCAGAAACAACTCACAGACTGTGTGAAGCTCAACAACAACAAAAAAAAAGAATATATTTTAATTACAATAGAACTGTATCACATCCCCTTTTCCTCCCTACAGCCCTTCCTAGTCTCTCTCCTATCCCCTCAAATTAAAGCCTCTTTTCCTCTATTATTGTTACATATATGTGTGTGTGTGTGTGTGTGTGTATGTACCCACAAATACTTAATTACAACCTTAAAAAATATATCCGAAATAAATAATAAAAATTTTTTTCTTTCTCCAGAGTTATCTCTTTTTGTGTTTTCTTAATTGTTTCTATTTCCATTTTTATTTTCAATTCCTTCATCTCTTTGGTTGTGTTTTCCTGTAGTTCTTTGAGTTCTTTCCATGTTTATAGTGTTTTCTCTTTAAAAGCTTCTATTTGTTTAAGGTTGTCCTCTTGTGCTTGTTTAAGGGAATTATTCATGCTTTTCTTGAAGATCTCCATCATCATACTGAGGTTTGATTTCAGATCTGAGTCTTTTTTTTTTTTTCTGGAGTGTTTTGCAATCTACTGCTTGCTTTGGTGGGAGGGCTGGGTTCTGATGTTGCCAGGTTGTCTTGGTTTCCATTGCTTAAGTTCTTTTGTTTTCCTCTTGCCATCTTGTTGTCTGTGGTTATATGAGGTCTTGTTGTCAGTGACTGGCAACTGTCTCTCCTGTGGATCTGAGGGCTCAGGAAGAAAATTGCTTCTGAGTGTTCAAATTTTTGTGGGTAAGCAGTGAGTTCTGGTGGTGGGTACTCAGTTGTCTTTGTGGGCTCAGGTGGGGAGCTCTTGTGAGGCTGCTCTGGAATCCTGGCCCTTTGCCCTCTGGTCCTGAGTCCTAGTGGTGGGGATCTGGCTCTTTCTCCAGGACAAAATGGACCCTTTTCCAGTGACTACAGCACTCTCTGCTCACTGAGAACTCACGGTGTGCCCTCCCTGGGCCTTTGTGTTAGACTCACCTCTGGTCCAGGTGTAAAAGCACCCGTGCAGCTGATATTCCAGAACCACCTTTCTCAGGCAGATCATGATTCTCTCTGACACAGTCCGGGGCACCACCTCCAAGCAGTCTTTGTGCTCTGGGTACTCACTGCACAACCTCACTAGGTCTGTACTCCAGTTTACCTGCTGGCCTAGGTGGAAGAGCTCCTGGACACTAGGTCCACCAGCAAAGCCTTTCAGGGTAGATGGATCGGGATACTCCCTTACCGTGGGCCGGAAAGGAACTTTTGCCACAAGCACTGCTTCCAAGCACTGTCTGTGTTCTGGATACTCACACTGCAGCCTCCCTAGGCCTGTACCCCAAGTTATCTGCTGGTCCAAGTGGCAGGGTGCCTGAGCATCTGGTCCGGGAGCACAGCCTTTCCCAGCAGATCTGGGTACTCCCTTACTGTGGGCCTGAAAGAAACCTATGCCACAAGCACCACCACCAAGTGTTCTCTGTGTTCTGGGTACTCAGTGCACATCTTCACTAGGTCTGTGCCCCAGGTTACCTGCTCATCTAGGTGGAAGAGCTCCTTGGTGTCAGGTCGGCCAGCAAAGCTTTTCCAGGTGGGCGGATCCGAATCTTCTCCAGGTTTCTGTCGACCTGAACAGGCTCCTGTATCAGCCTCTAAAATATGCTGAAATGTCTCTGGATTTAGATTCTGTTGTCCCTCAGTGCTGCTCTAGAGACAGAAGGGCCAGGATCGTTCCACCTACCCCATCACCAGGATGCACAGGCACACTGACAACTTGCTCTTGGGGCAAGCAGTCCTCAAGTTTGGCCAGTTGACTGGAAGTCCAGGACGTGATTCTCAGTGAAGTGCGTGTGACGTATTCTGAGCTGAGGACAGGTTGTCTCCAGCTGAGTACAGCAACTGTTCGTATTTTTACAGTCACAATTTTAACAATAATTCAAACAACGTAATTCCTATATGTATGGATGTATATTGTATTGTGTATGTGTGTGTTTATTTGTCTGGCATGTGTATAAGAGTGTATGTGTATATACACATTTGTGCAGATAAGAGCCAGAAATCATGTCTCCTGTCTTCCTTGGATGTTTTCCTTTGAGACAAGATGTCTCATTGAGTCTGGAGCTGACCTATGCCAGCAAAGGTATCCTCCTGGCTCTATGTCCCTATCCCTGAGATTTCGGGTTCTCACCACCACACTCAGCTTTTTAGATACACATGTTCTGGAGATCCAAACTCGGGTCCTCATTCATATGTGGCAACCGCCTTGCTAACACGGATATCCTCTCAATTCAAAGAGTGAATTATTAAGCTCAGAGACGTCCACAGCTGAGACAGAGGGATAAGTGTGACTCAATAAGATTTTGCTCATCTGCACAGACGCACTATGGCTCTGTGGCTTCTTACTCACTCACAGAGCAGCACAGATGAGTTCCCCACTCCCAGCTGCACAGCACATACCTACCAGGCCACCCCTACAAGCTTTCCTAGAGCTTCCAGCTCTGCTACCCATTGAAACCGATTACATTGCTCTACCTGTTTGTATTGTTTCAGATCAGTTATACATAAGGAAGAATAGAGGCATGGAGAGATGGCTCAGCTGATAAAGGTTCTTGCCATCATTCCGGGAAATTTGGGTTCTATCCCTGGAGCTCAAGTGGTAGAGAGGCCACTCTCTATATTGTGCTCTGACCTGAACATGTTCACAGTGGTTTAAAAAAAAAAAAAAAAAAAGCTATGCTCCCCACCACCAAAAAAATAAAGGCAAGTCATATTTTTTTGCAGAAAGTTTGATGTACCAAAACACGCCATCAACACAACACTTTGCAAACATAGTCATAGCAGATGCAGGCTTCGATATGAGGGTGTGGTACACATGTTTAGGAGTGAATGAGGATTTTAATATATAAATTATTACAAATTTCCATTCTCTTTTAATATTGTTAAATGTGCAGGTTCTCCATCTAATCAGTATCATTTTATATTTTGTTAAATCATAATAGCAGCATTCAATACTTGTGATTCAAAATATGTTTCTCTCCCATAAAGGAATGCTTTCTCTACCCACTACAACTAACATCTTGGCAAAAATGGTGACAAATTAGAAATTTTCTGTTAGTGTTGTATCAGAGAATGACTCTTTGTAGGCCAATATGCATATAAAAATATTACATTTAAAGCCAAGTTACGATTATATACAATTACTTCATCACAGAACCGTGAGACTGTAATGGACTACAAGCTACTTAACTTACTGCAAGGACTTTTATTTAAGAAAAATTACACCATCAGAGGCACCAGCAGAACACATCAATCTGTGTTCAGTTACTAAAAAAATGTATTTAAATGTAAGGAGCCAAGAAAGCACAGCTTTACTCTCACGCACATCTCCAGCCTGACATGAAACCCTGCACAGTGAAAGGAAGCCTGGAGAGATTACGTCACCAAAGGCAAGGCAATAGTGTGGCTATGGAAGGGCGAGTTTGAAACTAACCTGAGACTGCCCTGATGATAACGAGGAGGGGGAGGAAGAGGAGGAGGAAGAGCAAAAAGAGGATATCATTGATATCAATGAGTAATAATAATGGGTATGTTGAATTTCCTTTAAGAGAGTGTTTTATTTAACTGTATATTATAAATAATAACAACTAATAACAACTGTGAATCCACACAGTTTTCTTTTTTTTTTTTTTTTAAGTAAAGCCACACTTGAAAACTGAGGCAGGAAAATAGAGCATTCAGGACCTTTAGTATTTATTAGACAGTTCTAGATTAACTAGTCCTGTATAAAACTGTCTCAAGAAAAATCACAAATGAAGGGAAGAAAAAGAACCACGAAATCATATGGCATGTGTCTAAGTGGGCATATATTCCTGAATGGACTGAATTTTTAATTTTCCCTGAAGTTAACCTTTTAGATGGCTAGCATGAACTCTCTATTTTAAGTGGGGACAAATGGACTCTTATTGATAAGGTACAGATTCTTCATTCTTGTTCAGTTCTTCTTTCCAGTTAGAGAGAAAGAGATTCCTCAGGTATTCTAGTGTTTGTTTTTATTTTTAATAAATACTTCTGGGTTTTATAAACACCTATTTGTTGGCTAAAACTGTAGTCATGCCCTTTTGATTCACTTTAATGTTTTTCATATTTTATCTACAGAAAAATAAACTAACTGAAGTCAAATGTGTTTATACCGATGGTTGGTTTACACGACCAAGTGACAGAACAGCTTGATTTATTAAGGTATTACAAACACTCAGAAAAGCCACATAGATCACCACATAAAGCAATTTGCAAGTTCATCTTATGTGTGAGTGCAGACATTCATGCTCACACACAAACTAGCACACATGCTCACACACAGACTAGCACACATCTCTTGAATGGATCTTAAAGAAGACATTGCACGTGCATCTGAAATGCCATTTGACAATGATCTCTTTAAAGCCTCTATTAACAATCAAAGTCCCATTCTTCCCTTTCTTCCTTCCAGCTTGCCTTTCTGTGCACTGAGAATGACATAGTCCCCCAATCTTCTCTATTCTACCCCAGCACAATCCTCCCTCCATCTGACTAATATTATTAGTCAAAAGTGCATGAGTAAGCAGTGGGGGATGGGACCTGTCAGGCAGTTCAAATTCTACAAAATCTGGGAGCTAAATTCTGATCTGAGATAAACAAGAAACCAAGACATACAGCTGCCATCACAAGAGAAAAAGAGGCAGCACACAAGAGATGTTTTCAGGTTGAAATTTTATTTTGAGCATAACACTACAAAGTGGCAGAAATTATAGCTTGCTGTGAAGAAGGGTTAGCACTCTCTCAGCATACCTGCTGAGTTGGGTCATGACCTTAGAAAAGTCATTGAACTGTTTTGTGACTCAACTTCTCAGAAACTAAATTGGCAGAAACTTCACCTGACCTCTCCCCATCAACAGCACAATGAATATTACAGAAAAATTTAGGGAAAGACACTCTTGAATCCCAGATTCAAAAGAATGCTGTGCTCTCACAGTATGCATAGCTTCCTCGCAGCATGGTGCCAAGGATGCTGCCCAGTCCATCCATCAAGGCAGAAGAGACAAGAGACTTTTAATCCACATGCCCAGAGAACCCTTAGCATTTTTATTATTTCAAGATATCTTGCAATATCTGAATTTGGTTGCCATGCTCACTCCTTTCCTACTTATATATTCAAATTTCACCTTCATAATCTGAAGCTGTATGCTCACAAGACGCCAACCCACTGACTACAAAAAAAATTGCATGAAGTTACCATTTGGGGGCCAGAAAGATAGCTCAGCAAGTATAGGCCTTGTCACCAAGTTTCTACAGGCTTGAGTTCAAGTCCCCAGAACACACATGGCTGAAGTCAAGAGCTGACTCCCATAAGTTGTTTTCTGACCTTAACATCTGCGCAGTGTCATAGGCATGCACATACATGATGAAACAAATGTAATAAATAAATTAGTCAAGTAATCAATGAATATCTATATAAAAAACTTTGACAGTCTAAGACTTTCTTTTTTATGTTTTGTTTTTTATTTTTTTAAGGATATGTAATGTGAATAGACCCCACATGCAATTCCATGATGTTCACAATTTTCTTTTATAGTCTAATCCTCTTTTTAAAGGGAAAGGCAGGTTTTTCCCATAGAAGTTGACATCCAATATTAATGACAGCATTATGTTTTTGTATTTATTTGTTTATATTTATTCTTTAACTGTTCTTTACAGTCCAGTTGTTATTTCCCTCCTGGTTATCCCTCTGATTGTTCCTCATCCCATACCTTCACTCTTATCTTCAAGAGGATGTTCCCAACATCCCACCCCCCACTCTACCAGACCTCCTCACTCCTTGGGGCCTCAAGTCTTTGGAGGGTTAGGAGCATCTTCTCTCACTGGGGCCAGACCAGGCAGTCCTCTGCTGTACATGTGATGGGGGTCTCTACAGCACAGGACATAGTCAATAGGACAATTGGCAACCTACGAATTGGGAAAAAGTCTTCACTAACCCCCTATCCAATAAAGGACTAATATCCAAAATATATAAAGGACTCAAGAAGCTAACCACAAAAAAAAAAAAAAAAAAAAAAAAAAAACAAGCCAATCAAAAACTGGGGTACAGAACTAAATGGAGAATTCACAACAGAGGAACCTCAAATGGCTGAGAAGCACTTAAAGACATGTTCAAAGCCCTTAGTGGTCAGGAAAATCCAGATAAAAACAATGCTTAAATTCCACCTTATACCAATCAGAATGGCTAAGATAAAAACTCTGGTGACAGCACATGTTGAGGAGGACGTGGAGAAACAGAGGCATTCTTCCATTGCTGGTCAGACTGCAAACTAGTACAGCCACTCTGGAAAACAGTCCGAGGTTCCTCAGAAAATTGGAAATAGGTCTACCTAAGGACCCTGCCATGGCATTCATTCTAACGATTTCTTTAATGAAAGCTTTACAATTTAAAAAATTTAATAAAGTCACAATTTTCTCCTGCCTATATTGCTATATGCATCCACTTCTTTAGAACAGACTGAGAAAACAAACCTTAAAAAGTGTACACATTGTGACATGTTTGCTAGCCCTGGGCTATGATAGAGTAAGCCCAGTGGTCTGCATTCTGAGTCATCCAAAATTCATCTTTTAAAGTGTAATCCCCAGTGCGATGGTACTCAGAGGTGGGAGTTTTGTGTGGAGCTCAGAGTGTAAGGACAGAGTTGTGATGTGTGAAATGAGTACTCTCTAAAGAGAAGCACAGGGGCAGCCTTGTCACTTCCTGTTCTCTAAGAGTTCAGAGCATCATCTAGGACTAGCAAGGCATCTCTGTCACACAGACTCTACTGGTATCTTCATCTTACTCTTCTAGCTGCCAGAGCTGTACAAAATGAGTCCCTGATGTTTCTAAGTTGTCCAGAGGTAAACCCTAAAAGATTCATGAGACGATACTATCTCATCCATGATTTTCTTTGGCATAACTAGAAAAGTAGAGGAAGACCCCAGGCAGCTCCAGCAAACTGAACATTCTTGACTGACTTTATCATCGTGAGTCATCAAAAACAGACTTGCCTTGTTATCTCTGTTGTTTAAAACCATGAAGAATACACTGCAGTATCAGCACTTAATGTATAATACATTATCTCTTCTCAGAAGAATTCACAGGCCACAAAAACCATTAAGCCATGCTCTTCAAATCTCTGCAGTAAAATGTGGGTTAAAAGCTTTGAAACTTCACAGTCTGGTGCAGTGTCCAACCCGTTTATCAGTGATTCAATGCACACTTCTTAGAATCAATCTTGGGGTCAAGTGTGTAATTCCTGTGAGGTGTCTCCCACTAGAAATAAATGGATAAACTCAAGAAACCTGATTCTTGGGCTTCATTTGAATTTGATTTTTATCAAACTTACTTAATATTCCCTTTCACTTAATCAATACTCATTTGGAAATAGTTTCGTAATTATTAGAGGACCCAGCCATGTGACAAGACATGACCTCTCCTCTCAATGTCATATCCTAGTGACCCAATTATGTACAGTACAGAGTCTAGCAGGTGGCATTAAATTGCTAGCAACAAATGTTTGCACAACATAAAATTGTAAGCACTAACTAATGAAGAAAGGCTGAAAATGTGTTGATCAAATGCCTACTGCGCAAAAAAGAAGACACTTTCGATTGTGAAATGAGGAAAACTTGACATAGACAAAGTCAAGTTTAAACTTAAGAGAATGAGAGGTGAACCTAGGACCAGGGTAGGTGAGCACATAGAGGAGAAGTAAAATGTCAACCCTCTGGGAGAAAAGAGGTGAACATCTGGGACTTCAGGACCTGGCAGGATGGGGAACCAGTGAATCCTTTTTAGGTGTCCACACATCCCCTTCCAGTTACATCAATATTGGAGTTTCTGTGGTTTGCCTAAACCTGCATTGATTTTTAAATTCGCAATACAAGTGTGTGGGTTGATTTAGCAATCATATTCTCTATTGCTTTATATTGAGTTTGCAATCACCCCAAACCTGTGTATTTTCCTCTTAGCAAATGTTGTCAGGCTTGATGACTCTTGAATTTCTATCGAGAATTTCTTAACATAAATGCAGAGCCCAGCGCTGCCTTTAAATTCCTTCTCTGTTGCTAACAGTGAGCTGTTATTTTAATTTGTCAGAATTTTCTTTGAATCCTGACTGTGTCATCCTCTACAATAGCTATTCCTCCATGCACTAATAATAGCAAAAATAATAATTACACCACACGATTTTGAGAGAATCAAAAGATTGGGCCCACTGGCTTGACAGTGGAGACCTTTAGCCACACTGACTGTGCTCAGTCAATCAACACTTTTTAAGTATTAGCTTGATGAGCTATTCATCAATGTAATTATTATACAATCTGTGTTTCTTTAACTTCTACGCAAGTTCATGAGATATTTTTGAACTTCTAGCTTGAAATTAAAACCCGCTCTCTCGTTGCCACTTCATAAATAGCTAAGCTTGTCTTCTGTGGATGGGGCATGTTCCCTGAACACAACAAACTTATACTCAATAGTACTATTTTTTTAATTGAGCCATTATCCTTCCATTTAACTAACATTTATTAATACACAAATCACTTTTTTCCAGTTGTGTAGAATTAATTTTAGAATTACCTGCAGTATCTTATTACTAGTATGTGCCAACTCAGTAAAGCCGACTGGAACTTTTTTTCCCAGCTCCACAGTCAAAGACTCATTGGTAGGTTGAATCATCCTGGTAGGAATATTTATTCTATGACCACCAGAAAATGGTATATCCATGAATTGTCAGGAATTTTTTTAAAAAAGAAACTGGTTGTCAAATTTTTTTTATGTAAAGAAGATAGTCCTAAAAGTCTCCTAAGGTTCCTAGTTCTTAGCAATTTATCATCATCACTGCATATAAGTCAAATACATTTGATGTGACCTAGGACCTCTGAAATGAGACATTTAATTGATAAGTAGGGAGAAAAGGGTGGAACACATGGAACACAAAACAGAGGCCCCAGTCTCAAAATCAACATGTGATTCCTGGACCATAGTAGACACAGAAGAGATAATATATTAAATGGGAAAAAAATGTCCTAAGAACCAAACCTTGTATAGCTCCTACTTTGGAAAAGGAGAGACTGGGAGCCTCTGTATAAAAGAAAGAACTTGATCCAGGGAGAACCAACTTAAAGCCACCAGCTCCTGATCAAGCATACACAGAGAACAGGGTGGCCCTGGATGATTCAGACCACATTGAACGCCAGTGATGTGTAGGGACCATCTAATGCAGTAAAATCAACTAAAGAATTCTTGCACTTCCAGCCTAGAGATAATATTTGTCTGCAATATCCAAACACTTAATCAAATATAATTGTGTCTTGTGTACCTTGGAATCCATTTTCTTTTTTTTCCCTACTATAAAGAATCTGAAAAAAAAAATTACCTGTGTGTTGTTTCCCTTGCCCTCCCTGGCAGAACTTAGTAGAGAATCTCTTATCTGTTTCTTTTCTATGGATGGAATAGAACACCCTGGTGCATGGCTGCAGAAATGGCTCTGCAGTTGCCACTCTGGCAGAGGGTGTATATCAGGCAGCTCCCAACTGCCTATAACTCCAGCTCTATCCCAGTTGGGATCTAACTTTCTCTTCTGGCCTCTATGGGCACCAGGCATGCCAGAGATGCATATACATACATGGAAGCAAATACACATACACATGAAATAAAAAATAAGAAAACCTTGAACATAAAAAAATCAACAAAAGCAACTTAAGAAATAGAGGGTTTACTTTGGCTCACAGTCCCAGGAGGCATGCAGCCAATCAGGGTAGGACAGGAGTGTGGGACCCCAGTCTATACATCAAGAAAAGCAATATATCCACACACAGGAAACGGGAAAGGGTGGACAGGGGACAGAAAGTGAGGCCAGGCTCTAAAATCTGAATTCCAGTGAGAGGCATGACATACTTCCTCCAACAAGGTTCTGCCTCCCGAAGGTTCCAACTGGGAAGAGACTATGCAAGCGTGAGCCTGCGGGAAAGAGCTCCTGTTTGAACCAAAATAGTCACTAAGTGTTGTATTATCTTTTCAACACGGAATGTTTGGAGAACGATCATAATTACTCTGGGTTTGCTTTGCCAGACTACTGAGATCACTCCATACCACAATGATGCGCATATGGCTGCCTCAAGTTGAGAATTACAGGTGCGGTGCCAGTCTCCATGGTGTCTCTGAGTATCAGAAAATATTTGACACGACCAATAGACCTCATGGTCTATGACAGACTGGCTTGGAAAATGGGAAATGCTTTCATGACTCCAGAAAATGTGATTTTGGTGTTTAACGGAAATTATGCATCTGTAGCTAATGAAAATGTGTAACTACTATGTGATTCATTATAAAACTTAATATGCTTGAGTATTTTACCAAAAAAAAAAAAGAAAAACAATGGACTTCCAGTAACTTCTGTAGTTCATGTCCCTCTTACATCTGTCAACCCATTCTAGATCTATAATCCAGAGTTCTCAGGAGATAGGGAGGTAAGTTTTAGTATATTTAATTTTTTCCATTCAGTTTTTCTGTATTATCCAAGTTTTCCACAACTAAAAAATGGAAGATACTGTTTTTTAAAGGTATATGGCCCACAAGAAGGAAGACTAGGTTTTATATAAACAAAACTTTTCATTCAGAACAATATTATATCAATTTGTTTCATTTTGACAGCAATTCAGTTAAGACAAGAAATGAAAAAAAAGAAAAAGAAAAAAGAAAAAAGGCTTGACCTCATCAGGGACTGTGTTTACTGACCAGAGCACAGTAATTAAAGATGTTACCTTAATGGTTTAACTAGTAAAAACTGATTAAACTCTAATTTCATATTAAAAGCTTACAATTTTAGAGTGATCAAGGGTAAGGACAAATGTGTGTCACATGTGTTTATAAACAAAGATAATTCCATCATGAATAGGATAAATCTCAGGACCTGAAAGACTTGTAAGATCATGAGAAGACCTGGGGCCCTAATTCTCTCTATATCACCATCTCTGAAGAACTAGAAGCAGCCTCAGAATGAAACTTACTTGTGTACCTGGTTTTATGGGGAGGTTTTTGATCCAGCAGGGGAGAGCTTAGAACACATAGGCACAAGGGAAATTTTCCTGAACAGAACAGAACACCAGTGGCTTATGCTCCAAGACCAACAATCCATAAATGGGACCTCATGAAATTACAAAGTTTCGGTAAGGCTAAAGAAAATGTCAATAGGACAAAATGGCAGCCTAGAGATTGGATCTTTACCAATCTTACTCTGATAGAGGGCTAGTATCCAATATATACATAGACCTCAAGAAGTTAGACTTTAGAGAATCAAATAATACTATTTAAAAATGGGGTACAGAGCTAAACAAAAAATTCTCAACTAAGGAATACCGAATGGCTGAGAAGCACCTAAAGAAATGGTCAACATCTCTAGACATCAGGGAAATGCAAATCAAACCAACCCTAAGATTCCACCTCACACCAGTCAGAATGGCTAAGATCAAAAACTCAGATGACAGCAGATGCTGGTGAGAATGTTCAGAAAGAGGAACACTCCTCCACTATTGCTGGGATTGTAAGCTGGTACAACCACTCTGGAAATCAGTCTGGCAGTTCCTCAGAAAATTGTACATAATACTACCTGAGGACCCAGCTATACCACTCCTGGGCATATACCCCAAAGGTTCTCCAACATATAACAAGGACACATTTTTTTCCATGTTCATAGCAGCCTTATTTATGATAGCTAGAAGCTGGAAAGGACCCAGATGTCCTTAAACAGAGGAATGGATACAGATATTGTGGTATATTTACACAGTGGATCAATCCATAGCTATTAGAAACAATGACTTTATAAAATTCCTAGGAAAATGGATGGAACTAGAGACTATCATCCTGAGTGAGGTAACCCAGTCACAAAAGAACACACATGCTATGCACTCACTGATAAGCAGATACTAGCCCCAGAAGGCTCTGAATACCCAACACCCAAGAAAAAATTCACAGACCTTATGAAGCTCAAAAAGAAGGAAGGCCAGAATGTGGATGCCTTAAAAAGGAGTTCTTTAAAAGTGTTTTAAGTTCTTCTTAAAAAGGAGAACAAAACACTCACAGGAAGAAATACAAAGTCAAATAGAGGAGCAGGGATTGAAAAAAGACTGCCTCACCTTGGGATCCACCCTGTATGTTGCTACCAAAACCAAACACTATTGCTGATGCCAAGACATATTTATTGGCAGGAACCAGATATGAATGCCTCCTCAGGAGCTCTGCCAGAGTCATACAAATACAGCTGAGCATGTTTGCAGCTAACCATCAGACTGAACACTAGGACCACAATGAAGGTGCGGGGAAAAAAAGGACTGAAGAAGCTGAAAAGAGTTGCAACCTCATGGGAAGAACAACATTATCAACCAACCAAACCTTCCACAACTCCCATGGACTAGAACACCAACCACTGAGCACACATTGAGAGACCTATGGCTCCAGTTGCATATGTAGCAGAGGATAGCAGTGTCTGGCATCAATGTGAGAAGAGGCCTTTGATCCAGTGAGGGCACAGTTTGTCCAGTGTAAGGAAATGCTGAGGCACTGAGGTAGAGAGGGTGATTAAGAGTGAGGGCACCATTATGGAGACATGTAGAGGGGAAGGGGGCACTGGAGGGGAGTGGAAAAATGGGAGAACATTTCAAATGTAAATACAGAGAGCATCTAATGAAAAAGGCAAAGAAACTTCCTTGTGTGTGCATGTGGATGACTCTAGTGTGAATTACAGGCATCATAGGAACAAAACTATTTTCTCTTCCATGATCGATCTAATCCTTTTGCTTGCTTGAAAATACATTAGTCATTTCTCCCAACAACAGCATCCTTCCAACAACAGCTGTTATGTCATAAAGAGAGGCTTGTACATGCTGGTATAAATGACAAAGGTGTTAGCTAGAATTAAAAGTAGACATTTTGTATGTGTGTGTATATATATATATATGTATATATATATATATGTATATATATATACATATATATATATATGTCTTTAGTGATTACTGAGTGAGTGTAAAACTCCACTATAAATAAATTTTACATAAACAACATGTTTAACGAACACTGTAAAGTTTGACTAAGAAAGAAAATTTATCGTCAAATTGATGACTGTTTTGCTCACCCTAAACAGAGTTTACATGACTGTTAAACATAAACAGACTCTACGATATTCATTAATCACCAGCTTTGAACTAAATCCACACTTGAAGAGAACACATGTGCTTCTGGGTGTGATTTTTATAAACACCAAGATGGCTTAACCCCTTCCCACACCAGGAGTCAGCGATGGCCTTTCAAATCCCCTCCTATACCGAGACACCATGAGGGAAGCTGAGCGTTGTGGCAACAGAATTATAGCTACCGCACAGGGTGTGTAAGGAGGCAATGCCAGGTCAGCCTGTCAGGTCTACACTCTGTTACACCCTCCACTGGCTATCAGCTCTTTGTTGACACTTCTGAGGGACTGTAGGAAAGAATTGTAGAACAATGAACCTTCTCTGCATCTGTTGCATATTCTTGGAGGATGAAGCCTCTATATGAACTGAGTGGAGAAACAATTCCCTAGCTTCCGAGGTCCCTTCTTTTGGGTATTTATCTAAACTTTTGGAGGTATATCAGAGTTTCAAAGTATAAAAGCCCGAGCAAGTGAGCACCCGCACTGCACATGCTGCCCAGAGCATTGTTTAGGGCCTAGCTCTTCCACACAGGTAGATGGTCCTGCATCGTCGACATGCCTGTCTTTACACTGGGCTCCTCTCCTGCACGTTAGGGATGTACCTACTCCATGTGGTTGTTAAAAGTAGTTGGTGCATTAATATTTGTGAAGGATGTGGAATTATTTCACAGGGATTTATTAGGGGAAGTAACTAAAAGTGCCCTATGCAATGCAAGGTACTTTCATGCTTGTTCCTTAGCTTAATTTCCTGAACAATCACATGAGCACAGGTTTTTTATCCAACTTGTTAGATAAGAAATCTGAGGCTTATGAGGTTAACCACCTTGCCAACCAAAAGTTCGGTGATGGGCCCACGATTGTCTGTGGCTGAGGGAGAGTTCCAAGCCCTTGTTAAATCAAGCCTGATTAATGGCGAGACAATGAACTGCCAAGCTACTAATTAAAGTATCCACCAAAGGTAAGTGAGCGCTTGGATCCCATCTTGCCCAAAGATGCATTTTGAGAAGCTAATAAAATAGATTCCCAAAACAGTGAAAAACACAATAAGCAATTATATATTAAAAAAAAACTGTAAATAGATGAAGAAAACAAACCTTCCACATTTTTAAGTTGCCATTTTCTAGAACTAATCCGTAGTTCTTCATGTTTGTAGGCTGTTAACACTTTGAGTTCTCATATTATTATAGTGAATGTATAAGTAGAGAAATGTACCCATCAAAAAGCTTACATAAAATCCAAAACCACCAAAGACACAAGGCCCACCTCAGGTCCCGTCCACCTTTGCTATGAACTCGCCTGGAGTCCAACACTAATTACTGAGGAAGAGAAGAAAAGATCTACAAAGAAATGTCTCTCATATAAATTATTTTAATTGTGGGCATCGGGCAAGTCTTCTCAAACCTTGCTCTGTGAACACGTACATATCCACAAGAAAGGTATGCCAAACATGAATGAGTAAACCAGAAATGTTCATACCTGGGACACGGCCACTAACTGAGCAAAACACAAGTCAGCATGACCTGAAACAACCCATGTCTCTTCAGATGGTGCCACCAACTGCCTCCTGACCTGTGTGTTTCAGACCAAGGTTGTGTGAACTTCCCTCATTTCCACAGACTTGGCAGACAAACATTACCTACTGCCTGGAAGTGATTCAGTAAGTTTTTGAATTCATAGAAGAGATGAGGGCGCTAGACTGGAGAGGTGAGTTCAGGGATTACGGGCTGTACAGGTCACAAACTATTTTAATACAGTTAAAACTATTAATTCATAATGCTATTTTAATATTTATTTATTTGTTTACTCACATATTTATTTTATGTGTATATTTTACCTGCATGTACATATATGTGCACCACAAGCCTATCTGGCACCAAGAATCCCCTTGATGTGGAGTTACAGACAGTTGTTAGCTGTCACATAGATGCTGGAAATTGAACCTGGGTCCTCTTAACTGCTGAGCCGTCTCTCCAGCCCATGCAACTCTTCATATTTAAAAGACTGCATCAATGTGCAGCAGAGGATAGCATTGTCTGGCATCAATGGGAGGAGAAGCCTTTGGTCCAGTGAAGGCTTGTTTCCCAGTGTAGGGAAATGCCAAGGCACTGAGGTTGGAGAGGGTGTTTGGAGAGAGGGAGTACCTTCCTGGAGGAAAGGGGAGGGGGAATGGAAGTGTGGGAAAGTGGTTAACATTTGAAATGTAGATACAGAGAATAACCCATAAAAAAAGAAGAAGAAAAGTATATAGTTGAAACTAGAATACTTATTACTCTTAAAGGGGACCCAGGTTCACTTCCCAGTCCCATCAGGTGGCTCACAACTCCTGTAACTCTAGTTCCAGAGGTTTCAATGCCCTCTGGCCTCTGGGGCACCTGCATGTGTGGGGGGCACATAAACTCATGAAGACACACGCATACATGTAAATAAAATGTCAAATTTGTTTTAAAGTAAAAAAAAAAATGACTGCATTAATGACTTGGAGTATAATCCAAAACAAATACCAAGCAGAAATGTACTTCAGAACACATGGCACAGCCGTGGAGCACAGAATTCTGTTTCTCTGTCTTTTGAAAACAGTATCAAATTGAGAAGGAGAAAGAACAATAACATATTGTACTTACTTATGGTTTGTATATGAAGTTTCTACAGCAAAATTCATGTATTGAAATCCTGTTCCTTGATTCAGGCAGTGGTCGAGATTATGTGTTTGGTAAGTGCTTAGAAATGAGTTGGCTCATTAATAAATACCCTATGTGGACAAACTACTGACAGTTCGCAGAACACTGAAAGGTGGGGTCTGGCCACTGGGTGTGTGCCTTCGGAGCAGTATCCTATCCCCACCCCTTCTCGGTCACCCCTCTCTATCTTCAGACTGCTGTGTTGGAAACATATTCTTCTGCCATTGTGTTGTGACACCAAAGCCCATCATAATCATGGCAGCTGGCCAGGGCAGGAACGCATGCTTCATCCCAGACTAATTACAACTCTCTACCTTTCCTGAACAAAAAGCTTCACATTGTACTTAAGCCTGTCTTTCAAAGGGTGCAAAAATACAAAATGTAAAATAGCAAGTGTTTTATTTTTTTATTTTTTTATATATATATATATATATATATATTTTTTTTTTGGTTTTTTTGTCTTAATGACCCAGAAGTGTACCAGTCCCCTGTGCCCTTTGCTTTCCTGTCCTTTTTCCTTTCACATCTGTAATACTTTTTTGTTGTTCTCTTTCTTGTCTGCTTTGGAATCTGATGATCCTGAGGCTCTTCACTTTAGGAAAACTAAAGACTTTATGACTTCTTCTAGAAAAGTGGAAATCATGGAAGAATGAAATCTGAAAACCTGATTCCAGTTCACCTGGCCCTACCCTCATCAGTTTGGTGAGACCACAGAATAGCAGCCCTTTCCTGAAGGTGGTATGCACCACACCTAGCCTCAGATACCCACTGAGGAAGATATGCTAATTGGATTTCATCAGCTTGGCAGAAACTTAGACATATCTGGGATGAAAACCCTCAGTTGAGAAGGTACCTCCTTCAGGTTGCCTGTGGGCGGGGAGGGGGAGCATTTTCTTGAGGAATGATTCATGATTAAAGTGGTTGGGACCGGTACATGGTGTCACCCCTGGGAAAGTAGACTTGAAGGGTCTAAGAAAAAAACCAAAACAAACAAAACCAGAAAACAAACCTGAGTGACCCAGGAGGAGCAAGGCAGTGGATAACACTCATTCTTGCTCTTTTCTTTGGCTGTGTCTCTGGGTCGCCCCTACTTGAGTTCCTGGCTTGGCTTCCCTCTGTGATAGGCTCTTTCCTGGAAGCACAAGCTGAAGAAAACCCTTTCCTCCCAAGGTGCTTATATTCATTGTCTTTAGCACAGCAACAGAAACCTAATTAAGATGGGAGCATCCTCTGTGTCTGTTTGGAATTTACCTCCTGGGATTTTACCTAGCCATCCAGTTGAATAAAACTAGTAACACCTCTGTAGGCACAGCAAAGTCACAAAGTACCACCACTGTCTTGTGCCTTGTTTGTCCTGCATTTTATATTCCATGTGCTTTGAGTGTGAAATGTCTCCCATAAACTAATTGTCTGGACAATTGGTCCCAGCTATAGACACCTTTTAGAAAAGCTGAGAAATATTTGGGAAATGGAGCCTCACTAGAGAAAATGGGTCACTCAGGGTAAGACTGGGACTTTTGCTGGGATCCCAATTTTTTTTGTTCGCTCCTTGCCAATGAAGACACCATGGGTGTAATGTGCCCTAGTGGCTTTGTGTCTCTGCTGCCATACCAGCACCACAAATGGACTGTGTTCCCTTCTTAAACTCAGAGACAAATGAAACCTTTCTTGTTTTTGCCAAGTATTTTGTCAGGGCAATAAGAAGTAATTAACATAAGTACACACACACACACACACACACACACACACACACACACACACACACACACACACACACACACGGGCCAGAACTCCGAGCTCTGACAGATTGATGGACTTATCAGTGCTTCTAAACTGGGCTGCATATTCTCAGTCTTCGCAGACATGAAAGCAATAAGAATGGAGCCCTGAAGGCTCAACAGGGAAGACAAATGAGCTATTCTAATGCAAGCTTTTGAATGTAAGGAGGCTGCCAGCCTAAATTGAGCATGTTGTGCTCAATGTTGCTGTGAATTTAAACTGCCCTTAACAAGGACCATTAAGGAGAAAATGGCCATGTTGAGGAAATGGCTTAGTGGATAAGACTGCTTGTCCTGCAAACATGAGGGAGACCTGGATTCTAATTCCCAGTATCCTCCTAAAAAGTATGGTATGGCTTAACATGCTATAATTCTAACCTGGTGTGGGAGGAAATGGTAGATACCAAGAGCTCCCTGGACAGTCAGCCTTGCCAAACAGTATGCTAACAGTTCAGTCAGAAGTCCTGTCTCAAAGCAATCAGGGAGAAAACAGCCAAGGAAGACACCTTCCCTAGACTCTTGGAAGACTTCTTGTGGCATGCACACACACATACACACATACAAATGTGCACATGTGCATATGCATGCATCAAACATATTATATGCATATATACACATATACATATGCAAAGAAGATGTAAATAATAATGGCTAATATCCAACTCCCAGCTCCAGGCAATTTGATTTAATTTGTGTTGGCTTGACACAGTGGCAGAATTTTTTAATGTACCCAAGTGGTTCTGTAATATGATAGCATTCAGGAATGTTGTGTTGGTTGGTTAGAGTTTTAAATTATTTTTCTCTTTTCTCTGGTGTCAAAGGCCAGGAATTACAAGACTAGGCTGTTTTTGTTTTGTTTTGTCATGTTTTTCTGTTTCAAGAGCACAAGTGTTCTTGCAACTATTCAGTAGCTAGATCAAGAGCAAATGTCTGAGGAGCTTGGGAGACAGCTCAGAAACAAATTTGCTTGCTCAGCAATCTTTCAAGACCCAAGTTCAGATTCAACAAACTATGTAAGAGACACTCAGCAATGCTTATCTATAATCCAGTGCTGAGAAATGGGGTGGGGTCAATGGATCCCTAGAGCTTATTGGTTAACCAAACTAACCAACTGGTGAGCAACAGGTTCAGATGAAAGTCTGTATCTAGTATGATAAGGTGTAAAACAAACATGGGAAAACCTTGACATGAATCACTGCCTTCTACATGCATGGTCATACATGTACACACACACACACACAATAATATTATTAAATGAATAATGTAAGAATAAAAAGTTAGAGTTTGATAGAAAACAATTTTTCTATTAACCAAATAGCTGATCTCACCTGTGTGGGTGGTGGGGAAGGGGGGGTCTGCCTGCCTGTTTTACTGTGTAGTGGTGCCTTTAATAGTAGGTCAAAAGTGACCTGCTATTTTTTTTCCCATGTACTTCTTCGCTTTGCTTTTTGAAGTAGGATCTCTCATTAGACCAGAGGAAAAGGGTTAGCTATACTGACTAAAACCACTGGGTCTCCCTGTTTTTGTCTCCAGGAGTAAGTGTCTCAAACTCTTCAATTTCTATTCGTAATGTTTTCTGATAATGCTACCTGAAGGGTAGAGTATAAATCAAGATAAAAACTGATGATCTGGAAAGCAAAACCAATAGAGAGATAAGAGAAATGAACATGAAGTGTGCAGCAGTGCCTTAGGAAAAACAGATGAGAAGGTAGAAAAGCTTGATGATGTTGGGCTGAAAAAAAAAATACAAAATGATGAGCCCGTTTGCTTCGAAATCTGATATCATTGTGGAATATATCTGAGATGGCTTATTGTTATTGATTCGACATCTGAAATTAACAGTGATCACTGTCATGAGTGAATTTCATGCAAAGGAGCATTATTTCTCTAGAAGCTATGGAATCACAGGAACATGTGATTGACTACAAACTCAGCATGTCTAGTAAACATCTGTGAAGAGTTTAAGGATCCCACCAGGTCACTTCAGTGACAGACAAGCTAAGCACTCACAGAAGGAAGCAACTACATGTCACTGCATTTTTTCATGAGCCTGTCTCTACAGAACAAGAAATTTTGAATTACAACTTCGAATATTCTTTCACCTAAGGTTGGTTTTTGCTGTTGTATAAATGGCTGCTCACATACAGACTTTCTTCTTAACAAGAGAACACTTTTTCCAGTATGGTTTTCAGAAAATACCTTATAAAAAATGAACAAGGCAATCTGAACTCGACAGAGAACTGCAAGGTCTCTGCCCTCACAGTCCCTCTGATGAATAACTGGATGGTGACTGCCCCTGCCGTGCTGGAAAACTGAGTGTGCAACTGCTAAGAGTACATCCAGGTCCCCTTCCACCCACATCCTCAGTTGGTGTATATTTATAAAGCTGTCCTGTGTGAGGTGCATACAGGGCAAGGATACGTGGATGACATGATCCCTAGCTCTGAGTGCTTAATCCACACTTGTCAAACGTGCTAAACCATGGGTTCAAGATTTTCAAACAGCCCTGTCCTAGTTCCCCCCAAACCATAGCAGGATATTGTGTTACTCATAACATAGATACATGGCTTTTCACTCTTCTTTCCTATGCCCTCATCTTGGTTACATATACCATACATACACACATATGCACATACATATGCACACATGTATATTCACATCACACACTTTGGAACTTGGCTGTCAGTCACATTTGTTATGATCACAACTGCAGCGTTTATGTTACTTTATCCTATAATGTACCAAGAAGAAGTAAGTTAATCCTTGTCCATTCCTGGACAGTATTCGTCTTGAAAGGATGCACACAAAAATGTGAATTGGTTACTTGATGATTGAGGAAGACAACATAAAAATTTAGTTTAGAATAATGGTATCATTCCCATGATGCTGGTTCTTGCTTTCGGTTCAAATGATTCCAAAGAGCAGCATGTGTTCTCTTTTATGAGGGTGGGGTTATCTCCCACCCCAAGTTAGATTCATCAAATCCTTTTCATCCACAATATCTTTGCATTCTGTTTATTCCATTATTGCACATATAATATTCAACTAAATCATAAATAATTTTACAGCTGCTTCACCAGTTACAGAATCTGTGACCTGTATGCAAGGACTCCACCTGTAACTGAAAATGTACAAAAAAGACATGGTATCTTTCAAAGATTCTGTTTCCCTAAGGAAGCTCTATTACAAACGTTTATATTCACCTACAATAATACTTTTGAGTTTACCTTCTCCAGCAAATCCTAAAATACTTTCTTTCTAGCCCCTTACAAAAAGTGTTTGTAGGTCCAGGGTTTAGATCGCCACTATTTCTTTAAAAGGTAAATCCTATGTTGTCATTTCTTATGGCTATAATCCCAAATACTAAGGAAGCCAAGGCAGGAAGATTTCAAGTTCATGTCCAGCCCACACAGAGTATATGTTGGAAGTGAACATGGGCTAAATAGAAAGAACATAACTCAAAAAAAAAAAAAAAAAAAAAAAGTAAGACCCATGTACTAAAAGGCAAGGTTGAGGTCTCCTTAAATTTGATGAGATTCCACCTTGTCACCTTGTTATTGGAAGCTATCCCACAGAAACCCATTCAGCTGACCCATTTTTCTTCCTGTAAAATGGGTCTACAAGCAGTTCTGGCCATGCCTCACTAGTCTTTACCAGTGTCACCTCACTAGATGTCAGGCAATCTGGCAAAGTTAGAGCTCGGTGTCACCTGGCCCTTACCTCTGGGTAAGTGGCACATCCTTCTTTCTCAGACCTGCTTATAGTGCTCCCTCCATTCACATGCCTGTGCCACACACTGCTCTGTGCCAGAATGTGGCAAATAGCTGAGTATCCTCAGGAGGGGACAGTCACTAGTCAGGCGGTGAGGTTCCAGATCCTTATCTGTCATTGTTGGTGTGATAGTGATCATTGAATGGTATTATTTCTAAGCTAGAAAATCAGAGACATGAAAATATAAGTAGATTCTGATGCTATGATAAAAATCATAAGAAATTGGGGCATATACTCTCTGCAGCATTCTTATTGTTGGCATGAAAAAATAGACTTAAACTTAAAGATGATTTTTTTTTCCAAAGTAGTGATTGGTTGGTGGATAATTAAATTGATTAAGGCTGTATATAGATGTATGGAACACCTCTACTAAATATTCATCTATCTAGTTTTATAACTGTAACTCTAAGTGGCTTTAGATTCGTCCCCCTTCTCCTGCTTGATGTAACAGATAAATCTTAGGATGTTTCTGAAAGCTTCGGGCATCTTGTAGTCATCCCCAAGCAATTCTTGTAATGTTATTGTTATTTTATGCCACTGCTGAGCCAAATTTCTATTTTTGCTCTACTACCTGAAGAATTCTAATCTCTCCTGTCATTAAAAAAAAAGAAAGCTTTGGCGATTTTTTAGAAATTATTCTCTAAGACATTTCCCTAGGTTGTATCATGCAGAAAAGTAATTATGATGCACATTGTTTAATTGCACATCCATGTTTTGAGTTGAAATTCTGACTTGAAAAGTGAGGTAAATAAAGGAAAAAAGTGATCCCTTCTCTGGGGAAGTAGAAAAGCTATGCTGATTTGAGAGCTAAATGGTTTTGTTTGTTTTGGTTTTTTTTTTGTTTTTTGTTTTTTTTTTTTCTGTTTCTGTTTCAGCTGCATGGATAAAGAATAATTATAAAACTGTCTCAGACTCTCTTGGTTGTTTTCATTCTCAAAGATCCAGTTTTTATGATTTCTAGGATGGGAATATGAAGCCTTTAAAAGATGAGACAGGATGTAGAAGACCTTGGTTATAATCAACAGGGGGGGGGGAGGGAGGGAGGGAGGGAGGGAGGGAGGGAGTGAGGGAGAAATGCAAGCCTCCTCACTCACTCTTCAGAGATACAAGGAAAACACCCACAAGGGGCTGGTGGCTATACCAAACTTTCTACCCTAACAGACAAACCAAATCCTCAGCTACTTTGTTGCACTCAGTGCCATTAGAGATTTCTAAATTCACTGGGTAAAGTTGTGAAAAAAGAAATGAAAGGATTTCAAATATATGAAAGAAAATAAACAAGAATGTAAATTTGGTTGTATTTTTAGTATATTTGTAGAAAAAGGTACTGCTTGAGTCTTGCCAACTCCAAGCTCTTTCTAAAATATACTTAATAGCCCTACAACATGGTTCTATATATATATATATCACATTCATGCTGTAGGAAAAATACAAGAAAGTAAAGCTCTGTAGTGAAAAGAAAATGAGACAAACAGAATAATGCAGTCACTGACTTATATTGATCCAGCTTACAAGGTTTGAGGCCTTATCAATGGTGTATAGGTGATCTTGAGTTTTGTTCTTCTCCCTGGACATCCATCTGAAGCATGCCTTTGCAATTCTGTTCAATGGCAAAAACCTGTACTGCAAAAGCAAATGGCCCATATTGTGCAGTGTGGGCTGCTGAGCTATGAGGGCTGTGGTAGTATCTTAGAAGCATCAAGTGCATGTCTGACTTCTTATCTCTTCACCCTGTGAGGCACTGCCTGAGAAAACACAGAACTCTAAAATATGATGAGGGTTTTCCCTTGACACAGCATACCTTGAAAGCCTCCATAGATCTTGGAATGAGAGTATAGTAATTAAAACTCTCTCTTGGTATATGAACCTTTAGAAAGGACTAAATAAACTTAACCTTTAAATCAGAAAGGAGAAATTAAATCAATAAAAGAATCACATCTTTCTGGTGGGAAAATATAGTTGAGTCCTATTGCTTCTTGATTTTTAATATGAAAATAGACCAAATTAAGCATGCAGGAAACTTAATTCTAAACCTAGTCAGTCATGAACTCTGAAGACAGACTTAGCCTGTTTATTTTGTGGCTATAACTGTTAGAAAACTGTTGTGAATGAAAATTTAGTAACATTTTTTTATTAAATGCTGAATCTTTCTCCCTTCTGGGACATATACTGAGGTCTGTAAATAGTGTCACTATAAAAGCCTGCTAGAGGGATGTAGAATAGTGTTACCACACTAGTCAACGGTAGGACTCTTAACAGCAGCCGCCAAAGTCGTGGGTGCAATCATCTTTTGATTCCATTATCTCGGTTAGAATATTGTATTGGCACAGAAGCAAAATTAAGACAATGTGTGGCGATCTAAGCTCAAGACCAGAACACAGAGAGAAAGAAGGAGAGAGTAAGTTCATAATGAGCAATAATTCATCAACCTCTGCATCTGTGCAGTGCCATGCCTATCTACACATATGCATCATGAACACACACACAATAATAAATTAAAATAGTCATTTAGTAATAGTAACTGTGTTAACCATGAGACATTCCCATAATAAAATTTAGTTTTTAGATGACGACCTATATTTCCAGCCAACATGAAGCAACAAAAGCATGTTTTTCTATTTGAATCAACAGCGGTAAAAATAGATAAGGTGAATATCTGGCCAAACAACAGATGCCAGGAAACAAATATAAAGAGCAAGAGAGTCTAAAATTGATTTGTCTTGTTGGCTTGATCACCCCGTGAATATAGGAAAATTCAGACAGTTTGGACCTGGAATTAACTCAGCCAGGAAACTCAACCTCCCTGACAGATGCCAAAAGCAATGTGCCCATCCAATAATGAAATAGACCAAAGACTTGCAGTTGTGAAGAAGAAAAAAGCAGTGCTTTTGTATATCTTTATTTCCTAATATATTTCATATAGGGATGAAAAATGATGAAAACTACCTGGAGTGGTTGTTAGTATCAGAGTCCAGCAAGGGCACAGGGCCAGAAACCAGGCTGTTCCCAGATCTGAAGACCTCATGATTCACTGGCAATAGATAATTGAAGGCTGTCTCAGTAATGGGGGAATACAAGTCTTATACAAATTGCTGTTCTATCTCTGCCTGATGAGTCTTTAAAACAGCATCTGCCACTGAGTAAAGCTTATAGTGTCTGATCTCTGGACAAAAGTAACAAGAAAATAAGAGACAGGGAAAATACTACAAATAGATAAAACTGTAAAACTCCCTAATTAACACTGATTCTAGAACTAGCATAAGACTTTAAAGTAGATATTATAACATGTTCACAATTCAATGACCTTACATCTACACATGAAGACCATGAAAAATGAAATACTAAGATAAACAGGAGTCCCAAAACACAAAGTTGCATGCACTAGCTGCAGGACTGTATCATGTGATCCTTATATATACAATAGACATTAGTGAGGGAAATAGAGGAAAGAGAAAAAGAGGAAAAAATCTCAAAGTATTAATTTTTAACCTTTTAAAAGACATAATGAAAACTACCAACCTACAAAAGTTCCAAGCAAAGAGATGTGAGAAAAACAACAAAGCAGATGAAACCCAAAAGTCACTGTACATGTGTTGTACTTAAGCACACAGTACAGAGATTAGAGAGCATAGAGTGTATACGGCAAGAGCTCATCTCTACTGAGAGATTTTAGTACTAGTTCAGTAACTGGTAAGATATTACATCTAAATCATTCAAGTTTCTATTTTCAATTTTGATCAATTACACAACCCTCCACACAACAATAGTATACACATTTATTTTAAGTGGTTACAAAACATTTACCAAAATGAACATTTACCCTATATACCATAAAACAGATCTCATACACTGTAAATTTTTAAATAAGCCTCTCACTCTGAATATAATGAGATTATCTTGAAGTTAAATAACAGAAGAGCATTTGGCAAATTCCTAAACAACTGAAAACCAAATCACACATTTCAAATGAACCTATTAATCTACACCCTTGAGGGAAATCTAGAGTCGTGTATACACATGCCTGCATTTTTCAGGGAGATTTTACTGAGTAAAATGCACCGAAATATTTGAAAGGACATTTACATTGTGCTCTGCAGAGTTCAAATATGTCCTCGAAAGTCTCCTCCGCTACTGTGCTACATCCATGTCCTACATAATTTATCCTGCCTGAGTGTTAAGAATGCTTAGAATTGATTGATGGATCAAAGTGTGCGTAAAGTGGAGGCGACCTGGAAATCTTCACACTACCATCAGATGGAAGATGATGCAACTGTGAAACCGGCTAGCGATCCCTTATGTTAGTAAATGTGGACCAGATGTAAAACCAGGCTATTTAACTCTTAGATGGTCACCAGAGAAAGGACTGCCCTTTCCCAAACAGGAGATGGACCCAACCCTGAACCTGATTTAAATGTTCATCACAGGCCAGTGAGCAAACACTCTGAAGTCCACCCTCATCAGGCTGGGCCAGACAACGGTGAAAGAGTGAATGACTGATTCATGCCACTGGACCCAGGCTTCAAAATAATTAAACTTGATGAAAGAAGCCATAGAGAAGTGAATACATATGTGATACAACTCCAATTGTATGAAAGTCCAGGAAGTGCAAGCCAGTGTTCAGTGGTCCCCGAGAACATTAATGAGAGATAAACTAAGAAAGGGCAGGAGAAAAGTGTGGTGCTTGTTGGACATGCTCGAGTCTGCAGTGGTTGATGCTTCCATGTGAACACACACTTACCAAGTTGTGTATTTATCAGATCCATGAGGCCTCAACCCTACCCAAAAAATAAATAATAATAATAAGGTAAACTGGAAGCATGGGAGAGTTCTCTTCCCCAAGGTTGTCTAGCACCTAATGTCAGCCCCAAAACCATAAGTATAAGTAAAATTACAGAGGCTGGGAAGATTATATTTATAACTATATATTCATATATACCTACATGCGTGCAATAACAAATAGTGAAAAATAGATGCCATGAATTTGAAGGAGAGTAGGGAGGGACATATAAGAGGACTTGGAGAGAAGGAAGAGAGGGAAGACATGTAATAATTACATTAAAATCTCAAGTTCAAAAAAAATTAGACAGTTTTCTGTATATCAGTCATATCAGAATAACACTATTTTTTTTTAAAGTTGAGCAATGATGGGTATTTTATATACTGATCCAGAAGGCATTGCAAACATCTGGAGTAAAAGCTTAAACACAATCATACTGTATTTAGCATGAGAAAGGAAAGTAAATATATCATCTCACTGGGAGACCCCTCAGTATATAATTTCTTTCAGTATTTTAATTCTTGATCTATAAGTACTTTTTAAAACATAAATGTAGTTAAAAATAAGTGACAATCTCACTGTCTGTCAACTGGAAGGTGAAATAGTGAGATGTGGCATCTATACCATTCCGTGCATGTTCTTTTAGAAGTAAAGTGTAGGAGGTACTGCTAGATGCTACAACAAAGGTGAACCTTGACACACCACACAACGTGAAAAAAGCTAAGCACCTCACACCCCAGAGAGTCAAATTTCCTTCATGTAAATGGTCTATATCAGATAAATCCACAGACACAGAGCTCAGAGACTCCCCAGTGCTTGGGGCAGGGAATTGGTGCAACTGATAATGTATTTCAAGTTGCTTCTTAGAGTGACAAAATTGTTCTAAGATTAAGATATGGTTCTGATTATTACATATCTCTAAGTTATGAAAAACCACTGAAGTGTGTGTGTGCTTGTGTGTTTTAAATGGTGAGTGCTCTGGTAACATGTTCTCAGAAAAGCTATTAAAATAATACTTTCATAGTCATTGAACTCACTCCATTTGTAAACTTTGTATATGTTACTCCTTTATTTGACATAATTTGGCAGCCACACACTGAGGGAAGCCAACACTGAAGTCCCTTTTTGCCAGACACAAAGCAATACTGTATTCTTTGTCTCTGTATTCAGCAGCACAAGGGCCATAAGTGATCCCACTGAAAGCCTAAGTTGACAGGCTCATAAAGAGTCACGGATGCCCATCCATGTTTCCATGTGTACCTTCCTAAATGTGTCTGCCTCAGTCCTGAGATACACTTTGTCACATATTGACTCTGACCAATAGATGAACTCAGAAATTCTTCCCATAGGAGCTCTCTCTCTGACAGGTGTAAAACAAGCAAAAGCTGAATGAGCTTTGGGGTGTGTAGAGGTCATGCTTGGGTTCATTTAAGTATATTTGAACAGATCAATTAATGAGGCATGTTTAATATCATGTGACTTAACAATTAAGTCTCCAATCGACTTTTGAAGACGGTGATGAAGCAGGAGGTTTGAAGCCATCCGTCCAGATGGGTGGTCTGGGGATGAGAGCAGCTGTACAGGGAAAATGACAAGAGCTAAAGAAACAACTGGAAGATAGACAAACCAGTGGTGATGGCAAATTCAGTTAGGTCAACAGGGTGCCGGCGTTTGAGTGCAGAAAAAGTACAAATTAGGAGCTTAGAAATAACTTCACTTGATTAAATTAAAAGTCTATAGGATAGGACCACACAGCGAGTGAAAAATAAACCCACGACTAATTATTGTTCTTTCAAATTATTTAGAGAATCAATATAATTGGAAACAAAAATTCCACGGTGACAGAGGTGACAGGCGTCCTCGGGAGCTACCACCCTGTTACAAAACCACAGGTAAAACTGAGCTTCTGTTTCTCTCACACTCAAAGTTGAATATAGACGCCACTTCCCTGCTTCAGCAAGTTTATGAACAAAGCAGGAAAAGGAAGTAGAGGAGGCTGGCGAAAATACCTAAAGTTATTGAGGAATAAGGAGTGGGCCATGTTTTCCACTGCTAAACACGTCTCAGCCTCCACAAATCACGATACAACTACTTTTCTAAGGTGTTTTTTTTTTTTTTTTTTCACTTTTTAATTTAAGCACCCAGTTGTAAAAAACAACAAAAAAAAAAGTCATTTTTTTAGTTTTAAAATGAGCAGCAAAGGAAAATGAAAAAGCATTCTCAGTATATTTTAAACGCCTGGATTATGTCTATTTCCTATTCAACTTCCTTTGCTTTCTTTACACAAATATTAGAAGCGAGAAACGCATTTGCATGTAGGGATGGGGAAACATTTAGAACTTCCTCCTAGGATGTAAACAGAAAGAAAATCTTTCCCTCCCTGGCTTCCAGAGCCAAGGAGGACAATGAGCATATTGTGGAATTGGAAAAGTACTGATGTTTCTAAGACACAGAAAGACCTGCAGGAGTAGCTCCTCGTGGGCCTATTGCTGCCTCAGCGTGTCCTCTAGCCAAGGGTTTGTTTTAGCACCAGTTGCATGAGTAATCACCAGCTTTAAGAAAAATAAGTTAATAAAGTTGTACAATTTCTTGTAATAAAGGCACCAGAAAGCCTAGAGCTATGTGGTTGAAAATGCTTCAGTGAAGTCTTTTTCTAGACGTTCCCTATGCAGTGCCCCTCTGCATCTAAAATCAGTCACTCACTGCTCAAAACCTGAACATTTCCAATGGAGGACAGCTGACAAGCTCTTATTCCAGAAGAAGACACTGTCTGTAGGTTCAAAGACCACCACATGCAAAGACCTTTGGAAAAAAGTCAACACCTATAGAGAGAATATCTTGTTTATTATATGGATACATAACCTGTCAATTTAAAAGCCTATGGCCTATGATTTAGGCAGGAAATAGAGATGGGGCATGTGGGAGGAGAAAAGAATGCTTGGATGGAGCTAGGAGAAATACTTGCTGGAAAAATGTGAGGAAATGGGCCCATGGGTCCTGAGCACAGGGACCCAGCCACATGGCAGAATGTAGGTTAAAATAAACGGTGATCTTAAGTCATGATCTAGTCACAGAAGAGCCTATCTGTATGGCGATGGTATTTGTAAAGACATTTTGAGTCTGAATCTTATTTCTAGGAGCATTAGACTGGAAGGCAGAACCAGACTTAACTGCAACCTACAGCTGCCAAAAAGCTGAGAAAACCCAAAACCTCCATGGTGCCAAGAACTTTACCAATCCCACTGGCATCCAGAGAAATGGAACCTATACTAAACGTTTTGCCTCTCATGAGTATATCCAGAGTCTGAGAAGAAAAAGAGAAATGCTTCAAAATACGAACCTTGGAAATTCCTCAAGAACCAAGAACCAAGGCTGCCTTCAGGAAGGGAAGAAAGGAGCAGATCGAAATGTTTCTACCTGGATCTGCACAGTTAAGTCCTGTTAGATGTGTGGGACAGGAAGGGGCAAAAAGAAATGTGGGCATCGGTACACTGGCTGGGAAAGTGACAACAGCCACAGCATTTTTTAGAGGATGTTGCAGGACCCAGGGTCTACCTTATTTATTCTTTTTTTTTTTTTTTTTCCCCAGCTACTTCCTCCACCCAATACTGCAGAAGATTCTGCTTGAAAACTGGGATGATGATGGCTGGGACAGAGAAGCCTTTGCATTGACCATTCACAGAGACCTATTCACACGGGCACCTGCACTAGAGTTTACTTGAGAACTCCATCAAGACTTTCTAGTAGGAGAAATCACCCATGAAGACAGCCAACAGACACAGAACTCTTAGAGAAAAAAAATATTTTTCAAGAGTTTTCCTGAAATGCTTTATAATGCAGCCATATGTTTGATTAAATACAGCCTTTCTATTTTGTTTGTCATTTGGTCTGGGTTTTTGCTGTTCTTTGCAGTGTTGGGGACGGAACCTCCCCAGCACTACTAAGTGTATCCCCAGACCATAAATTTTTGGAAGTTATTTACAAGTTGACTAATTTGGCTACTCTTCAAAAAAGACTTTCACAATGTTTTGGATAAACATACTCAATCATCATATAAACATCTTATTCTGCAAGAAATAGGGAAGAGAGTGGATAATGCTACATAAACCACTTGCAGAGAAAAAATATGAATGTGCCTTTTTAAAATATTCTATTTTTATTTTTATTTGTGTCTATGAGTGTAGGGGGGGAGGAGGTGCTGAAGACCAGAAGAAAATGTTCAATCCCCTGGAACTGGAGTTAGAATTTAGATCCTTTGCAAAAGCAGCAACTGCTCTTAACTGCTGAACCATCTCTTCAGGCCCTCTGGGTGAGCATTTTAGTGTTTAAATTCTGACTGTGTTCAGTAGAACATGCTGTGAAAGATGGAAATTCTTTTCCCCTTCCATGGCAGAACCTCTGAGTGCTATGACTGTGAGCCCCTCACCAACATTGCAAACAAGAGTCATCAGACCCATGGGAAGAGCAAAGAAGCTCCAGGGGAATGATGGATGGCCCCGTTCTTAGGGAACTGAGTGGCAGTGAATACAGGGTGCAAGTGCAAAACACCATGGGAGCAGGGGAGCCCTGAGCAAATGTGTAAGGAGCACATGAAGTCCTAGGTGATGGGTAATATTGACAAGAATCAATACCTCAGACTCACAGGAACCTGCAAATGTTGACAATGTACTCAAAGCACAGACTGACCATAGCTCCCTGGTCTCAAATGCTTCTTATATCCTGACAGTGAACCTTACAGACCTCCTGCTGAGATGAGCTGACCCTTGTGCTGTGCATAGTAAACACACTAGTGCCTCTCCATCAGAGCAGGCATGGCCCACACTGCCTCAGCTTCTCTGTATGTGTCTATGCGTCTGTCCTTTCTTTATTTCCTTGTCACCCCAGTCACATCCAGTACAAAGCTGTGCTGGACGTGTGCTTTACACAGAGGACTTTAGAAGTCACACACACACACACACACACACACACACACACACACACACACAAAGAAATCCCAGAAGGAAAGGCCCCAAAGTAGGATCACAAGAGTCATGGCTAAGAGAAGGTTCTGGAAAGGGTACTGTAAGGGAACCATCAGTCATGTGATTCCTGGCTCCAATTCCACCTGATTTTTCATCCTATGGAGCCACACTGCCATAATCATTAGTGACTGGTGGCTACATTGCTAAATGACTTGAGTGACAATTTGGACTCTCTGGAATGGAGACAGGCAACATATTGTAATCATCTCTCAATATCCGGATACTAAGAAGATCATCTGGGAAGACAGAAAGCTCCATCCCTAACAACTGGCAGAGAACTCGGGCCTTCCAGAGAATAAACGAGCTCAGTCTCTCTCATTGCTGCTGCACAAGGAATTGTCCAAGGTGACTGTGTCCTTGTGGTTTAGGACATGGGTCATAAGGTGTGCTTTGTTCTCATCCCATAGGATGGTTTTGGTACCTATTCATCATTTTGTTGTCTTCCCAACACCTCAAACCACAGGAGTCATTTCTGTTTTATAAATTATTTAGAACGTGTGTATTTCACATAACCAGGACAAGCACAAAGAACCAAGATATTTAGTTAACAGCTGAGATCTTGCCCTTCAATCCACATTACACTTGATATTTGTAGCAAGTGGAGGAATGTGATAGTGCCACCCTCGGTCCTTTTTATTACCCCAATGGATTCTGATAGTTTTGTTAAAACATCTATCAAGATAGCTCATAGAAAGGTATACCTCAGAGAAAAGATACAGGGGAATAAGTATGTTAATACATTGTGTCAATCAGTGAATTGTCTCCCCAAGAAAAATCCCATTTTATTTTCTTTCCTCTAAATAACAACACCTGATGTCCCAGCTGAGCTCAGTGGCAAGGAACTTGATCTTGGCTTAAGTGACTCCTAGTTGCCCTTCTCTGGGATTGGCTTGGATCCCAGGGTTCCCTCCAGGAGCTAATGTCTGGAAGCCACTTCTGAAGAAGACGATCAGTGGCTTGGATCCCAGGGTTCCCTTATCATTTGATCTCCATCAGCTCCTGGGATCCAGCAGCTTTGCTCACGCTACCATTAGTCACTGGAGAGCCTGGGCGATCGGGATCCAGTAACCAATCTCCAGATAGACCAGGCACTATCTCACCCTGTGCATTTGCCTATGCCAACCTCTCCTCTTTATAAGCTTCTGCTCTCTCTTGGTTCAAAAAATCATTTTTCCTCTGATTCTCCCATTAAGAAAATTTCCCAGTTACACCAGATAGAAAAGGCCGTTAGATTTAATGTCTTTGTTTGATACATGTAAAACTGTGAGACAAGAATAAAACAGAATGTTAAAAAAAAATCCAAAGCTCCTGGCCTTAAGGGCACAGAAAGTGTGCCACACATAGAAAACATGAGCATATTTATTTACCAACTCTCACTCCACTACTGTTTCCTACTTGGTATAAATGAGGATAATAAATATATAAACCAATAATAATAACAAACATATAAATCAATCACTTCCAGAGAATCATCTCTAAGTTTACTCTACACATACAACTTTCTGTTTGTTAAGAATAAAAGAAACTTTTTATACAAATGAAATCAATATGCTTTTTTGTGTTTATATAATTAAATTTCAGCTGAATAGTTGATATTATAAAAATATACAGAATCCTCACCACTCTTCAGAGTTAATTAATATTTTAATTTAAAATTGTCAATGCTGAGAAGGCTTCTGTGCATAAATGTTTCACACAAAATGGCAGAAACATGTTTAGGAGCCATTTTATAAATTGTTGGAAATTCTTTCCTAATCCCAGGCAAATTCATTTAATAGCTGTTGGTTTTGATATTGATCTGGTTGTTGTTTTTGTTGTGTTGTTAATGTAACTGGAGTAAACACCCCAAACTGCATATTTTCAAACGTTCTTTGCCAATGTAGTCCAAAGACACTCTGATTTGATACTCACTCACATGGTAAGGACTCAGCTGCAGTATGCGAATCTTGAATACACACTGGTGTTTCAGAAAACACTGGTCAGCATCGTTTGGCGTAGCTCCACGATCACTGTGGAATGTGCGTGTTAGGTATCCACAATCCAGGCTATAGCGAAGTCGAACGGTACACAAAGGGTGAGCACTTACCAGCAACACCTCGGATTTATTAGGCATTTAATTTTAAATTGTTTTTGTTCACATTCAGAAACGTTTTATTGTTCCTGACGTTTCTACATCCTTTGCTTTTAGCTGCACACATGGAGTGGGAACCCACAGTGTACAAAACTGGACCTTAACGTGAGATAAAAGAACGCTTTTAGAAAATAAAATCAGCACAAATTAAAGAAATATTGAGTTTAACATTGAAAATTTGTGTGAAGCTGATGCTTATGAGGAAGCATGGAGTTTCCATTCTTACAACTTAATGGTCCGCTCGTAACTCTAGACATAAAACATAGGCTGTGGGAAGAGGCTCGCAAATGATTCAAAACTGGCCGTGGCAAGAGACTTCTGCAAATAATTAAGAGAGGAAATTGGAAGATCAAAGATGAGCAGGAGAAACGTGTGGCTAAGGTGTGCTTGCAAAGGTGGAGAGGGGGCTAAAGGTCCTGCTACATAGGCTAGGAAGAACAAAGTTAGAAAAGCTCCCTGGGAGTTCCAGCCCCAGCCCAGCTGCCTTACTAAACACAACAAACAACACCGGAAAGAACCAGCTCTCATTTTAATTAAGATAAATGGAGGTATGGAACGAAACAATCAGCATCGCTGCTCACAGAAAATACAGGAAAACTTGAAGCATATGGGAGAAGCCCAGGCAGGACAGCTGCGTGCATCATGGAAGAAGGCCAGGTGGGAAAGCAGGGTGCATCATGGGAGAAGCCCTGGTAGAAAAGCTGGGTGCATCATGGGAGAAGCCCAGGTGGGAAAGCTGGGTGCAGCATAGGAGAAGCCCAGACAATAAAGCTGGGTGCATCATGGGAAAATCCCAGGCAGGATAGCTGGGTGCATTATGGGAGAAGCCCAGGCAGAAGAGCTGTGTGCATTTTTTTTTTATTATTATTCCAAGTATAACTGATCATGAGAGTATCACCTTTATGGAGATTAAACTATGCTAAACAAAATATTTACTGGGTGCTTGTTCGTAACGATAGCTTTGTAACTATTACGTTAAATGGTTTCATCATTGCCTCTCATTTCTGCTCCGAATAAAAAAATACATGGAAAATGTGTTGATATTTTCAAGAAAGAAAAAACATAAGCAATTAGAGTAATTTTACTTTATTATAAATTAAAATAACTAGTTATTTAACTTTATTATGGAATCAATTAAAATTATCTTAAAATTTTAGCTTTTTTTCTTATAATTCTACATTGTTTTAAGATAGCATGTAACTTTTGGAGTAATTAATATTTACCTACTGTAAATGTTGTAGTGTAAAAATATCTGAAGTATTTTTAAAATACACCATTTCCATTTCCTTCTAGTCAGCTTTAAATAATAAGTTAAGGAATTTGGGGCTAGAGAGGAGATGGCTCAATGGTTAGGATCAAATCTCGGTTCCCAGAACCCACATTAGGTGGTCCATAACTACCTGTAACTACAACATCCTCTTCTGGTCTCCACAGGCACCTGTACCCACAAGTACATATCCACAACACAGACAGACACACACAGTACTAAGATTAAATAAGATGTTTCTTAAAAAGAGAGTTAAGATATGCAAAAGCCAGCGACCTATCCTGAGTAACACACACACACACACACACACACACACACACGTAATATGGGGGCAATCCGTAATAGCATAATGAGACTGGCATATCCTTCCCTAAAACCTGAAAATCCATGCAAACATCAGACATTGGGCATCTTGATTGGGCCAAAGGCATATGACTATTTTTGCACAAACACATCAGCAAGCTTTCTACACATTTTAGAAGACATTATAAGAAGTTAGGGGGAAAAACACGCAGTTCACAAGCACTCAGAGCAATGCTGGGTAATCGTTCTAGAAGTGGGAAGATGTTCAATAAAGAAATGGTTCCTAGTTCCAGGTCCTTGTTGCTTCCTGTTTAAGAACATTTCTAATTCTAAGATCTATCTGGGATCACTTTTCAGAGCATCTAAAATAAGCCGATTTTTTGTTTGCTTTCTGTTTTTTGTTTTGTTTTGTTTTTAGCACAAGGGCAAAGAATGGCTCTGGGATCAGGGATAGAAAAGGCATCCGGTGGCAGATCAGTAGGGAGGTGGAGCTAGGAAGCAGTGGGGGGCTTGAAGGAGGACTCAACCATCACAGTGCAGTACAGAGACTCAGTGGATTATTTATGCACTAAGTGAAGAATGACAGCATAGAGCCCTTGTTTCACTTCTTAGGCAGCTGATACCGCTGTGAGCCTTCCTCAAGGGGCATGTTTGAGTCTCAGTGATGCTCAGCTGGAACACAGTGGAGGCAGAGTCTCTGAAAACCTTACACATCCTTGAATGATTTTCGAGAATCGCTAGCTCTCCTATAAAATGAGTCTCACCATTAAATATGTGCCTGGAAGCAATGTGTGAGACCAAATGCTGATTTAATCTGATGAACTCAAGTCACAAGAGAAAACAAATCCCCTTCCTGACTCTTCTCCATTTATGTCCAAACACTCAGGAGAAGTTTGTGAGCCTGTCGATGCCCATGCAAGGCACATTCTGCAAACAGACAGAAGACTTTGTTCACTGGTTCCTTTCATTCTGAGTCTTTCATGAACTGTGAATTCCCTCTAAAAGCACCTATCAGCATGAATAAACTGATAAAAGCAAACGTGTGAAATGCCTTTCACTTAGCTAACAGGCATGACTTCAGACCCGGGAACTCCTACAGCTTTCATCTGAAACCCTACCCTGCCATGATAGTAAACACAGTTTGATGGAGGGTCCAGGACTGAAAGTTACAAGATCCTTGGCCTATTGTGAAGCCATGGTTAATGGCCAGCTTTGTCAGGCATAATCCATTCCTGTGCAGTCTCTTAGATCACCCTGTGACTGTGGTATTCCATTTTGCACAAAAAGTCAGATTAATAAATCCATTCGGCCTTCCCCAGAGCGCCCATTTATATACTGGTTCCTTTGGCAACTGCCATGCAGGGAGATACTAGGGTGACAAAGCGGAGCCCACGCCTCCAAAGCCCAGTAAAGATGTCATGCCGGCAGCCGGGTTTATAAAAATAAGAAGGGGGAATGATAGAGCTGTGGGATATTGATTAACTCACAGCAGCTGGGAATCTCAATCACTGAGAGGTCAGAAAGACAGAAATAGTGGTAAAGACCTTGAAGGAGGTCAACACAGGGCTTATCAGAGAGCAGACCTAGAATCTGAACACACAGAACACATGTTCTCCTGAGTACTAATGGACTCCCTAATCATCACATGTGTATTTATAAGAAATTTTCCAAAGTGTCAAAGGATCTGTGCCAAAAAATAAATTAGAAAATAGTAGACAAAAAAACAAAACTTCATTAAAGTCCATGTATAATTCTAAATACCGATTTTTACAAAGGCAACAACAAACAACGCTAAGAACTCAGCAGTAATGAATACACATGCTGGCACCTGACAGGCAGGCTTTTCTGTGACGCTCAGGAGGACCTTCCGCGTCCATCCCTGACTTTTGGGGAAACAGAGCTGTTAGCCACCATTCCCTGTGCATTAGGAAGCAAACTCAGGGCTTTGCACGGTTGGTGAACATCCTACCACGGAGCTACACAACCAGCTCCTTAGATCCTTAAATTTTGTACAAAAAAAAAAAAAAAAAAAAAAAAAAAAAAAAGAAAGAAAAAAAAGAAAGAAAATAAAAAAAAAGAAAAGCCTGGATTAGAAGCAACTGAGAAACGGTGCAAAAGAGACCTATAACAAGCTTTTCTCAGTTGGCAATTCCTTCCACTCTGTATAGGTAACTTCCTAAATGCTAGCTAGGGTACAAATTAAATACTCCTTGGCCTTAATTTCCTGGAGCTCACATGCCAGCATCTTAAATATACATACATACATCACTTCTGAGAACTACTTTTATGTATGTACACATACATGCTAATACATACATGCTCACAAGTTGAATTGTCTCTCATGACTAAAATAAGATTTCCTTTCAATTTATTGGTATTTGGTAGTTTGATGAATGCTGGCTTGACCTGGGTACCTTTTCTTTCTCTTCTATCTTAAAACCTCCCTTCTCAGAATAGCAGTCTGGGCTCCAACAAGTAATCAACAAAAGTGTCTTTACAAACTGTGGCTAACCTGAGAAATGGAGAAATGAAGAAATGGAAGAGCTAACGTAAGACAGCTTAGATTCTGGATGCCTCTTGCACTCAAGCATGCAGCGGAGAGCACAGCTTTTAGCTCAGTCCCCTGAGCTAACCCTGAGTAGCCCTTTAAGTGATTTCAGGATAATCAGCTCAGATGGCAACTGGTTCAGACAGATCTGAAAGAGTATCAGTCCCTCTGGTGTATGTCTGTTGGGCTGCACAATACAGCTGTGATCGGCCTAAAGTGATCCCCAGTAGACTCTGTTATAGTTTGCTTTCCTGTTGCTGAGATAAAAAAAACTCTCTAACCAAACTCAACTTAGGAAAGAAAAGGGTTTGTGTCAGTGTGCAGGCTAGAGTCTGTCATCAAGGGGAGTCAGGGCAGGAACTAAAGGCAACCCCACAGAGCAGTAGCTCTAGCCAAGGAAGTATGATAGAAACCATAGAGGGATGCTGCTTGCTAGCTCACTCACAGACCCATGTTTAGCTAGCTTTCTTATACTACCTGGATTTCTACCTGAGCAACAGTGCTACCCACAGTGGGCTGGATGCTCTTACGTCAGTTGACAATCAAGATGAAGCCCACAGAGATGCCTACAGATCAATATGATCTGAGCAGTCTCTCAGTTGAGACTCCCTTCTCATATGACTCTTTACCTATGTCCAGTTGATGGTTAAGCCTAACTAGGGCAGATCCCATTTACATCAGTAGTGCTTTTATAAATATATATATATATATATATATATATATATATATATATATATATATATATATGATACTCTATATAAAAATAACTAAGTAATAAATTATAATAATGAGAAATGTGTGTTTCTAATTTAGATCCTCAGGCTGAAAGACATAAAGCATTCTAAGTGTCTACACATGGATGGTACTGAGCAGGGCCACAGAGGCTCCAGCAGTTATGAGCACTATCAGATGCGAGTGTGTGGTGTTACACTTAAATGCTATGAAGTGTCCTTGCTGTCTCTGACTTGGATGAACCTTTTGGTAAGAGTTTGAAACCCGAAATGCAAATAGCTCTCAACTTAACCAGTAGTTTTAGTCTTAAACCACCCTTAAGCTCCAGTCAAAAGGTGAAGATAAAGCAAAGGAAAGAAAGGAAGAAAGGGGGGGGGGGGGAATGTGGTTCTGTCTAAATAATTTTAAGTAGGTTCTTAAAGAGGAAAAACCAACAGCCAACAAACCTGGAAGATAGCTGATGAACTAAGAGGAGTTTTTCAAAACATGACACAACATTTCTTGTGCAGCCAGAAATGCAGTTTTAGCAGAATATATTCTGGGCCCTTAGCTAATAATCACGGACCCCCCCCCCCCCCCCCCGTTTACTCGGAGACAAAAACCACCCTTGCAGAATTCCTTGGAAGGGGGATCCTCTAGGAGGCAGTACTGTCCCACAGAGACCATGCTTTAAGCAGGCTTGTGGGAAGTGCTGCACTTTAGCCCCAAGCTGCCTTTGGACTTGAACCAATTGTCTCCTGCTCCAGGAATGCTTCAAGTAGACATTTATTTCCATGGCTTCTGAGTCTCCTTTCAAATGCTGTGTGTTCCCACCAGCCGAAGGCTACTTCAGCTTAACACCTCAGAGTGTTGTAAGCTAATTCAAGTCACGTTGAGCTTATATCAACCTAAGTGAGAGTGTCTATCTAGAGTCAGATGTTGGTAAGTACCACGTGTCAAGGGTTTATCTCATAGAAGGTGAGTCTAGTTTGTAAATATTTAACAGTACACACCTGATTCCTAGGAAGGAACATGAGTAACTTCCTCTTGGCCTCTGTTTTGCATACCCGAGTCCCTTTAATGAAGTACAGCATAATCATTGACCGCTCCTCACTGATAACATTAAGTGACATTAGTTATGAGGTCCCTGCCTTCCTTTCTCAAGATTAAAAACCAAACACCTGCCTCAAAAGAGTAGAAGTATCTGTTGTTCACTCTCTGAGGTGCCTGTTGCAATCAACTTATAAAACAATGCACATTACAAACACATTATACAAACACACATACATGTTGAGTTCTAGTTAGATGCAAAATAAAAGCTTTTCTTTGTAAAAATATTTGATAAAGAGGAGTTTTAGTACACATAGGACATGTACGGGAAAATGGTGTGGAGACACTGGAATAGTTTTGCCATTGTGTTACCCCTGGCTAGAATTCACTGGGAAGTGGGTCACCTGTGGATGAAGCAGATACTTTTTATAACTAAAGCGGTACATTTACCTCAGAAAATGTAAGGAATTGCTCCTAGGACCTTTACCGTCAGAACCACACCCTAAGCAGGGAAAACCAGAACACTTCTGTTCTTACTTTGAACTGTAGAATGTGGTAGTCAGGAGTCTCTGAGACACCTCCCAGTTTGCAGTTCATAAGAAAGTGACTGCGCTAAGGAAGAAGAGTAACAAGCCAGGATGGCTTTCTCAGGGGATCCTAGAAGTCAGGTGGCTCAATTGTCTGTGAACATTTTCATAAAGATACTTACCGACACTTCCAGAAATTGTCAAAAGATATTTCATATAAATCCTATACTCTTGTGGGCTGACCAGATGACTCAGCAGATAAAAGCACCTGCCACCAAACCTGACAACCAGAGTTCAGTTTCAGGGTCCCATATGGTAAAAGAATAAAAACCATTTCCCCAAGTTGTCTTCAGACTTCCTCCTGTTCGTGCTAGCACGCACACACACACACACACACACACACACACACACACACACACACACACACACGGACCTTTTATAAATAAAACTAAAAACGAATATTTAGACGCTAGTAAGAGTCCAGGAGACCCTTGGTAGTCGTTCAACATTCTGATGTGAAGTAGCCATTCCTGGGACTATTTTGATATAATTCTGCTGATTATGTTGAACTATGGCTCACAGACTATTGTTGAAATACAGATTCTGAAAGGCTGGAGAGATTGCTCAGTAGTTAAAGGCATTGCTTTTCTTGCAAGGAAGTCGATTCAGTTCCTAGCACCAATGTGGTGCCTCACAGTCATTCATCACTCCAGATCAAGGGAATCAATCCAACACCCTCTTTTCACTTCTGTGGGTCCTAAGCACAACATACATGGTACACAGAAATACATGCAGGAAAAACACTCATACACACAAAATAAGATAAATAAATTCTTAAAAATTGCTTGTTCATTAAGAAATTCACTTCTGCCTAGCAATACTAGAAAAAAAAGTTTACATCGTCTAGTTACTCTTTTCAAATAGTTCTTAGGAATCTATCCAAATGTATCATTTACTGTTGTTGAAATTACATCTCAGGGTCTAAAACATGGCAAGGAGAATAATCAGACCATAGAAAGGAGAGCCAGCACACACTCAACGCAGGATATATTATGAATTATTTCCATTTGTAATAAGGAAACAACAAACCTGACAGAGCCAAATTAGTTAACAATGAATATAATGAGCCAGACCCTTCACCGTTTCTAAGGACACATTAATTCAGGTGGAAGAAACATGGCCAGCTGATATAAACACTGTCTCTGCTCTACTCTGTCCTCTTCACAAAAAGCCCCAGGTCTGACCTTCGGATTCTGTCTGCTCGACAAAAACATGGTGTGTTGAAAACATCAGGCAACATTTCATCCCTGCTTAACCTAGAGCAAAACAATAGTTTGTTTATCTGGTTATTTGTCCATTTACTCACTAACAGGACGAGCATGGGCACTGTCCCAAACAAGGGCAGACGTGGAGGGGTGAGGTTCTTGCTCGCCGTTGCACCTGTGCTTAGAAACAGGACAAATGGACAAGGCCAGTGCCTTGCACCCGCATTTGGAAAGATTCCCCCACACCAGACCCATGATGTCTAGACCCTCAGCTTTGCTGTCGTTCCCCAAACCTCTCTCTTCCTAAGAACATGCAAGTCCTTGTTCCTTATTTTCAGCTCCACTCTTTGAAGTGGGTGGGTTTTTTTGTTTTGTTTTTTGTTTTGTTTTGTTTCATTTGTTTGTTTGTTTGTTTGTTTTTTCCATTTATGTAGGTGTTTGGATGAGCCATAATCTTAATGAAGTGGATATCTGAAGGAAATCAGGAGAGTACAGAAGCTGGTGGAGTGGATTGTAAGAGCATCAAGTCATAACCCCAGCCAAGTACACAGCAGGTTACAAACCTTTATAAGAATTGCCAGAGGCAGAAGAGAGACAGAAGTCACAACATCTCTCATGGCTGCATTTCTAATATTGATATCACACTGTCTAAAATTCTAGTTCCAAGTGATATTTCAGAGTTCACTTGAACCACTCACTGTGACTAACCACAGTGCTTAAGAATACAAACACCCCAGGTATTTGGGATTTCATAAGTGAACGTTATATTGATCTGGCTCATTGGCCAGTGTTAGAAATCATCCAAGTAGAACTGGTCATCTAAAGATTAAATCCTAGAAGTCACAGCAAAAACAACCTTTTCCTGGTAGACTATAACTGGGGTTTGAAAGTACCAGTCATAGGTACCATGGCAATGTAGATGATCACCAAGGATGTAGCCAGTATGGTTCTAGAATATGTATGTTCATTGAGGTTAGAGCAGGCAAGTTTTGTTGTGTGATTAACACAGTGTTTGTCCAGTGGTCCAGTGATTAGCTAGTGTGATACTTTGAATATGCTTGCCCCAGGGAGTGGCACTATTAAGAGGTATGGTCTAATTGAATCAGGTGTAGCCTTGTTGAAGAAAGTATGTCATTATAAGCATAGGCTTTAAGATCCTCATCCTAGCTCTTTGGAAACCAGCCTTCAAAACAAGATGTAGAACTCTCAGTTCCTCCTGCACCATGCCTGCCTGGACATTGCCATGCTCCTGCCTTGATGATAATAGACTGAACCCCTGAACCTGTAAGCCAGCCCAATTAAATGTTGTTTTATAAGAGTTGTCTTGGTAATGGTGTCTGTTCACAGTGGTAAAACCCTAATTAAGACAGTCAGCTACATAATACTTGCATGCGGAGCTTGAGGAACATTCAGAGCAAGAAGCTCTTTTCTACTCTTCCTGGTGTCGTTGGATGGCATGGACCCTGAAATAGCAAAAGCTTAGCTACTAAGTGTGATTTGCTAGCCAACAATGAGATTCCTTCATGGAATGTTGTCACTGATATATAATAAAGGTTTTCTACTACGTTCCTGACACAAACTCCCACAAGTGTTACTGTTAAAGACTTCTTCAGAAAACTTCATTAGGGGCCAGAGAAATGACTAAATTAGCAAAGGCAGTTGCCACTAAGACTGACTCCCTAAGTTAAATCACTGAGACCTACAAAATGGAAGGCAAGAACAAACTTGAAAATGTTATACTAATCTCCACATGAGCACCAATGTTGGGTGCACTTCACACACACACACACACACACACACACACACACACACACTCACAGGTACATGCATATGTATACACACATAACAAATAAATTAAAATGTATTTAAATTTTAAAGCCCCTGTATGACAGACATATAAACAGCACACCATAAAAGAAGGATTTTCATTGATATTTCATACACTAATCACTCCTTCTTTCCATATCCCAGGGTTTGGAAAAGTTATACAAGCAAGAGAAACATAAGGAAAAACTAATACATTCAGAGTTAGGTAGCCTGACAGGATTCTCTTTGATATCTATGAGCATTTTCCTAACAAAGTACAGTTGACTCATAGGTATTTTTCTTGGCCTGGCACAGGGGCCAGAGAACTGCCCCAGATTTGTAATGACAGCCTGCACAACATTAGCATAACAAGACCCAGGTCATCTTTCTCCCTAGACTTATACCATTTTGCTATTTTTTTATAAATGTTCTTCTTTTGTTTCATTTCACAAAGAACATAAAACTTCCCAGAACACCCAATTGTCACACGCTGCAGTGAGGCGAGGTTCTTCCTGTCTATGGAAAGAACACAGCTGACAATAACTAAAGCAAGCCAATCAGGAAGGGGTGTGAGGGACCATTGACATGGACAACTCTCATCCTCTACCATACTGCCTGAAGACCTTCTGTGGAAAAGGAAACGGAAAGAGCTGGTGAGTCTGAAATGATATGACTGGGCCACCTTACAATGACAGAGCTAATGTGAGGGGTCCAGGAAATCAGTAGAGACTTGGGATCTAGAGATCTTGACTTAAAACTACAAGTCTGAATTGACTGACTAGACAGTGATGGGCCTCCTATAGTATATGGATAGATAAAGCACAGGTTTAGTTTCTGGGGTGAAGAGACTATTAATTCTTGTCATGAACACAAGTTAAAGCATGCCCCCTCTTCCCTGTGGAGATTACATGGTACTTTAACTCTTTCTCCAGTCATTTTCTCAGGGGATCCCTCTGGCCCCTGCCACATTCCTTTGTTCTGTGTCTTTTTAGAACCACAGGCCCTTCCTGAAAGCAGCCTCAGCATTTCACACTTGGAATTAGAATAAGATTTACAAGAATAGGGCCGTATGCATTCAGTTTTCCCCTTTGTACACAACACATAACTATAGAAGTATTCAATAAGCTTTTAAGTAAACAGTGAGTGGGTGAGTGGGGAGTATGAACATCAAGGAAAACTCATCTCTTACTATTTTGTGAGTTTGGCTTTGCCACTTAGGAAAACTCTCTCCCTACCCCGCTTCCTCCACCAGCCATAGACCAAGGAGCAGTTGCTCTTTCCTGCCCTAGAGGAGGCTTGGCTGGGAGACAAGAGACACAGGGAGCCGTCACTGGTTGCTGTCTTTGCTACCCAGAATAAACCGTGCCAGCTCTGATTAAATTCTTTTGATTCTGGGCTTCCCTCTGACAGAGATGGGGAAAGGGTGTTGGTTCATCCCACCACTGCAGAAAGGGAAAATAAACACAGTTTTCATTTATTAGAGACCAGTACAAGAAGCAGCCCTTCAGAACTCTCTGACATGGCCTCATTACAACATAACAGCGTGTTGAGAAAGAGCCCATCACTCTTTCCTACTTCATTTGGCTCCCACCATGACCACACAGCTTTTCTCAAAACCCCAGTGCTATGTTTTCCAAAATCCACTTGGAACTCCATCACAGCCTCCCCTCCCTCTCAGCAGCTCCAACCCTCAGCTTGAGAATTAAGGCATGAAACACATGGAAATACAATGTTCCAATCCATCTAATTAATGCATTAAGTCCCTCATTTACATAGTACAAATTTCCCTTTATGCTTTCAGTTGCTTGGCAATCGCTTGCCTCAAGAAAATATATTAGCAGCTAAAACACTGCTTAACAATAAGAGAAATAACAAAGACATCAGCCATCTTTCAAAAAAAGCGTGTTTCAGAAAGGAAAGACCCATCATGGGAAGGAACTTCAAACCTTTAAGGAGCTCAGGAGCCAGTTTTGGAAATTGATGTGAGAAAATGAGTAACTTGGCGTTCGTTATTCTGGCAGGCAGGAGGGATGTCCATTTAAGGTCTGTGGAGCAGATGCTGCCCTCAGATCTGCATAGCAGTGCCTCAAATATGTCTGCCTGATGAAGACCATGGGGAAGAAAGCCAGGAGGGCAGTCAGGGTGTTCCAGCACTACCCCTGGGAAAAGTCTCACTGTCCCTAGAACCTGAGTACTCCAAAACATAGGTACATGGTGAACCAAATTGGTAACCTGGCTCCCCCAGAAAAGTGCTATCAAGGTATAGTGTATCACTGTAGCTAGACAGATGGAGGGGTAACTGATCCTAAATCAATCCCAGCTTGTGTCAGAACACCACATACTCCTCCAATGCTGGGGAAGCCCCAGCTAGGTGGAGGCAAAACTATAGCCGTTAATATCTCCCCATGGACTCTTTGTCCTCGGAATGGAGAGAAAGGGGTGCACCAGAAGGACACAGTCAAGCAGAAGGGCAGTGTGGAGTTTCCGGTTTAGAAATATAAGAAAAAATGTGAGGACCACGCAGTAATTCCATCCTAACCCTGGGTAAGGCAGGTAAGTTTCTGCCAGGCTTGGGAGAAAATAAAAAGGGCATTTCAAATCCAGGCTATAAAATGTTTTATGAACACCTTGGAGTGCCACCTCGGCGGGTCACTCACCCTCGTTCATGGCATCACAGGTCACATTTCCACAGTCTCCCGGCCAAATGATAATATTCTTTGCACTATCTAACATCAAGATATGGAGAAAATGCTTTAAAGTGCCTTTTCTAAGAGGACAACGGGAGTATATGACCAAAATGCCTTACATAGACATGCACAATTATCGGTGAATAAATGGTTTTCCAGAAATTCATTTTGCTATTTAATAAATACTAAGAAGCCTGAACTTTAACCACCTGCCCCCCATTTTTTGAGATGAATTCACAATACTGAAACTATTGGGCTTGGTGAAGATCTCATGACAGGTTGAGCATGTGGCTCAGCCTACAAGCTCAGCATTCACCAGGATGAAGGTTAGGTCAGAATAAAATCAATTGAAGCTGCAGAGTGGAGGTACAGGTTACACACACACACACACTTACACACACTACACACACAGCTAAACAAAAAATTCATAAAGTACATCCATTTTCTCAGTTCCAAACCAAAGCTCCAGAGAAGGAATACATTAGCACATCATATCAAATCATACTAAATGTAAACCACTTATCCTTGTGGGATGAGATCAGTGCATGGTGTATGAAGTCAGTGCACAGTGGCCTGCTTTCCCACTGCATCTCTGTATTGGAATGGACCTTTTCTCAGAATGCTGCTCTTTAGCAATTGCTATATATACAACTCCTGATTTAAAAAAAAAAAAAAAAAAAGTGAATCTGAGACAGGAAAGTAAAGGGAAGCTATGATGTCTCAACAGGGAAAATATATATGTATATTTTATTTATATATATATATATAAACTAGGCCAAAATAAACAAGTGTAACAAACTGGAAGAATATCCATAGCTAGTTCCTGATTTGTTACCCCAGTTAGAAGATATCTCCTTTGAAGCCAATGTTCTGAGGCACTTTATAAATAGCCTGTTTCTTCATGGGCTGGGTAGCATCTGCTGTCTAAGATGGCCTGGTTTTTTGGGACTGCTGTGAGGGACAGCTTCCAACTTCTAAACCCAGGCAGCAAGCTGTGTGAGGACATGTTTCCCAGAGAGGTTGACAGGTTGTGGTGGAAAGTTCCCAGGCACTAATTTCAGAGTCATCTCCACTGTTTCTGACTTTGTATCTGTGCAGGTGCCAAGTGCTCTTTGGGGAAAACGTGAGCTACTTTTCTCTGATGTGGCCAAATATTTGACAAGGAATGATTTTTTTTGTTTGGTTCGTTTTGTCCCATGATTAGAAGACACAGTGTGTCTTGGAGAGAAGGTATGGTAAGAGGAAGGGTTGCTGTCCCATGGTTTGAAGACACAGTGTGTCTTGGTGGGAAGGTATGGTAGGTGGAAGGTTTGCTGTCCCATGGTTAGAAGACACAGTGTGTCTTGGAGGGAAGGTTTGGTAGGTGGAGGGTTGCTGGCCTACAGTTGTGGTAGTGGAGCTGCCACATCTGGATGGAAGAGGAAACAGGAGTAGGACAGGAAATAGGGCTAGACTATAAAATCTTAAAGTCTACCCATTCTGACCTGACCCACTTCCTCTAGCTGGACCACAACCCCTAATGGTAACACAGACTCCCAAAACAGTGTCACCAACTAAGGACAAGGTGTTCAAACACATGACCCTGTGGCAGCCATGCCATACTGAAACTGGTAGAGTGTTTGTATTATTGGTAATAACCATAGGTGCCAGAGTGTCTTTATAGTTCTTCTCTTACAGTAGAAGCGGCTCCCTAAGGAGCATTCATTTTAGCTTTTGATCTCTTCTACATTGTTGCTACACAGCTTGACTCTGAAAGTCCTTGGTCAAAATTCAGCAGACTGGGCAGAGAGGGTATCATCACCCCATCACTAGAACCTATGCTATGGCCTGAGCCCTCCTGCCCCATCTCAATCATCCATGGGCAAGCCTCATGCTTGCTCAGTCCAAACTCAGCAGCTACACCCTTCCTTCTTTATTAACTGCTCTACCAAAGGCCCCCAAAGAGCTTCATGCGCCCAGGCCCATCTTCTCTTTGAAGGCCAAGAACAATGCTCCTGCCTCCATCTAACTGCAGTAGTCCAGCCATTTGTCCAGGTTCCTGCCCATTCTATGTTCTCACAGAGCTTCCCATAGTCCTTGCTGTATGAGCCCCATAGGACCAAGACCATAACAGTGTGGCTGTCAACAGTTGCTGTCTTACTTCATTCACTAGACATGGACATCAGTCATTAGCTCTAAGTTCAGTGAAGGGCTGGCCAATGCTCCACACTGCTTCTTCATGGCAAAAAGCCTACTCTTCAGTGTTTGGTTAAAAAAAAATCCTAACATGGTGGAGTCCACTCAGACAGTCTGGTATGAAGTAAGGAGTGTGAGATAGCCCCATTCAGTAATATCATCATTATACAGATGAAACATATACAAGCCAGAGCATAGACAATAATAGAGATTCCATGTTGGAAAATAATGAAGATGTGAAGAACTCTGCATATTTTTTAAATCTTTTAAACATTTAATTTAAATAATTATAAGGCTTTATCCTCCAAATTTTAACCATTGCTATGTTTATCAGCCAGCTACAAAGTTTCTGGAAATTTACAAATCAGTTTTTTTGCAAGCTGATATAAAAAGGTTCCCTCCAATCTTTTTCTTGTGCTTGAAAATCTTTGGATGACACAGCCCCAAAGAAGTGACTCAACTCAGGTTTTAGGTTCACACCTGAAATAAAGCCATACATTATAAAGTTCTTGAAAGGTGAAAACGTTTCAGAATGTGACTCACTGATAACTAGATGTCAAGCAGATAGAGGGGTTGAGGAGATGGCTCAGCAATACAAAGCACTGGCTGCTCTTCCCAAGGACCCAGCTTCTATTCCCAGCATCCCCGTGATTGCTCACAGCATCTCTAGGTCAAGAATCCAGTTTCCTCTCCTGGCCTCCTCAGGCACCAGGCACTCATGTGGTACATAGAAAGAATGCATGCAGCTAGAATACACACTAAATAAATAAATAATTATCTAAAGAAAAAAAAGTACATACTTCAAAAAGTATTACTAATTCCATTTTTATAGACCTCACAGTTCTCTTAATACTGATTTTGTTTATGGTAATAACAGACATATGGATACTGGCCTGTCTACACACATGTACTACACATGTACACATGTAAACACAACATTTAGAAAAGAGACCAAGAAATGGTCTCTTACTGGGTGGCAGTAAGGACAGGATGCAGAAAAGCATGTATCTATTATAAAAGAGAATAGAAAGTTTTTTTCTAATCTCAACTCTGTCACCTCTCTTTCCTGTGATGGGAAACATGTGTAAACATGTAATCGATAGTAAGTGAAAACCCCTAACTCCCATAGCTTTGGCATGGCTATGCTAACCGTACAGGCTTTCACTGAGATATATGGAACGTGGGGCCAAGGAAGCCCTCATTTGCATAGCTTCCTTAAACTGTCTTCATGGTGTTATTTGTGAGCCCATTACAACAAAGTAACTTTATTTAATTTTTTTAAAGGCCGAAAATGTTTTCTCGGCTAAATTAATTCACATAAATTATAAGCTTTATTTTGTCCTTGGAAATCTCCTAGTGTGAGATTTCAGGAGTGATAAAAAACAAATGTCATTGAGGCACAGGGGCTACTATTTTTGTTGTTGTTGCTGCTGTTTACAAATTTAGTGTGACTTGTTGGTGTTCATCATATGGGATATGGAATACCCAATCTTGAAGATTTATGTGGTAACTCCAATATTTGTTTATAGAAATCAGCACATTGTTCTCAGAGATGCTTCACTTTTTCTAACAGGTGGTATCCATCATAGGCTTCAACTCATGGTTTACTAATGAAAGCTGTAAAGGTTCGTAGTGATTGTCAAACTGACAGCATCTGGTGTCACCTAGGAGACAAGATTCCAGACACTCCTGTGGAGAATTACTTAGCTCAGGCTAGCTTCTGGGTAGCCTGTGAGGGAGAGTATCTTGTTTATATTGACTGGGTGGCATTATTTCCTGGATTTGGCTCCCAGAATGTATAAGAAAGAGGAAGCTGAGGCAAAAGAGATGACTCCAGAGCTAAGCCCCTTGCTGATAGTACAAAGAACCCAAGTTGGGTTCCCAGCATCCACATAGGGAGGCTCATAACTGCCTATGACTCCATCTCCAGGGGATCCAACCCTCCCTGTTATGACCCCAACAGGTATCCTAACTCATGTGTACTTCACCCCACACAGACACACATTTTTGTAATTACATTATAAAATTTTAAAAGGAAGATGCTTTCTGGGGGCAATCATTGCTTTTCTTCAGTCTAACTGCAGATACAATTTGATCACTTGCCTCAAACTTCTTCCCCACCAGGATGGATGCTACCCTCAGATTATAAGCCAAAGGCAGCATGGTTGTGTATGCTTTTAATTCTAGCCCTCTGAAGGCTGAGGCAGGCAAATCTCTGTCTTTGAGTCCCCACTAGCTTTAGGAGAACCAAGGCAACATAGTGAGATCCTGTCTTAACCACTTCCCCAAAGAGGGGGAAATGAGGTGAAATAGACCCTTCTATCCTTAAGTCATTATTGTTAGAGCATTATACTACAACAGGAAAAAATATCTAAGACACACGTCACGCTAGAATTTTACCTTTGGAGCACATAAACGTTTTACATTAGAAATGCCCTCTTTAAAAAGATGTAGGATGCTTCATGATGGTCATCCAAACACAAAGGCTACACAAAGATATTGTTATAAAACACCTGCAGTGTGTCAATCAGAACCAACTTAATGAGGCTTCTTTCTGCACTCAACAAAGTGTGTCATCAACACTGAACACACCATTGTTGTGCAAGGAAGTTGTTTGTTGTTGAGTTCAACTAGCAGTCTCTCCCTATAAAACCACCATGCCATACAAAGACTATTGGTACTTATATTTTGAAGGGACTGTTCTCAGAGCTTACAGCTTCTCCTAGACTTCTGTAGTGAGCTCACAGAGGACTTCAGTCTCCTTGTCTCATCAATAATTTCTTCTTCCTTTACGAGTCCCAGCCTCTACTCTTGCACCTCTCCTGTCAGCCTAAAGGAGTCCATAATCTCCTTAATCCTGAGTCTGAACAACACAGAACATCCCAGCAGCCGCGACACTGCTCTTTCACTGCAGGGCCTTTCAAGGCCTCTCCGCACCCCTCACCTGTACATTGTTGCTTCTTCTATTGACACCAACATCCGTGAAATTCATATTCTGGTCCTCACTCTGCTGACACTTTCCTGTCAACCAGCACCTCCCTTATCACCTCATACAGTGACCATACTCTATTCTCACCCACATGACCTCCACAGCCTTTGAGCCCCAAAGCCTACTACCCCTCCTCACTTCTCTGACTTCTTTAAATTCTACACATTCCATGGGTCAACTGTCACCAGTTTTCAAATGGCTCTCCGGCCCCTGTGTCAAACTGTCATCTTTGTGTTCCCAGCTAAGGATTAACACCTTGATACGTGAGTCCTGAAATCAGGGTGAGAGTGGAACTTGAATTGCCTCCTATCCACTGTTTCTTTGCCCTAAGGACATTCTCTCTTTTCACTAACAGCATAACGGGCTCCTGATCCCACTCTGAGTTAGAGCATCTCCTGAGGCTGCTCCTCTGAAGCTGTTCTTCACGTCCCACCTGAAGATAGCCACATAGGTTCCTGCGGTACAGATTTCTCCGGTACCTGTCTTCCTTCTTATCTCGTGAGATTCTGGAGATGTCAGTATACACTCAGTCTCAGTGGCAGCCTCTCATGGATGGGAGAAGGGAAATGTCAAGCCAGCTTCAAATACTGACAGGGTCATCGTACCTCACTCCCAGGCACCTGTGTCTGGCACGGTGTTCCGTTCTTCCCATGTGCTCACTATACTCTTCACATTCCAACATCAGTGCTTGCTTTGCCTGTGGCTTTCATCCCTCCTGCCCTTCCTCACTGCACTGTCTCTGTACTTGTTATGCAGTAATGTATATATAAAATTGTGTGTGTGTGTGTGTGTGTGTGTGTGTGTGTGTGTATTTTTAGACTCCAAAGATCAGGGAGCTACACCCTAATGGTGCTTTTATCACTCCTGGGTCACCTGTTGTGCACTAGATAAGCCACTTAGGAATTTGATCAAGGAGTGTGCTTGGTCCGGCCTCTCTGCACACATCCATCTGAGTCTGTTTGTCTTTATCACACCTACAGACATTTCAAGTGATAAAGCCTGCACTTCTGTACTTTCCTTTCCAAGCTTAGTCACTTATATGGCTGTCCTTGTCATATACATCTATTTGATAAGCATACACTTTGTGCAAATTAGTCAATTAACCTCAGCTGCCTAGTCACCTACATTTCTGAGTTAACTCTCAGATGTGGCATCTTGAAAAATCTCATGAAACCTACAGGCAAGATAAATAAAGAACTAGGGACCCTGAGCTTTAAAATGTCAGTGCTGACAGTCGTACAGTTGTGTTTGTGTGTGTGCGTGTGTGTATGTGTGTGTGTGTATTCTAGAAAATGTCAACATCTTCATACAAGATATAATAACATTTTTTAGCTAGTCTGCTATTTTAGTTGCTAAATGTTTGCTCAGGCATTTGTTAGTAATAGTAATTAAACAATTTCTACATACAAGTTAGGAAGTACAACAATCTAAAAAATTAGAGTGACCTATGAGGTGTTAGAGATATGGCTCAATAGTTAACAGTGCATACTGCTCTTGAAAAGGACCAGAGTTCAGTTCCCAGCGTGCTTGTCAGATAGCTCACAACCTCCTGAAACTAACTCCCAAAGCACCCAGCACCACCCTCTGGCCTCTTTAAGCATGTGAATTCACACCCACACATACCCCCATCTACACACATACACACACATGATTAAAACAAAACTAAAATATTTAGATGCTTGGAACATTTAACCTTTTTATGGGATAACCTGTGACTCTGAGGACCGTATTTTAAATGAGTGCTACAATCATCAATAAAGGTCTCTTAAAGGGAACGCTCTGTGGCCTAATTTATAGTCTTACAAGTTGTACAGGAAGATTTCAACTTAACACTGGACTGTTTCCTGGGAAACTAGACAGGTGGCTCAGTGGTTAAGACCCTTTACAGCTCTTGCAAAGAACCTGAGTGTAGGTTCTAGTACTCACATCAGGTGACTAAAACCTATCTGTAATTCCATTTCCAGGAACTCCTTTTCCAACCTCCTCCTCAGGTTCTGCCCCAATGCAGTGCACATACATACACTCAAGCACACATGCATACATTTTAAAAAATGGATAAAATTGTAATTGAGCTGCGCCATAGGCAAAGTGTCATAATCCTATCAGACCTGTGTTTGAGTTGGTGCAATATGTTCTTCTGCTCCTGTTCATGGTAGGGCTTCACTGGGAATACGGTTTTTATTTCCTTATTCTTCCAGCCTTTCATTTCTTCCTCCTCTCAGCACTGTTTACAGACAGCACAGTTGACTCCTACAAGGGCAAGCAGAGGGAGGAACAATAACCTTCTTTTCACAAAGCTCACTGTCTAGCGGGTAACAGAGAAATAAACAATTCCCCTAAAATCACAGTGTTCTGGGCTAGAAGGAGAAAGGGGAAGTGCTCCCACAGGAAGTGCAGCTTCAGGAGTCTGGAGACACAGTGGCAGTGGCAGCCAGGAGAAAGATGTACTCATCAGAGAAAGGCAAGAAGAGAGACTAGTGGGTTGCTGCCATGTGTCTGGGGATAGCCATAGTGGGAAGAATCTGGTCAGACAGCTCTCCATGAGCCAAATAATGATTGGATATTTAATGGGGCAACCTGGAGCCTTTAAGGAACTTTAATACTGGAAGGCACATGATCAATTTGACATTTAGAAGGGTCTCCCCAGCACCATTGAGGTAGGCAGGTGAGCTGTGCTCTGTACATCAGCCTCAGTGACACAGAAGCAGTCATGGTCAAATGCCTATTGGTGTACAGTGCAGCCTTACTGACGGGCACATGTGCTGTTCTATGAAATTTAGTTCCAGTGATTTCTGACCCTGTCACCAGTGTTAGCTGGAGCTGACTCTATGTAATGTTCACTCGTGGGCCATAAACCTTTGGATAATCTAATTCAGAGCTTCTAGAAAAATGGCACCCTGCTATACACCCTGGGGAGTCACACACAGTTTGTGTTCTGGAATTAGAGGGAATTGTCAGTGGTCTGGATCCGTGACTGGCATCCGGTCATCACACACTGGAAGCGCTGCACGGCAGCCCTGCCCTGCCCTCCCCTCTGCTCCCCTTCCTTTCCCTCCCCTGCATGCACTCCTCTCCCATGTCTTTCCTTCTCCCTTTTCCTTTTTTCCCTCTCTCTTCTGTTCCATGCTCACTACCTTTCTTCCCCTCCTTCTCTTGCCTGGTCTTCCCAGTAGGAACACTGCGTGGGTCAGTGCTGCCATCTTGTCAAAGGCTCGACTAAAAGCCTTCCATAGAGATTTTCTTGATCACCCTACTTGCGCGGGATCGCCCAGGCCTTTGAGCTCCCGTAGGACTTTGCATACTATAATGACTCTCATTGTTTTCCAAATACTGCACAGTTACTTAAATCCTAAGACTTGGATTTTACTGAATAGTGTAAGAATGTGGACTCTCAGTTCAAGCACCTGACAATGACTAAGTAGCTAATCCAGAGAGACATAAGGAGGAGGGTGACCTCAGAAGGAGAACAAAACATGTGAAATTTCCAAACTCACTTTAAAATAGCCTATATCTCTGAGCAAGAAGACGAAAATTGGGGTCAACCTTAACTTGAAGGAGATGGGAGGTTTCAGAATGGTTCATCTTTTTATACATTAAAAAAAATAAAACAAAGACTTAGACTGTAGATTTTTCTATGGGATTCTGAAGCATCAGAATAAAGCAAATTGTCATCCAGGGGAAAACAGAGGTGGAAGGTAACGTGGGCCTTGCAAATAACCCACTGGAGGCACCGGCAATGAAGAGAGACCTCAAAGGAAGCAAGACTGTGCAGCAGTTAGGGTGTAATATCTACCAGATGCCCCAGATGTTTTCAAATTGCCAAAGTGCAACTCTTTCCCACAGCCCATTTGCAAGTGGACCTGACAGGCCAGCCCACAGAAATCAAAGACTGCAATCTACAATAAATTCTGCCACGCTAGATGGAACGAATATCTGTCAGATTTTTTTACTTAAACTTCTCTTCCTTTGAGAAAGCAGCATCTGGCCTCAAACCACACATTTAATTGAAAAATCCTTTAATAATAGCATTAATTTTCATCGTTGTGCATTCCAGCAGGCCGGGACTAGGAAGCGAGCTCTGCATGTGGAATGCAGCCAGACTGCAGAAGGAGCACTGGATACTGCAGGAGGTGAGTGTTCCCTGGCCATTCGTCCCCTGACCCAGGCTGAGAGAAATTATCAGGCCTTCTGGTTAAGGAGTAAAACGTGGAATTTATTTGTTGTTGTTGTTGTTTGTTTGTTTGTTTTTTTCTTCCAAAGTAGATGATGTCCTTCTAAGCAGACAACACAAGTATAGTCTGCCAAATGCAAACTGGGCCCTCGAGGAAGTCAACGATAGAGTCCACAGCCAAGAATCCTGACGGGTCTTTGGATGACCTAAGCTATGGTTTCCCCTTCGTGTTCACAATGTCATTTCTCTGCTCTTGTTTCATCCTATCTTGGTGATTATCAAGTGTTCTGTTCTCTTTCACTACAACGCCAGACCAGCGACCTGTCCTGAAGTACCTTAGCCTCTGGCCCCAGAGACAAGAAGCAGGCTTTAGCAGGAGGGGCCCTGCTCCAGCCCTGTAAATTCCTTCACTGTTCAGCGGTTTCCTGGAAACCCAAGGCAGGATTGTTACCCAAAGTCTGTGTGTTCCCCAAGTGTTCTACACAGTACACACCTGGACAGCCAGTACAATGGGTAATCAGGTAATGGAAATTTAGCCAGGAGGATATCTGGGGAGAAATGGGAAGTGAATGCTGTGGAACTTTCAGAAGATAAAAGGCCATACTCCCCCAGCCCACTCCCACCCTGTGCCAGTGGGGTGGCCCTTTTGTTTCTGAACTGCTCACTCTCTGGGGGGTGGGAGGGGAGAATCCTTGGCTGTTGCCATGACTACATGTCACACTTGGTTATAAGTTCTGTCTCCTTCTGCCCTCAGAATGTTGTATGAAAATGAGCTGGATGTGTACTGTGTCCCTTTTGAAGAGGGAGAACTTTTCTCCATGAGTTTCTAAGCTAAGGATCTAATTGAAAGTCCATCTCCCTGGCCAGCAGAACTCATCTACATGAAGATACTCTGAGAATACCTTATTTTCGTAGCCCATGCCTTTCCAGTCTTCCTGGTTGTTTCATTGACAGCCACACATGGTACAGCGATGTTGGCCCAAAAATGAGAGCTTAATAAACACCACCGGAAGGAGTCAAACTCCCTGGTGGGAAGGGGGAGAGAGAACTGAAGGGAGACACACAGAACAAGCGCTTAAACGGTGAGCACAAGTCTGACCCTCTCCATATTTTTTTCTTATCCTTACTGTTGGGAGAGACCAAGCCATTGCTATACCTCTCAGACTCTCATTAACTGGCAGAAACAACCAGCCAGGAAGGTAAGCTGTGGTTTCTGCTCAGCATCAACAAAGCTCCCGAATTCTTTGAAGACACTGGAACTCTTTGGCCACCAATTTTTCTGCTTTTGTTTATAGGAGAATGTCAGCCTCAGGGGATTGATGTGTGTGTGTGTGTGTGTGTGTGTGTGTGTGTGTGTGTGTATTAAGGGTGCTAAATGACCTGAGATAGCTTCTCCATGGCAAACTGGAGAAAATGGTATATTTGTGCTGGGGTTTAAAAACAATTAAAAGGCTGCCTTCTGTGTGCTAGAGTCATTTTCTTCACACAAGCAGGTACTAGGCACCAAGGATTTTCCTCGGGATTCACATGCCCTCTAATCCTAGACAAAACCCCAAATTTCTAAAACTTTGGATACAAAATGTTGCAATGGAGGGAGGAGGTTTCCTTTGGGTTAGACAGAAGAGCTCTAGGTTGGCTGGTCAGAGGTGAGTTAGACAACATGGCTGGGAGGTCCTGGAAACAGGGCACATAGAGGCAGAAAGAACACAAGGGCTAGAGAGAATGTGGGTAGGGACAGCTGTCATTATAGGACCCATGGCCAGTCTGTAAAGAATGTCAAGGAATCAGGAACTTTCACATGGAATGCCCTCCAGTGGTAGAGAAGGTCATGCATTCTTTTATTCATTCAACAGATATTTAATAACTCCTTTGATTGAAGCACGATTCCAGATCACAGAAATAGACCCTGGGCACAAATGAAGTTTCTTCCCTCATTGAACTAACAGTTCAATGGGATCACAGTTAGGTTCTATTTTGTTAGTTCAAGGGCACACCCATAGCATCTTTTTGCTCTAAATGCCTTGCATTAAAGTGAAGCATCTACTGTGCCCTTCAGTTCATTCTCTTGCCTTTTACAAGGCCCCACTTGGGGACCTGATACAAACTATGTATTCATGTATCCATACTGGAATTTTTATTTGGGGGTCTTTTTTTTTACCATCTATGCTGCTAGAGGACACACACACACACACACACACAAACACACACACACACACCCATTCATCATGTGGATACATGCTGACTCAAGGATTCGGTCAGTTCGATTTATCCTGACTTCCTTTCTTCCTCATTCACTGCTAACTGTTCAGAACTCATCCACATCTTCAAAGAACCATGACACAGCACCTTGCAGTGAAGGCATTCTGTGTGTGTTCCTTGTTCACAGCACACTTACTGCACCAGGACTGGACATACTGGGTCCTCTAGAGTCTACTCTTAGCTCTTTTCTTAGTCTCCTTACATTTTAATATAACTTTTCACTCACAGGAATATAAATAAGCCACAGCCACTGGCTCCCATGGGCATGTGTGGTACCCAGTCCACAGCCTCAAAAGCAGGGCCTGGGACAATCTCTGTCAACAGGTATTTCTTCCTGGGTGGAGGAGAGATTGAATAAACAAGTTTTTGGTTTTTTTTTCTTCTTATTTGATATCATTGCAAACAGATGTTCCTTCCCCCGTTGTTGAACACTCATCTCTGATGAGAGGACCCATGTGAAAAATGGATTATACTGAATCTAGAATGGAAGCATCCTACAAACAATAGTAATCAGTTGCATCTATAGGAATGTCTCTGTTTCATAATATCATCATGGGATCCTTTCTGAGCACCAGCCACTTTGCCCAAATAGAGTCTTCAAGCCTCTGGTCATCCCGGATGGGCCTTTCACTGGACTCATTTTACAGAGGAGAAGGCTGAAGCAGAGAGCAGTGAGTGTAGGACAAAGCTACAGTCGCTCACCTACCTCACAAGCAGTTCCAGCATGGTAATAACACATTCATAAAGCACTATGCCACCCTTACCTCGGGCCACTGCAGCAAGATACACAAACTGGGTGTCTTAGGTACCATGAATGTACTTCTAGGGACTGCAAAGTCCAAGGTTAATGTCCTGGCCAACCTTGATTACCACATGGTAAGAGTTTTCTTCCTGGTAAGTGTAAAACTACCTGGAAGAAGAAAAGGAGTTGTGAGGAAGGATCGTGGCAGATCCTCACTGTGGAGTCTTCTTCAGAGAAGCCTGGGATTGATGGCACATAATCCAAGGCTTGAGAGGTGGACATGGAAAGTTCTAGGTCTGGGCCATAAATCAACACACACACACACACACACACACACACACACACACACACACATACACATACATACTAATAGACACACACACACAGATACCTATAGACACACACACATAGACACACAGACACACACATACACACACATACACACATATAGACACACACATACACACATATACATACACACATACATCCTCATAGACACACACATACACACATACATCCTCATAGACACACACATACACACACAGATACCTATAGATACACAGACATACACATACACACATACATCCTCATAGATATACACATGCACAGATACCTATAGATACACACACACACACACAACATACGCACATACATCCTCATAGACACACATACACTCTGTCTCAAATGAAAAAGACATGAAATGAGAATGAAAACCTGGCTAGGTCAGATCTCCACCCTCACCATCTCACCATACCTTGACTATGTCCTAGAGGTGCCACCTGCAAACACAAGTACACCGTTGGAAAGGCCCTGGGATAACAAGAGATTGGGGCCAGGGCACAAAGAACTTACAAACTGAACCTTCCTCTAGTCCACAGACTCTTCTCAGGCACCTGTTACGTGTTGTCACTTGATAAGGTGACTGAGTGTAAGTATCTGCTTGACTTCAAAGACAGCTCTTCCAAGGGAGAAGACAAATAAGGAAGCTAAGGTCCTGAGATAAGTGTCCTGCAGAGATGCTGGGACCTGTGGCCTGCAGGGGTCAGAAATGGTAGAAAGGACTGTGTGAAGGCCCCAGCTTCAATGACATGTAGAACAGAGCATTGGAGAGACGAAATGCCTCAAGGCCAACACATGTGCAGGACAACAGCCAGGGGACACATCAGAATGCCAGAGAAAGATGAAGGCTTCACCTTAACGTCTTTAAACAGGAGAGGGGCGCCTCTAGAGGAGCCTGTCAAAAAGATACAGACACTGGCACCACACAAGTAGGAGCAAGAAGAGCAAACACCACAGGTAGAGGACGGTAAGAGGCCCGCAGTGGAAGCAGAGCTATGATGACACTGGGTCAGGATGATGAAAAACTCCTCTCTGAATCCTTCACCTGAGCAGAAACATGCCCTTCTGCGTTGCCTTTCTGCTTACAGCTGACTGTGGGGTGCAGGCTTGGAAACAGCAGTCAGGGGATTTGAGGGTGAGTTTAAAGTAATGTGGCCTTGTAGATCCTGCTCCAGCACCTGAGTGCGCTTGGAAGCTCCCAGGTTGCCTTTTGTCACAAATAAATAAGCAGTGCTAGGAGGTGACAGTAGGAAGTTGGTGTTACCCTCTGTGGATGGCAGAGCAGACATAGAGGAGAAGTGAACGGCTAGAGACCTCTAAGGGCGGAGGAGGCTTTTGGTGGTTGGTGAAGGACCAATCACTGTAAGCTAAGCCACCGCAGGCAGGAGCTGAGTTCTACATTCGCAGAAAGCTTGAGTGTGTTCCACAGACATTTTTCTCCCTTGAAATTATCTTTAACCAAAATCTGCATTGCATTATGAAGTTTATTAAATCCCAAGTCAGTGCAGACATCAGGATGATTATCTGCCTCCCAGGGGAGTTCAGTAATTTGTCTTGTAACAATAGCCGGTCTAAGTAGGAAACTAAAGGCTGAGTCTCCAGACTGGGCTATGACTGGTTCTTCCCACAGAGAACCCAGGCCAGCAGCAGCCAGGCTCTCAAAAGCCTCACACAGTGGGATTATGAGGTTAAAGGAGCTAGTGAGGTCCAAGGCTCGCCTTCAATATTACAAGCTGCTACCAGTGAGTAAAAGTAGATTTTGCAAGCTCATTAGACTAAAGTATAAGGTAGAATGCCAATTTAATCATTTCAGAGAAATAAATCTGTCACCAAGACCAAGCATACCCAACACATTTTGTCCCTAAGATTAAACTGCAGGATAAAACGAGCCACTCTCAGGGCCCTCTTCATTGATGTACCAGGAAAAATGATGACATCAAAGGCAGAGGGTCAGAGGCACCTGTGCAGTCTCTCTCTACATGCAATAAACCAACCTACAGATTAACTCTGAGAATTTATAACTGTAGAGACCAAAATAATTTGTCAAGCCCAGGGAAAGCCAGCCCATGATCAGAGTATTCCTGGTTAATGTAACTACTGAGCATTTGGGAGCTTGAGAGATGGCACAGCAAGCTAAGCACTTGCTTCACAAGCACGAAGAACTGGTGAAAACAAGTGAAAACAGCAGAGTGTTGCTTTTCTGTAGCCCCAAGCAGAGACAAATGAACCCCAAGGACTTCCTGTTCAGCCAGTCTCGCTGAGCGTTCTATATTCAATGAGAGACCTGCCTCAATAAATATAGTGAAAGAGGAAGACAGTTATTGTCAAACTGTGGCATGAATGCACACACACATATGTGCACATGTACATATATACACAAACATACACAAATATATATATATATATATATATATATATATATATATATATATATATAGAGAGAGAGAGAGAGAGAGAGAGAGAGAGAAAGGTGGAGATGAAAATGGCATCCAACATAAATTTACTACAATGTCTGTGGATCAAAAGGCAGAACATCCCTTTGGCCTTTGTACTTGGAACATGCTTACCAATGGACTAGAACACTTGAAAGTCCCTCAGTGAGAGTGTGTCTCTGCTTGGGAGGGTGCTTCGAACATATAACATACACAACCCCCAGGTACTCACATAAACCTATGGGTTGTCTAACAGGGGCCATCTTGCAGATATAGTGTGAGTACTGTGCACAATAGACCCCACAGCTCCAATCTTTCTGGATAGAAATTCCACATCTGTTCTTGTTGTTCTTGCCTACACTGGTAATGCATTGCAGCTAAATGTTATACACATACACACACACATACACACACACACACACACACACACACACACACACACACACACACACACAAAGTATGTTTCCTTCTGGTCCAAAAGACAGTGGGCATCTTACTCTGGAATTTTGATTCATTAAGACTACATTATGGGGTTGCAAACCCTTTCAGCTTCTTCTGTCCTTTCTCTAGCTCTTTCATAGGGGTCCCCATGTTTAGTCCAATGGTTGGCTGCAAGCATCCTCAACTTGTATCTGTATGACTCTGGCAGAAAACAACATTATCAACCAACCAAACCCTCCAGAACTCCCAAGGACTAAAACACCAACCAATGAGCACACATGGAGAGACCTATGGCTCCAGGTGCATATTTACCAGAGGATAGCATTGTCTGGCATCAATGGGAGAAGAGGCCTTTGGCCCAGAGTTTTCCCAGTGTAGGGGAATGCCAAGGCACTGAGGTGGAGAGGGTGGTTGGGAGAGGGAGCACCTTCATGAAAACAAGTGGAAGGGGAAGGGGATAAGAGGAGGGGGAAAGGAGATACATTTGAAATGTAAATACAGAGAATATGCAAAAGAAAAAAAGACTACATTATGTGTAGAAATGGAGACTCAGCCACGTGTTCTGGGACTGAGCTCTACGTCTTTCCTGGGCTGTATTGCTGGCTAACTGATCTCTAACCTTTCTACTGCTGGGGGCTGCCAGTATTCACTGAGTGAGAGATGAGGGTTATAGTGGTCTTGAGGAAGATAATAGGAATCTACAGAGCCCATGACCATATATTTTACATTCTGATTTACATGTAAATCTCATCCTGGGTCCTTGAATCTCACACTTTAATTTAAATTACATGAAAAGTAGAGGTGGCATTTGCTTAGAGCTTTGACTGTACTGCCCTTTGGTCTCCTGAGTTTCCAAAGAAATGGCACCTGGTATCAGCACCACTCAGGAACTGCAAGGAATGCTGTCAGGACACCACCCTGACAGTGGGTCCAAGGCTGGGGGTGGGACCTTCAGTCTGTTGCCTCTGGTGGACTCACTGCACAGAACACAAGGTAGGTGGATTTTGACATTTGGCCAAACATTATAATTTTATAGGAAGGAGAAAAAAGATGGGCAAGTATTGAGTATTAACTTGACTCTTCAAAACCGTGGCTATCATTACAATTACAAGGCAATAGTTGCCTAAAGTAAGGATTCCCTGAGGAATCTGCTTGCTTTCTCGTAGCTAAAGGCTTTCTTACCCACCTTATCCTACACAATGCTACTAAAGTTGTAGAGAGATCAGCTATTATTTTTGCAATGGTTCACACTATTTTATGACAAGTTTCTCTACAACACATTGATCCATTCTGTCCGGACTAATTGACCAAACAAACGAAAATAACTTCCTATACCGCTTTCCATAGCCCTTCCCTCCAGCCTGAAGTCAGCTGTGCTCTGATATCCATATTTTGTACAAAGGTCAAGCTCCAAATAGACGCTCCAAGTTCTCCCCTTCTAGTGTCGCTGCTGCGTAATCAGCAAAGAGGAAGTAAAACAAAGGTTCTCAGGGGGAAGAAGTGAATGATATAAAAAGGTGTAATTTAATATCATGTTAACTCATTCTGCATGATACAAGGTACCGCTGCATCATGGCAAAGACACGGTGTAAAGTATTCCCAGATGATTTGGGGACCATTAATATGAGAATTCCATATTTCATAACATCAACAAACCAGATGAACCTCATCCACTTAAAGCAGAGAACAGTGAAAAGAACAAATGTCTTGTGAAGAGTGGAAATGAGAACAACGTGTCTGAGGTTAAACAGTGGGAATAAGCTACGGATGTTGCGCATGAAGTAATTATTTCTGCAGGGCCGTTTCTGCGTTTGGTTTATAAGCATGTCAGGGTTTGCAATCCAGGCATATTTCAAGGAAAGAAATACCCATCTACATGCTGTGTGGAGAAACCGGCCCCATGCTCAGCAAGCTCCACAAACGTCCTAATAAAGCAGAAAGCCCCACAGGCCAGGGTAGGTAAGTTGGATGTACCTGTCAGTCACTTTGGTCCACTGCAAGCTTCTACATCCTTGAACTATTTGAAAACCCAAAGGGATTGTGAGACTGAACTTATGTTAGAGAAGAAAATCAAAACCACAGCAAAAACAAAACAGCGCAGCAGCAATATCAACAAGGACAACAAAATACAGAATGAAAGTAAGTTTCTATGAAAGTCAACAAAAAGTAATAAATATGCCCTAATTATTATCTAGGCTGATTCGCTCTTCTGGGAAATTTCGATGGGAGTTAATGATGTATCAGATGATGCATTAATGTTCAAAATACAATGAGAAGTCTTATTTCTCCTTTATATAACTTTCCAAAGTAAGGAATTGACAGGAGGAAAAATCTTCAGGTGTTTAATCATGCAAGGAGATTATAATGGCCTTGCAAAAATAAAAAAGCAAATATTTTAGAGTTACTTTAGCATTTGCAAATAAAGTCACGGTAGCTCAGGCAGAGGAAGTGGACTTGACCAAGAACACAAAACCAGAGATAGTTAAATTCGGAGTCTCACTGTTCAATTTAGAGTTGATTCTTAATAAATAATGAATTTGAAACTATTGGTAAATTCATATTGTTCCCTTCAAGGGAAAGAAAGGATGAAGAGCCAGAAAGCAATATTCCAGTTTCTTTTCCAGATACTGTGATAAAGCACCCTGACAAAGTAAATGAAAGACAGAAAGAGTTTATTTTGGATCACAGCTAAAGGACACAGTCCACCATGGCAGGAAAGCCAAAGCAGATGTTCACATCACATCCACATCAGAAAACAGAGGGCTGAGTGCATGCTACTATGCTCAGAGGCTTCCTTCAGGTTCTACAGCACAGGATCTGCCATGATCCTGCCCAAGACTAGGATGAGTCTTTCCACAGAGATCAACAGAATCAAGAAAACCCTTCACAGGTAAACTCAGTCCTAGCTTTCAAGTAAATCCAGAGTCTGCCATGTTCGTATGTGATATTAACTATCACAAGCATTGAGGGCTCTGGGACTTAGAATAGGCAGGTGTCACGGCACTGCAGATATGTGTGAAATGGGATGTATGAACTAGAACAGAAACCACCCTTCCTGCCATCACAGACCCAGTCCCAGGGCATTGATCTCACCAGCGGGGGAGGGACTGGTACCCCAAGGTATGCCCGCCAATGATGGGGCCCGTCTTGAGGAACCCTGTGGTGGAGCCTGTTCTAGTTAGATCCTGGAGCACCATCTGAATGGCAATGCTAGTGTATTTCACATCCTCTCTGTGACTCGATCTCTCTGTTGGGGAAATACCCACAACATTAAGCAGGCGGACACGTGTTGCAGTAAATATTAAAAAGGATGGCTTATCTCTTTATGAGGTCTCACTCCGCACGGAACCGAAGACAGACTCTGTCTCTTGGTTCAAGATGCCCTCTCTACATGGTTCCCTTCCCAGACGGTTCACTCTGCCTACCCTACTACTTTTGCCCCGGTAGATAAAACTGCCCCGAGATGTTTCTTTCCACTACCACCCAGAATAAACATTACTCCAAAGCCAGGTTGTTTTTCATTGTAGGTTTATATATTACATTTTCAATCCTCAAACCCTCTACACAATAAGATTAAGTACAATAGACAAAGAAAGATACAAACTGCCCTTCTATATGAGATAAAAGACCTATAGTATCCCTTAAATTGTTTATATCTACCTAGTGCCAATTAAGTTCACCTGGGCTCAGATCACCCTTCTTGAGCTCCACCTTCATTTTCTAGAATCTCCTCCTCTTCCATTTTCCTAGCCTTTTCCCCACCTACATCTCCACTGTCCGATCATGTATCAACTTAACATAAATCTACAGACATGTAGAAGCTCACACTCACAACCGCATTATTCCCTGGGGAAAAGCTGCCATCGCTCAAATGCCTTCAACTGCAGTTTCAATCCTGAGTCCTTTTCTAAGCTCTTCCCTGGCCGAGGGTCAGTAGCAAACAATCTTTATACCGTGTGTGGGGTTTATTTCTAGAGTTGGAAAATGGCTGTCCAAAGCCAAGTTTGTAAATTAGGGTTGAGCAATCTCACTGGGCAACATCAAAATAGGTGCAGCTGTAAAGAAATGGAAGTTTTATGGTTTTAGCCCATGAGCTGACATGGATAGAGTTCCAAAAGAAGATTTTAAGCATTTGGAACAACAAACTGAAGCTTTGGGTAGTTATGTTCAGGATGTATCCATTGACATGGATTTAGAACTTTTTTCTTTTAAAATAAATATCACTTTGCTACCTGCTTTGCAAGGCACTGCACTGTGTACACACATCTTACTGCTTACATTCTGTTCATTTGCAGCCCCCATTTTGGTCTGTATATGAAATGTCTCCCACAGGTTTGTGGATTAAACACTTGGTGTTAGTACTATTTCAGGGAGTTCTGTAAACATCAGTCACTGTACCTTAAGGAAGGGAAGTAGGGTCCCTGAGGGTGTGACTTTGAGGTTATGTGTGGCTTCTGTCCCTTCCTGTCTCTCTCCTTTCTATTGCAATGTAAGGAAACTGTACTCATTTGCTACCATTCCCGTGGATATTTTGGCCAACCACAGGCCCCGAAGGTAAGTGACTAACACAAAAACCATGAGCCAATATAAAAGATTCTTCCTTCCCAGGAGTTTCTCTACATGTTTGGGTCTCACTTGTGACAATGTAAGAAGTTCAAGTCCTCCTCACCTGTGGGTAGGTCAGTGGACATTCTTATCAAACAAAAATGTCAACCAAGAGAGACATTTATTTGGACTACCAATCAACTTGTGTGATATGAAAAGGAGATATAGATACAGTAGAACTGTCATTCTTAGTAAGACCCCCAAATTCTGACCCTCTGCATTCCAATTCTTCTGAATTCTGACCTTCTGAATTCAACTGCTTCCTAACTACAAGCATTTCACAGCACAGCAGTTGTACATAGAATATTCCATCAGCCATTTGCTAAGCTGATACCTACTGTTGGGGACAGAGTAAACATGGGAACTCTGGCTTCTCAACTGCTCATAGCAGATATTACTACCACATCTCTATGGGCTGTCAACAGCCCCAATGTCTCCCTGCTCAGCCATCCCAAAATTCTTCTGAACCTCTCTTTCTGTGTTTTATTTTGAGAAAACCAAACCTCAAGGAGATTGTGATGGGAAAAAAAAAGTGGGGGTTTCAGACCAAGGGGATTATATATGATTAATAATAATAACAACAATAATAATATTCCTGGATTATAAATGGTATTCATAGAAGTGGTTAAACATCTGACACCAATCAAATAAATACAGAAAATGTTAATATCACCTTTCTCAGGAAAAAAAATAGCTCTTTAATGGCAAGGCTCAACTGAATTTAATTTCCCAGCGTCTTCCAAGTTCCTAACACATTGTGTAAGAAATGCAGCAATGCCTTCTTACTTCCTTTTCTTCTAAGATGTTATAGCATCCTTACATGTACTTACGAGTTCTTAACTCACATGTTTATGTGTAGAAAACCCATTTATCATTTAATGTGCAACACTATTACACCATCTTCTGTCATGGGAATCTGACAAGTTTCTCTTTATCATCTAAAGTTGTTAATTAAATGTAACACTTATATGTGAGTTATATCAGTCAGATAAAGTAATCACCAGGCCCCATGAAAGTGAGGCACGTAACGATCGACTCTGATAGCCACTCTTCTTTATTCTTCTTAATAAACAAACTAGTTCATCACAACTATTCTTTTAATTGTGAAGCACAAACCACACACACAGAAGAATTTTATGCACTGATTAGTTATTTCTGTGTATGAAAAATTAAAAGACTTATTTTTTCAAAAACCAAAAAATGTTACCTTTCTGAGACTCGGCCACTTGCAAGACCTCCCTTTGCTGGGTTCCTCCCTTGATCACCCTTCGGATCTGCTCTGCTACGTATTTGATCACAAACCGAAGTCCTCTGGGTTTCCATCACTTAGTTTGTAAAACTCTTGCTTTGCTTAAAAGCCGTAGTCTCATTGATCAATTAGAATAATTATTTGAGGAAGTAAAATTCCCATCCTTAGGGTAAAGAATGTTGCGTACACTCAGAAAGACGGACCGGGCAGTATACTCGACATTGCTGTGAATAAAAGACTGGTTTTCAGAAACACTCATACTCAGGGTGAAAACCCTGGCTCAGTTTACTAACTTAACATATCAGTCCTTGTTCTTTTCTATGAGAAGTGGGATGTAGTTTTTATTTGAGATGCCTGGAAGGGTGTTGGAGAGGGCTTCCTGGTGAAAAGCTTAGGAACCTGGATTCAGTTCCCAGCACTCGCCTGGTGACTCACAGCCACCAGTAACTACAGTTCTAGAGGATCCAGTGTCCTCTTACGGCCTGCAAGGGCATTACACACATCTGGTTCACAGACGTATATGCAGGCAAACACTCGTTCACATAAAATTTTAAAAAGAACTTAAAGATTCCTGATGGGCACATATGCCACTTTTAATTTTATTTTGGAGACTTTAACACTGCATTATGTTTCAGATTAAAATATAGGAAACATCTCATATGATTTACTCTCATTTTTTCCCAAATGTTTGTAATAAAATTGTCTTTGGTGTGATTAAAGCGATAGTGATTTTTTTTCAAAAATAAGAAATAAAAATATTTAAAAGACAAAATGAACTGAAATTATGACACAACAAATTAGCCATCTGTAGGGTGGGATAGGAGGAGGGAAAGCCACAGGATTCACTAGCTGTCACACTATGGTAAAACTGCATTTTTCGAGGAGATTCCCTCCATTAGGCTTCAACCAGAACAACAGCACTTTCCCCCCCCTCAATTCTGCTCCAGAAGGATGTCGTCATTTTTCCATTCTCTTCCTCTCCAGAAGGATGTCGTCATTTCTTCCCCTCCATTCCGCTCCAGAAGGACGTCATTTCTTCCCCTCCATTCCTCTCCAGAAGGATGTTGTCATTTCTTCCTTGCTCTTGCTCTCCAGAAGTATGTTGTCATTTTTTCCCTTCTCTTCCTCTCCAGAAGGATGTCGTCATTTCTTCCCCCCTTCCTCTCCATAAGGATGTCGTCATTTCTTCTCTCTCTTCTGCTCCAGAAGGATGTCGTCATTTCTTCTCTCTCTTCCGCTCCAGAAGGATGTCGTCATTTCTTCTCTCTCTTCCGCTCTCATATATGACAACTTTCATTCCAAACTGACTTTTCCCAGCTCCTCTCACTATTCCTGACTTGTTTTCAATCCCAACTCTTCAACTCTTTCCTTGGCCAGCCAGTTAAAGGGATGGGTGAGGTCTCAGAACCTGGGATTAAAACTCCAGATCCAGTGAAGGACATGGGCAGGCACATATGGATAAGGACATCCTTCTCAAGCAGAAGAGAGGGGAAGAAGAAGGGCTGTCCTTCTGGGAGAATTGTTTTTTCTTCTCTTCCCTTCCTTTTGTTCCGAACTCCTGAGGAACATACATCTAAATCACCTCATTTTTCCTTCTTCTTCACAGTAGAATGAAGTATTGAATAGAATTCTGTGCTATTGTCAGGTGACCTCCCCACAAACCACTTGGCCTGGTTACAGAAGCCTGAAATGTCCTCTGAAAGAGACAATCAACTGAAAGGAGCCGGGCGGGGGGGGGGGGGGCCTGGTTAATCGCCTTTTCCCTCCTGCTTGGAACTGGGAAGAAACGTCCATCCTCTTGATTCAAGAAAAGAGCACTTCGGCCCAGTTCCTCAGCCCAGCTCCTCAGTTTACCTCCTTTGTATGCCTCATTTCAATTCCTGCATCAAGACATTTGAAGAAGATGACTCCTCCCCTCCTTACCTCATGACCAGGTATTTATTGTAGATACAAAGAGTGAACTGAGCTGCAAGCACCCCGTGTCTAAACATTCACCATGTTCAAATGAGACAACCAGGAGAGCTTAATTTGTATCACCACAGCTCACCTCCCGCCTCCGGCTCTTTAAACCAGCTCCAAGCCACATCAAAGTTCGGGATTCCAGGAGGATTTTCTTATTTCCTTCAACACCTTCACTGAATTAAAATCAGAAGCCAAATAACTCAAGGCTTCTTTTCTGTACCCTGGGCATAATTCCAGTGTTGACTCATGTGGATCTGAGATATTTGAACATCTTGGTGCTCTCAGATATTTCTGACCTAACTTCCTTGGAGATTACTTAGTCTAGGTAAAAGACCAGTTCTGAGGTTCCTCCTTCATCACAAAGCCTTGGAATTAGGAGAAAGAGTCTCCTGTGGTTTGTGATAGAGAATCCCCCTGAAAGGTGGTCTTTAAGCTACCTTCATGAAGTTTGACAGTTTTGTGAATGAAATTCTTTTTTTATTGGTCATCTAGTAGACAATACATAATATATTATGTTTTATAAATTAGTTGGATTATTTAAATAGCTAAAATCCAAAAAACAGCTTAGTGTCCAAAAACATTCCAACATAGGTCTGGAGAGATGCTCTGTGTTTAAGAGCAGTGGCTGTTCTTCCAAAAGCCCTGGGTTCAATTCCCCGCACCAGATGACAGTTCATAGACATCTGTAACTCCAGCTCCAAGGGATTCATGCCCTCTTCTGGCTTTGAGTTATGCAGATGGTGCACAGACATATATGAAAACAAACAGTTACATAAAATGTTCCCAACAGTTCCTGATACATACAGTTATAGCTACAAAATTGAGAAATGTCAAGAGGAAGAAAGACTTCAGATGACCTCTTTTCTTTAAAAAAAGAAAGAAAGAAAAAAAGAAAGAAAGAAAAACCGTTTAATGTAAAAAATAATAATAATAATGAAATTAAGTTAGGAGGCATGTGAGAACTTTTGGCACATGGGGAGAACAAAGGTCCAAAACCAAAAACAGAAGTCTTTCCTATAGAAAGAAGTCACAGTGATAATGTGCATTCAGTCTACATGATCTTCTCTTCACCAGTCAGGGACACAGAGAGGTGACCCATGACCATCCCATCCCTGAGACATCTGAAACAGGTTCCTATACCATTCCAAGATCTTACTGGAAAGCCTCCAATAATGAGCCTTGCTCATTTTCAGGCTATATATATACCTATATAATAGCTATTGATTTAGACTTTTAAAATGTATTAATCCATTTGTTTGGCAAGAAGGGAGATGCCTATCAAGCATGTGATGGTTGGAGAACAACTCATGGAGTTGATCCCTCTATCACCTGGGCCTAAGGAGTAGAACTCGGAGCCTCTGGCTTCGTGGCACGAGCCTCTTCCCACTGAGCCACCTCATGGATGAAGTAAGAGAGCCAAGACAAGGCAAGTATTTACATCTCAATCTTTATATCTCTGCCCCATGGTCCAGTCAACTAATGTCTTTCACTGCAGTTTTTGGGCCAGTGCAAAGTCAGGCCCCCAATGACTGGATGAAGCTCTGAAAAGCTGGGAGAAAATAAATGAACCGCCTGCTTTTCATTATGCTCTGGGCCCAGGATGGGGATACATCTGGTTTTCTGATTACACTTTCCCGTAGTAAAGAAAATTCTAGTCTAGCAGGTCAAACCAGTGGATGACTAGCCAGCTCCAATTACTGACCTGACCTGCATCTAACCTCAGAGGGGAAGAAAGAAAGGCCTTTACTCACTCTTAGAAACCAAAGTATGGGTGTAGAAGGTGGTTAGGTTTTCTCTTTTGGATTAATTAAAGTTGCTTATTCAAATCGTGCCTTAGTAGTAGTCTTTAATTATAAACAAAATAATGCCCGACTTCCTCTATAAAACAACACTCAAAGGCTAAGAGAAAGAAAGACTAGACCCTTTTATTCTCGCAGTAAAAAACAACAAAAGCAGCAACTTCAATATGGCATTTGGAACTCAATTCACTCTATTTGATGAATAAAAGATAATCGTGTTTCTCAAAGGAAACAGTGTCTGCTAAAATGAGCCTGTTTCAAACTTTTTCCCTTAAATGGGCTTCACTAGAATGGCCATTTTCAACTTCCAACTAAATGTTACTGTGGCTTTCCAGGTCCTAGAAACTTAGACCTGGAACACTGTTTTCATATCCTGAGCTATGTTAATAAGGTCAGCCTTCAACTTTACCACCAAAATTCACTCCATTGGTGAAGAAATTACTAATAATCTGGAATTAACTTCCTCAGACACTTTAGAGTACCTAACGCAAACAAACAAATCATTCATTCTCTCTGTGAAAGCATGCCCATGGTTTAAGGAGTACTCAGCCCAGCACTCACACCAGCCCCTTCCTATGCTTTACCTGTCGGAATTGGAGACACAATGAATTGAGATGTAAAGAACTAAATAAATGTAGTGCCCATGTAAGCTTGAACTGACTGAAATTGCTACTTGAGCTTTTGATCTATAAAAGAGACATTTGCAGATGGTTCAACCCAACTACATAAAGAAAAGTACGTATAATAAAAAATATATTCGAGACATCTAGACATTTTTTAAGTTGTCAACAAAAATCGACACTTGAAGATGATTATTTTCCAACTATGGTGGATGACAAGCCACAGCTTTGTTCTTGACCTTCATGGGAAGACAGAAGTCTCTCTACAATAACACTTGACAAAATCATCAACCTTCATTCAGAAGAAACAGTCAAACATTAGTTTTTGACTTACATATTATACTACTTCAGTGAAGTAAGTATTGGCTTGCCATGGAAATGAACTTATTTAGAGAAAAGTTATACAGAACACCCTATGAATCTGCTACTGGATAAAGTCTAAAGACCTGGATTTGCTATTTCTGTGGAACATTTAAATCATATACAAAAAAAAAAAGAATGTTCTGGAAGTTTTTAATGGGAGTGGTTAGAATTGTCCATGGTTACTTGCTCTATTCACTATAAGCTCTTAATTAAACCGTTCAATTAAAAATACCAACATGTTCATTTATTGTGCCTTATGTATATTTCCACTTGCAGCTCCTCCCACCATTCTGTGTTCAATGTGAATCATTTTGATTCTGTGCAACACACATTTTGGTCACCCCATATTTTATTCCTTCTTTGGCTCCAGCTAAGTTTGAAAAGAGACTGGGGTCACAGAGAACAATGTGTTAAGTAATTAGAATCTTTAAAAAAAGTCAGTCAAAGAGTATGAGAGTCAGTACACATAATAAACTGCGTAGTTTTACAGGAGGGTTATCAAAGACCTGCACTGCAAAGGATCACACAGGGTAAGCTGAACATCCGCACTTGGAGCATGTGCTTAGGAAACCTGTCACCCTGCTGTCTTGTTTTAGGTGAGGGGCCTTAGCTTGAGCTGGTGTGTGAGCACATTCTCACAGTGGACCGAACACTCACAATTAAAAGTCTTCAGCATGCCAAGGCAGGAAGTTCCTGTCAGGGCTCAGCTTCTGCCTTTCATTCTGTTCATTTGCTGGTCTTAAAACAACTGTCCTTTCCATGGCCGCCCGCCTGCAGTGCAATTCAGAGCTTGCTCCTTTGTTCTCCTGTTCCCCCCACCGACACAAAACAAGCCATACCCACACTTGGAGCAGCTGCTTGTCTGTGACCATGAACGACTTTTCCCACCCGAGGTTCATCTAATCTAAAAGGAATGTCCCTTTTGTTATAAAGAAACTGAGATGTTGAATGTTTTCAATCAACATTACATCCTTTCATGCTCATAGTATTATGTCTAGCAGAGGTTGATGGTTCAACCCAGCCTTAGTAACAATTATAATCTCAAAAAATGACAATATCAACAATCATTAAAAATCAAAGGGGATCCTAAAGCCCTGCTGGCCATGCATGCTCAGCAAATAAGCATGCCCACCTTAACCGCAGCTGCAAGCCGCATGACTTTCTCAGCTTTCAGCCTTCTTCATGGTTGGACACATTCTCAGAGAACTGGACTACAGAGTCCCAGTCATTACCTCCCCAACTCTTTTCTAGTCTCACCTGACTTGCTCTACCCGACCGGGTCTCTCCTTCAGGCCTAGCTCTGTGTAGCTCTATGCAGTGGACCCTATAAATGCTTCCTTCCATATCTCCTTGACTCTTATGAAAACCTGATCCCTGAGACTTCCCTGACCAGACTCTCTGACATGACACTTTCTTCCACTGTTCTAGTCCATCCTCAACTTCCTCTGTATATCTATCTAGACTTGCCAAGTCTCAATTTGTGGTGCTCTTAAGCCTAACCACTGGGTCCCTTTTCTTCTGTATTTATTTGGTGACTCTGAGCAATCTAAACTATCACTGAGTCGCTTCTGGTTTCTGATTATTCCTGATCGTGACATCCACAGACAGCACCACCAGATCCAAACTTTTAGAAGTCACTCATCCCATGGAATGACACAGAGTTCATTCTGCATGTCAGGTGAGCTCTTTACTTACTCCAGTGAAGTTGTATCTAAATGCTGTCATCACTGCCTCTGAAATCTCATCAAAACTTCCTCCCTTCCACCACCCATCGTGTTACCTAATGAAGGTGATACCCTGGCTCTCAATTCAAGTTTCAGTCTTCCTCCATGCCCCAGTGCAAAGCCTGAAGAGAAGACATGTGTGTGATCACATCTCTACCCTGCTGATTACAGGCATTTACAAGCACTTAACCTTCTCAATTGTGGTACTCCACACTCTTCATTCAGAAAGTGTCCCTGGCATCACACCTGCCCTCCATGTTCTACGTGTTGATGATTCTGTGTCCTGCTCCAGTTACTCTGAAACATGTCTTGCGCCCATGTCTTTGCACATAAACTTTCCTCTATACAAACCTGCCTCTTTTTGCCTGTAAAGTTACCAGAAGTCAAAGCTCAGCTAAGACAACCTTTGGTTCAGGTATCTGTTCACACATAGCCACAGCTGCAGCCACCATTGTTAGTATCAGATGTTGCCTTGGCTGAGCCATAAGAGCACAGGACACTTTAGCTGTGGCAGAGTGCTTCTGCTTCTAAACACGGACAGTACACTCTCATTAGGCTAGTGTTTCTCAGCGCCAACATTGTTGGCATCTAGACCAGACATTTGTTTACAAGACATGAGAGCTGACCTGCACATAATGCTGTGTTTTACAACAGTCCTGACCTCTACTGAACCGTTATCTATAGATCTCCCTGCTTTACTTTCATGACTCCTAAAACAGTAGCCATGATCAGACATTCCTGGGACTATCACCTACACTGAGAATCAATTTTGCATAGTGTAAGCTTCTCTATGACAACACTGTATCTGTGTCTAAGAAGTGAAGTAGAGATGACAGCCATCAGTACCTGGTTATTGATGGAGACATATTGGTCACATGATGATATGTGTCCTGGGCCTTAAATTTTAATATATAAACTCTAAAATAGCAATAAATAAATAAGTCCTTTTTAAAATGTGGTATCATAGACTGGTGACAGGAAATAAAATAACAGTGCTATCTGAGTGGGTTTGCAGAAGATGACTCAGAGTGTCTGCACTGGAGAGAACAATAGCACATTATGATAGAAGCTAATAATAACAAGCAGCATTGCTTCGTCAAGGCACGTCCTTTATTTTAGTAGGAAAATGAGCACTTAGCATCAGGGCATTTCAGCATGTTGTTTTCTTTCTTACGCAAAGGAAAGAACACCTTAGCCAAATGGATCGTGTTTCAATTGATACTTTCCTCTGCATTAAGTTACATTAAATCTGTCTAAACCAAAAAGTGTACATGAGGTATCACACTGTAAGTCCACTCTCCGAGCTCCAATACAACCAACTTTTGGCCATGACCCTTCTGTTTCATAAGGTCTGTGCTTGATTAAGCTTGCAATTTAAATCTTAAAGGAAGCCCACCAATTCCAAACTTCTTTCCTCTTGATCCAAACCACACAACCGATTACATCTGTCTTTTCCTGGGAAATCCTTGTTCCTCAAAGGATCTTGCTTGCATTTATCCAGGGATTACGATGAGAGGCAAAGTCACATGAGCTTGATTCACTTTAAGAGAACTACTAAGCAATTAAAAGTTTCATGAGTAAAGTATCTATCCATTAGGTTAGGATAAACTTTAGCTTTAAGCAAAGAGCCAAATTAAATTAAAACCCACAAGTAATTGGTTATAAATGAATATTTATTGAATCTTACCCCTGGTTTTTACTTACTTTAATCAATAATAACATTCTTTCATGTCCTCTGAACTAGATTATCCTATAAAATGAAACAACCCCCCCTTCTCTGCAGCAACTCAGTGGAGAGTTTTATGAAACACAGTTCTCCAGCCTCTCATGGAACACGGCAAAACAAACTTGAATTTCGACATTAGTTAAGTACTACTCCAAGAAGACTGAAAGTTTTGATACAGAGAGAGAGAGAAGGGGATACAGAGAGAGGGATAGTACCTGCCCATCAAACATTGTTAGCACTTTCAACTCTGAGGCATGTATGATTCCATACTTTAAAAATTAAATATTTCTCTATTAAACCATATTTTTAACATTTATGATTGTCACCTTAAAAATGCTCTAAATAGTACATTGAATTTTATTTAAACAAGTATCCATCCATCATACAAAATAATACTAAACGTTGTCTTAGATTAGGATAAATAGTCCAATTCAGCAGGCCTTAAGTCCAATTTAACTGCTGTTGGTTAGTCCCAATAAAAAAGCATCACTATTACAATATTGGGGATATCTTATCAAGCCAGTTCTTGTGGTGTTTCTTCGTCTTCAGAGATGGGTAGGACTGTTAGCTGCTTCTTCCTTACACAGAATCTTCCTATTCTGTGAAAGCTGGTCTTTATAGAGGAGTTTCCCAGGTCAGTCTCACCTTGATTCCTGCTAGTCCTACGTAGAAGGTATCTGATGTCTTCAGCAATAGGACCTTACTTTTCATCTCTGGAAGGTGATCATGGGTGGTAACAATAGCCTGTAATATTTTGAGAGTCTCTTGGACAACCCTGATCAACAACTGGAAAGGAATTCATGCCTGGCACTAGGTTTTAGTTTAGATAGTCTCTATGGCTCTTAGGACAAGGAACATTATCACCTCATGTGGTACAACTCCATTTAAACTCTGTGTGTGTGTGTGTTTATATGTTCAAATAAACTTGTAAAATAATACATGCACCTAAGGCTCAGGAAATATCATGGAAATAATCTCACTCTGGCAGAAAGATTGTAAGAGCCATGGGACCAAGACAACTGCTGTAAAATAGTGGCATACACACACACACACACACACACACACACACACACACACACACACACACTCATTAAATCTCAACAATATAGTTCCCTAAATAAACCTACATAATGACCTGATCAATTGTCATGCTAATATGTATAGGTGGAATTTCACAAAGTTCTAAGCCTAACTGAAAAACTACAAGCTAAGAGAGGAAGAATTCGTTTTCTTCAGAAATTAACTCTCTGGTAGATTATCCAGTGTGGAGTTATCAGCCCTAAATGTGTGGGACTCTGCAAATACCAGGGTCAGCAGATTGATTAAACCACTTGAAGCAAGAAGGAAATCCTGTACAACATGGCACAGTAGCCAGTGTTGGTTCAAACTTCTAGAGTCTGACACTGGGCAGTTTATTATTGGCATATTTAAGTATAGATGATGTGGAAAAAATTCCCTGGTGGAATACAATCCCATGTGCATAATGAGGCATGAGCACATTGAAATTCTTCTAAAAGTGCATGTCACTTATTCTGTGAAGACGGGTTCTACAGATAGGCTACATGTATCATCCTAAGGACCTAGGAGAAGATCCAGTGTAGTGTCAGTCATATAAACAGTGAAGAAGTCATCTGAGCTATTAGCCACCTTCAATTCAGTTTGTGGGAGTCTGGAGGAGCCCCTGGCCATACAAATAGTACAAAATTATTTAAACTATTACCTACCTCCAGTCCTAGTTGTAGGAGCATGGGAGATCCAGTTATGACCTGGCTCTATCTGTAAGCATAAGGACCATTGTGTTCCCAACATTTTCTCACATATGTATTAAGAGAAACACTAAATAAACTTAGGATAGACAGACAGACAGACATATAGATAGATAGATGATAGATATATAGATAATAGATAGATAGATAGATAATATAGATAGATAGATAGATAGATAGATAGAAGATAGCTAGAAGATTAGATAGATAGATAGATAGATAGATAGATAGATAGATAGATAGATGATAGATAGATAGATAGATAGATAGATAGATAGATAGATAGATAGATGATAATACATAGATAGACAGACAGACAGACAGACAGACAGACAGACAAATAGAGAGGGATTTGGGATAAATAGCTTCTTCATAATAAAAAAGTAATACTAAAAAAGAGGTGCCTACATGTGATAGAGATGTGTACCCTATAACAGACTTTACAATGAAAGTTAAGAGACACACCAAATAGAAAAGCATATCTGAAGAAAAGTTAGGACATGAGCCTGGGGGATGGATCACTCAATAAAGTACAAGAAATTAAATTTGACCCACAGCATCGACTACGTAAAAGGCCATTGAAAGCAGCATGCCTGTAGTCTCAGCACTGGGGAAGCAAAGACAGAAGGAACCTCTCTGGCCTTGCTCAGTGAGCTCCAGATTCAGTGAACTCAAAACATAAAGTTTTCAAATACATGTACACACACACATAGGTGCACACATGCATGAATGCATATACTCAACAAACAAGTAAATAATCTAAAACATAAAATAAAGTGTTTATTTAAAAATCATATGGTAATTTTCTTGGTAAAAAAAAATTTAAGGATGAAAAGAGAACTTACCTTTTCAACTGTGTATTTCAGAGACATGGTAAGACTCATGAAAGGCTCAAGGTCAGATATATAAGACATGGTTTTCATCAAGATGTAAGATGCTCCTCAGACATGAGTCCCACTGAGAGGCTCCTCACACTTGAATCCCATTGAAGCTTCCACTGACAAGTTCCCCTTCTTTATCACATTCACTACCATTCTGGTTGCCTTGCCACCCTTTGCCTCTGTAATGCTGCTCATTACTCTGAAGCATCAGAGCACCACAGGTGTGCCTGTGGCTCACACACTGCACTGCCCCACAGTTTGGTAACCTTTTTTCTAAGTGGTACCAGCTCTGCTTTCCTGACCCCAGTGATGTCCCTTCATCCAGGATCCAGACCAGTAATCACATCACTTTTGACTGTCCCTGGTATTGAACATTGTTCACTACCCCCTACTTCTGTCAAGACCCCAACCCCTTCATGGTCACATCTTTTCATGCATCTCTGTACCCTTCTTCATCTTGTTGTCAAAACCTCAAGCCTGTCTTCACTTAAATTAGAATGTATTTACCAGGATAATGAAAGAAGGGTGGTGATTGGTATCCATTTCCTTTGTTACCACACGTTGAAGAGGAGGCTCTCAGTAAATCCCAACATGTTCCTGGCCTAGTCCCTGTACCATCTTCTATAAGACAAGTTCTCACTTTCACTCTCTTCAGCCAGGCAACTTTTTGCCTTGTCAAAGTGACTCCTGTTCCAATTAGAAAATAAAAACAAGCAAGAAAAGCTCACTGGCTAACCAAAAATTTACAAGCCATTGACTGTGCTCATTTTTTTCCTTCTTCTATGAAAGGGGATCAACTGCTTAGTCCTATGTATCAAGTTGTAGCCTTCTATTTGGGCCTCAGGGCCCATCCCCCCATTTCAGGACAGCACTGTGGGAAGCCTTCCCTTGCCATGTCTTATCACTTCTCTGTTTTCTATCAGCAAAACACACTGAAATGATGCCAATCTACAAGCAAAATAAAGCTCCCATACTCCTGCAGCTCCCAGCAGCCACTACATTGTCCGGGACGGTTTCCACAGCATGCTCCTCTTCAGGACTCTTCCTTATCTCCCAACCATCTCAATGATAGGCATGCCAGCATTCAGTCCTGTTTGTTCGTTGACTTATCTCAACAGTCTGAGTATCTCTAGCTTGATGTCTTTCCACACTTCCAGACTGAGCTTTCAATGCCAGGTGTAGCCAACAAGCCACTGCTTGCAGGTCCCTGTTTTAGGTAAGGTTATTGACATGCTTTCTGGTTGTCTGGGTTTGGTTTTGCAATCTCCAGCAGAGAGAGGTGCATTTGTTGTTGTTGTTGTTGTTGTTAGAGTGGACTTATTAACAATGTTTTTAACACACAGAAGAGTCACTGGCACAAAATTCAGCAATCATGGCATGAATTAATGAATCTGTCAACTCATTATCTGCTGCTTGTGCAATCATTGACCTATACTTCCCCTCTGTGATGCAGTACAGAATCCTTCTGGTCCCTCCATCCCCACCCGGCCTCGTTTGTCCCCATCTCTCTGATTCAGGTTGATTTGTCCTCTTTGGAAGCAGAAGTGTACATATTATATGTTTTATGTCTGATATGCACCCATGTGCCAAAGAGACAGAGCATGCTCAGTCGGTTTGCATTGAATGAAGCGATCGATCCAGACGACAACACTGAGGCCAGAAAAACAGAAGCCTAAGCTGGATATGGGTAGGGAGTTTGCAGGAGAGAAGCTGCCCAGAAAGTGGAATTGCTGACAATTTTCTCTGATTACAGAAAATGGAGATGCTGTTCTGCCTCCCTTTTTACAAAACAATACCCACAGGTTTTGTTCTCACTCTAGTTCTTGTACTTTCTGAAAACCATGATAGCATATGATGCTTTCTGAGAAACACAACCATGTTGGTTAGGGGAAGAAAACCTAGCCTGTGGTGAACAGTCAAGAAACTGGTTGTGTTGACAACTCCAACTGCAGAAGCTTAAGGAAAATCAGAAAAAAACACATGGTTGCTGCTTTCAAACCCTGAAGGGACGTCAGGTTTTAGAGAAATTCAGCTTTCGGTACCTCCACAGACCAAGTCACTTCCTGACAATTCTACAGAGATACATCACAATTCAACACTAGAAGAATGGGAACTGTCTGAATGAAGAGTAAGCAGACATTGGGAGATGTGGGATTCCCAGTCCTGGGATGTCCACAGAGGAGCTGGCAACCTTACCAGGGAGCCACAAAAAACCTAGAGGGAAGGATTTGGTCATAACTTTAAGGAAGGTCTTCCCCCAAACAACTCTAAAATCAAGGAGCTCCTCAGAAGTCTACACAGGGAGAACAAAGAGATTGTTCAGCTGGTGAAGGATTTGTCACAAATGCATGAGGACCTGGGTCTGATCCCAGAATCCACATAAGAATGTGGGGAAAGTACTACATGCTTAGGAAGATACTAGAAGATTCCTGGGATATAAGCTAATTATGGAGCTCCAGAGCCAATGAGAAAATCTTCATCCAAAATAAGTTTGTTGATTTTAAGTAACACCTCTTGCATTTATATACATGTACACACATATGCATGTGCACTTGAATGCACATGGGTATTGTGCACATTCCTGCATGTGCACACACACACACACACACACACACACACACACACACTAAAATCTATGGAGAGATTCATCTGAAAATAAAAATGACCAATAATGATGTATGCCTGTGAGGTTCATGGTCATGAGGTACCAGTACAGGGTTAAGTATCTTCTCAATAGATTGCATCCTTTCCAGAGGTATCACCTCAAAGTAAACACCAAGAGAAAAGAGAAAGAAACAATAAAAATAATTTGAATAAATGAGAATAGCATTAAGTTAAAAGCCACAGTTTAGAAATATTTAACTTCAAAATTTTTAACTGTAAATTATGTCTAGAGGAAGAAAAAGGAAAAGAATGTTGTCTATTCCCACTCCAAGTCTCAATTACAGAAAAATCCAGTAAAAGACAACCCTCCAGAAAAAGACCACCTTCTAATACTAACCTATGTAGAGCTTTGGACATAGCCCAGGCCATCAAAATCTGCCTTAGGTAGGGATCACAAACTCAAAACTAAGACCCATGAACTTGAAGTAAGAGGTTCTATTAGTTAATCCTTTTTTTTTCTTCAAAAACATACTGAGTTTTCATGCAAACATTAAAGTATCTTCTATCAATATTCCTCCCTCTCTTGCCTCTCAGAGGAGACACCACTGGGTTTCCTGTCTCCCATCTCTCCAAAGGTCTGCTATGTCCTGATGACATTTTGTTAGTTCAAACAACACCATTAGCCTAAATCACACTTTGTCTTAAAATGTAACCTTCTAGATGCTTTACCCACACTGTCATATTCCAGTTTGGCTCAGTGAAAACAAAATGCTTGGAGCTCTGACTGCACCAGAATGAAAGATCACTAAAGAATGTATTTCATTCTCTTTGACACTAAAGAGATCAATGAATGATATAGAATAGTGCACTGAGTTAAATTTTGCCTCTTTAAAAAGGTTTTGTTCAAATTCTAAGAGCTCATCATCTACAGGGAGTATAAGAAGTCTCAAGTGAATGCTATTATGGACGTGGGCATCCTTATGTCAAGGGCCACCTCAGTTTCATGACAGTGGCACAGCTGTTCCCTATTGAAGCTGAGATGGATGGTAAATCTTTCTTAAAGAAATGATTGACTACCATTTACAAAAACTAGCAACCACAGTGTCTTCCTACAGGATATTTACATTTTAACTCTGCTCACCTACAAAGCCCTCCTATGAGACTAGTTTACCCTTCCCCCTGTGCTATCCATAACAAACACTTTGAGGTTCAGGAGTGTAGCAGTGATAGGTGCCAAGCCATCCAAGTGCACACATACAACCTGACACAAGATTTTCTTCGTGTGCATGTGTGTATCTGTCTCTTCTTCATGCCATCAATGACCCTAATCGGGGTCCTAAGGTCTGTGCTGGTTAGCATCTATGACTTCAACATTTTCTAAAAATAGCACCTTTATAGGTATAGTTCAGATACAAATTACACATAGTGAACTAAGATGGACCTTCAGTCAATGACAAGCTTCTTGGAAGCTGAGAGGCCTCTGGACACCAACATATGGAACAGAAAATGATTTGTGAAGAACCAAAGATACAATAGGAAGGTGATACGAACAGGAGTAGAGATGGTGCCCTGTGGAAACAGAGGCAGAACTTGAAGAAGTAAGGTATCCATAAGTGAGTCAATGACAGGGCTGCCAGCCAGACTGGCAACAAGACATTCAAGAGATTCTCTCCTGGATCAGTTAAAGAGACTGTGTCTGTCAACCTTGAGTCACCAAAAACATGAGAGAATGAATGGTTCTAGGTCTAAGCTGTTGGCTTATGATCTTTTGCTAAGTAGACCTAGGAACCCATACAAGTAATGGACTGACCAACAGAAAGCATGTCAGGTGCCCAGAGAAAGAAGTACAAAAAGCCATGGATGGAAATGCTGTGTTAGCAAAAATTATCTCATTTGCAAATGATAGAAGCCACCCCCAAGCTGTATTAAGTGGAGAAATGGGAGCTGCCTCATCAACTGTCAAGTCCAAAGGCATTATCTGGGGATCTGATGACAACTCAGTCTGTTTTTCTTCACTTGAGTGAGCTCTGCTTTCTTCTTCAGTATACTCTTCCTCCTCAGAGAATCAGACCCAGAGCTCCAGGTTCTCCTGGCCCTGTGCCATCCCCCTCTAGGAGAGTCTTACTCTTCCAGCATCTGTATGTCCTTGTTGTGTGATGCTGACTGTCTAACTTAGGTGTTTAGCTTTATAGGAAAGATGCCAAGCTCTGTGACCTGCTCTTTAACCAGATTCATGGAGCAGGTATTAGAAGGAGAAAAGATTTCCAAGTGTCAGAAAGAAAAAGGGAAGAGGTTCTATGTACATAAAGACAACAGATCCATACATTGACAGGGAGAAAAATGGCTTCTCAATTATGACATTAAAGAAGCTGGTAACTAGTCAGCCAAGAATGAGGAAGAGATGCTCCAGGTACAAGTGGTGTAGACAGATGAGTTGGCTAAACCCTGTAATTGGATCTCCCAGGAGAATGCAAAAAAGATCATACAGTTTGAAGTCAATTTGGATCAAAAGAAAAGAAGCCAACAAAAGTGGCCAAATGCTCAGTACCAGCTGGGACTTCTCAGTACCCACTAAATTTATAAGGGTTGTTGGGAACTGATGAGAAGGACTCTTCTACATGTTTGCATGTTAACTTAAGCTAATGTAACTTGACAATTTCATGCACATGTATAGTTAAATCTGATAGCTCTCTACGCCGACCTTCTCTTTTTGTCCTTATCTCCCTCCAAACCATGTAGCTCTCAGTTCTTTTGTGGTATTCAGTGTGCTCTGTTTGCATTAGCATTCGTTGCTGTTGAGGTCTGAATGTGAAATGTCCTCCAAAGCTCACAGATTTAGGCATTTGGTCCCCAACACACAGTAGTGTTTGTGTAGGTGGTGCATACTTCCATAGATGGGGCTTTGCTGGGGAAATTGGGTCTCTGAGGGCTGGGACTTGACGTTTATGGTCTTGTTGTACTTCCTGTCCCATGTGTTTTGTCTTTTTCCCCCTCCAGATGTAAGCAAGCTTTGACCACCACAGTTGCAAGCTGCTCTCAGCTAGATCTTCCCCGATGTAATGGTCTGTGTCTCCTCAAAGAATAATTGAAAGTACCCTTTTCCCCAATTTAGTGGATTTTATCAAGGCATTTAATCATAGCAATGAGAATAATAATATAAACACAATGACAGACAAAAGGTTATTGTGGTAAGGTATAAAGCATTGATGTCCAATATAATTTTCCTGGCTCAGTGTCATGGTATTGGGCATCTGCTGGCTCTGGGTGAATCTATCTCTACCTTTCTAGGTTCTGGGATCACTTAGAGTCATGACCTCTTTCTCCATCTTCAAAAGGAGATTCCACAGTATGAGCCCTTCCTTGCACTGTCTTTACCTCCTTTTCTGTCCCCCTCTAATACTGTGGAGAACTTCTATGGGTACATCAGACCCACCTGACTCTGTAAGCTTTTTTTAAAAACCTACTTTAACAAGGGTTCTTACATGCTTTAACCTCCCTTCTAGCTCACCACCCACCAGAGGTGTTGGAAAGGAAAGGTTATTAGGGCAAAAGGGAGATTTGTACCTACTTAGAAATAGTTCTTTGGAGTTATTCCAATCTACACTCTCAGGATGTCAGTAGCTCAGTCCACTAGAATCAACAACTGTGGTTCAATTCAGAAGAAACTGTAAGGCTATGCCAATCAGCTTAAGTATTCACAGAAATGACGAGAAGCCACCTGAACACCACTAGACGGTTTTTGATGCATTTATCTTTATAAACTCACAACAAAAGATGATCAGCAAAGATGGCAAGGTGAACCAATGGCACAGCATTTTCAGCAAAGCCCAATGAAGACCAGCAAAGAGTAGCAAGGTGAATCAATGCCACACAGTGTCCTTCACTGTTGGGTTATTATTTCCCTTCCAAATATCGCTTGTTCTTTCAAGCATCTGTACTTGCAAAACATTGCATGCTCCTTTCCCCGGCAGCTTCGAGAAAAACACCATGTGTTCACAGCAAAACATCCTTTCACATTTCTGCTTCAGCAAGAATATCCTCTCATAAGACAGTTTTCAACAAAACATCACATGGCACAACTGACTCGTCAAAGAAACCAGATATTTCCACTTCAGTACTCCCCTATTTTAGGTCAGCTGGTTGGCTACCTTGTACCATCTTCAGCCTTAATCTCCTTTGCCATGTGTATTAGTCAGAGTTTACCACTGGAGCAAACACCTCAGTGAATCAACTTGAAAGAAGGAAAGCATTATTTTGGCCCAAGTCTCAGGGTTTTAGTCCATGGTAAACAGTCTTTGTCAATTTTGCTCTGGGGTGAAACCTGAAACCATACAGAGCACATGTTCTGGAACACAGCATTGTACTACAGAGTATCAGAGCTAAAGACAGGGAGGGACCCAAGAACAGAAATACAGTTAAAGACATGATCTTGATGCCCAACCCCCTCCACCAGATCATACCTCATTAAGATCCCACTACCATCTAAGTATTGAGTCTCCAACACATGAAACAGTCTGGAACATTTCAGATGCAATATCACATGACTTCAAACATAACATCTTCACAAACCCCATAAGTGGAGTCAGGTGATTTATATCATCGCCTGGGCCTTGTGGCCTTTCCTCTTCTTTGTGTTGCTTTCCACCTCCTTGATGGAGAGCTTTTCTCCTACATGGTTCTATTCTACTCTCTTTCTCTGAATGGCTCCACAATCACTCCAGAATGCAACCAATCACATCACTAGAACACTCTAAAATTCTCTGAGAGAGACATCTAGGTGTGGATTACTAGTCCCCTATCTTTAGCACATTGAAATCTTCTGAGCCAACCACCTTCCTCATTGTAACAAACTCTGACTGAGCCATTTTTTATTGTATACATTAAGTAATATGCCTATCTATATCTAGCACAGTTCGCTATGCCAAGTAAGTCCTCAAAAATGACCTTGGTTGAATCTATTCCAGACTGTATGTTGCGGGTTGAACAGGACTCCAAGGTCCACCATGGTCAAGCAAAGCTTATTTTGTTTTTGTTTTTCTTTTCTTAAACCTCCTTTCAGTTCTCTCTACTTCTCTCTTTGCCTTTTATATATGTGTGTGTAGGCAGTACTGATCTTTTCTCTTCATATTTCAAGTGATTTATCTTGAAAGGGAATCTAACTTCACAAAATCTCTGTGGATTCACAGCAATAAGCAAGAAAGCAAATGGGCAATCCCTTTATACTGTCAATATTTATTTATGTCTAAATTTTGTTGGCTGAGTGGTGTAGTTTCTAAGCCTTTAGGGCAGAGCTCCTGTACAATTCACTTTGTTTATTTATTAGTATGCCAGTACATGTCTACAAAGAGCTACAGAGGTTTCATTATGTCACTTGTAAAAACCAACTCGCACCTTTATAATTATCACATTTGTGGGAAGTTTTGTTATTGTCCAGATGGTTATCATTTAAGTCTAAATTTGTAGAAATAGGGGCACACTATCAGATTTCAGAATACTATGCTAAACATGATTCACTTAGAAATTATTCTTTTCTCTGCTGCCAAAATGGTAATACTTCACTGAGCTCAATGTATTAATAATGGATGACTTAATAAAAGTTAAGGAATATAAATAATTAACATTAATGATAATGTTAGTTTTATATTTCTCAATATATAACTACTCAGTAGTTTAGTAAAATGGAGAGGATTTATAGGATTTGGAGAAAACTCAGAGTATTACATTTTATTTTTATAAAATTGAACATATACATAAAAACTACTATAAAGGTACTTGGTGACAAGTTTAAAATATTATAATGCAATTCAGGGATTAGATGGAATCATTAATGTCAGCTATGTTTAAAGAGAACATATCATTTTTTGTGTCTTGGGGAAAATTGTGAATAATCAAATTAAAATGCAATTATGTTTAAATATTTCCCCAGGGAAAAATTGTTTTTTCTCAGTAGGTGGGACTGTGGACTAGGGCTACAATGCTGAGCCATATTATGATGTTTAATAACCATGGAAATAAGAGAGAAAGAGTACTTTAATGTGTGAGTTGTATGTCTACAAAGTTGAGACATACACAAAAGTAGTTTCTTCTGTGATGCAAAGAAGTATTACCAAGAAACAAAGGATGTCTGGCATTTGGATTCTGCATTAAATATGATGTGCAAGCTATAATGCACCTACTAATGAGGCCTCCAATATCTATCCAAGGCCTATACACATCACAAGATACAGTGACATGAGATTCTTAAACTGAGCACTTTATTTTTAAAATTTCTGTATTTAATTTTACATGTAAGTGTGTATATCTGAGTATGTATATGACATGCATGCATGTACCTGTGGAAGCCAGAAAAAGTCAAGTCCCCCTGGGTCTGGACCTGCAGCGGTTAGGCATCCCTTGTGGGTGCTGGGTCCAGTGATGGAGTGGGACTAACCTATAATCTTTAAGGTCTGCTCCGATGGTCTACAGTGTCCATCTAAACATGACTTCTTATCGACCCTCAACCACCCCAAACTTTATACTAGCTGGAGACAAGGTGTCCAAAAACCATGAGGCTGTAGGAGATTTTTCAAGCGGAAGCCAGAGCATTCCAGTCTAGGATAATGGCCGCTATGAAGCAAAATACATCTAACTTTCAAAGTCATCCTAGTCCACAGTTCCAGCACTTCTAAAATCCCCATTCAAAGTCTCTTCTAAGGCATAGGCCATTTATTAAGTATGATCCTATAACATCAAGAAAACAGTTACATACTTTCAATATACAATAACATAAATATTCTCATAACAAAATGGAGGGATAGAAGAATAGCAAAGAAAGATCATATCACATTAAATCTAAAACCAAGTAGTACAAGCAGTTGAAGAATTTTCTCTTGTAGTCTAGCAACTAAGACCCTTGGTGGCACTAGGCTCCAATGGCCACAAGTTGCCCCTATCTCTGCAGCTCTGTTGTCTGTAATAAATTCTGCCTCTTTCCTAAGTTAGTTCTACATAGTACCTTCAGGTTTCTTCAGCCAGGATCCCATGTTCCTGTCATCTACATATTTATAAAGGAAGAATAAAGAGGCAGGACTATCTCTAGTCCTCAGTATCTTCACAATAAAAAACTTCTCATACCTATTCATTTATGTGGTGATACCAGAAACAGCTTTACTCTGACAGTGTCAATCAAAGCTCGTTCAGTACTTCCATGTAGGAAATCTGATCCTGATACATGTTGCTGGAGTCTGCTACTCTCTGGACCCATGAGGTAAGTCCTCTCACTCTTGACTCTTCTATCCTGGGATGACTAGCATTATATGGAGGCTGGTATGAAGTCCCACTACCAACTGAAGATGTAATGTGGCTCTTTGGAAAACACCTGCTGTAGCCTTTGTGCATTGATTTTTAAAATTGAACTAATAGCTTCCATCTTTTGTTTTTATGGATTTATATACCCCTTTCATCTCCTGATTTATCCATCCACTATCATGCACTCCTACATTTGTATAACCCTTGATATAAGTGAGTTTTTTTTAAGTTTTTTTTGAAGGTCATCTATAAAAACCATGTGTCAGCCTCTGGCTTCCAATGTAAGTCATGTCATGAAAGAAATACACAGTTTCCAGGAACAGATGAAGCCCCAGAGACAACCAGCTGACTATTCTGTGTGAACAAGCAGGGAAACAATAGACACTGAAGAATGAAACAAACAAATCTCCCAGCCACAATCGTCTTCCTTTTTCTGAAAGGCAATCACCAGGTTAGTACCATTTCTTTCCAGAGGGTCTGATCTCTTTTTCCTGGATAGGTCCTTGAGCTTCTAGATCAATAACAATATGTTCCTTGATCTTGGCCCAACCTTCCAACACAGACATGCAGATCCCTTACGGTAGGCATCACCCTTTTACAAGCTGTATAGCTCTGTAGCTCAGCTCCCAACAGATGTAACTCTTCTGCCCTGAACATAGGGAAGGCTGGAGTTCTAAACAAAAGTGTGCCGTAGCCTTAACCGTGAGGGATACCTGCATTTCCTGTTCCTTGGCAGAAATTAATATCTGGTAAGTTGCAAGCCTTTGGAGTGGTCTAAAATGGTTACGCATCTTTACTTTTGTTTGTTCACACTAAGAAATAATTGTAAGGGGTCTCACGCCTAAGAGGTAGCCAGCAATCACAGAGCAGGAACGCAGACAGGACCATTACAGACACCCATATTACCTAAAGGGCGCTGCATTTGCTGCTGTCCCATCACCATGACTGCAATGCTGACAGGAACAATGTGAAAAAAAGAATAGTTTGCCTTGGTTAAAACAGCTCATCGCAGAGAGGGAGAGTACAACCTGCAAAGGCACCCCCTGTGGCCACATCCATCAGCCTGGTCTGACCTCCAGATGGCTTCACAGCCTTCAAAAATAACCCAAAGTGGTGGATAGCCAGCATCTGAAACACATTTCAGGTTCAAGTCATCTAAAGGATGTTTAGAGTACAAGAGTTTCTGAAAGTAGAGCTGACTGACATTGACACCCAAACTCATCATATTAAAATCACGCTCTGCTTTCATGGAATACAACCCCTAGACTGTATCAAAGACCTCCAGAGGAGATATCACTGTCTCCATCAAGGATGGTTTCAGTATTTAACATTCCTTACTGTTAGCCAGCTCTTAAACCTAACTGAAGTCCTGCTTCCTGCTGTTCAAGTTGGGAAATATCCTTCTCTGGAGGAATTTAAAATTAGAAAGTTACTCATCAGGTCGGGCATCAGTGCCAACCATTATCTACATACGGAAATATTTGAGGTCTGGCACCTTCAAAAGCTTGATCCCATTATTCACACATTCTGCAGCCAGAGACCAAGACACAAGATATTCTTGTGACCTACTTGGGAAGCCATCTGGCTCTCAGATCCAACTGTGATTTTTTTTTTATCCAGTCTTCACACTGGTGGTAGGTTTGCCAGCAGGACTCAGAGGGACAGCGTCTGTTTCCAGTAGAGTTTATGTCTACTGTGACTCTGTGAGCCCCTCAGTATGGGGGTAAGACACAGACAGACATAGATAGACTCCTAGAGCTCATCACAGACTGCCCTAGACTGCCGAGCATTGCCAGAATTTCTCCAGCCTGGGGAAACCTTTAACATCGCAGGCCAAGTCACCTCTTAGCTCATCCAATGACCCTTGCAAAGAATGTCATTCTGCCTACCTTAAAGATCCGTGAAATAAATCAGATTTGCTTCATTAGGTATCTGCTTTTCTTGACAAGAATATCCTTACCTGGTGCTCTCCACATTCCAAAAGAACTACTATTTTCAAGCCTAAAAGGTGGTGTTGCTCAATGGTCATATAGCTGAATTAATAACACTTTCATAAACGTCTGGTTCCACGCCCTGAGTGACACAAGTTAGTTCTGTATAAATCCTTTTAAAGAGGAATTGTCACAGACTTCCATGCAACTCTGCAAAGCAGCAAATTTGACAAATCCTTTCAGTAGGTGCTACATACCATCAACATGTGAATCATCTTTAAACCGTTTCCTTAACAATAGTTGCATTTTGAATGGTACAAATTACTTGGCTGGAGGAGACGCGGAGGAAGCCAGCACACTGATAAACTCACCACTCAGATGAAGTCAGCACACTGTCACTTCCTATATGCTCAGTGGGGGACAGAGGCCAGGCCTCAAGAATGCTTACACATATCTATTATGAAAAATAGTCTAAATCGACAGAACTGCTTAGGAAGCAAACTTTCCCACTGCAAAGGGTGCTGTGTGCTTTCTCAGGGAAGGCTTTGTTGAAACATTGACCCTAACACTTCAGTGGCCATCATTGTCATCATCATCACCATCATCGTCATCTTCATCATCATCTAGAGACAGTAATCCCCAACTCCCCCATGAAGGATGAACAACGATAGACTCCCAACTGCATAGACAGTGACAGTAAAGATTGTGACATGAAATAAATGCCCCAAATCGTCCACTTGGACTCCAATTAATCCTCATAAGAAAGAAGCAGAAGTTCAAAGCAGAGCTTTGACAAGGATTCGGTGATGAGGCTGATGAACAGAAGAACCCATAGGCCAAAGGATGCAGTCAGCCTGTGAGCCAAAGCCATCGGGAAGATGGGCTACTCCTGCTGGTGGTAGCTTCCACATTGTGCACTATCCCACTGATCAGTTCCATGAGAACTCTGACCTCCAAAGTTGAAAGACATCTTTTAAGGAAACCTTTATGGAGATACAACTCATATACCACTCCATTCACCCATCAAAGACAGCAATCTAATATTTTTGGTTTATCCTATGGCAATTAGCATAATCGTCTTTAGATCATTTTTACCATCTAATTGGGAAGCTGCATATCTGTTTGTAGCAGCTTTCCATTTCCTTCTGCCCTCTGACCCAGCTGCAGTCTATCTCCTCTACTTCGTGTCTTTTCATAATAAGTTTGGAGCCACTCAAACCTGGTGATCTGTGACAGCAACACTAGAAACTTGAAACGTGATAGGATCATGTCACAGAACAAACGTGTAAGCCAGAGGGCTGGAGAGATGGCTCAGAAGACAAGAGCACTGGCTGATCTTCCAGGGGACCTGGGTTCAATCCCAGCACCTACATAGCAGCTCACATCTGTATATAACATCAATCCCAGGGAATCTAGCACCCTAATACACAAACATGCATGTAAGCAATGTACAACCAATTCATATAAAATAAAAATAAATCTTTTTAAAACAAGTGTAAGCCAGAGAAGTATGCCCTAAAATACTATCTTTTTCAGAGAGCTGAAAGATTTAATGTGTGTGCGTTTGTGTATATGCATGTGTGTCTTTATATGTGTTTGTCTGTGTGTGTATGTGTGTCTATGTGTGTCTGAAAGTATGTGTCTGTGTATGTCTATGTATGTGCATCTGTGTGTGTATGGGTACCCATGTGTGTCTATGTCTATGTATGTTTGTGTGTGTCTCTGTGTCTATGTCTGTGTATGTGTATGTCTGTGTGTCTATGTGTATCTGTGTATGTGTGTGTCTGTGTGTATGTGTGTTTGTGTGTATGTGTGCATGTCTGTATGTGTATACATGTGTGTGTACATATGTGAATTCTGTCGTGTGTGTATGTGTGTGTGTGTGTGTGTGTGTGTGTGTGTGTACAGATGTCAAAGAACCACTCTTCAAGCCTTTACATAGCTCCAAGTTTGAACTCAGTTCATCAGGGTTTCTTTGTTGATCAACAAACACCTTAGTCCTGGTAGCCATCTTGTAGTGCAGTTTAAAAGATTGACACATATCCTAATGTTCCCCCTTACCTTAGAGAAGCCAGTAAGTTAAAACTCTACACTTATCCAATAATGTAAAAATGATAAAAGTTGCCTCTGTCACTCAAGTAAGAGGAGTATTAGGGTGTAGTGAAGAGAAGGCCTTGACAGCCTTCAGTCAGTGGGCCAAACTCCACTGACTGTATAAATGAAACTTTGGAGAATCCCAGTCACATCTTCCTTGACATTTTGGAGTTTCTTTCATGCTACCAGCACAGGAACTATGTCTAAGACAGTAAAATAAATGAGCAGCTATGTCCTCTCCTCAACATTGCCTACCAGGCTGCAAAGCCCCAGCCACTTGCTGTCTGGCCTTGTACAGAACCCTTGACTGAGGTCCAAATTAAAGCACTCACTTTGGATTCAGAAAAATAAATAGCTCCAGTTGCAACTCCACCACTAAGAGCTACACCATCCGGGACAAAAAAAGATTTTACCACTTTCACAGTTGTAAAACAGAGACATTTGTGCCCATTTTTCCAAAGCTAGGACCCAGCACTTAGAAGACTGGTCAAAATGGAATAAATATTACATTGTATATGCTATAAGATTAAATATTTCAAGTCTATAAAATGTCAAACACAGCAAAAAAAATTTAAAGTTATTGTGCTTTGAGTGTAAAAAGCAGACTTGTGTGTATAAACAATTATTCCTGGGCTAGTAGAGCTTTGGGAAGGATTATAGAGCCTTTAGGATATAGAAATCTCTCTGGAGGACATGGGTCATTGGTGGCAAGACTGGAGCCCCACTTCCTGTTTGGTTTTGGCTTCATGTATGCTGCTGCAAGGTGACCAGCCAGCCTTCTGCTCCTATCACCATGGCCTCCCTGTTCCAACCCATGGCTTCCACACTATAGCAGGCTGATCCCTTCCAACTCCAATTCAAAATAAACTCTTCCTTACTCAAATTCTTTCTGGTTGGCTATTTGGTCACAAAACCCACGAAAGTAACTCAGGCATGGGTTAGCATTTCTCTGAGGGGTAAATGTCCAAATCGTTTGTGTGAATATTGAATCTGAAGTATTAAGCCATGAAATGAAGTCATATACATGATTCTAATGGTTCTTGAGCTATCTCAGAACACTACAGTTTTCTGCTCCTGAGCTTCACCAGAACATGAACCAAGAAGGACATCTTTCCAGAAGTCCTTCAGGGTCAGCAAGCTGTGCTCTCAGGGAAGGATCATGGAGAGACAAGTCACTGACACACCATTACAGGGAGGCCTTCCCTACCCCATATCAGCACATACACCAGTGCTCTCCTCCTGACTTATTTGTGGCATTTAAAGAACAACTCAGTGCTTCTATAGACGACACTGTATAACAGTAGAAGGAAAGAACTATTCAGGTTCACTTCTTGCTCAGAACAATACACTTGGACTGTTTCCAGTTTTAGAGTTTGACATATTCTAAGTCAGAGACACTCACTTTTCTGGTTGATGGGCATGGCTCATGCTGCTTTCCTGTGTTTTATTGAAATGTTACCATTTTCTATGCCGGACGTCGACTATCACAGTAAACAGGTAGCCCTGGCCAAGAACCAGAACAGCCTGACTGTATTCCAGTCTACAGTTTCCCATGGTAGTCAACTGAAGAGAGACTTCACACAGCCTGAGCTTCAAGTGTCTCTGCTGGGGTTGGTCTGGTGCTGCTATGTATTCAGATGCTCAATGCTGGTCCGGAAATCTGGTTGCCTCTGATGAGGAGATCCTCACAAACACCAAGTGATGATATGTAATCTTTGCTGCACACATTAACTGGCCAGTAAGAGGTTAAAGCCTGTGACTGGGCAGTAGCTAGAGATGGGTGGGTTTCTGTCACCTGGCTATGGGTTTCATGTAGAGAGAAGAAAGAAAACCAAGGGTGGAGGGAGCCACCATGAGAAGAAATGGACCATAACAAGGGGCCTATGGCTGGGATAAAAGTTAGAATAGTTACACATCTGCCCTACCTTGGCTTAAAGCTTGTAAATAAAAGACCTGAATTATGTGCCTTTTATATAAACTAGGACTAGCCAGAATATATAATCGGTTTCAAATTTCTCATCTGCAAAATGGAGCTGAAACTACCTATTCCTAGAAAGTATGCACTGCTTTGCATACTTTTTAATAGAATAGAAATCAAATGAGCAACCAGATAAAAGCATACCTGTAACTACGGAAAGACAATGTGGACATTATCAAGCTCTGCACAGAAAAAAAAAAAAAAACTGATCTTATCTTACAGTCAACTCCTCTGTCTCTTTTATGATAGTGTTCTGCTATACAGCGGGGGTAGGGGGAGCAATGTGGAACTTAGAATCCCCTTGCCTTGGCTTGCACGTGCTGAGATTATAGGTATCCATCACTGCACCTAGCTCAAGTGTCCTTTCAAGGCCATTCGGTTGTGATCATTCACAGAAACATTTCTCACATGACACGAAGCACTGGGGCGAGTGTACAGACTCCTTCACTGGTATGTGGATGGATAGCCGGCATGCCCATGCTGCGGAACACAGCTGAGTTATGAAAGTGTAGCGCCTGCCACAGTATGAATAACTCCGTACACATGATGCTCCAGAAAATGGAGTCACCTGGTCACTGGCAGCTGATACCCTTATCATCCTGGCCGGGTTTGACATTTAGCTCATGAGATGATGCTAGAGAAGGTTTTAGATGTGATAACCACTTCAACTGGTAGGCTTTGGGTAAAAGATAATGGTATCAGTAAGGTGGGCATGCTCATCCAATCAGTCAAAGGCCTTGAGAGAAAAGACTGATGGTCAGAGGAGGAAACTTTTGTGCTTCTAGGCTGGCCTTGTTCTCAAGACTACAGCTGATGGCTCTACACAGATTCTGTGGTTTTTCAGCATTTGTGTGGACTCAGTCTTGGTGGGACCCATTTGTCAGTCCTACAGAAAGCTATTTATACATATATACACATTCATGTTCATATATACATTTATTATTATACTACATATGTGTGTACATTATATTACACATATATTGTACGGATATGTACATTTATACATGCATGCATTCATATATGAACATATTAATACAAGTTACTGGAAAACAATGACAAGTACCAGATCGTGCCATATAATTCTACATAAAACATTGTTTGGGCTCTGGAATAGCTCAATTAGTAGAGTAATCTTCTATCATGCATAGGCCTGAGTTCAATTCTCTGGGACCCCATAAACTGAGCATAGTGATATATGTCATGTAATGCCAGCATTTAGGATGTAGAGGGAAGACATTCATGGCTGGGGTACATACCAACCTGGGCTCCATGACACCCTGTCTAACAAACAAACAAAAATTTAAAACAACAAAAAAGAAATTACAAAAATATAAAGATTCCCAGAAAGGCCAGCACACTGGTAAGTCCTTTAGATGAAACTTCTTAGGGTAATAAAAATATAGTGCTTTGTGAATCTGTCATGGCAGTGGTCACCTGAGTGTATCAATTATCAAACTGTATCAACCCATGCATGTACATACATTCTTAGAATAAGTGGTTCTTGTTATGCTTAGAATTAGTTCAAAGTTGAGGAAGGATCCAACTATAAGTTATGCAGCAAATGCTAATGTGCATTGTTGCTATCAACGGGTAAACTCAAATAAAATCCTTTTACATATAATCTTATTTTATTATAAAGATAGAGAAATAACAAGGTTCACTGTACTGTTGGCATTTATTGAGCACCATGCAAGGTGAGGAGACATTAACTAATATATCTGTCAGGTAGAACCATGGGCAAAGCTCATATTCATTACTCTGAACAACTTAATTAAAAGCATAATACCAATAAATTACATCGACTAAAATTATTACTTTATTCACTTCTGATTTATATACTGTTTCTCTCTTGAGTAAATGGGAATTTTTATGTGCCAGTAAAACCTTAATAACTAGTATATCAATCTATAGTAAACACCATTCAGGAGCTAGTAGGACAAGAGTGATGTCCCTCAAACATCAGGGAAGGACATCAACCCCAGGAATAGAGGTGCTAATAACTGGCAGGCAGCGCCTGCACTGTCTGCCCCGCACCAGCCTTTATCTCCAGCTCCGAGCATTTTACAGCAGTTCCCCTGCTATCTTCAGAAATCACAGGCTGTGGACAAAGCACTTGACAAATGAACAGAGCAGCAGATAAACAGCCGAAGCCCTTTGCTCAGAACTCACTGTTTTGAGCCCGTGGTGCCCCTTTTGTCTCAACAATTTTCTGATAACAAATTGGTCTACCCTTAGTTTGCCATCACATTTTCTAGATACAAGTGAACCTAGCAGGACCTCTGAGTGCGCCCGTGAATAATGGTCATTGGAGGAATCAAGAATCTCTGGTGTCTTGGCTGCTGCATGGCAGAACCCAGATGATGCTCCTAAGTAGTTTACTGTTACCACTGAATCCCATGTGAACATCAAGACCCAGAAAAGAGTGTCTACAACTTCCCAGCCTTAGGTCAGTGCCATAAAACCTGCCTCCTCCTCAGCAATGGGAACTAGCCTCAGAGGCTTGTCTGAATTTGAGTACCATTTGGCACAGTAGAGTCTTAGGTGAACTGTTTGGTCTTGTTGGAAATTGTGTTCTCATCTTATAAAGTATGAGTGGTTCTCCCGACTGTGAACAGCCATGGAACAGGTGGAGGGATGTTAGTAAGAGCTCTCCCTTCAATCCCAAATACCCTATCACACCACAGTAAGAATGGGGATGTGACAGTTACTATTCAATAGTTTAGTCTATTCTTGCTGCCAAAAAAGAAAGAAAGGAAGAAAGAAAGAAAGAAAGAAAGAAAGAAAGAAAGAAAGAAAGAAAGAAAGAAAGAAAGCAAGAAGGAAAGAAGGAAGGAAGGAAGGAAGGAAGGAAAAAAAGAAAGAAAGAAAGAAAGAATGAATGAAAGAAAGGAAGAAAGAAAGAAAGGAAGAAAAAAACCCGAGAAAAATAAGTTCAGTAACTCATAAGTAAGAGGAATTGGTTCCTCATAGTGAAGGTTAGCTGTCGTCTCCAGCTTGTGGCTCCATTTATGCATGTTCCAGAGATGAACACTGGGTCTTCCTGTGGCAGAAGGGCTGTAAAGTGACAAGCTCCCTCCATGTATCCCTTCCAAAGGACTTAACCTATGAGCCTCGGTATGGGGATGCAGGGTTCAGTTTCAGCAGTGACTTTTGGGGAGGTAGACGCATATGTTCAAAACTAGCAAGCAAAGGCTTTGGGGCTCATATTGACTCCTAAGACTACAGCATTCTCTTGGAACCCTGGTTTTGGCATTACAGAACTGAACAGCTTCCAGCTAATACCATTATAATATCAGTCCAGCATTGAATAAAGAGGTACTCAGCATGGTCTGTCTCTCCCAGAGGAGGTCAAATGAACCTCCGGAGATGCAGAGCTTTCGTATGGTAAAAGGCACAGCATCAAGTATGCCTTTCAACCCTGATCCCAAACACACCAATCTAAGCTTCCATTTTCAAAGACACCAAATCAATAAATGCCCACTATGCCTGCGAGAGAGCAGGCTCCGAGGATGAGAAAACTTGAAAGGGTTGACAGGTGTCAATGGGTGCTGATTGATTTTCAAGGGCCTGTATTAAAAACCAAGCCTGCCAATTTACTTTCCCTGCCCATGGCGCATAGCAATTTCGGTTTCCTCGAAATTCATTGCATCTCCTCCAGACACCATGTTGAGTGTTAGGAATGTCTTAGCAGTTTTCCTTGTCTGCAATTCATTTTCTCTGTCTAATACATCATTGCTCTCCAATAACAATTACGGCTTTATCTTCTACACCACCATCTGCTTGTTGCAACCACCAGCACGCCATTAGTGCCACTGTAATCGTCTCTGTCATCAGTCAATAGGCTACCTGGTCACAAGCACTAGGTCAGGAGTGGCAGCAAATTATAGCACCAGACACTTCCTTATGCAGAACAAGGCAGGTTATCCCACCGTGTTCCCTATTATACAGTGACATAAAATAGTGTGAAGTATAAATTAGTATGGCACATAGATTTGTATGTTCTTCATGTTTCTGTAATACTAACATGTACATACTAAAATCCTGTCCCACAAGGTGGTAGTATTAAATAGACACAGTTCTAGAAGACCCAGGTTCAGTTCCTACACCCATATCTGGTGGCTCACAGATATCTGTAACTCCAGCTCCAGAGTATCCAATGCCCTTTTCTGACCTCCATAGGCATAAATACATGCCAAGCATCATACATGAACACAAATAAAAACAAAGCTTTTTAAAAAGAACCATGACTGAGAGAATAAAGCACTGGCTGCGTCAGCTCTCTCACCCCGAGCTCAACTCTGGATCCCACAGTGAAAGGGAGAAACAGACTCCCTGAAGTCATTCTCTGACTTCCATTCAAATGCTGTGGCCTAAGAATGTCTGCCACCCCCCCCCCACACACACACATTAAATAAAATTTCTAACGTCTCATTTAAGAAACAGTCTCAGAGAACATCATGAAATCAAGAGTAGAAAAGTTAAAAGATCCAAAGGACCAGAATATATGCTGAGAGACTACATCCTCTATGTATGACATACTATACCCCAGAGATCTCAACAAAATGTTCAATGTGGATAAGAGACATCTCAAAAGGCCCCACCCCTAGATACACTGATAGAGGCAATTGTGGCTGTCAAGAAAGAGTCAGTCTTCTCCCCAAACTGCTTATCTAATACAAAATGGTCAGGTCAACCCCTAAACACATATACAAACAAATAAATGGGTGTGGATGCTTCTCTCCCTCTCTCTCCGCCCCCCATGTGTAACAATAATGAAGAAAAAGAAACAATGAATTCCAAGGGAGTATGCACAAGGTGTCAGAGAGAAATAGGAAGGTGGGGGGAATGTCAACACAGTATTCATACATGACATTTCCAAAAATAAATAAAAAAGCAGAACCTTTGGAAAGTGTTCTTTCCATCATAAAAGTAGAACCGTCATAAAACAAACCAAAAACCAAACTAAATCAAAACAAAACAATAAGGCACTGCCCTAGTACAAGTGAGCTGAGGAGCCCCTTGCCTCTTCAGTACTGTGGACCAACATGAAGACACCATTTCTGAAGACTGGTGGCACCTTCCTGAGACAGTGACTCTCCTGGCACTTCCATCTTGGGTCCCTTCAACCCACTTATCACATAACTAGTAATTTGTTCATCCAGTAACTGTCCAAAGGAATATTCTGTAAGTTATTTGTTCAATACAATGCATAGCACTGAAGGCATGTGAAATGTAAGCATACTCTGTAATTCACAGCCTTCCTACTGAACCCTTGTTAGATCATTTAGTCTCTTGGTTCTCAGAGTGAGTTAGATATGATCCAATTGAAATTCACCCTGATTTTTTCATATCGTCAATTGCTGTCTGTGGTACAGCCACACATGAGCCAATCTAGCTGGAAAATCACTTTTATCTTCTAGCTCAGGCATCACCTTCTCTTCTGCCAAATGAGTACACCTTGATTAACTGAGTATGTAAACCCAAAAGCAGGTCAAATTTAATTTATGAATTATTTTATCTGGAGTCTTCATTTTCTTTTTTTCTTCACGAACTTGTTTTAAGAGCTAAACATAACTGCAAGGGCCTAATGATGTAAAATTATCCACATTGCTACTTTGTTTTATCTCCAAACACTTTTCACTACCACTTGTGTGTTTTGCAGGTCTGACCAATAAGACATTTGAAGACTAATCACAAAGGCATGTATGAACAGCAGAGGTGGAATGTGGCCCATATGCATGAAAAATAAATTTGAAAGTGTTTACATATGTAAATATCTGGGAGCTAGAATTTCATTTTTTGGCATAGAAACTAAGTTTTGTCATAAGCACACAGAAAACAAATGTTCCAGAAAGACTAGTTTCTGAGAAAGGCTTGTATGCAGAAGCATGCAGCATTCATGGTGTTGACCAAATGTTATTTTAGGGTAAAAGGAAGCAAGAGATTTCGCCTTAAACATTTACATAGGAAAACTGTCACTTCACAGCAAGAGCTTCGTGAGATAAAGTACATCTCCTCGGCTTCTGATATAAACAGAGGCACATAGAAATGAAATGTCATCCTCATTAGGACCATTGGGGAAAAACTAACTTCTTTCACCATTTACTAATTTAATACACTAGTTTTCAAGGAAGTTACTTAGATGTTTGCCAGTGTGCACTCATGCATAAAATGAGGGTGGACACAAATTTGTGTGTGTATATATGTGTGTGTAGGTGCATATATATGTGTATACACACACATACACAGGCACTTATGGCATATGGAAATGAGTGGCCAACATGTGTCACACCTTAGAAGCCATGTACTGTTTTTGAAACAGGGCTTCACTGATTTAATAAGACTAGCTGGTCAGCAGGCCCTAGGGCCCATCTACCTTTGCCTACCTGGCACTGGAGTTATGTGGGTTCTGGGAATGAAACATGGGTCTTCATGTTAAGGGGCAAGCACTGAATTGCCTGAACCATCTCTTCAGCTTTTGGATGATTGTTTATGAAACTGAGGCAGTGCTGTGAATTTTGTTAGCTATAGGGAAGGCTTGAAGCTTCTGTCGTGAGTGATCATGGCCCTTGATTTATGATCCTCTGAATACTTGAGATAATTTTATGTTGTATATGTAGTGTTACAGTAGTTTTAAAAATATTTTAAAGTATTCTCTGTGTGTGTGTGTGTATTAGAGAGAGAGAGAGAGAGAGAGAGAGAGAGAGAGAGAGAGAGAGAGAGAGAGAGAGAGAGAGAGAATTATCTTGGAGAAGTCTATTCACTCCTTCCTTCCACTGAGTGAATTTAGTTCTCAGGCTTGTACTTTTACCTGCTGAGCGATCTCACTGGCTGAACTTCTGTTTTCACAATGTCATACTACTCTTGGATACTAAAAAACAAACAAACAAACAAAACCAAGAGAAAGAAAGAGAGGGAGGGAAAGAGAGAGAGAGAAACATTTTAAATGTTTGCTGTTCCTAGCTGTTCCTGTATTACTGTACTGCTGGGTTATGTAACAAATTTTCTCACATGTGAAAATAAATCTCTGAGATTCCTTTTGTAAGCTACCTCAGTTTTAGCCACAAGGAAACCAGCCCAACCAGTTTCACTGTATTCTTAGAAGAATGCCTTGCAACACAAAGAGAGTATTGTGGTGTGGGACAAGATAGGCGATTAGGAGATAATGGGAAAGTTTGTCTTTCACTGTGAAATTATATAAAATAGGAACAGAATGTGTGATTGCTGATTACAGAAGCACAAAGCCAGAAAGAAGGCCAAGAAGCTCATTTAACTAAAAGGGCATTAATTTAAAAAAAAAAAAAAAAACCTGGGCTGTAACCCAACCTAAGGAAAACAGGGGAACATATAGCCTAGGCTGACTTCCAATACCTGCACTCACCAGGGTGTCTTCTCAGCCACTTTCCTTTTCCTTTTTTCAGTCTGCAAATGGGAGGTCAGCTTAAATTGTGAATTTCCTTAGTATTAGTTTCTGTCACAACAAAATGTCCTCCTGAGTTTTACTCCAAGACTTTCCTGTTAGTGCATTTAATTTCCTCCCTTTAACAACATTGGTATGCCCTTGATTGGATAAGCTACCACAACTGAGATTCAATTTTCCCCAAGGGAAAGCCTTGATCCAGGTTGGGTCCCAAGTGTAGTGACAGGTTTCCTTCATTACCCAATGTGTCCAGTCACTACAAACATAGTCTCACGGGTCATGTCTTCATAAAGTTTCTTTTTAAATATTAATTAACATAATTTCATTTATGGTGTTAATAAAAACCCTTTGAAGGCTTTTTAACTTCTTACTTAATTGTTTTAAAGACAAGATTGAGAAAGATGCCTTCTGTGTGAAACTGCTAATGCAATTAGGTGAACAAAATTTCCCAGGCCTTCTTTGTTGAGCTGAAAGGGCAGAAATTCCACAGACCACAAAGAGGAACCCACAGGCAAAGCTATTCTCTTTCAACTTGTCAAGAACCTAGGAGGCATCGCCAAGTATCACCTGATGGTTCTGGCCATCTCTAGGCCAGAGTGTCTAATTTAAAGGCCTATGAGAAAACAAAAGCATGGGAGAGTCTGTGTGTGTGTGTTTAAAATAGTATCAACAGAGAATTAAACCAAGTGTGAGCCTTTCTATTCTTTTCTCTTTTAAATGCTAATTGCAATTTTGTTATCTTTACATTTTTTCTTTCTTTTTTTTTTTTTTTTTTTTTTGAGATTTCATACTTGCCTATTGTCAAATAATATGATCCTATCTATACTATACATACCCTTTTCCTGAGGGAAGTTGGTTTCTTCTGGGAGAAGTTGGTTTATTGAAACAAGGTCTTTAATCTGTAGTCCAGGCTTACCAAGAACTTATAGTATAACCAAGGATGTCCTAGAACTCACAGCCTCCTTGTTCTTCACCTTCCAAAGTGCAGGGGCCACAAACTTGAGCCTCCATCCCCAGTATAAGCAAGAGCTGTCCTGAGCACAGAGCACGTGTGACTGCCCAGAGCCTCTTTCACACCTGAACACAATGGCCTCCTACCATTAAGGCCACTGAAGTCTTCAGCAGCACAATGCCATGCCTGCTCAGACAGAGAAATCTCTCAAAGCCTTTGCTCAACCTGCATAAAGTCAAAGAAATTCCCCAGAAGGATAGAGGAAGCAGGTGGCAAGCACTAACTCTTTTGAAAGAATATTTCATGGTCTCTCAGCAAAGCTGTGTTACCGTAGGGAGAACAAAGTGATTTCACCCATTTCAATCAAGGTTCTTGACTCAGGCTCCAATTACAAGCTGCAGACTACAAAGTAAAAAGCATGATAAATCTAGTTAATGTTAAGTTGTATGTGACGCAGGAGCCTTTAGAAATGAAGAATCAAGACATGTTCAGTGTTGTTGTGCTTAGGCTTGGTGGCCAGGGGACAGTCACTGAAGGCATGTGATCAGATAGGGGAGTAATGTTTAACGGCAACCAACTGGAGGAGTTTTAATTGCTCGGATTCCTCTTGGCATTTGTGTCTACACTTCCTTGCCCCAGGTTTAGGGACAGTCTCTCTGCAATTGAAGGGTTTCTGACCCTCTTGAGAAGAATCCTATAGGTTGACAAAACCCTAAAGAGCATGCTCCAATGAAAGCAGACCTGACTGGCTTCTCCCAATCCTCTACGGAAGCCCCTTACACCCCTCTATGACCCTCCCAGGACTTTCATCCAGGAAGTGCTCTCTGGAATCATGAGGAATGTACAGTCAGCCTTGTGTCTTTAGCAACTGCCTTCTGACAGAAGCAGGGAAGCTGCAGTGAAGGGATGGGCAGGGTCTCTTTTGCTCTCAGGAAGAGTCAAGAAGAGACCCGATAGAAAGCCTAGGGCCAGCATCTCCTGACGGTAGAGAACTGAGGGGTGGAAGTGGAGAAAGGCAGGCACCTGGTTGTGTCTTTTGAGCCCTTTACATACCCAGAGCTCTGTTAATGTGCTGGTGATCTCATGCCTTCCTTCTCACCCAAGGCAGTTTCAGCCACGTTTTCCAAGATTTATAATCAAAGGCGTTCTACCGAATCTTCTAATATCAAATGATACTTATGATACATGTAAGGTTGAAACAGTGTTCAAATGGCACTCTGCCCCGCCTATGTTGCCCATCTGTTTTGTTACTGTTCAAAACCAGGGAGCCCTGTAGCTCGATCATATCCAGGCAAGAAGAAACTAACGTTATCTACCGACAACCCAAGGCAGCATTTTAGAAGCATGGTGTATTCCACATGGTTGGGATCAAGTGAGCACGTGGTCATGAAGATGTACTTTTTAAAATGTCGACAAACTCACCTGATAAACAATAAAAGCAATTGTGTTCTGGTTTGCTTTCCGTGTCTTAAGTACTATGTCTGAAAGCACCGTACTTGAGGGAAAGGCCTATGCATGTTACAGGTTACAGTTCATGTCTCAACGGAAGTCAAGGCAGGCGCTTGAATCAGAAACCGTAGAGGAACTGCGTTACCAGCATCTTCCTAGGCTCATACTTGGCTATCATTCTAAAATAATTCAAGCCCACCTGCTAGGGATGGTGCCACCCACAATAGGCTGGGCCCTCCTACTTCAATTGGAAATCAAGAAAAGGCCCCCACAGACATGTTCACAGGCCAGTGTGACGGAGGTGATTTCTAACGGAGACCCCTCTTCTCAGATGTGTCAAGCTGACAATCAAGATCAGCCTTGGAGATGGCATTGCTTGTACAAGGCATGATGCTGTCACATTAAATTTAAGACTATGTGTAATTTTTTGTAAAGAACGTGTTTCTTTAAATCTGTTTTAAAGGTTTTCACATGTGTGCATGTGCGCATGAAGGCCTGAAGAAAACATGGGTCTTCCGGAGCTGTTTGACCTTGGTTTTGAGAACCACACTTGGGTTCTCTGAAGAGCAGCGCAGCTTCACTGCTTGCTAAGCCATCTCCTCAGACCCTAAAGATGGGCATTTCATGTTCCTAAATCGCTTCTGTATCACCAATAACTGTCACCTTAAAAAATGTGTGTGTGTGTGTGTGTGTGTGTGTGTAGGGATTCATGCACATACAGGTGAGATGACAATTCTGTGGAGTCATTTTTTTCCTTTTATTCAAATAAAGATCAATTTTTTCGTGTACCCACCACATTTACCCACTAAGTCACCTTGTCTGTCATCTCTCGCCATCAGTTTTTAGAGAACCAGTAAATACAGTAGTCAAGAAACTGCTAGCCAGGCTGCTAGAACTCATCTGCAATCCCAACACTGGAGAGCTCAAAGCAGGATAGTGAATTCAAGGCCAACTTGGGCTACATAGCATGACCTGCAAGAAAAATAAAATAAATGGAGTGGGGAGTGTTGTACCCCTTGTACAAACTACACAACGTCTTAGCAACCTGACTAGGGGCTTCAAGGAAATGAAGAAGGGATAGACACACAGACACACAGAGAGAAAACCTGAATAGGGTGGGTTGTACATGCTCGAACTATACAGAAATATCGACCTGATAGCAGGTCTCTGTGGCCAGCAATCTCAAGCTGTATACACCCTGAAGGAGAAAGCTGTAGTTCCTGGGTTTTATACACATTGATCAATTGTTTGTAAATATTCACACTCGGACCAGATGAAGGTGTTGCTGTTCTGAGGCTTGTTTGACCCATAAAGTGAATGGTTTGCCAGTTGCCCATGGCTCTGAAGCCATAGAAAGCCATTCATTCTGGACTTCTGTTTCTTACGCACACACACACACACACACACACACACACACACACACACACGAAATTCCTCCAGTCCTCACAGGGGAGGTAGGAAAATTTTTAGCAAAAATTCACATGAAGAATATTTTAAATCTTTAACTTGTGTGTTCCTCATTGGCCCAATGATGTTTCTGCGATTTTAAAAAACCCCAATAACAAAAACAAACAAACCCCCCAAAAATGATAACAACAATAAAACAAAACAAAAACAAACAGAAAACCCACAAGTTCAGATTTCATTACACATTTCGTTCATGAGATTCTGATACTTGCACATAGTCTTTTCCTCGCCTACCTGAGCACCCACACCAAGGATAGCAAACTCTAACCTTAGAACAGGATCTGAAGCCCAGGAATGAGGTCTAGAAGAAGCACAGCGTGTGTGGCTTATGTGCAGAAGAGACCTTCCCATTCCTTACTGCAGGCTGCTGTTATTTAAAAGGTAAACTTGAGACCAGCGGTGGGCATAATGTTTTAAATGCTCTGCAGCTGCATTCAGGAGTTCTACGCTTTGAAGTGTAGAATTAATAGTTGAATGATATACCTCAAAGCATGGCCCATAAGGCAGGCAGCGGGTGAAAATGGGAACATTTCCAGAGAGGTGAGCATGTGATGTTGATAAGAGCCCCATCTGGGGCCGATTCACCCACCATCCATACACAAGGGGTCTTCTTTGAAGTTAAAGAGAAAAATTGTTCAGGAAAATGGGCTGTAGCCACTCTCAGGCCATTAAGGACAAACAACAAGACTGTGACTCACAGTGCATTGGAAGATACTGAGAGTGTTACCTTCAAGAACATGCTTAGACTCTCTTGTCATCTACCTGTCATCTATTGCCTGCCATTGTTTATTTGTCTATCATCTTTATACCTGTCTCCCAACCCCCTGTGGTCTAAAAAGAATTTTAAAAATTGGCAGGACAGTGTTAAGTCTCAGAAAACAATGGGGAGAAGCCAAGTTCTACTCATAAGACATAGCTTTAATACAGAAAGGGCACAACTGCTAATGACAGGAAGGGGTAATTACCACGTTGGCTAAAACGGCACTGCTTCTTCCTGCCAGCTTTCAATATACACACTCACACACAGACACACACACACATGCACACACACATAAACACAGAGACACACAAACACATGCATATACATTCATACCGACACACATGCACACACAGAGACATATAAACACACTGCCACAGACACACACACACACACACACAAACCCACACAAGCACATACACACACAGCTAAAACATTAGCTAACCAGAATCAAAGGGTCTGGCCCCTCTTCTTCAGTTCTACAGGGAGCTGAGGCCTTTAGAGTATGAAGAGAGGAAAACAAGATGCAGTAGGTAAGACCTTGGTGGCTGTACCTTGCCTCTCTTTTGGATTATTGTTTAATTTACACATCTTTCTCTATATATGCATCCCTCTTCTATCTCGCACACACACACACACTCACACAAAGATATACAGGTACACATAGTCAAGTACATCATGTTTAATCAAGCTGAGCAGTTTCCCACAGGATCTTTGCCTGGTACTTTCCTCTCTTCTAACTAAAGCTGCCATAAGTTCTCTGTGAAGCAGAAGTGCTGTTCTCACATGGTACAGGCTCTTCCTAGTACCTTGCTATTGGGCAGAAATCAGCAGCCATCCATGGCTGTGTTCCAATAAAATTTGATGCTAACATTTGAGCTCCACATAGTTTACAAAACTGAACAAAGTACTATTTTTCTTTTTCTCTCTGCCATTTACATGCATTTAAAAAAAAGCACAATGCTTTAGCTCTTGGGCCACATAATCCAGGCAAGGACAATGGGCAGATTTAACTGACAGGTTACACATTGCCCACTCTTCTTTGTGCTGGCTCTGAATGCCCTCTGTGCTTAGGCAAGCATGCCACAGCCATGCAAATACATCTCAGTCATGCACAGTCCCAGAATTCTGAGTAACTTTCGATATCCACACTCTCCACCCTATAGCCAGGAACAGTCTTTCATAGCTTCATATGGCAGATTTGCATGGCAGCTTTTTCTGGGAAGGCATAGACAAGCACTTTATCAGCTGTGAAGAAATTGTTTCAGCCAAGTTCAACCAGATAAGCCAGTGAGTTCATCCGGCTTACTTACAGGAGCATGGGTGAAGAGCTTCTTATGTGAGTGACTCAAAAACACAGAGATCAAGAGCCAACCCCCCATTTTTCTAATGGAGCCCCCACTTGACCTCCTACCTCCTCGGTATTTCTGGTGCCTCCCAAGGTCACATGCACCTGGAGGTCAGGTGGAATCCAGGCAAGGGGCCTGTGTCCCTCTACTAGAGGGCTCATGGCACCGTCACTGTCACCACCTCACTGTCACCGTAGCACCTTGATATTGCTGCATCCTATGTTTGCTTCACTGCCATGACTATGCCACAGCCGCTGACTGTCACGTCAGACAGAAGACTGCTTTACACTGGCACCTATCTAGGCCTCAGCTTCCATCCCATGAACAACCAGTAATAATGTGACGTGGGTGGGACTCGTCTATACTTCATTCTCTTCTGCAAATGTTCTTATGAGTCACTGTGCTGCAGACAGGGGCTATCAGAAGGACGTGGAGACAGTCTGCCTGGGAACCAGAGCCCTGAACATGTGGACTCCCAGGTTCTCTGTCAGGGATAATTGCTAATATAATCTGGACCAGGGCGTGGCTCACAAGATTCATCCCACAAACATTCCAGGCTGGCTGTGCATCAAGATTCCAGCTGGGAACAGGACAAAGATCCTCATCCCCCAAGGACATTACATCCTAGCCAGGAAGACAACCTTCAGAACTGGTCTGATGAGAAAGTGAAATGAAAAACTGTAAGAGGTCTGAGTAGAGGGAGCCAGGACGAGGGGAAAAGGCAGGAGGGGAAGGAGGGATGAGGAGGTCTTCACTGAACACACCCTAGTCTGATCCCTCCTGCTGTTTCTTGGATCTTCACATTTTCTCTTTAAGGAGGAGATGAGTTACTTACTTCCTGAGAGTCTTCTCTTGGGCCTCCTCCCCCCTCAGTTTCTGAGCCCCTACAGGAACAGATGTTATTTTGAAACACTGCCTTGACTCCACATGCCTTTAAGACTTCATTCATTCAATAAATACATATGAAACATCTTTTATGTGCCTGCTCGATTCCAGGCATCTGGGATGCATCAGAAGAAAGTAGACTTAATGACACATTAGACAATTGTGAAAGCAAAAGACCACAATGGAGAATACAGGTTTGAAAGTGTGTGTGTGTGTGTGTGTGTGTGTGTGTGTGTGTGTGTGTGTGTGGTGTGTGTGTGTGTGTGTGTGTGTGTGTGTGTGTGTGTGTGTGTTAAAAATGTGATTTAGGATAGGGCTTAAGTTAAAGAGGATTTTGAGCAAAGGCTGGGCAGAGCTGGACCAAGCCTTAGCAGCATTTTTAGGGCTGGAGAACAATTAATGAGCCAGAGAGGGTATCATTTCCACTCCGAGGCAAAGATCGTCAAGGAGTTTTGGTGGGAATGTGACCTGGCCTGGGATGAGCAGTTAGACCATTGTGGGTCTTGAATAACCCCGGACCCAGCTCAGCTTTGTTTCTCATTCTAATGGAAAGCTGAGAAGTGGTACACCATGTTACCACCACATTTGGAAGGCATGTTTTGGCCGTGTTGATGAAAGTAGACAATGAGGGTGAAGAGAAAGACTACCGAGGAGTCCCCATTTCATGATCCAAGTGACTGAAATGAGGCAGTCTGCAGTGTATGCAGCCTCTGCTGAGAGCAAACTAACTAGTAAAAACAAGCACTGTGTATAGGCAACTGAATCTACAAGTCTAAACCCAAAGATAGGTCCAAGCTGAAATATAAGTGTTGGCATCTCTGCTTGTAGATGGGCAAGGTCAGCAAGAGATAAATGAGGAAAGAGAAAAATGCCAGGGGACAGAGTCCTGAGCTGCTGAGAGTGAAAGATTGATCACCATTGTCACTGAAAGAACTGATTCACTGTCTGACTCAGGTGTAATGCCTCAGACCTGTCACAGCCTAAGAATGGGACTCCCTGGTATAGAGAATATGAGCAACCCTATACAGGCAACATTTTTCTTAAAAAGGAAAATCATCTGTTAGCAATAACACACACACAGTGAGGGAGAGAGAGAGAGAAAGAGAGAGAGAGAGAGAGAGAGAGAGAGAGAGAGAGAGAGAGAGAATCGGCCTTCTATACACATTGAATTCTACATCCCTGGAAGTAACCAACCATGGACTGAAAGCATCCTTACAAAAATTTGTGTCTTTTGTGAACAGGTAGACACCTCTCTTGTCAGTATCCCCTAAACAATGCTCATTAAAAACTGCCTACCTGGCACTCACAGCACGCTAGACACCATGAGCAACCTAGAGAAGATTTAACGCTCTCGAGAGGATATGCAGAGACAGACAGCCTGTAAACAAGACTCCACTTGGTGTAAAAGACTTGGTACTGGAACCAGTCTCCCGTGAATACCAAGGGAGGAAACTTTCCAGACACAACGATACCACAAAATATTGAAGAAGATAATATTCAGTAGCTTTTAGCCCTAACGTACATTAATAACTAAATTTTAAAAACCCCAAAGGTGCTTAATACTAATAGGAAATACAGTAGAGCTGGTATATGCCATACACACGGAATCTTGATAAACATCCTTTGCAAAGATCTCAGAAACCCATCCACATCAGGCTGGTGCCAAGCCCTTAAGAGCTTGAAGTTCATCTCCAAGGTCCCCAGCCCTTTCTATTTCAATCCATCTCATTAAAGTAAAACTACATTATGCAAGCATCCTAGTGGCCATATAATCAAGAAAAATTAATATTAGAAAATGTGATTTGAATTTTCCAGGGAAAATCTTTCTAGGTTCAAGTAAACAAACTTTGACAGAGGGCCATAACTTAGCCAAATCCAAAGTTAAACATTCAGCCAGAACAAAGAAGGCAGCAAAGAAAGTGATAGCCTGTCCTCTCTGGTCTTCCCTTTCCCTCCATCCTCACTTTTCTACTCTCCCCCTCCTCCCAGCCCTGCCCTTTTCTGGTTATGTGCAGTGACTATCAAAGAGAGGAACAAAGAAAGGTTTGCACATCTCTATGCACTTAGGAAATAGTGCACAGTGCTCCAGCAGAATGCCTAGAACTGTACTCAGAGATGTGTAAGCAGTATGTACTTCTCTAATTGCACAAAGCTCTCAATATCTCCCTCCTCCTCCTTTCCCTACTCTCTGTCTCTCTGTCTCTGTCTGTCTCTGTCTGTCTGTCTGTCTCTGTCTGTCTCTGTCTCTCTGTCTCTCTGTCTCTGTCTCTGTCTCTGTCTCTGTCTCTCTCTCTCTCTCTCTCTCTCTCTCTCTCTCTCTTTCTCTCTCTCCTCTTCTCTCCTCTTTTTTTTAATATTACAAGTTTACTAGAGCTAAGGTCTCTCTCTTTCCATAAATGTGGTGACATTTTTGTGGAGTAATGAAGAATTGATAAAAGAATCTAGAAGATGAATTTCTGGGCTCTATTCTGAAAGGTGATGACAGTACCATTTGGGAAATATTGGCTCTCAGAGCTTGTACTTAAACGCACGTCAGTGTGCATGCTCCACTGAAGCCCCGCAGAAACGCTTGCCATGACTATCACATCATGAGGATGGAAATAGGAAGATTTAAAGTCTTACAAAAGTGACTGGAAGAGAGATCATCTTGAGCAAAGAAAACTGTTCATACAACTTCTGGTTAGCTCCATGGCACACCACAGTCTACTTGGACTGTGCAATATTGACATTGCACAATAACTTTATGGCTCAGGATTGATTCACTACCTTCATTTTAATTTAGGGGAAAGAAGAGTGAGATGATCTCAGCATGCCCCGTCACTCATTCACATGAAATGACTGTGCTCCGTAAAAATGTGGGAGTCACTAGAAAATCAGCCCATTTGCTAGATGCTCAACATTGGCTAATAATGTCATGGTCCCCTGACATGCTCTTTCTGTTGCAACTAATGAATGCTCCCATCTCAAAAACTATGCATCAGACACACATGTCTAGTTTGGAGTTGTTTTGTTTTGTTTGCTTGTTTGATTGATTGTTTTTTTTTTCTAACAGATGACTGACAGTCTGTGACAGAGGCAATTATGCATGAATGGGAAAGGACTCTCCCAGAGTATCTGAGTCACTGTCTGTCTTAGGAGGTGCCCTGGAGAATGTTCCAGAATCCTGAAACAAGTCTACCTTGAAGTTCCTCAAGTCATGGGAAAGTTCTCTAAAGAAGTCCACTCCATATATGGCTCTTTTATTTTCTGGAATCATAAGCATTGTTTGCTTCTTTAGGATATAAATTTAAAATTAGCCTAATAGATTGTCCTCTTGGTCCAGCTTGAAGCAATTTTCAGGTATAACTAACACACTTACTGTACTGAGTTTCCTCAACACAGAATAACTAACTGAAGCTGTTTTAACAAATGCTGTGCCATAAGTCTACTTTGTAAATGCTGGAAACCTTTCTCCCAGGTATAAACTGGCTGGGTTCTCTGTTTAATGATTTAATGGAAGTGTATATATAGCAAATAAATTCCAATGGCTCCTTTTATGCTACTGTTCTTTCTTTACTCTTAATATCTTTTTGTTCATTTTGGAACAAAGGGAACTTTCTAGAGTCAAAGATGCAGCCTTTAATTTTAAAGGAATTTTCTTTGCTGACAAATCTTAAATGTCTACTAAGCTAGCTGCCGTTTTGTTCTGAACAGATCAGCTTCTAAAGTTCAACCTTCGGAGATCAAACAGTAGCTGTAGGAAGCTTGATGACTAGAAACGGCTGTGAGGAGTGAATGGTGAGGATACACACTTGGTAAGTGTTTTCAGTGAGCCACGTCAGAGCTCTATAGCAAGCCTGCAGCAATGCACAGGAGGGCATGGCGTGGGCAAAGCATTGGCCTTTGGATGAGTGATCACCATTATTAGAAAACCTCACAGTTTTGAGGGAGAAATTGTACCATCAGGACATATATGTGACCTATGAAAGTTATTCCCCATGTTCTCTGTCAAAGCCTGACTTATGACTAAGTACAGTACTGTACATACATGTTCCCTTATACTATCCGTGTGCCCCACAGCACAGAAAGCACATGACCTCAGGAAGAATTAAGACATGAATATCTAGTAACTTTCAAGTCCTACATTGTACCTTCTTCCTGGTGTCTCTTCTATCCACTTACCACCTGGTAACCGCCTCTGTATCTTGGGCTCACCATAGCCTATTTTTCTTAATCTGGTAACTTCCATTAAGTTCACATTGCCTCTGAATGTAATCAGTCACTTGTTCTCAAGTCTGAACAGAGTGTATCATTTCATCTGGTGAAAAAAAAAAAAAACCTGACTTATTAATATAACTTACTAGCATAAAGCATAAGCAAACACTTTATACCACCCACGATCATATAATGCTCATGGTTTATGCTCTCTGTGACACCTGAAAATACCATTTTCCTCATTAATCAAGTTTATACTCATATAGCACTATTCTTTTTCACACTCAGACTTATTTCTTGTTTGGCTCAGCCTCAGCCTGCAATTAAGACTTTTAATGTAGAAGAAGGAGGAGGAGGAGGAGGAGGAGGAGGAGGAGGAGGAGGAGAGGAAGAAGAAGAAGAAGAAGAAGAAGAAGAAGAAGAAGAAGAAGAAGAAGAAGAAGAAGAAGAAGAAGAAGAAGAAGAAGAAGAAGAAGAAGAAGAAGAAGAAGTTGAGAAGAAGAGGGAGAAGTTGGGGTAGGATTTTTCCCCTAAGACACAGAATGTTATTTATTGGACCCTGGAGACACACTGAGTTTTAAATGCTCCCATGGAACTTACTTGTAGAACTTGGAAAAGACTTAGTTAGTTAGCAATGTCTGTAATCCAGGCTCAGCCTGCTTTGCAGATGAAAGTCAGTATTAGAAGTGGGAGCGGCTAACAACATCTGTCACACGTGACAGTCACTGGGAGGTGTTGCCAGGATAAGGACAGAAATACCCAGTTCCTTCCAGCTCCGTTTCTCTGCCACTTGTTCATCCTTTGGTGACTTAAACTTTCCTTGACAGTTGTGGGGTGAGTCAGCCCAGCTTCCAGCTTTTCCTTTGCTATATAATTATGCAGTTGACTTGAGAGAAAACATTTGAATATGGACTTTATAAAACTGCATTTTCCAAATGCTTTAGAAAATGGGTGGTAGATTAGTAGCTCTGACATGAAACATTTGGATATCAATGTGTCTTTTAAAAGCTAAGCTGTCAAGGGTAGTAAGATAGTAACTTTGTGGGCACTATGTTGGCTAGCATTTGGTAGAACTGTGTCATAAGGTCTCCTGTGGTCTCGTCATAATTATATCCAGGTACATTTAAATGGCCTGCACACTTAACTATTCTCTGGCCCCCTATTTTCTGAAATATGAATATTTCCGTTATCATTGTAAAAGGTAGACTGAGTTCTGAAAAGGATCTAAGTGAGTAGAAACGCCTAGATAGGCTGACTAGAACATGTTTACTAGAGCTGTTGTGAATGGACACATGTCAACATTAAGGACCACAGAAAATGCACCTGATGCCCAACAGGGTATAACTTCATGTCACTGGATAATACACCAGGAGGCTGTGTGAAGATCATCGTTAACTATCCCTAACTATCATGGCCGATTGCCAGCATCATGACAGAGGCTGAGGGGGTCCAGAGACACGTGAAACACTCACAAGGGCATACTTAAGTGAAGCTTACTTGTGCTTACTTAACCAACTGTAGATGTGTTTCACCTTAGTATGTATGAGGAAAAATGAGAACAAGTGTCAGGATAAACCCTATGTGCCTCAGGAGTACATGTAAACCTTATGGACCCTACATGTGGGTCATCCTGCTGCATGCTAAACCAGAGACCTTCTCCTAGAGCTAAGGTGTCTTTTAATTTCTGAATGGAAAGGAAGAGGAAACTCTGACCCTAACAGATAGTGATAGTGACAGTGGTGGTGGCAATGATGGTGACAGTAGTGCAGATGACAGTGACAGTGGGGGTGACAGTGATGATGACAGTGGTGGTGACAGTGGTGGTGGAAATGATGGTGACAGTAGTGGTGAAGATGACAGTGACAGTGGGGGTGACAGTGATGGTGACAGTGGTGGTGGCAATGATGGTGACAGTGGTGGCGATAGTGATAGTGACAGTGATTATGACAGTGATGATGACAGTGGTGGTAGCAATGATGTGAGAGTGACTGTGATGGCAACGGTGACAGTGACAATGGTGGTGACAGTGATGGTGATAGTACAGTCCACCGTGAGCAGGTAAGTGGAGACTTGACCAGAGATGTGGATAGAAGGAGGGACACACACACACACACACACACACACACACACATACACACTCGGGGGGCATCACAATGGAAGAAACAGCTAAATGGTCACATTTAGAAAGCTCACATTCTCTTATCTGTTCCTTTGTAAGAGAACTGAGGATTTCTTCCCTTCCCTACGGAATATCTTGTATTAAACATATATGTCTGTGCTGACTAAAGGCTGGGTAGATGGCAAATGCTGCATGGTATCAGCTTTAAATATCAGCTGAGGTTGGAACTCATTGTCAGATTACCTGAAATGCTCTGTATTCTTGTTTTCCAGGTGAGAAAAAATAGACTTGAGGGAGCGAAGAACAAAACTCTAGTCTTTCTCTTACACATATACAGCTATGCATACATCTATATGTAGCTGTACACAAACCTCTCTATAGTACACACACACAAACCTACATATACACATATATCTACTTATGTACACCCATGTACATACACCAATATACATACCTATTCGAGCACGGACACACACACACACACACACACACACACACACAGAGAGAGTCACTATCCATGAGAGCACTTAACCACAAAACCAGGAGTGGGTTGTGGAGTGAGGCATACTCCTGAAAGCCCAGCGTGGGGCTGTACCTTCTCAGACACTTCGGTTCTCAGCTCTGCTGTTTGGCGCTACCTGCCTTTCCAGAGACAAACAGAAAACCCCTCACATTCCCTTACTTTCACTGGCTCTGTGTACTTAGCCACCTGTACTGTAAGCAGGTCAGAAGCACAGTTCTGTCTGAAGAGGTCGGGTAGCTGCCACCGAGACACCAGCACAAGCCTTCCTGTGGGTACCGGAAGCCAGGCTTGCCCAACAGACCAAGAGGTGGCCTTCTCCCTTAGCCAGCACAGCAGCTGAAAGGAAGCAGGAAGCAGACAGAGACAAAGGGAGGTAAAGTCGGCACCAGGAACAGGGGGACTGGGAGAGGTGAGGCTCTAGAGCAGTCCCGGGATGAAGAGAAAAACAGACATCAGGAAAAGAGCAGTCGCCAGAACAAACACAGCTTTCTAGGCTGCCGTAGCTGCCATTCCTATGAGCGTGTCATCTCTGGACAGGAACATGATGGCTACAATAAAGGAGTGGGTCTGGGTCACATCTGAGCGAGAGCGATAAGGACCGTCTAGAATCCGCACGCAGTACGCTTACTGGCACGGACTCCTCGACAAACACCTGCACATGCTGTGCGTCTCGCTGCAAGGCCATCAGCAGCTCAGCGTAAATTTAAACAGGCTGTTCTTCCTCCCTGCACCCCACTTTCCTCATTATGTTTCAGCTTCAAGCCTTCAAGATACAGCCAGCCTCACTCATGGTATCTGACACCGTGATGAAATTCCAGTTGGGAAAATCGCTTCATACAGATTCCAAACAGCTCTGGATTTCTTCCCTCCCCATCTTAGGGATCATAGGAAAACACATGGGATTCCCACTTGGTCTTGCATTGGGGATGGGGGTGGGGTAATCATCTTTTATAGGCATCTGAAAATAGTGCAATTTCATACTTTTTAAATGCGCCTATCTACACAAACAGGTGTGCTGGTAGTGAACAATGAAGTCAGTACGAGGTTCCTAATCTCCTAGAAGGAGCTGAGACTCAACAAGCATTAGCAGATCTACATCTCGGCCAATGCTAGACCAAGCTCTCTTTAGCAGCCAGCAAAGCGTGTATAATATGTAACAGCAAGAACGAGACAGGAGTTATTTCAGCAAATCCCAGGTGACCATCCCAGTGAACGCTAGAAGTGAGGTTTCACAACATGAGGCTCGGCTCTGTGAGTCGACTTTTCCACACTGATTTTAAAAATGCCTTCACCAGATGTAACTCTCAACTATGCTGAGATATGCCATTTTCATTTTTGTGATTTTTCTCTGACTTCTCAAATTCCATCATAAAACAGGACGAGTGATACAGACACTGTTTCTTTATTTGGAATTTAATATGTAAGATAGAGCTTTTTGGGGGGAGGGGTGCTTCTGGAAAAATGTGAACCCACATTGTTCCAAGCATTGGAAAACTATTCCTCTCACGGCAAATCTAAAACAGGCTAATAGACTATGGAGCACTTGGGTGGAGCACCCCAGATTCCACAAGTCTATGAAATTCAGAGGCCCCCAAGTTTAAAAAATAAAATGTCTGTTTATTTTGTCCTTAACACATTTCTAATTTGTTTTTCCAGATTGTTCTTTGTTAACCGGGGAAAGCTATTTTTGTATTGTTGCCAAGAGACTTCAGAAACCAACAGCGTGATCAAAATAATAACTTCCTATAATGAAACAGTCTTGCTGGTTCAACGATATTCTGCTCTCTGAGTTTTTTTTTTTTTTCTGAAAATGCAAATTAATGGCTTTTAGCATTGGTAACATGACCCTGTGGTTCTGGAATCTTAAACTAAATCAGCCTGCCCAACTTGACTGCTGTGGGCAAGAATTTCTCTCTGAAGTCCTCTAGCACCTTTAAAATGCTCACAGACTCACGTGTTAGTACTAAATGCTACTTGATTGGGGTTTCTTTAAGAAAAGGGGGAGAAGAACATGGCTGGAAGATTGCTCAGTGGTTAGGGTTAGGGCACATACTGATCTTGCAAAGACACCAAGTTCAATTCTCAGTAGCCACATCAGGTGACTCACAAACATCTACAATACCAGCTCCAGGTAATCTGATACCTCTAACCTCAAAGGGTTCCTGTACTCACATGTACAGACATGAACAGGGACACACATAGTTATAAAACTAAAAGTTAAAAAATACAAAATTTTTTGGCAGAATACAAAAGCAAAATATAAAGAACTATTCTGACTTGTCAACAACATGGTTTGAGACAACAAAATTTGAAATTTCAGTTTTGTTCAGCATCTTTTCTAGAAATGTCTCATATACAATGTAGGAAATAAGTCGCTTGTGATTACTGAGCACACTGTACCATTCTCTGATAATGCACACGTTATGCTATTGCCCTACCGTAATGGACACTGCATTATGAGTAGTTTCTTATGATACTTATAAAATGCTATCTTTGATATTTATATGTAGTAATTTTGTGTGCCTTGCATTTTCTGCACTAAAGTTGCTAGTGAATTCTATTAAACACAAACCATGCTGTCTTGTGAGATATAATTGTAACAGAGCCACCCTATTGTAAACTGTAAGTTACATTCACAGAATCAGGAAAGACCACCTTGCAATTCACTCCTGTTACATTGCTTTACACACAGAGCCCAGAGTTTCTTTCATCTGTGCTCACAAGCCCCATCTTAGCTGGAAACCCAGTAGAGAAAGACAACAGTTAAGTCGACACCTTAACTTCTAATGATATGGTAAAAGGTGAAGAAACGTGAATGGTCAGTTCAGGGGTGGTGCAGCCTGGTCATGCAACAGTATTAGCACGGGGGAGGGGGGCATATTGCAAACTTATAAATGGTTAACCTGGAACTACTGAAGGATGGAAAATGGAACAAAGAAATGCTTGTTCTGACCCTGGACTGTCCCCGCTACCTGTACTCCGCTTTGGTGATGGAGCAAAAAGGAACATTCACCCTAAGTATTTTTAAAATTACAGAAAAGTACTCTCATTAGAGCTTGAAGAAGTAATTGAATTTCCTTTTTGATCTAAGAATCTCTTTCATTCGGAGGGTCTTTCTTTTATGAATTCAATGAAAATAAATCTTTGAAAAGATCCATACTCTTTTTTTTTTCTCCTCTGTAAACTTATTTTAGGGAAGCAGGCCATCATGACTAGGATTAGAATGTCCTCCAAGTGTCAGTAAAGTCAGAGTTGGTGAACATATCTTTTTGCCTCATTTTCTCTAAGAAGGTATTCTGGTCTTGATTCAAAAGGCTAGAACATAAAGTCCTGCCAAATTGTGCCTATTTTACAGCATCCCAAGCAGCTATGTCCTGAGACAGTCTTAGAGAGTAATTCTGAACCTGAGAATTCTCCATTTCCTGCCTTCAGCAGTGACATCATTGACCCAAAGAATCTTCACAATCTGGGACCACTAAATACTCTTTGAAAGGAAAGAGAATTAACACAGAACTTCATCTCTTTTTCTAAAAACTTCAAAAGCTATCTAAAATAGAGCATCTAAATCAAGGGAAGACAGGATGTTTGGAAGCAAAATATAGCACGTTCTTCACCTCTTCAAACACTATGATAGTAGCCATAGACACTTTGAAGAACATTTTTAAAAGCCAGATGACATTCTTCCCCCCCCCCACAATGAAAAAACTTGAAGCAAACTAGAAAGTACATGTCTAATCAGTATACATAAGGTGGAGTGATATGTGTACTCTTTAAAACCCATTTATGCCATTAAAAAGACCAATAAAACTATATCTTCCAAATAAAGTAAAACTAAAAAGCATGAAAGCTGTCCAGAAAGAAAACAAACTGTGTCCAGAGACACAGGTACACAGACACTCCCTTCACAAATAGCCCGAGAAAGAAGAATTAAATTTAAATCCTCCTTTTATTATCCAGCTGATAAATCTGTTTGGATAATGATATCAAGCAATATTACTAAATATTTACTGAAAATACATTACATTAGTATTGAACAGAATCCAATCAGAAGAATTCAGGCTGGTTACAAGCTAATGTGGTCCAGACCAATCAGAATGAAATCAGGCCTCAGAGACAGAGAGCTGTTTCCAGGAGATCTTACTGTGAGCTCAGGTTCAGGCAGGCCCTGGGGGAAGGCCAGGGTCCCCACAGATAAGAGTACCTCAGCCACTGAAGGACAGACTCTTCTAGAACCACTCAACACGTAGAGAAGTGGTACTCAGGTGTCTGAGTAATGACCATGGTGGTGGTACACTGTTAGAAATCAAAATCATTTAAAATCTCCTTTTAATTTAAAAAGATGAATTGCACAGAGCTTATACAACTGAAGTCAGGTCTGAGATGGTACACACAATCAGAAGGCTGCAGTGGAAAACTTACCAAGCTTAGGGCTGCCTGTGTCCACAGAAAGATTGACAGCCAGGTCAGCCAGAGCTATGAGGCCTGTGCCTGAATACTTTTAAGCCCATAAAGGCAATGTGATGGTTTTACTCTTTTCTGACCGTTTACTTATTTATTATTGTGTGTCGGTCGTTGTGCCATGGCCCAACTGTTGAAGTCAGAGCAACACAGTGAGATCCAGGTTGTCAGTACCTAAGGGCTCAGCATTTTGACCTGCTGAGCCATCTTCTATCTTGCCTTTGCTCTTTGACCTGTAATTCCAGCCTGTACTACTCACAGAACAACAGAGAGATAGTCCCACTATTTACAATGCACTTGTCTGTGCCAGGTGTTCTTGGTGATAGAATTTAAGTCTAATAAAACCCCCTGGGGTGTTGGTTCTGCTACTTCCTTCTCTTTAGACAATAGGAAACTGAGGCATGCGAAACAAAGGCACTAGTTAATACATGAAGAGTTAAAGTCTGATCCTGAGGTCTTCCTGCACCCGTGGCTAAGGGACTAATGGTGGCATATATCTGTTTTCCTAAGTTACACTTAGCCTACTTAAATTTTCATTACCAGGCCCCATTCACTAATGCTGCTTCCTATTCACCATGTATTTATACCCTTCCCAAGCATCGTCCAGCAGTTATTATCCATAAGAGAACATTAGGCTTCAGCTATAAATTGTGATGTGGATTTTGATTTCAAACTACCTGCCTACTGTAATGCGTTTCTGCCTGCTCCCAAGAAAACACTAAACATGTCACTCTCAGATTCATAATTAAAGGCTTGGAAACAACAGCCTCATTAAACACCACAGCACAGCCTATCTCATTCTGTGGGAAACATCTGCTTCAGGTGCACCATCGTATGGGAAGAAGCATTGCTGGAGTTTGCCATTCCCTTTTAGCTCAGCATCTGTACCAGTCAGGACTGGGGGCTCTGCATAGGGCCAGGTACTTTGGTTGCTCTCATCTTCATTCAGCCCTTAATAAAATCCAAATCCAAGTGCTGATAAGTCTAAGTTTAGATGGAATCTCAGAGGGTTTGCTGTTTTCTCTGTGATGACCAGAAGCCCTTGTGTCATAAAACTAAGCCAGTCCTCTTCCTGCTTTAACGTTAACCTTCCCATCGTTTGTGTTACATACTGTCTTTTTGGATTCTGAGGTAGCCCATCACTGACTAGCCTTTTTTTTTCTAGTTTTTTCTTTCATGATTTCTATTATCACCTTACCTTATGTTCCTCAAAACAGACTTTAGAAATCTGACAACCCCTCCCATCTCCCCTACCCCAAAGAAACAACCTAGACAGGAAGCCATAGAAGAGAAATCTTTAAAATTATGATAAGGATGCTGAAGTGTAGCTCTCCAAATTTGATGGTTTATGGTAAGGGAGCAGATGGAAAAGGATTCAGTTTTTGTTTTGTTTTGTTTTTTAAGGGGCTGCCCAACAGAAGTTTGGCCATGTTCTGCTGAGTTTATGGACAACACAAATTGAACTGCTCTTCTCCTTCTTCTTCTCCTCCTATCTTTTCCTCTCCTCCTCCCCTTCCTCCTCCTCTTCCTGTTCCTCATCTTCTTCCTACTTCTCTCCCTCCCCCTCCTCCTCTTCTTCTTTTCTTCTTTGTTCTTTTTCTTTCATTTTTTTTTTTTGCAGGGGTGGGGGATAAGGACAGTCACCAGGATGGGACAGTTGGACCTGCAAAGACTGGGAAGTGAATGTGATCTGAGTTCAGGATGTAAAATTCCCAAATAACTAGTAAAAGAAAATATTATGAAAAGAAAATAATCAAGACGTAGACCATGGCCCCAACTCTTCTCCTCCATTCTGCTTCCCAAGGCGAACGCACTCCCCATACCTGTTTGAAGGATGTCTAATACACTTGACAGTTTCCATCTGTACTTCTGGGTTTCCCTGTCCAATGTGTTTTAGACTCATCGTCAGGAACCTCCAGCCTCCTCTGTGTCTCCCACATACAAGGACAACATTCACTCAGTCATTTGACCCATAAAGAGCACTCTGCTCCAGATCACATTTAACTATCTCTGTGGTCAGTCCCATCCATCCCAAGCTGCCTTAATGCTTTCATGTCTCTCCACCTTGCCACTCACAATTCCACCCTTCTTAAACACATCCATGGATTGCATTGATCTTTCAATAAAACCGTTCTAAGACACAACCTCAGATGGTCTACTCATGCCTTTATAAAGTAGGTACGCCTAAACCCTTTTCTCCTGGGTCACTGGCTTCTAGCTAGACCATGCTGTATGCCTTACAATACCCTGATACTGTTTCTTAGTTTTATGAGGAAACACAAAAATGATTTTTTTAAAAGAAAAACTATTGTCTTTTGTTAAATGATCGATCATGTCAGAACTCATTGTTTACTAAGACATGTGTTTCCTCATGAAGAGAAACCATTTCTTTTTAAATCTTCTACATCTCACATATGAAAGTGTGTAAGTCCCACATTCATCACACAGATCAGTAACTCTCTTCCATAACTCCTCTATCTTTAAACTACAATGGTTTTGTGTCCTGATAAATGCAGAGCAAATGGAAAATGCAAGGATTGTAAGCAGGGCTGATCCTGTCTAACTCCTGTCACACCGATGGTCAATGGAATTAAAACAAAACAAAAAACCTACAGCCGAACATATACTAGGAAACCAGTTTTAGCTTATCTCCTTTTTTGGTGACTCAAGTTCTTCTTGCCTCTATTCCTGTTTTCTTTCATCATCTAATGTTTTACAGACCCATTTAGAAAAAGTAATTTTTAAACAATTGGTTTTCTGAAGAGGGATTTTTAGTAACCTAAAATTTTTCCCATTTTCTTTTATTTAAAATTATCTTGGATCATTCTATTATAGTGTTACTGTGTAAGTTGTTGTAGTATATACAAAATACAGTATATTTTAAGAAAGAAAAGCTAGTATACCAAGAATGTATTTTGTATTGCTACTGCACTGAATTTCTCAATAAGCATCAAAACACACAGTAGACTGGAGTTCAGCTTGCCCTCTGCCAGTATGTGTCTAAATGGAAGAGTGTGCCATTGCATGTGGCTAGCCTAAGATGAAGTCAAAAGTTAGCACTTACGTGGCATTACTTTCAAACCATCTTCAGAATCTTCTGAAAATTATAAGTAGGATAATCTCTACAATATTATCTCTTGGAATTAGATATTTTCTTTCCATTGGTTTCTTTCAGTTTGTAGAATATGAAACAGCCCAAGTTGGTCTCAGATTTGCAGCACTCACCCTCCTCAGCCTATGAAGGGCTGGGATCTCAGGCATGTCCCACCATATTCAGCTTCTTTCTTAATTTAAATATGAACTTTTCACAGCTAAAACCTAATGCCTCTGTTTTCTGGTTCTTTGAGATGGTGGAAATCTGTCTACATAAACATCTTCTGACATACTTTGTCTTTGTCATCTTTTTCATCCTCTGTGGGGAACACTCTGTGGGGAAGGTACCTTGTGGGGATTTTACCTTGAGAACTGTTTAGTACTCTTGCGATGCCCATCAGAAACCAACCAGGACATGAGTCTATGTCAATCTTTTACAGACTTTGTCAGAGTTCTTCAAGATGGGTACATATTTGTAGATTAAGAACAAAAAACTCAAGGATGCAAAGTTGGCTCTTCTTTTGTCATTGAGCCTATAAACATCGCCTTTGTGACCTTCCAAAAATTTGTGTTTAAATGTTAAGCCAAAAATAAACATGTCACCTGTATTACCTATTTACTCTTCTTTGCTCTATGACCTAATCTGGGGTGGGGGGTGGGAGGAAGATTGTTTGGGTTTGTGCTTTGAAGAGTATATTCCATCATGAAATGAAAGGCATAGTGGCAGAAGGCTTCATGGCAGCTGGAGTTTGACGTGCCTGTTCATATCTTGGCAGAACAGGAAGAGGAAAAGGGAAGCCTTATGCCCGTGCTTTCTTACTCTTCTTATTATTCTGTCTGGGACCCCAGTACAGGGGACAATGTCATTACATTCAAGGAGGGCTTCTGATCCTCAGGTCATTGTTCTTGTACATATACACGCACGAGCACGCACACACACACACACACATACACACACACACACACACACAAGATGGGCCTCATTAATGCCATAGGTATAGATATTTCTTATCTTGACCAAGTTGACAGCTGAAATTCAAAATCTCTTTGTATTAGCTCTTTGCTCATAATTCACAAACTTTGGATGGATGAAATCACATTGCAAAGAACTTCAAGGCTACAGGGTGGTATGCATGGAGTGCATACCATTAAGGGGCAAGGCAAGGGTCAAGAATCTCATTTCCAAAAACAGCACATGGGGCATACTTACCCTCAAAGCCAGAGCTATACTCAAATGAAAGAAAACAGTGAGCTACTGATAGCTTTAGGAACAATAGTGCTGTCATCTGCTAAGTGCTTGCTTGCTTGCTTGCTTGCTTGGCATCAGGCATCAAAATATATAGGTCTTACAGAACCCTGGGCTTCAGATACTAATAGTCCTACAAAGGAGCCACTCAAGCACTAAATGTGATGTGCTGGGATGTAGAAAGCAGGATTTTGATACAGATGTTCATGGTCTAGACTCTGGGCTGCTGACAGTCAGTATGAGTTACTTTTCTGCTGCTATGATGGCATACCATGTCCAAAAGGAACTTTTAAAAAAGTTCTACTTATTTTCAGAGAGATAGAGAGCCCAATGTCATGATGAAGACTCGAAGACAAGCAGAAATGCTGGCTAGAGCAGGGATCTGAGAGATCGACTCTTGTTGACACACAGGAAGCAGAATGAGCAAAATAGAAGTGGTGGCAAGGTTATCAATGCCCGCCCTTAGAGCTGTACTCCCTCCCACCAAGGTTTCCTCTTCTAAAGAGTACCACCAACTAGAGATCAAGTATTCAAATACATGAGTATATGGAGGGATTTTTACCCAACCACAGCAGAGTAATGGAATATAGAAAACTACCAGCCCCAGAGTACAACCTGTGCAAAGCCTGCTCAGTTAGTTGAAGAATTAGACTCTTCCCAGGACATTCTAGTGCCTTTCTGGGAAGACCAGGCGAGGCCCCATATTACCCTGATGTTCTCTCTATGGTCATACACTTCATACAGAATCCTGGTAAGATGCTTCACTCTTCCTAATCACCTCTTTGAAAGGAGAAGGCAAGATACAAAGATACAAAGAGTGCATCTAACTCTTCAAACCCCTCACTCTAGAAAAGGTAAGAGCCACATCCACAAAGCACCTTCTTATGCAAATATATCCCAACTGCCTCCTATGTGCCATATCAGCCCTAAGTGTACACACAAGGATCAAACCTCTACAGAGGTGCCCTAATCTAGTGTAAGACATGATCAATTGTAAGCCAGAATTTTAACTTTGATGCTATGTACTACTGCATTATGCCAGAGCATGGAGCTAGCATCAAGCCTTGGAGCAGACACAAGATCAGATGGGCCAACTGAGACAGACCCGAGACCTGGCTTGTATAAAAAGTAAATGACTGTGATTCCTAGACTGACACATAAAGATACACTTTAGGGTTAGTGCAAGATGGAGAAAGGTTTTCCATAAGAGAGAAGTCTTAAGAGAGTATAGTCACAGAAAAGGTGTTAGTCCCTAAGATGGCTAAGTCTGGGGGAGGAGTGGGGAGTGGCTGGTGATAGAACATCAGACTCACAAAGCACATTTCATTCCTGTGGCCACAGAGAAAACGTGGAGCATTGCATGAGTCCTTTCGCGGACTCTGCGTAATTCAGTCTTTGTTTATAACAACAGCATGCTGAGAATGTGGGCAAGGGGTGAGTGGCTAAAGGGTTGCGATGGGTAACTGAAGGTTGAGCAAACTGTTTGGAAGGAGCTTCAGTGATCTGGGCAAAAACTGATTCAGGTAAAGCCTGACACTGTAATTCATAGGGCAGAACAGACTGAAAAATAAGTAAGATTTCTCTAATTCATGCCATTGTGTAAAGTGTCACATCCACATCCTGACTTTGCTCCTTAAGGAACAGAAGTCATTAAATCTTCCTCCACTGTTTCTGTGTGAGTCCACACAGCTACCAAAGCAGACTCCAATCAATGAAACATTTTGCTGGGAGTTTAAAATAATTTAACTTTTACTCTCCCATCCTTCAAATTAATTAGAGCAACCTTTGTGTCCTTCATTTAATGTGGAAAAGAACCCACACCACCACATGTAGCATGTAAAGACAAAGTTAAAAAGCATGCTTTCTGACCTGAGGCAGGGGGTATATTACAACCCACAAATACCAGAAGAACTATCAATGCATGCAAGAATGATTTTCAGCAAAACCTAAAACACCTTCAGACATGTAAAGGTGGTCTGGGGCAGTCACTGTAGGTATGTGAAGTCCACACAAGCTCTCCCACACACAAACTCATTATTCAAGAGTGTGTGCTTCATAGGTTTCTCAGATGCTCCTTAAACAGTCCCCCAGAGTCCAGAGGGCTTAGTGCTCTCAGAGAGCGGGTTCCAGGAGCAGCTCGGCAAAGAAAAGCATTAAAAATGAAGGTCATTGGCCAGGAATCTGTACGAGCTACAGTTCCAAAGACTGTGTTTTTGTGTACTTTCTGCCAGAAACTTATTTTTAATATCTTCCTACCAAAGAGGAAAAGATAGAAACCTGAAATAATATTCCCACTGTGGAAGGTCTGCTCTGTCAGCAGACAGAGCTTCCCTCCCACCCTGTCCTATCAGCAGTAAATGAGCTTGTTTTCCCTCCAACAACTTGAAAGCTGTGTCCTCAGTCTTTTGTCCCTGTACACACTTGCATTTGCAGACAATCATGTTTGGGGAGATTTGTCTCCCTGCCTCTGTGGCTTTCTCAAAAGACTCACCTCCAGCCTTGTTCAGAAAACTCCCATTGCTCTCAGCAGTGAGAATTTGCAAATGTCTGAATCACCCTTGAGTAGCAGGAGCAGTCATGCAATGCTGCCTTTAGGATTTCCATCTTTCTTCCACATGATCTTAATCCAGAAAACTGTAAATTGTTTAGACTGAGAACTTCAACATAAACCGTTTCCAACAGAAAAGCTGAGATGTAAGAATCCAGTGGTTTTTTTTTTTTTTTTCTTTTCCCTTTTGGTCTTTTCATTCAGAGACTTAAAACAACTTGAAAAAATATTAAATGAAAGCAATGTAATCGCTTCAGAAGGCATAACATAATAGACATCAAAGATACACACAACTAAGATATGGAATCTGTCGCTGAGGAATTGAAAGCATGCGTGCTTGCATTTGGATTTTGTTTTACATGCACGGGCTATAGACAACAGATTTGCTTATTTGAGTCAGATGTGGCTTTTGGCAAAAGACTCTTACATTTTAGGTGGCCCACTTAAATTTTAAAAAAAAAAAAGGCAGTGGCCATATATGTTAAAAATCAGTTTGATTTAAAGAAGAGTCAACTGCACTTTTTTCTTCTCATAAAATATTTCAGTCTTTAAAATTCCTGGAGCCTTCACTTTTATATTGTCTTCCTACGTGCTGGTTGAGGGGAAGGTGAGCCTACTAAATCAGGGCCCACAAGGTAAAAATAACACAGTGCTGGCCATTGCAAAGAGAAAACATGGACAGCTAGCAGGGAAAGGGGTATATGGGAGGGAGTCTGAGCTACTTTTTGCAAAGTTCTCTGACCTCTATATCTCTTCACTATTCATTACCAACGGCCAGTTTCCCAGAACATAAACATATGAAAGAATGTCTTTGGAACATCCCAATATACCAGGCTCCCCTCCTGAAACATTCATTATCAGATTTGCAGGGGCAGAGCCCTTGAGACCTGCATTCCAGGGCAATGAAGCCTAACCAAAATCCTGTCACAGCTGAGGGCTCCCACAGTGCCTGGAGATCAAAGCCAGTGAACTTGGTCTAGGGCAACAGGTGTATGTGCGCCTTGGTACAAGAAATGGAGGAAAGCAAGAGGCTTTGCCCATCCCAGACAGGCTACTGAGCCCAAGAGAGAAACAGGTGTGGCTCACAGGTGGGATCAAAGAGGCTTTTGGATATGATTTTGACAAAACAAGTTGGTCCATTTGTGAGAGACCCACTATAGTGCCTCAGAGCTGTGTCTTAATTACCATTTACCAGTGATGCCCTATTAGGGAAGTAGAAAGGGAATGAGCAAGTCCCTAATTGCACCTTGCCTCTCTGGAACATTGGGCTGGCGCCTTTTCTCACATGCTTCTTCTTTGAGATAACCCATCTGTGCTGCCTCCTCAGAGACGAATGCTCCTTGTGGTGACTCTACACCTCTTACATCAGGAAGATGGTGACAGACTCGGGAGAAGCCTGATTTGTTGGATTATGTTCCATCCCACCACACAAATAGAAAAGAATGAGTTATCCAAGCAAATAATTGTGTTTGCTTTATGTTTTGGTGAAAGGGGAGAAGACATCAGAAAGCCACAGAGGACCCTGGGGTTCAAAATATTTAGAAACTTTCTTTACTTTCCAAACAGAGCCAGAATGACAAAGAGAGGTGCAGAAATTGGAAACAGCCTTACAGAAGAATTGGCTGGCTTCGTGGCTCAGCAGCAGCTGTTAGGAATCGAGAGAAGCAACTTATTTAATTCTCGTGTTTGTTTAGGGGTCGGAGACCCAGAAACAGAGGGCTATATCCTGACATCATTAAACATGATTTATCTATCTGCCATCCAGGATTGAAATGTCCCCAAGTGATGCCAAAAGTATGTTCCAGAAGGCAGTGACGACTCAGGAAGAGATCATTGTTTGGGAAGGTGCTGCCTCTATATCCCATACTTCATTTGGTGCCAAATACAAGTGAAGCAATTAAAACAAGATAAGGAGGAGGACAGGTGCTGCCAGGATGGTGATTTCAACAACGCCATGTTACCAAGCCTCTAGGCCTCTCCTACAGCTCCTAAGAGTATGCGTTCTTAGGATGGCACGACCTGGTACCCTCTGCCTGTCGGGCTCTTGGACTGGCACCACAACCTCAGGAGTTACTCCCCAGCCCTTCCCTTGGTGAGGGAGTGCCTAGCAGCAGGCCCCTTATAGGTTGGATGATCTACTAAGCTGCAGCAGAAACAGTGGACTTGTTAAAAGAACACTAAGAGGGACAAAGGAGGCTCAGCTCATGACCTGCTTCTGTGCAAACAAGAAGACCTGAGCCCCATCCTCGGAGTAGACATCATGCTGGGTCTGATAGCATGTGCTGGTAACCCTAGTGTTGGGGAAGGAGAAAGAGACACAGGAGAATCCCCAGGGCTTGCTGGCCGAACAGTCTAGCCTGCTCAGGGAGTTCCCGGCTAGTGAAAGACACAGCCTCAAAACAAAACAAAGCAAAAAATAGGTGACTGGCACCTGAGTAAAGACACCCAAGGCCTCTACAAAAAAAAGCCTATATACACATATGCACTCCTAAACGCATGAATACATATGCATCTCAAGAATAATGAAAATGTTAATAATGACATGTCAGGCAGGGGAAATGGGCCCGGTATCTGTGTGCTAGTCGTTGGCACTTACTTTCTTCTCTTAGACACAGGTCTCTGCTTAAAGGTGTTTTTCTTCAAAGAGCCATACCTCTGTCTCCTACTGTTTCCATTCTCCATCACTTCCCTGCCTCCTGGTCCTTGATTGTTCCCATCTATAAGTGCCTCTGCTCCTCCAGCCTCACATGCTCTACCTCCTAATGGGTACAGTCTTGGAGGATCATACAGTGCTTCTAGCCACCTTTCCATCATTTGCTGATGTCCTGATAGTCCCCCAAAGAAATGCACTTATACAAGAAACACTGTCTCACACTTCTTGTTCGTCTCAGAAACCTGGTGTCCAGAAAATACCAGAATAAATAGAGAAATCAGCCAAACTCCAGCCTAGTCTGGTTTGAATAGGCAATGTGTTTACTTGTGAAAACTATAGCCAGGGTTACAAGAGTGTGCTACAGTTAGCACCTGGGCTGTGCCATGAGTCTGGCAAACCAATCCCAAGCATTTTGCATGTTTTGAGATTACAGTCCAGATTTAAAAGCCTAGAGGGAAGGAACCACTACCTTCAACATGAATACTCTCTGTTAAATATGTTGTAATTAAGAAATGTTACTAAAGAGCATTCTGCCTGGATACCTTGTAGCCAATGCTTTATTCTTGAAACTCAATATTATTTTATGAGAATTCTGTTTCTTTTTCTACAGACTTGGAAAGTCTATTAAGGTAAATTCACTGAGTAGATAAAAAATCAGAAGATTCAAATTCTAGTTCTCCCTCTATTATCTTTGATCTAATGTTGCATGAGTGGGTGTCTCTCTGTGTCAGTTTCCTGGTGGCAAAATTAAGGTAATGATAACTTCCAACCCCAACCTGAGAGGATTGGGGGTGGGAATCACCTTTTTAATTAGTGTAGAACACCCTGCTATTCTGAAAAAGTGTGACACTCACTCGCAGAGGCTAGTGCTGCACTCAGCTTCCAGGAAACGCTTTCAGAGAGCAACTGTCAGACACACAGCTGTTCAGAGAAAACGCAAGCCAGGGAAACGCATGTGATTAATGGGGCTGAGCAGAGTCTGTGATAACAGTACACTCATTGGAGTTGGCTGGGATTGTCCTTCTAAAGAAGTTAAGTATTTTATAAATACTATCTCTTTCATCCTTTTAAACTTCCTGTGATGTGGCATTTATTACACACAGCTTCCAGATGGACAGCCAACCACAGAGAAACGTATAGTTGTTCCAAAGGCCCAGGACTGTCTGTATGCTCAGAAAAAAAGGAGGAGGGGCCGCTTTGATTGATGGAGTCAGTCATTCATCTGCTCATTCATTCATTCACTCAACAGGAAATGTTGAAACTCCATTATGTGTCAGGTGCTGACCTCAGGACTCAGGGAGGAGATAGGGATAAATAAAACATGTTAACTTGTGTTGAGCTGACGGGCCAGTGGAGGAGAACACAGAACAGGAGATAAAAGGCACTCACACGAAGCATTGCAAATTGTGACACATCAAAACAACATCAGAGGGTCTCAAAATGATTGTGGTGCTGTGTTTGTGTTTATGAGGATATAAATAAACTCTACTGGCATGAATAGATGTGTTCTGGCTTAAAGAAATGTAGAGTGGCCAGCTTGTTATGTGGCCTAGCAGTTTCTGTAAATCAGAAGACAAAGAAGTGTGCTATTAGTATAACAGGTACCTCTCTCTGCCTCTAAATGCTGTTTGGTGTGTAAGTGTGTGAGCACACGTACCAAGCCACATGAGTGGAGGTCAGAGGACGCCTTGCAGGAGTCAGTTCTTTCTTTTCATCACGTGGGTTAGGGATAGAACATGGCCCATCGGTTGTGGCAGCAAGCACCTTTACCCCCAGAGCCTTCTCACCGGCTCCACTCTCTTCTTTCTTTATAGCTAGTTAGTTTTAACTGAACAATTCTTGGTAGTAGAAAAAATTAAAACCTCAAGAAAAAAAAAAAGACACACTTTCTTTATAGCTAGTTAGTTTTAACTGAACAATTCTTGGTAGTAGAAAAAATTAAAACCTCAAGAAAAAAAAAGACACATTAATTACACCCTACAATGCCAAGTGCAACGCCTGAAGCCAGACTCTGGATACAATTCTGTATAGCAACCATGTATCCACACATGGCTCTGAGAAGGCCCCCACAAGAGAAGAAGCAAAGGAAAAGGAACCGCTTCAGAATGAACACGGGCAGCCTCCAGGTAGGAAGGCTGCTGCCTCTTGACGAAGAAAATCTTGGTGGCATCAAATTATGTGAGCATAGAGCCCTGCAGACATCCATCTGTGTGAGCATAGAGCCCTGCACACATCCATCTGTGTGAGCATAGAGCCCTGCAGACATCCATCTGTGTGAGCATAGAGCCCTGCACACATCCATATGTGTGAGCATAGAGCCCTGCAGACATCCATCTGTGTGAGCATAGAGCCCTGCACACATCCATCTGTGTGAGCATAGAGCCCTGCAGACATCCATCTGTGTGAGCATAGAGCCCTGCAGACATCCATCTGTGTGAGCATAGAGCCCTGCAGACATGGATCTGTGTGAGCATAGAGCCCTGCAGACATCCATCTGTGTGAGCAGAGCCCTGCACACATCCATCTGTGTGAGCATAGAGCCCTGCAGACATCCATCTGTGTGAGCAGAGCCCTGCACACATCCATCTGTGTGAGCATAGAGCCCTGCACACATCCATCTGTGTGAGCATAGAGCCCTGCAGACATCCATCTGTGTGAGCAGAGCCCTGCACACATCCATCTGTGTGAGCATAGAGCCCTGCACACATCCATCTGTGTGAGCAGAGCCCTGCAGACATTGTGTTACCACAGCCTGAACCTTGGCACGCCCCAATGCTACCCTGAGCCCAGAGCACCTTCTGGAAGGCAGGGAATTGATTGAAATGATGGAGGGTATGGGCTGGTTGGTTTGGTTCCTGGTAGGTTAGCGAGGATCAAGATGTGATTGGGTGGATTCTCAGAGAGAGGCTGAGCAGGCATCACCTGGACCAGTGTGAGCCGCTGTGGGGAGCGGCTCTGGGGAGACCCGGCCTGAGTAAAGCCAGGCAATGGAGATAATGTCAGAAGGAAGCATATAGGGAGGCTGACCCTGTATGCAGTGGGTGATGGAGAGCATAGAATCTTTATCAGAATGCCCAGGAAAGGCTAGACCACACTCACCCCACAGGAACAGCCACCACACCCTGCGTAGCCTTTATGACAGCTGCTGTCCCCTGTCTCTTGGGTTTCCTCTTCTCATGCTTGTGATCCAACTCTGCAAAGGTATTCTGCATCTTGGCAATGGTGTCTTGGGTACCAAATGTAGATGGGCTTGTTGGAAGGGGAAGCCCTACACAGAACACAAGAGTTACTGGTAGTACTGACCTCCTTTAAAAAAAATGGCAGAGGTCTGGCCCCTTGCCTTCGGGTTCCTGGACAGCAAGATAGTCAAACTCTGGCTAAACAGGGAGGAGTTGGCATAGAGAGACTTCTTGACCTTTTCATTGTGTCTGTTGATATAAAGGGTGTAGTTTGGGGACTTGTCATTATATGAGATGCTGCGATATGACTTACAGGGTTAAAAGGTGGCATAGCTACCATGCTGGCTGGCAGGCTCTGCCCGAGATCCTCCTCCCCAGGGGATGTGACAGTCTCAAGAACACAGTGAGGGGAGGAAGGCATTGCTTGTCAGTAAAGCTACTGTGGGATAGCCCTTCTCCAGCTCACACCGGGAATTGACTTTTTCACTAACCTAATTCCCACTTTTAGATTTTAAATAATTCCTGCTTTAATGCTTAATTTTAACCTGCAGGTTATCTGTGTATATGCTTTATAAATATACCTGCTGGAACTTACCGGGTAGTCTCTTTAAAGTAAAGGTATTAGTAATATATGTGGTAGATTAAGGATGGCCACAGTTGTTTGCGTTTTTCTCTCAGAGTCTAGGTGGGTTCTGTGATTAGCTTGAAAAAGAATACTCTGGAATGTGTCAAGCCACTCTTGGGGTCTAAGCCCTAAAAGAATGCAAGCTTCCACTTCCTGTGTCTTTGAATGGCTGCCCCTGGAAATAAGCCAGTATTTTGTGTGAAAACCTAAACCACACACAGAATCCCTAACAAAGTTTCTAGCCAATAGCTGGCAGCAACAGCCAGTCACCAGCACGGGCAGCTCCAGCAATGTAACAGAGTCAAGACTTCAGCTAAGTCAAAATCAGGCCACTGCCTTCACTGGACCTACATTTAAGAACCACCCACAAGCCCGGTGGTTCACATTGCATCCTGAAGGAAAGTAACCTGTAGCTTAGAACCATGGAAAGCTTTTCTTTTAAACTAGAATACAATAAATGGAGCTTATTACAATGGAGGTGGCTTCAGTGTTGTCAAAATATCACCTTGTGACTAATAAATAGAAGGAGGAAGGGTTTCAGAGAGACTACTCCATTAAAGACAGGAGAAGAAGTAGCTTAGGTCACATAGATGTAGAGAACTGAACAATACTGTCACCAGTGGCTGTGACAGAAATGAAATCTGCACCTCACGGACGGGTAGTTTTGGACATTTCCAGTCAATGTGAAAGAAGCAGCCTTGTGTTTACTCTTCTCCAAACACCAGAGGGCTGAGACAATGAACGGACAAGCCAAACAGACGCGCTTGGTTTCGAGCTGAGTTTCAGCATGAATGGAATGGTGCACTGGCTGGAAGAGACTAAACTGTTCCTCGTCCTCAGCAGCTCTGCGGGATGACTCTAAAAACACATTATGCTGATAAGGGCAAGCCCTCAGGGCAGTTCTTCAGAAGAGAACCCTGAGTCTTTTGCCTCAATTACTCCTTTTCACAGACCTGTTTTTATCATATTCACGCCCACCTCTGAGAGTCTTGAGGTCTCCTGTCCACTTTCCCTGGTGAACAGAAGGTTCCGTGAAAGGTCCTCAGTGCATGTCTCAGAGACCCTCGCCACTAAACAAAAAGGTTTTGTTTAGTCAGAGCCTCTAGAATGTTTCAGTCCCCTGACTCTTGGCTCAATTGAAAGATCCTTACCAAATGGGGTTGCCCTAGCTGTGACTCACAGCACTGGGGACTTGATACCTGAAGAGGCCACCTTTTGTAGGGAGGTAGGAACCCCAGTGGAGAGATAGGGACACCAACCCACCCACAAAACTCTAAACTCAACATTTATCCTGCCTACAAGAAATGCAGAGATGGGGAATGACCAAGCAATATCCAGCCCAACTAAAGATCTATACCATGGACAAGCACCTGTCCCTGATACTATCAATGATGCTCTGTTAGGCTTGCAGACAGGATTCTAACATGGCTGTCCTCTGAGAGGCTCCACCAAGCAGCTGACTCAGACAGATGAAGAGACCCACAGACAAAAGTGGATGGAGCTTGGGGACTCTTATGGAAGAATAGGGGGAAATATGGGCACCAAAGGGGATAGGAACTCCACAGGAAGACCAACAGAGTCAACTAACATGGACCAATAGGGATCTCAGAGACTGAACCACCAACCAAAGAACATACACAGGCTGGACCTAGGACTCCCAGCACATAGGGTGTGCAGCTTGGTCTTCCTGTGGGGCCTGAACAACTGGAACAGAGCTGTCCCCAAAGCTTTTGCCTGTCTGTGGGACATGTTCTTCTAACTGTGATGCCTTGTCTGCCTCAGAGGGAGAGGATGCATCTAGTATTGCCGAGACCTGAAGTATGTGTAGGAATTACGGGGGGGGGGGGGGGGGGAGGGTAGTGTCTTCACTCTCTCTGAGGAGAAGGGAAGAGGCAAGGGGGAAGAATTGTGGGAGGGATGACCAGGAGGGGTTGATGGGGAGGGGAGGCAGCAATGAGATATAAAGTGGGTAAAATACAAACACACACACACACACATACATACATACATACTTACATACATACATAAAAAAGAAAGATCCAGATTGGTAAAAAGAAGCATGCTTGTTTACCTAATAAGGCATAATTTGATCAACAAGGACCCGTGACATCTTTAAAAAAATTATATGTTTGTTCTTGAACTAAAGCAGTCAGAGATAATAAGAAATACACAGTGTCAGGGCCACCCTCCCACTACACCAGGCTGTAAGCAAGGAGAGGGACTATTCAAAAGCTGTTGATGTTTTATGTAAAGAGAAGGATGAGGGGAAGGAGGAAATAATAACCCAAAGAACAAAGCCAAGGCCCATAGAAAACCATCCCCAGGGGGAAAATAATCCAAACATTGGCATTGTGTACCCAGACGGATTTTATAATTGCTAGGGACTGCCACGTGTCTCCCATTTTTTCCTAATTTTGAATAGGGATGTCACTTGTGGTTTATCTATGCCTGCTCAATAATGTATGGTGTGTGTGCAGGTCTCTCTTTCCCTGTCTCTGTCTTTCTGTCTCTGTGTGTGTATCTGTCTGTCTCTGAGTCTCTCTCTCTCTCTCTCTCTCTCTCTCTCTCTCTCTCTTCTCTCTCTCTCTCTCTCTCTCTCTCTCTCTCTCTCTCTCTCTCTGTGTGTGTGTGTGTGTGTGTGTGTGTGATTTGACACTTTGGTTGACAGGTATTCAAACAGAGAATATACTCCAGTGGCTTTGTTCACACTTGGAGCTGATCCCAACAGTAAACCTTTGAACACTGGCCCTGAATTGAATGACATGATACTTTCTGGAGGAGGTGAGAAGTAACAGAGGACAAAACAATGGCCATTGTATGTGGGAAGGCTGCAAATAACCCGTGCTGAGAGGCTGAACTGTGGTAGATTAAAGAGGGTCTGACTTCTAAGCCTGTGGTCCTGTTTCCTCCATCACATCCAGCTGCCTAGAGCAGCTGGCTATAGCAAAGGGGGTTCTAGGACATCTGGGTGGTCATTGGGTCACTGCTGTGTGTGTTGTATTATGTGTTCAGTATATGTTTCTACAAGCCTGAGATATATGTGTATGCACATATGTATGAAGACATAGGTAGGTGCTGCATGTCTTTCCTAGAGTGCACCAATTCTGTCAGTGAACCTGAAGCTCAGTGCTAATGGGTTGGCTGACCAATGGGAATCAGGAATCAGCCTCTTTCCCAGCACCACCCCTTCCCAGAGCAGGGCTGAGGTACACCACAGTGTTCTAAGTTGTATATGGACTATGTGTACCCACACACAGATACTATGCTTGCTTGGCAGGCACTTTGTTGATCCATTCCCCACACCCAGAATTTAGTAGACAGCACCTACATCCTAAATCATTTGTTCCCAGTGAACCACCTGCCTCTTCATAAAAGAACAAAACTAACTGAGAGGTCACATGCAAATGCCCCAGCCCTGGTAAGCATCTGCAGAGCATCCATGACGGGGCAAAAGGACTGCCAAGGATGGGAGCCCTCCTTCACAAGGCTCTGGGAAGCCATCAGATGGCAGCTTCAGCAGACGTTGACTACTGTATGAAAGATATTGAGCAAGAACCTCACACAGGTAGTTACTCTCAGATTGTACAAGAACTTCACATGGATAGTCACCCTCAGACTGTATGAGAACCTCATATGCGTAGTCACCCTCAGACTGTATGAGAACTTCACATGGATAGTCACCCTCAGACTGTATGAGAACTTCACATGGATAGTCACCCTCAGACTGTATGAGAACCTCATATGGGTAGTGACCCTCAGACTGTATGAGAACTTCACATGGATAGTCACCCTCAGACTGTATGAGAACTTCACATGGATAGTCACCCTCAGACTGTATGAGAACCTCATATGGATAGTCACCCTCAGACTGTATGAGAACTTCACATGGATAGTCACCCTCAGACTGTATGAGAACTTCACATGGATAGTCACCCTCAGACTGTATGAGAACCTCATATGGATAGTCACCCTCAGACTGTATGAGAACTTCACATGGATAGTCACCCTCAGACTGTATGAGAACCTCATATGGATAGTCACCCTCAGACTGTATGAGAACCTCATATGGATAGTTACCCTCAGACTGTATGAGAACTTCACATGGATAGTCACCCTCAGACTGTATGAGAACCTCACATGGATAGTCACCCTCAGACTGTATGAGAACTTCACATGGATAGTCACCCTCAGACTGTATGAGAACTTCACATGGATAGTCACCCTCAGACTGTATGAGAACTTCACATGGATAGTCACCCTCAGACTGTATGAGAACCTCATATGGATAGTCACCCTCAGACTGTATGAGAACCTCATATGGATAGTCACCCTCAGACTGTATGAGAACTTCACATGGATAGTCACCCTCAGACTGTATGAGAACTTCACATGGATAGTCACCCTCAGACTGTATGAGAACTTCACATGGATAGTCACCCTCAGACTGTATGAGAACCTCATATGGATAGTCACCCTCAGACTGTATGAGAACCTCATATGGGTAGTGACCCTCAGACTGTATGAGATGCCATATCTCACATCTGATGGGTGTCCTCTAAGGTTTAATGTCATCTGTTACCCAGCAAAAGATGGTAAGGAATATAGAGGTATGTATATACACATGCACATGCAGGCATACACCCACATACTAAGCACACAGATATGCATACATGTCAGAAAGATGCAATATGCATAATAAATAGAGAACCATTGCAAGTTAGTAAAAGGGGAAAAGAAGCTGCAACACAAGACAGACAGGGAAGATGGAAGGCAATTCTGACGGAGAGCTATCAGAGGGATATTAAAGCTGCAACGCAACCGTTGCCTCCAGACTGACCATGAGAGTTCACATGACTGGCGAGCCTACTTCCAGTGGGCGCTTGAGAAAGTCAATACCTTTACCAGATAACTGGAACAAACACTTAAGAAAAGTGGCTTCTGTGGCTATTTAAAATAGAATTCATAAGTTCATATGTTTTTATGTCTTACAAGTTTGTTGCTAGCATATTAGCAAATATATATATGTGTGTGTGTGTATGTATATTCATACATAGATACACATGTATACACATAGATATGCATGTTTCCTTAGTATTCTCATGTTATCTTAGTTATTGCTGTGAAGAGACATCGTGACCATAGAGACTTTTAAAAAGGAAAACATTTAACTGGGGCTGGCTTACAGTTTAGAACTTTAGTAAGTTATTGTCATAGAAAGAAGCATGGTAGCCTGTAGGCAGACATGGTGCTGGACAGGTAGCTGAGAGCTCTACATCTGGATCTGCAGGCAATGGGAAGAGCTAGTGACACTAGGCCTGGCTTGAGCATTTGAAACCTCAGAAGCTACCCCAGTGATGAGGTTCCTCCAACAAGGCCATACCTCCTAAGAGTGAGAGAGAATGTACAAACACATATACTAGATATACATGTATATACACACATATGCATATATAGAAACATATATATACCTACACATACATATGCATGTATATACATTCTAGTCACATGCATTTACACACATGCATACATAAACACACATATATCTACATCTATTCATAGATACACAGGTATATACACACATAGAGAAATATAAATATAGATATATATATAGATGCACATGTATGTACCCCATACATAAATACACTTACATACAGACATACATAGGCATACATATATACCTACATGTCCATAATAGATACACATGTATATACACACAAATATATAGTCATACAATACATAATATACACCTATGATTAAAATGAGCGTGTAGCATTTTCTGCAACTAAAACTGAAGGCAGCCCAGCTTTATCAGTAAGTGCTAGTGTAATTAGTTTGGTTTCTGATGCTGACCAAAACCAACTCGAGGAAGAAAGTGTTCATTTGACTTACAGGTTGTAGATCATCATGGGGGAAGCTCAGACAGGAACCTAGAGACAGAAACTGAAGCAGAAAGCACAGAGGAGTGGTACTTACTGCCTGGCTTTCCCTGGCTGGCTTTGCTACCTTCCCATAATCCTCGGGACCATCTGCCTGCCCAGAGATAGCACTGACTACAGGGGGCTGGGTCCTCCCACATCAATAACTAATAAAAAAATGTCCCACAGACTGATGGACTTCGTTCTTTGATTGACAGTTCCTCCCCCCTCTGATTTGTATCAAGCTGACCCAAAATTAACCAGCACAGCTAGTAAATAAAGATACATCAATCGACATGAGAACTTAAAATTATCAGGTGGTTATTTGTTACTGGCATGAAATGACAGCTATGGACCATTATGAAGGGGAGGGGGACATAAAACGTACCCTCGTGTATGGTTTTACTTTTTAAAGTAAATGAGCACTCATGCACATCTACATGCATTTGCATATGTATGTGAAAGAAAAAGTCTAGAGTGATCCACTCAAAATATTGCCTAGCATGGATCTACAGTGGACTTGCTGTTGAAAGATGATGGTGAGTGTGAATTCATCAAGTTCTGTACTCAGATGCCACACACGCAGACCAACTGTCAGAGAGATGGCGTCTGCAGCCTGGATGCCTTCCTCTGTGGAGCAGACAGCAGTTTCTGAAAGGGAAAGAGAAAGTGAAATCATGAGAATCCTGCAAGTTAGAATCTAAGCACTGAAGCATAAAGACCAGGAGGGGTAAGGAAGTAGTGATGTCACTGGAGACTGCCCAAATTAGGGGGAAACGGGACTGCTGGGTCTGTCTGTAACCACTGGAGTGGCCTGACAGGGCCAGAAATTAAAGGGCCTGCTTTCTTTTCCTGGTCACACACTTCTACTACAAACAAGTACACATGGTTAAGGGCTACATCCACAGACAGATGCAGCTAACTACATAATGCCCGCTTAAAATAATAGCATCCTTTCACAGGTCTCCTGGGCTGTCCCCCAGATATGGTTCACAAGGTTTTTATCCTCAGATTCTTGCTTCACTACAGGCCTGGGCATGAGCTGAAGCCATCCCAGGATAAACACATCAAGGGGTAAGATGCTAAATGTGGAATTCTGCAGACTCAGGCTTTGCCACCCGCTGAAAAAGGACCTGAGTTGAGGCTTGAGTCTGTATGCACTGCTACCAAAGGCTAACTTGTGTAATTGCTCTGGAGGCATCTTTGAGTCTGATATCTGCTTCATCTTATCCACAGCATACTTGGAAGACTAGGGAGGGTTGTATCTTCAGCAAGGGCAGAGGGATACTGAGTCACTGACAGACCACCTTCGAATCCCTTCGTTGGTGAGGTGTGGCTTTTAAGCAATAGACCAGCTTCTAAGAACAGCCTACTTTCTACTTGAGGCCGAAAATGAAGGCTGTGTGTTTTCATGTCTCCAACATTAGCCATTAATGAGATGCTCCTTGATGTGAAGTGACTGTCCTTGGCTGTGGGCTACCTGAAGACTTGAAGGAAAGCCAGAGAGCATTTTCTGCTGGTGCCACTCCTAGGGTGACATCACCAGGCTTTGTTGCACCTCACATGCACACCTCATCCTGCATACATAACCAGGGTCCCCAGCTCCTCTCTCCGTGTCATTATCATAGAACCAACATGCTGTGACCAATGTGATTTCTGACCGGCTACCACACAGGCTGCTCAGGCAATGACTATTTTTAGGCAGAATGTCTAGTCCCTGCTTTTATTCCCACAGCCGGCTTCTATTTTAATGCTCCATTTGGCTCCAGGAACCAAACTATGCCTGTAGAATTCCCACAGGGCGTTAACAGAAAGCAAAACCTCCTCCTACTTTGGAATTAATGAACCCCTCTTGCTGTCAGCCATGTTTTAATGGATCTCACCAGTCTCTGTATTTCCACACCCAGAACAGAAAGTCATGCAAAGGTAACTTAATTCAGGAGTGACCTTTGAGTTCCTTGCCTAGCAGTGTAGTAAATCTTGCTCGGTGGCAGGTTTATTCCTTTCATCTCTGATTTCCATACAAGGCTTCACCTCCTGTATGGAGCCGACTTCAGTATTTGTAAAACTATCGCTGTCCAAAGTGGCTGATAATCCCTGCACTCTATCAACCCTAGTGATAACGTCTCTCTTCATTCTCCTAAATTTAACATTTTACTAGACTATCTCTCAAGAAGATTGTTTCCCCCGTGGTACACAATATTTCAAACAACCGGAAAGAAAAATAACTTATTCTCTGTTCTTTTCATTGCAACATCTTTCTTCTTGTCACTCGGAAGGCTCAAAATTTACCAGGTTGGGCCTTTCTCTTATTTTTCATGTTTTCTTTTTATGTTTTCTACTCATTTCCTGGTCAGTTTTACCCGCCAACATTCCGTCGGATTCAAACAAACCAAGTGAATTTGCAACAAAACAATCTCAGAAGTAGTGTAGATTTATTTATTTATTTGGGTTTCATAATTGGGAGGAAATTAAGCCTAAATGATGAGACTCAGAACTCTGTTTTATTCACCATTTACCACTGAGGTTTTGTGCAAGTGCAGCCCCAGATAGAGAATGGTGCTGGGTAGAACACGGCCTCATAGAAATCTCTACAGCCCTGAGAAAAAGAGTATGATCTGTTCTTTGGGAGTGAGGCTAAAGGCTAGCATGCCTGGCTACCCACTCTAGCCTCCTTCCTGCTTCTCTCAGACAGGAACCATCCATGGAAGAGCTTCTCCAGTCCTCCATAACCCAGGTGCTCCCATCTTCCATCCATCTACGGCAGCATGTGAGACAAGAATGACTGAGCACAATGCCAAGGTTTCAGATCACAGTGATTGGGCACAAGTGAGCACATGACTGAGGTGAGCAACGACGTTTGAGAACTTTCCCTCTAAATGCTGAAAAAGAAAAGTAATGCTGGCAAAAGAAGGTGTGTCTCTGTGTAGGAGTGCTTGACCTAGGCTTCAGGCACTCTTGACTGACTTGACTCCAGTCAATCTTCGGAGAGGATTCTGGGAAGAAGATAGCAAGGGCCCACAGCATTCAGCACTCAGCGGGTCCAGCCAAAGCACCACTTCACATTAGTTGGGTGCTTGAGTACTGAGGTGGCTCAGTGTTAGCCATGACTGGCTCTGCACCATTCTCTAACATGGGTTACAGGTACAGAAGACAAAAAGATTGCAAGGCTGTGAGATGGCCCAGCAGTGAAAGCCACTTGTGCCAAGGCTAATGTCCTACCCCAGTTCCATCTCAGGCACCCATAAGGTGGAAAGGAAGAGCCAGCTCCCACAGTTGTCCTCTGACCTCCACATACATGTGACAGCACAAAAGCACATGCATACACCTAATCAATCAGTCAACCAATCAACCAATGAATCATCAATCAGTGACTCTAAGTTTCTGCTCCAAAAACGGGGAGGGGGCATAGAAAAGACAGGGGCAGTAAAGAATGTTCACTGCTCTTACAGAGAGGACCGTCTGGTTTCTAGCACTCATTCTGGGTGATTCACAACTCTCTGTAGCTTAGCTGCACAACAATCCTAAACCTCTGGGCTCCTAGGACACCTACACTCACATGAACATAAGTGCTCTCTCTCTCTCTCTCTCTCTCTCTCTCTCTCACACACACACACACACACACACACACATATATATATGTAGAGAGAGAGAGGCGCATATATATACATATATATATATATAAAACTAAAGACAAAATTATCTCAAGTATAAAACTAAAATTGCACATGTAAATATTTTAAAAATTAAAAATAGATTTAAAAGAAATAGATTGTCCAAGCTGGACAGATGGCTCAGTCATTCAGTTTAGTTTAGCAAGGTCGCACCCTAAGCATGGAAAAGGAAAAGAAAAAATGAGAAGGAAGAAAGAGATTGTTAGCACATTACATCATTCAGAAGTCTGAATGATCTTGGGAAACTTAAACTTCAGGTTCATTACAAAGCCTTGAACTAAATGGAAATGTCTTGAACCTATTTTTCACCCAATTCACAATAAATAATATTGTACTGAAAATTATTTTAGACAAAAACAGACATGTTGAAAATTTAATTTCCACCACCCCCCCAAAAAAATCCCAGAGCTGTAGAAATGACAATATAAACTTTACAAAGGGAAAATTATATTTAAAACATTTTAATTTATAATGTATCTAGTACTGTGACAAAGGATAAATCAAACCTAAAATAATCCTGAAAAATAGTTTTCCTAGTGAAATTAAAACCTTTAAAATTAAAACTGCAAAATAAACAATTCAGTTGTTCCACAGAAGGTTGGACAAGCAACTGAGTTACTATCTCAATGGAGATATTATTCCCATTGAAATCACAGTCGAAAGTTCACTCACCAGGGATGGAACACATAGATTCCATATATAGCTCAAGTGCACATCATGAGGGATGATGAGCCAAAGCTGAGCACTGAGAGGGAGGAGGATGAGCATTGCTGAGGGACAGCCTGGCTTTGCCAAAGGCGTCCAGCTTTTTCTAAAGACCACTGGGAACGTCTGAGTCACTTGGAGAGTCAGGTCAGAGCCCTGCAGTAGCATCTTAGAGGTGGGGAGCGCAAAGGAATATGACTGGAGACCAGAATCTGGGAGTAGAGGTGTCAATCCAGGTATGGCAATTGTGTCTGCTCATGATGGGGTGAGGGGATAGAACAGAGGAAGATGGAGGCATGCAAGATGGCCAATAAAGGTGACAGGATAGAGAAACCCAAGCTCCAGCCAGAGGAGCAGGTAGCTGGACTTTCAGCTGTCTCCTCTCTTCTAAGTCCAGTCCCAGAGACTTCTCCCCAGTTCTGTAATAGAACACCTGCTGCAGTACTCCCTTCCTCTCTGACAACCATCTATCTCCAATGGACCCTGTAGACTGTCTCCTCCAGCTTTCTTTCCCCTCACTACTTTATCATCCCACCAGCAGGCATTCTGTGAGAACACTGCTGACGTCCCCGTCGGGGAAGCAGGAAGGCAGCTGCAGATCTTTGCCACCTCCTTTTCTAAATCCACCGCTCTCTCCCATGCCCAGCTTTGTAGCCAACCATCCTCTGCAGCCTTCCTTCCCCTGACCATCTTTCTTCCTCTCTCCAGTAATCACATGGGTCCTTTGCTCCACCCTCCTTCCCCTACTCACTGCTATCCCAGCCTCCCACTCTACCAGGCTCTCCCTGGGAACCTGCAGCCCAATATGTCCAGGAAACCAGGGACTCTAACTGGATCTTCACCTCTCCTTCATTTCCTTTAAATCCAACCCACTCAGTTTTACCCCAACCCTGTAGCAGACCACATGCTGTGGCCTCCCCACACCGCCAGTGGGCCATTCTTATCTTCTCTAACCTTTCTCCACACTCACCCTGTTGTCTCAGCCCCCAACTCCAGCAGGCGTTCTCTGAGAACATGGCAGTCAAGCAAGTAGGTGAGCAGCGCATGGAGCTCTCTGAGTTTCCTGTGCTCCAATATGCTGAAAGCTCCCAAACACTCCACACGTATATATCTTTATCAACTGCTAACAAGTGAAAAAACAGGAAGGCAGAGGTGTCCACGCTGACATATAAAACAACGTGCATGACTGAGTGGCTCCAGACCCAGCCAGAGCTCTTACCCATCAAGACATCCTGACCCTCTATGTCTAGAACGTCACCCATAAGAAAGCAGGGAGCAAAGAGAAGTGGTTGAAAATAGTGACTGAAGAGAGAGATGATTCAAGGTGTGGTGTTGCGGAAGCTGAGGTAGGACAGGCTTCTAAAAAGGCCAAGATTGCTATGTGCGAAAGAGTGGCTGTGAATACCAAAGGCCCTGAAACTCCATTTTTCCAAAGACACTGCCTATTACACAGTATCCGGAGTGCACAGGCGAAGGAGAGGAGGAAAGAGTTCCGAACACATGTCCAGCCCGTCACAGACATGCTTCTTCAAGTGTGTGGTGTGCATGCCTGTCATTCCAGCACTCACGAGGCTGAGGCAGTAGGATTGCTGTAAGGGTGAGAACAGCCTGCTCAAGAACTACAGCTGAGCCAACAGGAACACAGTGATACGAGAGAGGACACGAGCGATAGCTTGTTAAGAAAGATCACAAATTTTGTCTGTTGGTGGCATTGTCTTCTTAAGAGTTTATATGCAGAAGGTATGGTAACTCTAATATCACTAATGTTCCCAGTGGGCGTGAGATCCCCAACCTATTTCTGTATCAAGATATTATCTGAATGTATGTACATCTCATAGCTGACCACACAGCTCTCTAGCTGTGTGACTTTAAGAACGCTAGAGCAGCCAAGCTCATGGCACACTCTGAGCAGATGTGCAGGATTCTCCAGCATGCTCTCTTGTTTTCAGACATCATTATATCTAATACTTGACTGTTCAAACCTTTCTTTCCATTATCTACCATTTTTGTCTTTGTAATGTATTATGTTAAACATATGAATCCGTAAAATGTCCCAAATCATTGCTCAAGAGTTTGTTTCTTGGACATTGGTTCTAATGCTTTGATTCAACCAAGAATCTGCATGTCTAAAGGCTAAAGGTCTTTGTCCCCAACTGGGTTTTGATCAATCAATAAAGATGATAATGGCTAATGGTTGGGCACGGGGCGGAACCCTTAGAGTTGTGTAAGTTAGGACGCAGAGAGGAAGGAGGAAAACGCTGGCTTCGGGAAGAAGAGTGGGACACAGGAGCAGCAGGAGATAAAGCCAACCAACCATGTGAGAATTCAGGGGAGTGGTCACTGGCCACTTCCCCATTGGGCTTAGGTAGCACTTTAGGAGTGCCCAGCCTTTAAGGTAGCCAAGACATTTTGAAAAATAAGCTAGTGTGTATGTGTGTGTGTGTGTGTGTGTGTGTGTGTGTGTGTCTGTGTGCCTGTGTGTGTATGTGTGTCTGTGTGTGTGTCTGTGCCTGTGTGTGTGCCTGTGTGTGTAAGTGTGTATATGTGTGCATGTGTGTGTGTATGTGTGTATGTGTGTGTACATGTGTGTGTATGTGTGTATGTGTTTGTGTATGTGTACATGCGTGTATGTGTGTGTATGTGTGTTTGTATATGTGTACATGTGTGTATGTGTGTGTGTGTGTTTGTCTGCATGTGTGTGAGTTTCATTCTTGGAGGATCAGAAGATGGCTCCTAGATGGATGCACATGTGCAGTCTGCCAGGAGCCAAGGCAGTGTAGCCAAAAATCACCACTATAAGATGAATGTCTTTCATTCATCTCTCTTCTAAACAGCAAAGAACACCATTAAAAATAGGAAGATATGTGATATGCAAAAGGGGGAAACGTTGCAGTGACATGTTTCTAACTTGTTAAAGAAGCTGAAATATGAGCTTCCTGGGGGAGAGGTTGGGGGCAGGGAGGACTGGTGACAAGATTCTGAAAGCTATTAGGCTATTTGTTGAGATAAAAATGGGGATTGGTGTCTCCAAACTTCCCTTTATCCTTCCTTGGATAAAGAAAAATTATAATTAAACTGTGTTCCTTAAACACACAAACACACACACACACACACACACACACACACACACACACAATTTGTTGGGGGAAATGTGGTCCCCTCACATAGAAAAAGCCATCTAAGTCAAATGCATGAATTCTCATCAGAATAATTGGATTCTTACCTAAGAAATGGCCCCCTGGGTCCCTTTAGGGAAGAAGGTTCTTTCATGAAAAGAACTCGACACACAACCCCAGGATCACCAGCCTCACCATGTCACCAGTGGCTTACTGTACTGACACACCTCATGGACCGCTGAGGGAAGACTGGCAGGTGGGTCAGCACCCTACTGCCATCCATCCTTCAAGAGGTGACTGCAGCTTCCTCCTCCAGTCAGGAAACTGTGTGGTCTTCTGCTCATGCCTCTGCTGCTGGGAATGCCTGAAGTGATACACCGACATTCTAATCATGGAAGCCAGCATCACACCTGAGAAAGGAGACTGACATTTCTGAAGGATCAGCTGCAGTGCCGGTTGCCTTGGTGAGAACAGTGAGAAAACAGAATATCACCTCCTACCCTGGAGTCCCCCAGCACCACACTCCCCACCCCTGTGACTGACCTAGCAACTCAGAAGAAGTGAAGTATAAAACGAGGCATGAGTTGTATGTAGCAAGATCAAGCCCTCTGTGTCCCGATTACGGTCGCATTTCATGAGCTTGCTTGCCTTCCTTTCTAATGTGCTGGATCCTCAGCACATTCTTCTCTTGTTGTCAGAAAATAATACGAATATGACTTCTAGAGGGAAAAATGTGGTTCCCACATTATCATTTCAACACTAATCAAGAACCAAAAATACAGGTGGCGCCAGGCAGCAGACCTGAAACGAAAGGCTGTTTTCCCAGGCTCTGGTTAAGATAGGAATGTGAGATACTGCCAAGGTGACAGGTGTGAATCACACAGCATGTTCCCAACAACCACAACTTGCTTAAAAGCAACATCCCTTGTTCTCTCTCCTGCTTTGTCTAATTTTACATACAAAGCTGTCTTTCTGGCTTCTCTTTCCCTAATAATTCCACAGGTTTTATATAAGGGCTGTTAATATACTAAAAGGACAAAATGGTTTACTTCATCATTTAAAAAAAAACCCATATTCATTAAATATCTGCTGAGTTGTTTTGTATGAAAACCATACCTTGTTGCCAGAATAAGTCATACATCAATTAGCTGTCTTCCCATTTGCTTGGAACCAGGCTTCTAAAGTATGTAGTCAGAGGTGGTCAATTTTCAATCTACTGGCTTGATAATGGAATCACAATATGGCTTTAATGAGCATTTGCTGGCTCATTAGGTGGCATTGTCTGAGGGACTTGGTTATGATTGTAATTTTAGAAGGAGAATATAGGCCTCAAATGAGACCTAAGGGCCTTTCAAATTTTGTTCCCCATTGAGCTACAGTTTCCTTTTTAACCAATAGCTTTCAGAACTTTGTGCACTATGCATTTAGATGTGGTCTTTCCAGAAAATCTCTAAGCTGGAAAGAGGATCCTCTGATGAATTTCTGAGCAATAAATACAATGACCTGTAATTAATTCTCTGTACAGGTTCTCTTCTGGCTTTACCTTTATAAGTCCCAGTGTTGTAGAGAAAACACCAGAGAGGGGCAGCCTGCCATGGAACCTGGGGACCAGCCCTGCAATTGCTCTAAATGTCATTGCTGACTCTGAGGGACTTTCCAGGGGAATTTTTCTCACATTGGATTTTTGGCTGATATGATTAACCTTAAGTCATGTCTTGATGAACCGAGTGCATGATGAAAATGTTATTTGCCTTACAATGTGTGCCAGACTCAGCAAGGTGGCCGTGGTGGTTGTGGTGGTGGCAGTGGTGAATAAAAGCGCTGTTCTGAGTCAGAGATGGGATTTGTGGGTACATTTTAGAGGGTGAGAGGGGGCTCCCCTTATGAGTGAGTTCTTATGTCTAACTCTTCTATAGAAATAATCTAAAGTAAATAGAAAAATATGTGTCAATTGAGAATCAGGGTATAGTTCATTCTGTAAAGTATTTATACTGAAGCATGAGAACCTGAGTTCGATTTTTGAAATCCATGTAAAAATCCTGAGCACTGAAGAAGCAGGGACGAGAAGATTCCTAGGCATTGTTGGCCTGGCAGGCTAATCTAACTAAAGGCTTTGATCCCAGCAAGACACTCCGAGTCATAAACACGAGGTTGAAGTTAATCTCCGGCCTCCATACTTGCATACATACACAGATGCACACATGTGCAAACACCCACAGCAGCATGCATACATATTTGTGCATGCATGGATATACAATATATCAAAATGTGTTATGACTACTACATTCATACTGTGTCATACTCCAAACAGTAATCAGAAAACCAGCTCAATTATTCCTGCTGAAAGGGTCCTTCAGTTCAATCTGGAGGTGCATAACTGAACACCCAGCTCCTCAGGAGGCTGAGGCAGGAGACTCATGAGTTCATAGCCTACCTGGGTGGGCTAGCAAATGAATTCAAGGCCGTAAAGAACAACTCAGTGAGACACTGTCTCAAAATAAAAAGTAGAAAGTAGTCTGGGGGCCTGCTTGGTGGGAGACCACTTGCTTATTATGTGCAAAGCCCCATGCTTTACCCCCAGTGCTACCACGAAAACAACAGGGGATTTTATAATATGCTTATTTGAATTTTTGTATTTCTCTTATAATGGCATATTCATACTGGTTGGTATTTTTTTCCCCATTTCAGTTGTTCGTGACAACTTTGCAGGGTGTGAAAAAGCAATTTTAACCATAGCTCTAGCTTATTTTCAATTGCCCCAATGGCCACAGGCAAAGCACATTCCCATATAATGTTAACAACTGATTAAAACATAAAATAGCACCCAAACAGCACACCCGGTTTCCGATTTCTCTTGTACCCTATTTGAAAAGGTTCCTTTCAATTAGCCTACAACACGGGAAAGTGCATGTTTGGTTGACTATGTAACTCTGTCCAAGAAACCCAAATTAAGAACAAACACTGGGAACCTAGAAATAAAACAGGACTGTCAAGACAAGAGTGTGAAAATTAGCCTAGTTTTTGAACTATCAGCATCCTTCCAAACAGCGCAGCTATGGAGAACTGAGAGATCTGAAAGATGGTTTAAAATTCTCCAGCAACCGTACAATGTTACTTCCTATTGTGGTGACAGAAACAAACTTGTAAAACATGATCGTTAAAAATCTTTAACAGAGCCCAATGGCTTTCAATGCTGATGTGTTCAGAGGTTTGTTTTAAATTTTCTGATCATAATGCAATCTTCTCAAAGCTCCTAACGTATGGATAATTTCACTCAATTTTCCAGTAGGTTTCTGCTTTGAGTAAGTAAATAGTGGGTAATGACTTGTGTCAAAGTCCTTGCTACACTCCATTAAACACAGGGCATGACAGTCTGATCAGATGCCTCTCTACAATCAGACTCTGACTGATGATTCTGTGAGCTACCTTGTTACCCTGTATCAGAAGGCTTACCTACCCCCAAACCTCCAGGTTTCCCATCGAGACAGATGACGGATCCTGGTACTCTTCAACCTTCTTTTGATCTAAACATTGTCCTTGAGGTGGTCTAAGCTACCACCTATGGAGATAAATGGGCAAGCAAACAAAGCCGACAGTAATGGAATCTTACAACTTCACATTGTCTTCCATATATCCCAAGAAAAATCACAATTATACATAGACTTATAATCAGATCATCGGAAATGTGAGCCTTTTGTTCAGTCCAAGGACTTGAATTTATTTGTTAGAATGCTTGACTAAATGAAAAGCATTACTGACAGTAAACAGACAAAATTAGTCAAACCAGAGTAAATATTGCATCAAATAATGAGATGTACAGTTTATACATTTCTGTAGGAAATTCTTTATTGATAAAAAAATTAATTCAATACTGTCTGCCTTAAAGTGAAATTTATTTTCTGTTGCACACAATAAAACACAGTAATTAATTTCTATTATTAAAAGTATACATGTTTCCTGAAAGCATAGTGATGAGCTTCCTTGGGTCTAAAATATTTATTTTATGTTCACAATTTAACATTTATTTATCTGTTTAAAGATTACTGACTGTATGCTTCACAATGCCTAAATAACTACGTACTCAGTAACCTGAGAACTAGAAGTAGGTTGATAAAGTGGGCTGATTTCACACAGGCCAACCTGAAACTCGAGTAGAAAGATTACAATGGTAATAACTTAGAGAGAAAACACCTGGTAATCTTAATATTCCTCAGTCTACCTCAATTACCAATGACCTAGAGATTGCTAGGCGTAGAGAATCCTAGTGGTATCTGAGCTGACAGGGTCGCGTTTCTGCTGCTTCCTGCTCTTGCCTCACATTGTAAGACAGTGTTCACTGGAGACTGAATGGCCAGATGCTCAGGTATAAAACTGAGTATCCCAACCCTTCAGCCCCATGGCTTGTTCCTATCACAAACAGCCCTACCTTGTCCCCTGACTCCAGTCAGATCATCACCTGAGTTTCCAAGTGGCATCGTGGCAAGGACAAGACTCAACACTACCGCAAGGCCTGCTCCTTTCACACCATCATGTAAGACATGACAAGGTTTGGTCAGCTCTTCATCAGTGACTAGGGATGGAGACCACATGCAAATGTCTCAATTTCAAAGTCATCTTGTTAGGAAGTAGGTGTGGCAAAAATCACTGTCCCTATGTTGTTTATGTTGGCATGGCTCTCTAATCTGCTTTGCATGGCATCCTTCAAGCTGTCTGAAAGCTGCCCTGTAGACCCTCACCTGCTCTGTACACATTCACTGTTCTAAGAAAACTGTTCTAGTTTCTCCGATTCGTGCTTGCTGTCAACTCCCAAGCCTCCTAACACCCTGGTCATTCCCCTTCTCAATTTTCTTTTAGCATCAAAGTTTACTTGCTTGTCTCCAGCTTTTTAAAATTAGGTTATAACCTACATACAATGAAGAACAAAGATCTCAAGTGTAGTGTCTAATGAATATTTATACATCATTAAGGATTTTTTAAGCCACAATAGAGAATGCAATCAAGCACCTTAGTAGCCTCTAGGTTGGGACTGTCCTAACTTAGATAAGCATTCCCACTAATGAGAAGAGGGCTGAGTTCTCTCCTCTCATAGTCCCTCCTCCATTCAATCCTTCCTCCTTCTTTCCCTCCTCCACTCCTCTTCCTCCCTTCCCTCCTCCTTTCCTTCTTTCTCCTTTTCTTCCTTCTCTCCCTTCTTCTCCCTTCTCTCTTTTCCTCTTATTATAAAAATTACTTAAAATAATTTCTAAAGTGATTTTTCTGCTTATAGTAATAATGAACAGAAATTGAAAAAATGTTGACACTTAGGATAATATAGTTCAGAAAGATAAGTTCCATCTTGCAGAACCTCTGCAGTTGGAAGGGAATTTCAGATAATCATCTACAGAAAATACTGAATCCTCTGAATCTCTTCTGCTTAATTATTCATTATCACTCAGAACTTTTCATGGTACTTTGTAGACTTATTGAAGCCCTAAGCTATACTGTGCATTGTATAGAAATTGGGAAATCCATACTTTCTCACCAGAATAAAATAAAATAAAATTGCACCTTCCTTTTGATTCCTTCAACGACCTGGTAAGTGACCAATCACAGAAGTCATAGCACAACAGTGATCAAAATCGCTTTCATTTTCAGTTCTCTCTCGTCAGTCACCAAGCTTAGCACACAGACCTGTTCTCGAATCGCATGATTTGGTGTGTTCACCACAAAGCACGTAAATGTCAAGCTCTCCAAAAAAAGTGTGTTCTTTTAATGATTTTCATGGTGACTAAAAATACGGTCTGCCTTTATATGAAATGCTAAGCCATTTATTTTATAAGAATGTTTTTGGGAGGAATTAAGAGAACAGTACATTTAAGGGATTCTGGGCAGGAAAATAGATTAAGAGTCTCTGACCTGGGCTTTCTTCAGTGGCTGGCAGTCTGCTGAAGAGGCAGACATCTGCAGTTATCTTTCATAGCTGATGCATGTACCCTCAGGGTGACCTGGACTCAGCCCTTTGTGTACCCATGAGGGATGTCATTAATGACATCCCATTTCCTGCAGAATCATTCATTATTGCTACAGGATAATCTATACATTATCTCACCTGTAGCCAATTGGATCCTCCTCCTTGTTCCCCAAAACTACGATGGACTTTTGAACTTCACTGTTCATAACTTATCTTAACCCAAGACCCCATTTCTCTTGCAAATATTCAGTTTCAGAGATCAAAGCTAGTTCTCTCTACTCTATAAGCATGCGGTTTTTTGTAACCTCATTAAGTTCTAGCCATCCAAAGGCACACCATAGGTCTGAATTTTCCTCTGTCCTCTAATACAGAACTTTCTGTCCCAGTCAAACCCAGGTAGAACTATGACTGTTATGGTTCTACCTGTCTTTAGTGAGTTAATCGAAAAAATTTACTGAAGCAGAGATGGATGGAAATGACATGTTCCAGCTCTAAACATTTTAACTAAAGATGCAAAAATGCACATTCATTGGCCAGTTAGTTGATACAGGCTTATCATTTAGTCTCTATCTATCGGCTCCAGTGTTGAAGTCTGGCCTTGTCTTTCACATTTGGAACTCCCTCTGACTCAGGCCCTGAGATCCACATGTGTGTCTCCTTTTTAAAGGTGAAGTGAGGTCACAGGGACAGTTGAGAAAGCAACCCAGTGCAGGATTTTTCTAGAGTTGCCCGACTCTCCTTGGGTGATTTGTGCACATTAACTGGTAACAAATACATTTAGTGATGAGATTTTCCAGACTCATCTCAAAGCTTTCAAACAGCATTCATAGTGATGGCCCTCTTCCTTCTGGAACTGATTTTTCATGGTTTTATGTCCTCCTCGGCTGTATGGTTTAGTTAGAAGTCCAACACTATTAGCCTCTGCATACGTAAAGAAAACCAAGTAATAGCTGAGCCATGGGGACAAGGTAGTGGCTTACCTGGTAAAAGTGTCCAGAACCAACAGGACAGTCACCACCAGTGAAAAAAGACGGTTCACCAGCATCTGTCAGCGGTTTACAGATAAAAGAGATGCTCACTGACTAAAGAAAACAGACATTTAATCTGGCTAAACACACACATGGCAGTTTTATTTGCTTTGGCATTTGTTTTTCAGTTTTATTTCATATATTTACAGTGTATGGTACTATGTTGATATGGAAGTTACCACTTTAATGTTCTAGATTCTCACTTCCATGGCCTTCTACAAAAAAATATGAGATGAAGGCAGCCATCTGCAAGACAAAAACATCATTTATAGATGTAGATTTGTAAGTTCGCCATAGAATCCTAGCACTTGGAAGCCTGAAGCAGGAGGATTGTCATATCGTTGATTAAGCCAGGGCTATGTAGTGAGTTACAGATGACACATGGCTTAAATGACTCTCTCCAAAGTAAAGAAATAAATAGTAGATCATTCATAAAAAACCTTCAGTGATATTTTTTAATGAAAAAGCAATTAGATAAATAGAGATCGTATTAATGGCTGCTGTACACCAGAGTCTGGGCGTTTCTCAGCAAGGGATTGACATGGTCAGACAGAAGTTTGACCTCATTGCTGTTCACACCAGTAAGGAAGGCAAACTAGCTCATAAATGGCCACCATATGTAATGACCCAAATTAAGGGAAAGCCCACATGCAAATATTACATGTGTTCCAGGCAAAAATTGCTGCAAAATACATGTGTATTTTGACTTTTTTAAAAGGCTTTTTTCTCCTAATTTTTAAGTTATCTTTGACACTTACTACAGTTTTTAAAAAGTATCATACAAAGTATTGGGTTTTAATGTGTGTGTGTGTGTGTGTGTGTGTGTGTGTGTGTGTGTGTGTGTGTGTAGTTTGTTTGTTTTTAGACAGACTCTCATCATGATGACTAGGGTGGCCTCTGACTCACAGAGACCTTCCTGTCTTTGCCTTTCCAATGCTGAGATTAAAGGCGTGTACCACTTTAATACTCAGCTTTCATTGTTAAATTTCAAAAAATATATTATATTGGTTCTTACTAAACATGTAAAGAGCATCTAGATCAGCCTTATAGTAAATTCTGCAGTTTAACAGAAAATACTGCACATTGAGGCATCTGGTAAAAAATGAATAGTGCTTAGACCTACCTGCTTTACTCCATTAAACAAATGAGTTTTTCTAAAATTGAATCAAAGCAATTCAGTACAGCACAGGGAGGTGCCACGTGTTACAGTGTATTATGCAGTGGCAGTGTAAAGGCATCAGGACACACATGCCCCTGTCTCCTTGCTGAAGATGTGGTGGTAGAGTATCTAATATTCTTGTGGATGACTCCAAGAAGGATGTAACCTAGGCGTCTGGATGATTGGGTACCCAAAAACTTTGGGGTGTTCAGCACTAGGACTTCACTACACTGTTCCTGGGCTCTAAAAAGTCATTGGATTATGTCTCTTTATTCAGCTGATGGCACAGTATGGCCAGTTTCCTCTTCCACACAGTGGGGCATGTGAACTGCATTATACACCATGGTCTTCTTTGTCTCATCTCTTTCTGGGCTGAAGAGATGCCGTGAGAACATTGTTGAATCTTTGGGATCAGCACTGTCTAATTTCCACTGCAGTTCTCCCTTGGCTACACCGTGTCCCTCCTGTGTTTATATGTCAAAACCATAATTCCCCTAACTGTGGATAAATAGGATCTCTCATGGAGTGTCTAATTTTCAGAACCTAAGCGTCCTGATCCAACAGGACTGATGACTTCAATAGGAGAGAAAAGATGCCAGGGGTTTCCACAGCACGGGGAAAGCACATAAGGACAAAATGAAATGAACACAAGCCAAAGGGGAACAGTGCTCACTAGAAACCAGATCTTCACTGCCTGAACCTTGGATGTCACTGTCACGAAAGTAACGGTTTGTGTTCTAAGCTGCCCAGTTGGTAATCTTCTGTGACAACACTGGGACTGAAGAACACGGGCCCAAGGTAGGACAGCACAAGAGAACAGTGCTTAAAGTTCCAACCCCTCCTTACCCTTTGTCTTTTAACACTTTTGAGGTCTGACTCCCTCCAAGAAAATCTCTCTTCTTCTTGATGATCTTCAAGAAGAGTTTGGTGTCCTATCAACTGGGACCCCAAATCTTAGAAACACCGTTAGTTTCCTCTCTCTGAAAAGGAAAACAAATATTTTCATGCACCCCACTGAGCCAGATTACAAAGACAACTAAGGCTGAAACAGGTACAAGCTAAAACTTGATTTCTTCTATACCCCTGCAAAAGCTGGGGCATTGATATGTGTCTCTCTGGGGTACTGAGGTAACAGAAGATTTTAATACATTTTCCGTGTTCTCTGCTGTTGCGGCAGTGACCAGAGATTGATAAATGAAAGTCACCACTGCTAAGCAATGACAGGGATGCATCAAATACACTCAGAAAATATTTCCCAAAACCAGTTAGTTCAAAGACCAAACCATGCTCCTCTCCTGGAGTACGCATCCTTGGGAAAACCCCTCACTTCTTTCCAAGTTATTGGATATTGTCACTCCTCAAAAAGCCCCCAGTTAAAACTCACCCAGAATTCAGTGAGTCCCATCTGCCAGCGTCTTTAAAATCCAGAATTATCATTGATATAGAAGTGTGTTCTCTGCTACCTTACTAAGGAAAGTCAAGTCTATCGACTCAGAGGCAGGATGTCACTGGGCATACTATTACACGTAAGAGTTTAAACTGAAAATTAAGCTTAACAATTAATTTTAGACTTTTATAATTAGCTTTAATTTTTCAAAAAAAATGTGAATTTAACCTCTGGCAGACAAGGGAAAGGCTTCAGAGCAGCTCTAAGGTACCCACCACATTGGACAGGCATTCACAAGTCAGAAGAAGGCGAGATGTGGCTATTAATATGAGCTATGACCCTGCTCAACTAAGTCTACAGAAGGCAGCAATATCATTCCTGAGTTCTGGAACCTTCCCTGCTTCAGCAACTAGAGGAACCACAAACTTGATGGGTATCTCTTTGAAATGCTAAGATGAAAAACAACATCATGTGACTGTACAGCCTCAATTTTATACATGGCTATATTTTACTTCCTTTTTTTTTTTTTTTTTTTTTTTTTTTTTTTTGATTTGATAGCAAACTCTAAAAACTGAGCATTTTAAATCTGAGGCCCGATTCTCAACTCTCTTTGGATGCTCTGACTGTGGTCAGGCTCAGCTCATTTCTTATGTGACAGGACAGGAAACTGAGGCCAAAGAACCAAACTGCATCTGTCACTCTGTCAACAGAAGGGCTCTGAGCAGCAACGGCTCAGTGTGGTACCACACAGATCATCACTGGCAAGAAATGACTCAACGTGGGTTAAGCTCACATTTTTGTGGTGGTCAACAAGACAGCTTGCAGCGTGAAAAATATATTCACACTATGCTTTTCTCCAAACACAGAAATGTCAAGCAGACCTTTCTAATGATGGGCTCCATGAGGGGTGGGGGAGGCCAGCTTGGCAGAGAACATTCTGCCACACCTGAAACTCCTTCCAACAGCCACAAAGCTTGAGTTTGGGGGTCAGCAAAACCCCAAATTGTCCTCAGGAACACCCAGACCCTTGTGTTTATAGAGAAATTTGAACCCATATGTTTCTGATTCTCCCTGAACAGCATGGCCCACGGGTTTTACAAGCTTTTCTCAGGAAATTTTCTGTATTTGAAACTCAAAAGTAATATTTAACCAAAAATAAACTAAACGTAAAGCCCTACCTATGGGGTATTAATTTGAACCAAGACCACAAAACTGCCTTTTAAAATGCAAACCCCTGGTTTCTGGGAAATGGAGGCTCCAGAGCTCTTACCTCTCCCTTCCTCCTCGGCAAGCTTTGCATGCTGGGAAGGAGGTGCCTGTGGTTGTGTGTGTGTGTGTGTGTGTGTGTGTGTGCACATGCGCACACGTGTGTGTGTGTGTGTGTGAAGGTGTCTTTGTGTGTGTGATCTGTGTGTGCATATGTATGTGTGTGTGTGTGTGTGTGAAGTTGTTTCTGTGTGTGTGATCTGTGTGTGAAGGTATCTGTTTCTCTCTCTGTGTGTGTATGTGTGTGTGAAGGTGCCGTGCATGCGTGTATTTGTGTGATGTGTGTGTGTGCTTGTGAAGGTAACTGTGTGTGATCTGTGTGTATGTGTATAAAGGTGTCTGTGTGTGTTTGTGAGTGTGAGTGAGTGTGTGCACGAGAACATTACAGGTCAGTATTTGGGGCCATTCATCAGGCACTGTTCATCTTGCTCTTTGAGACAGAATCTGTCAATGACCTGGATGTCTGCCCACAGTGTGGGCCGGTCAGTCAGCAGGCCGCAGACACCTACCTCCACTGCCTCAGACCTGGGACTGCACTCAATTCCTCATGCTTGAGCTGCAAGTACTTCACCAAGTGAGCAAAGAAGCTCCACCATGAGCCAGAACCCTCTCTCCAGCCTCTACTCCAAATAGAGGAGGGCCGCACTCTTAACTCTTCATGAAAGCACACACTGGCAGATTCGACATCTCCCTCACATCTAGGGTATAGATTTGAAGAATGAGAATTGGATGAAGACTTTGGGGAAAGTGAGAGGGAGGGAAAGTAGGGGCCTGGAGTCTGAGCAGGACCCACATAAAAATGTCATAATGGAGTCTGCTTCCAGCATGCTGAGCAGTCTATCATCCCAGCCCGCAGGGCACGGAGGCTGCAGGATAGCGAGGCCACGGTTTGCTCGGTTATAGAACAGCTCAGTGGCTGCATGGGAGACGTAGTGAGACCTCTGCTTCAAGACAACAACTGACAACATGACTGGGCATACAGGGAAACTGTGCCTAACATGCATAGGTGCTTAAGTTCAATCCCCATGATAGCAAAAGAAGAAGCAGGAAGAAGGACAAGGGACATAAGCAGAAGGTGAGAGACCCACTGTTTCTCACAGTCGGTACCTGCTAATGAGAAAGGGAGGGTTGGCATGTAGTGTGCACAGTGGCATTGTGCCCACACATAGCTGCTGAGCTGACATTGCCCCTTTGGGATACCTGGGCACTCAATGTGTCTTACTCACCAGCACATGCCTGACTGACCCATGTTTTAATGTATGCAAATATTCTGCCTCTAACAGAATGTCTCGAGCATGAGAAAATCAGGAGAATTTAACAACCATTTGAGGCAGAGTTGGAGGACACTGAACCAGGCACTGTGTCACACTGACTGGAAACCCAATCCTGGGAAAGCAGAAAGACTGTGGGTTTGAGGCCTGCTCAAGCTGTGTAGTGAGACCCTGTCTAAAGAAGAAAAGAAAAAAAATGTCCTTTTAACAGGAGTAATAGAGTGTGAAAAGGAATAGAGCAGACAGGGCAGAAAGGGAGAATCCACGATCAAAGTCTGCTATATACAAGCATGAAAACACCACAATGGAGCCCATTGCTTTGTACAACTAATATTCACCAACACTTTTATAGCCACTTTTTTAAAAGTATGATATATTTCCAGAAAATCAACAAATTGGCCACTTATTTAGCCGTTTGAAGCTAGTCCTGTGGTACAAAATTCGAATTTTGAGAATTTCTATCTGAATTAAATCTTTTTAAAATACTCAAAGGTTTTATAGCACCATATTACACCCCAGGGGATTCACATTCTTACTCCTAATATCCACTGAGTTTCAAAAGCAAATTCTAGACCAAATATTTGGAGTAACTTGAGTTTTGTCTATATGCCATCTTCTGACTAGTGCAAAGGAGGTTTACAGAAATTGGACCCTTGAGAGAAATGATTTCTTACCAGCCATAAAACCAGGTGCACAGGAGCGTTCATTAACAGTAAGCATTAGAAGGGGAATCTGAGAGTTGCCTGAAATCCTACAGCACAGAAGGAAGATAAATCCCAGTCAGCTGTGTCATCTGGCCATGTGAACACCCATGAAAAGTAATAATGGCCAAAGGTCAAAATCTTATTTCTAGGGTATTTGTGTCCATGTATTTTTGCATAAAAAGGAAGGAACATATAGAAACATTTCCAACAAAGATTAAGCAAAATCAAGCTGAGTCATCAAAGACAAAAAGCTCTCTAGACCTTAGGCAAATTCTTTCCCCGAAGGCCATGTGCAGCTGGTTGGCATCAAACATGGAAGATGTCACTCTGCAGGATCACTTGCAATGCTTTATACAGATAAGTCTCCTCTCTCAAGTTGACTTGCACTTTAGGATAAGACAGACTTTCACCTAATTCAGACTTCAAGGGATTATAAACTGACCCTCTGAATGAGAAATGATAACATTCTCCAAATACAGGGAGAATAAAGGTAGAAATTTCTCATTTTCACCTCATTCAGACTCCAAGGTATCGTAAACCGTCCCCTCTGAATAGGGTGAGATAATGTTCCTTAAGCTATACATGAGTTCATTCTGCTGCAACATACAAGAGCTGGGAGTAGAAATGAGCTCACTCCTTACTTTCCTCAAGCATAAAAAAAGAAAAAGTCTGTTCTCTTAAATCAGTAACTCCACAAAACTTGGAAATGCTCTGACAGGCCAGCTCTTGCCAATGAGAAGCTCTTTCAAATCCTCCTTCGATACCTTTATTTCACGAAGTGTCTCACTTCTTGCCTACCAATAACACTTCATTCTTCTTTCATAGTGTACCCAGAAGAAGGGGTAGGGAGTAGAGCAGGAGACATCTCTCTACTCAAGAGAACGGACGGCTCTTCCTGAGGACTCAGGTTCAATTCCCAGCACCCACATGGCAGCTCATAACTGTCTGTAATTTAGGATCTGGCATCCTCACAGAGACATGTATGCAGGCAAAATTCCAATGCACATAAAATAAAAATAAATAAATTATGCATATATACCCACTTCATTCTGCCAAGAATAAGAACTTTCAAGAAGACATTTGCAGTATGTGTGTGTATACACACACACACACACACACACACACACACACACAAGTACACAGACAAAGGGATCTGCTGAGGACACTGCTGTCATTACACTTGAGCCCTAGCTAAAGACTAAGTGTTTTCTTTCAAACTTCTCAGTGTGATTTTGCCAGTACTATGATCTTCTGCTGCTTTGAATGACAAGTGTCAAGAAAATGGGGCAAACTCAGACCTTTTCCGAATCCCTACACCCTCATGATGTCTGTCTTAGCATATCATCTTCCCCAACTAAATAAGTGGATGCCACATTTCACAGCATCAGAGGTACAGTATCTTTAATTGGAGAAAGTACTTCTCTCATGCCAGAGGAAGAAACTTAAACATTTCATTTTGGGAAGAATAAAAAACTTGTTTTGCATCTTTGCTCCAGATTTTCCCTCTTTGTCTTGCAAAAGAAGGACAATTAGGTAGATTCATCCCTTGCAAACAAAGCACTCTATTTCTCTTGTGAGTTTTTGGTGGGGGCTAAAAGCATCTTTCATAGAGGCTCAACCCAGCAGCTTATTGGAAACAGATACGGAGACGCACAGCCAGTCATTAGACTGGTGCCCAGGGAGTCTTGTGAATGAGTTGAGGGAAGGATTGCGGGACCTGTAGGGGACAGGGACCCCACAAGAAGACCAACAGAATCAACTAACCCGGACACTTGGGGGCTCCCAGAGACTGAATCACCAACCAAAGAGCAAGCATGAGCTGAACCTAGTTCCCCCACACTTATGTAGCAGAGGTACAGCTTGGTCTTCATTCAAATCCCCCAAAAACTGAAGCAGGGGCTGTCCCTGACTCTGTTTCCTGCATGTGGATTCTGATCCCCTAACTGGGTGCCTTGTCTGGCCTCAGTGGGAGAGGATATGTCTAGTTCTGAAGTGACTTGATGTTGCAGAGTGGGCTGGTATCTGGGGGATGGGAGGAGAGACCTTCTCAGAGAAGTAGATCAGGGAAGGGTGGCATAAAGGGGGGACTGGGAGGAAAGGGGTAGCTGAAATTGGGATGTAAAGAAAGGAAGGAAGGAAGGAAGGAAGGAAGGAAGGAAGGAAGGAAGGAAGAAATATAAAAAACAAACAGCTCTCATAGCTCTTTCCAAGAGTTTAAGTGTGAAAAAGAAAACTGATTCACAAGTGTCTCTTAGGGTCTTTAGGATGAGTCCTTCTGAATGACTTCTTTCTGCCAAGAATTAGAATTTTCTAGAAGATATTTGCAGTGTCTCATTAAAAACACACATTTAAGTCCACAGGGCTGTACCTAACAAGACACCTGAGAAGAGAGGATACAACCTCCCATCCCCATCTTATTAGAATAAATCTCCAAATGGCTCACCCTAGAAGGCAACAGATAGATCTTGAATTCTGATTAGATCTCTCTTTAATAAGTAGACCCATGCCCAAACTGCTGTTAGTTGTTCTGGTCTGATTAATGCAGGAATTAGCAATGAGGTTCTCTGTAAGTATCATCCAGGACATTTTCTGCTTCTGTTCTGTTGACCAAGCAGGGAGGCTCTACCCCTCTGCGTAGAAACACAGTCACTGGCTCAACTTGGACCGCTAAAAGAGGCTACAAAAGAATTGCATCACCTGGAGATCCATCCCATATGCAGCCACTAAACACAAGCACTTTTGCTGATGCCAAGTAGTGCTTACTGGCAGAAACCTGATATGGATGCTTCCTCAGAGGCTCTGCCAGAACCATACTGGTACAGAGGAGGATGCTTGCAGCTAACATGGGGACCCCAATGAAGGAGTTAGAAAAAGGACTGAAGAAGCTGAAAGGGTCTGCAACCCCATGGGAAGAACAAAGTTATCAACTAACCAAACCCACCATGGCTCCCAGTGACCAAAATGCCAACCAATGAGTGCACATGAAAGGACCCATGGCCCCAGGTGCATATTCAGCAGAAGACAGCATTGTCTGGCATCAGTGGGAGGAGAGGCCTTTGGTCCAGTGAAAGCTCATTTTCCCAGTGTAGGGGAATGCCAAAACACTGAGGTGGGAGAGGGTAGTTGGGAGAGGGAGCACCTTCGTGGAGGCAGTGGGAGGGTGAGGGAGGAATGGGATTGGGAGGAAAGGGGATAACATCTGAAATGTAACTACAGAAAATAGCCAATATTTTTTAAAGGGTTGCTATTCCTATAGATAAAGGCTGCAATGACAGTTAAAGTGTTGTCTATTGTGAAGAAGGGCTGAACAGTTAAACATTTTCAAGTTTCAAGACAAGTGTCTCAGGCAAATACCAAAGGCATAAGACACTACACATGCCAGGCAAATTGAGATAAAGACCATTTAATTGATAAAACAAAAATCCTCATAGGAAATTATGTAGATGGGCACAGAGGGAAGAGACAGAGCTGTTCGGGTGATAAAGCTGTAAGGAGTTATCTCTCGCCATTTGATGGAGGAGAGGAAGATGTAGGGAAGGCAGAAGAGGAAGGGCAGGGATAGAAAAAGGAGGAGGAAGGAGGGAGGGAGGGAAGGAGGGAGAGAGAGGAAAGGAAAAAAGGCAGAGAAGACAGCATGAAAGAAGAGGGGGAGAAGAAAAAGAGGAGGAGAAGTCATGGAATATTGTATTATAAATAAAGACCAGGAACCCCACACCCCAAGACACGCCTCCCAAACCCTACATATTTCATACCACTCTGCTGAGTTAAGACTCCAAGATCAGTCTGCCAGCAACGGCACCAAAATCAGTCTTTCCAGGCTTCGCACGTGAGGCAATAGCCAGAGAGGCGCAGATGATGACATGGGGTTCACAGACTGCAGGGCTGTGGCCCCAGGAGAGATCAGACAAGTAGATTACGAAGCAGCATCACAGAATGTCTGCACTTCCATGCACAGAGAAGAAATGAGGCACAGTACCCCTTTCCTTTCTTCTCTCTGAATAGCAATCCACACCTAGCTTCCAAGGATTGAAAACCCAGCTTCTTCCTTAATAGTTCGGACTACCTTTTACCACATTACCACAATTTGCCATTTGAAAAGAAATTCTCAAGCCAAACTTCTTTTTCTGCCATGTTTACATATTCAGCTTAAATCACACTCATTTACATTCATAAATATGCAATGTTCTCATGCTGTTGAGTCATTTGCTGTTTCAGTAATCATATCCTAAAAATATAAACTCCACCAGGTCAGGATTCCCTTGTCTTCCAGATTTCTGCAGCTCTGTGCCTTCTACAGGAGTTTAATTAGCATTTGGAATCTGTTAATTGCATGATTGTTCATGAGACCAGGGAAAATAATAAAACATCAAAGAGATGGGAAAGAACTAAGATAAATTCAGGAAAGGGTGAGTGAGCTGACTCGAACAAGATGAGGGTTCTCTGTCTCTCTGTCTCTCAGTCTCTCGGTCTCTCTGTCTCTCTCCTTCCCTCCCCTTACCCTTCTTCCCACCAATCAGGTTGTTTATCCAGCTGAAAATATAAAAACTGGTTCACTCATTTAAATTTTGTACCTAATATTAGACATTAAAAGGAAGAAAACATGCCAAGAATGATGATGGTGTACATCCATAATCCCCATGTTTGTGAGGCTGAGGCAGGAGGACTGCTGAAAGTTCAAGGTTAGCCAGGGGAAAATAGACTATAAACTTAAAAAAAAAAAGCAATAGGCATTAAAAAATATTTTATTAACATGTTACAACTTCAGATATACATGAAGTATAGTCAAATGGAATAAGCCATGCTAAGATAATGTTACCTTAGGTAACTCTCTATTTTGAAGGCCATATTTTGAACATCGCCTGTGGACAAGAAAGAAGCTGTGTGCACCTCAAGGGCACAGTGAGAAACAGCAGAGGCTTAGTTATTTTATAGGCTGTCACCGATTATGATGACATAGTGTTCGCTCTAAGGGTATAAACTACATCTTCTTTAAACAACAACATATATTAAGAAGAGAAAGACAGTTTGAGACACACACATAACTTAACAATTTCCTAATAAATAGCAGTCCAGCCCACAGCATCTTGACGGTGGAACAGTGTGGTCTGCACCCCAGGCTCACGTGGTAAGCTGAGATTTAGGTTCTGCCTAGTGAGCATGGAGGTTTCGAAGTGGAGACTTTTCAGAAACTCAGGAGTCTAACTCATGAGCAACAGTTGGTGAATGAGTGCAAATTAAGGCAGATATGTTAACTGACTGATGGAGCATCTACGGAAAATCATTTGCTACGAGAAAATGAGGAAGAATCCACTTACTAACTGAACGTTGTGACCTTTCCTAGTTGATATATCTTGATTATCTGATACGGTTTCCTTACACTGCCCTTTATTCTTTATTCTCTAGTCAGGGCTGGTCCTCATTGGCTTTGACACATATTCCATTTAAAATAGCATTCAATAAAACAGCCATTTTTCCAAGGGAGCTTTTTCATGCAAGAAGCGTACAAACCTGTAGGATGGATGAAAACAGCCACTATGCGGTGCCACACTCAGTGATGTCATTTCACATTAGTCTCCGTGAGGTGGTTCCAATCTTCCAACAACAGCAGTGATAGGTGCTTTCTTCTTCTCCTGCAAGGAATGGAAGACACAGGCGTGATTAAGAACTTCAGCATCCCTACTGACAACAAAAAGCCGAGATGCAGAGGGTCAGAAACTGAGCATCATTGTCCTTGTGAGAATTAGAAATGAATAACACACTACCTAAGGTTCAGGCCATGGGGTAGGAAGGCCCTGCCCAAAAGATAAGATGAGGAACAGCTAAGGAAACCAGCTTCCAGCCAGCTGTCTGTCACCGAGGGCCTTGTGTGTAGGGCCATTGTGTCCCTGGGATTGAATAAATAACAGTAGTATCAGTAGCTACTGAAAAATAACCTTTGTCTTTTGCTTTAATTAGCACAGAAGCCTAGAATGACTTTTCATGGAAAACTCACCGCACAAAGTTTTCTCAGAGTGATTTATGAGTGGAGTTATGAATAATGGTTTCCACACACAGAGAAAGAGAAAAAGCAAAAAGCTCCAAGAATGAAAGTAGCTGAGACTGAAGTTTAGTGGCCTTTAGTACTTTTAAATTGTATTGTGAGTGAACCTGTGTGTGTGTGCATGTGTGTGCATGTGTGTGCATGCGTGTGTGTGTGTGTGTGTGTGTGTGTGTGTGTGTGTGTACAGGTATACCTGTCATGGCTTGTTTGTGGAGGGAAAGAGTAACTTTTTGAATGGAATCAGGTCTCTCCTTATGTGTGTTCTAGAGATTGAACTCAGGTCAGTGGGTCTCTGTGGCAAGTGTCTTTGCCTGCTAAGCTACTTTCCAGCCTCCCGTTTACCACTTTGCTTTCTTGCTTGTTTGTCTTGAGACAAACAGAGTTGTCTATACAACCCTGGCTGTCCTGGAACTCACCATATAGACCATATAGGCCTCAAACTCATAAAAGTCTACCTGTCTCTGCCTCCAGAGTTCTGGGATTAAACACATGTCCTACTATACCTGGCTCAGTTTACCACTTTTAAAGTAAACCTATTAGTCATATATTGTCACTGAGTGTAAAAATTCTGCATCAGAATTCCAAAGTGATTCTTTTCAACTCCCTCCAGGATGACCACATGGTGAATAGGACATCTCTGAACATCTGAGAAGCCCATGTCCAGCAGCCCCTAGTGGACAGGACAGTGGCAAGCAATTTCAAGTATGTTAAGGTTTCCAGGAGGGCAGATAAGAAAAGTAGTTATTGATATTCAGGGCAAATGAAATTCAAAGGAGTGTGAACAAACCTTCTGATTATTAGTCAAATGTGTAGATGTGGTGAAATTAAGAACCAAAATCTTCAGAATTTTTTTCTAAAACCTAGGGCTGAAAATACTGTCTGAAGTTCTGGCTCAGGTCATGCTCTCTTTCCACTGTCAGCCAACATTATTCCCACAGTTCCATTAACCACCCACATGTCCAACATGCCAGAGTCTTTGGTCCTGGAAGTAAATAGACACTCAATCACGTTGCTTTCAATGGCCAAGAAGTACAAGCCAGTACTGAATATATAAGGCCAAAAGGCAAGAGTCAGCTGAGAAAAAAGGAAACAGTGTGAACTTCACTTGGTCTACCAGGAATTGGACACAGGAGTGTGTGTACTCACTGTGTGGCAATGTGTCTGTGGGGCTCCTCTACTGTCCCCACATATTTAAATTGAGGTTCGAAGCATTCAGTTCAGAGTTGCTGGATGGGAAGTGTTTCTGAGGAAAATATAATCTTCTAGGATGACATAGAACCTAAGAGCTTGTGAAACAAGCAGAGAGAAGACAAATGTACAGTTATTTATCAGGCAAGCATGTTTGCGACATTGGCAACCCCAACATCTTCACACTTAGAGGGGTGAACCGTGATGTAAACCTTCAACTTTCTACTTATGCCCCTGAAACACAAAGCTTACAGACAAGAGAAGATACTTCCATGTCCCCTTTAAAGTTATTTCAGCAGCCAGTGGGTATAAACCCCACTGCTATGGTTCCAGACACATTCCCATGAAACCGATCTGTGTGATCACAAATCAAAGACCTCAGGTGCAGAAAGACTCGCTGTGTAGCAAATGAACGTTCCGTCTTTGCAAAGAGCAGACTCGACAGTGACAGCTGTGTCCCGGAAACAAGAGGTGATTTGAAGCCTTCCATGTAATCACCCCCAACTAGAATGATAATACTTTAATTGCATATTATATTTAAATAGCACCTTTCAAATCCCATCATGTTAATCTACACAACATGTTCAAGAAGTGAGACGGGACGGGGGCTCCTCCCACTCCAGATGAGAAAATTGAAGGTAATAGAGGGGGGCTTAGGTGGCAGTGGAGTCAGGGTTGGGTCCTGAGGTGTGTAGCTGACCCCTTCTCAAGGTCTCTACATCCTCTCAGTGGGAGCAGAAGTCTTGCAATTTTCCAGGACCTCAGGACACATCAGAATGTCTCCTTCATGTTTCAGTCAAATCTCAGGCTTTGTTCACATCCTGATACTGTCTGAGGAGAATCCCCCAAGGCTTGTTAGGATCTACAGGAATGGTGTGTGGCTCTCCCCCAAGCTCTTCTTTCATCAGAAGGCTTTGCCACACGCAAATGCAGAAACCCAAGCATGCCATGGGGTGTGGATAGGTGGGAGGTGCGCCTCTGACTCTGCTTCCTCCGGCTCAACTCGTATCTTCCCAGTCTTAGAAGGCTTCGTTGGCTTGGGCCATTGAGAAACTTCTATTACACTCTACCCTTAGTGTGAGCCAACCCCCATGTTCAGGCTTTGACCCACCTTTGGACAAAGTTTAGACCTTCTCCCCTACCAGAAGAAAAGTATAGGTTCCCAGCTTCATGAACCATACCCCTGATTTGAACCCCAACATAAATTTCCCACCGCGACTAATAACATAGCAAAATCAGAAAACAAGAAATCCCAAGTTCTAGATCCATCGAATCGTAGTCAAAACCAGGATCTGAGACCGGAGGCCTAGGTGACGGAGCTCCCCCCCCCCCCTCTGCTATGCCCAGCACTTCACAAAACGAAGACAGCAACTGACGCTTCTCCTGGGAGCAGATGGTAGAGGAGCAGTGTGTCAGTGGGAGATGGGTTAGCCTGTACCCCACACATAGCAGAGGAGCAGTGTGTCAGTGGGAGATGGGTTAGCCTGTACCCCACACATAGCAGAGGATCAGTGTGTCTGTGAGAGATGGGTTAGCCTGTACCCCACACATAGCAGAGGATCAGTGTGTCTGTGGGAGATGGGTTAGCCTGTACCCCACACATAGCAGAGGAGCAGTGTGTCAGTGGGAGATGGGTTAGCCTGTATCCCTGCTTCTTCCCTGGTTTTCTTCTCAGCACAGGAAGCTCTCAGCTGACTCTATTTCTGAGCCAGACCCGGCGCTCTTTTATACAAATAATCTATCCTTTATCCTCCCACTAACTACAGATATATACGTTATGAAATAACTCTTACTGGTTTATGTATTTGAGCAGTGGGGTCTACAGTTGATACTACTGTCTTGAAAGGTCATAGAACCTTTGGGAGGAGGAACCTACCTGGAGGAAGTAGTTCTGTGAACCCACTTCCTGTACAATTTCTTCCTCTCTTACCATAGATGCTCCTGTTTCACCATTACTGTCTGCAGCCAGGCCATAATAGATTGTATTCCCATGGCTCATGAACCAAAATAAATCCCTTAAGTTGTTTTCTGATACCAAATAAGGAATACAAATGCTCTACAGATCCTCTGTTTGTATTTGCAGATGATGTGGCACAGCAATAAAAGATGTTTTATAGGGAGTTGCTAATGCCTTTGCGTGGGCCTGGTACAAAAGGCCCTTTCACTTTAACTACTGCCTCTGTATATGAAGAACTTGGGCTCTCCGAGCTTTCCCCACATATATAAATATTGCCAATGACAAGCACCGTGTAAACACGCTCAGAAGTTTATACTTTAATTGTAGAGTCAGCCTGAGAGTCCAAGCCCCAGTTACACTACTGAGTCTTTTGCCAATGTATTCTTTAATATGCAATGAGTGTGTTTTTGATCACCTGCCACTCACTGTAGCAAATACAGTCTTAAGAGGCACTGTAAACACTAGACGCTCCGAGTGTTGTTTAACACTTAGCAAACTGTTTCATGTGCAGTAAGGACTTTCCTGGGGCATGGAGGAATTTATAAATTATAAAGGTAATGGCAGTCATTTTTCCTTATGAATAGGAGCTGCCCCAAAGCAAACCACTTACCACTGAAAGCTGTTTGACCTCACCTATCAGCATCTCTGGTGAGCGGGAACCCACAGACTTCCTGGGTTATCTAGCCAGGTCACTTAATGAAGAATTATTCAGATGGAACCACCGTTGTAATCCACCCTGAGCTTCTCTGAGTTTTTAGCTTGAGCTCGGGCATCCACTGACGTGTCTGACATACTTCTCATGAAGATCCGTAAGAGTCATTTTGACCTGTGTCACAGTCATCGCTGGATCTGACCCCATGACAAAAAAGTATCAATTGAATCAGATTATGATGCTTGTTTGAGATTTTTTTTTTTTAGTTCTGTCTTGTTTTGTTGTCTCTTGGGTTGTTATTGTTGTTGTTGTATTTTTGTTTGTTTGCCCGTTCTTCAGGCAGGAACTTTACTCTGTAGCCTTCGCTGGCTTACAATTTATGATGACTCTGCCTCAGCATCTTGGTTCTGGGATTATGGGCAAGCTTCCCCACACACATCTGGAGCTTTTCACAAAAGGATTATATTATATTATATTATATTATATTATATTATATCATATTATGTCAAGAGATTTTATATAGTAAGTTGAACTGATTGGGGTTTTTTTCTGGCTTTTTTTTTACAAACATCTTCAATGAATAGATTCACATATCCAGCATAAACTTATATTCCTAGGGAATATTCTAGCTCATGTAGAAATTTTGTCAATTTCATAATTCAGAAGTCTTCACGAAACATGAGAGCACTTGTGATTATAAGGCTATTTCAACAATCAACAGATTGGAAAAAGATTTTTGCCAATCCTGTATCTGATAGAGGGCTAATGTTCAATATATACAAAGAACTCTAGAAATTAGACTCCAGAGAATCACATAACCCTACTAAAAAATGGGGGACAGAGCTAAACAGAGCATTCTCAATTGACGAATCTCAAAGGGCTGAGAAGCACCTAAAACAATGATCAGCATCCTTGGTCATCAGGGAAATGCAAATCAAAACAACCCTGAGATTCCACCTTACACCAGTCAGAATGGCTAAGATTAAAAACTCAGGTGACAGCAGATACTGGTGAGGATGTGGAGAAAGAGGAACACTCTTCCACTGTTGGTGGGGTTGTAAGCTGGTATGACCACTCTGGAAATCAGTCTGGTGGTTCCTCAGAAAACTGGAAGTAGTTCTACCTGAGGACCCAGCTATACCACTTCTGGGCATATACCCAAAAGATGTTCCAAATATAACAAGGACACGTTCCACTACGTTCATAGAACTTATTTATAATAGCCAGAAGCTGGAAAGAACCCATATTTCCCCCAACAGTGGAATGAATACAGAAAATGTTGTACATTTATACAATGGAGTACTACAGAGCTTTTAAAAAATAATGACTTCATGAAATTCTTGGGCAAATGGATGGAACTTGAAAATATTATCCCAAGTGAGGTAACCCAGTCACAAAAGAGAACATATGGTATGTACTTATTGATAAGTGGATATTAGTCCAAAAAGAAGCTCAGAATACCCATGATACAACTCACAGACCATATGAAACCCAAGAAGAAAGAAGGTCACACCAAGTGTTGATGTACAGTGCTACTCAGAAAGGGGAAGAAAATAATCTCCAGGAAGTACAGGAAGAGCAGTTCTGGGAGGAAGAGAGGTGGGGAGGTAGAAAGGGGACCTGACGTTCAGATATGGGAGGATATGGGAAAATGTACGAGGGTCGGGAATTTGAAAGTAGGAGAACTGGGAAGAGTCACTAGAAAGTCCCAGATGCCAGGGACCCAAGAGGTTCCCAGGATCTAATGGGGATGACAGAAGCCAAAATACCCAACAAAGGGGGACAGAACCTGTAGAGACCATATCCAGTGGATAAGAGCAGCCCTTGAATGAGGGGTGGGGCCACCCTCCCACCTCAAAAGTATTCATCTAGAATTCCCCCTGTCAAAAGGAAATGCAGGGACAAAAAGTGGAGCAGAGACTGAAGGAAAGGTCATCCAGAGACTGACCCACCTAGGGATCTGTCCCACATACAGCCACCAAACCCAGACACTATTGCTAATGCCAAGAAGTGCTTACTGACAGAAGCCCAGTATAGCTGTCTTGTGAGAGGCTCTGTCAGAGCCTGACCAATACAGATGAGGATGTACACAGCCAAACATCCGACTGAGTGCAAGAACCCCAATGGAGAAATTAGGGCAAGTACTGTAGAAGTTGAAGGGGTTTGCAACCCCATAGGAAGAACAGCAATATCAACCAGCCAGACACACAACCCCCCACCCCCAAGCTCCCAGGGACTAAACCACCAACCAAAGAGTACACAGGGAGAACCCATGGCTCTGGCTAGATATGTAGCAGAGGATGGCCTTATCTGGCATCACTGGGAGGAGAGCCCCTTGGTTCTGTGAAGACTTGATGACCCAGGATAGGGGAATGCTAGGGTGCTGAGGCAGGAGTGGGTGGGCAGGTAGGGTGATACAATGTGGGGTGATGTTACAAAAGAGTCGGGTGTCATGTTCAAAAATATAATCAGCACTCAGATTCCTGAGCACCAGAAATCTGAGTGCTGCACTATATGTGAGTTCATAGACACAAGGAGGAGGGGAAGGGGCTAGGGGACTTGTGGAGAGGAAACTGAGAAGGGAGATAACATTTGTAATGTAAATAAATAGAATAACCAATAAAAGTGAAAAAATTAAAACATAAAGGCATATATTTGGATAAAGCCATTTGTTATGACACTTCACATGTCAGTACTCTGAGGTATAACCGGGTGAAGAGACAGCAGCAAGACACGTGTCACTGAGGACGAATGTTAGCTGACTGCCTCTAAGTCGGTATAAGGTTGGCGAATGAAGACAGAGCAAAGACTGTGCAGTGTATGACCTGGCTGTAGGTCTCAGCTTCACTAGCGTTTGCATAGCGGTTCAGTTCCACACAGTGGCCATGTCTACTGCAGACCGTCATGAATAACACACACCCTTCCATCCATCTGATCTGCGATTACAGAGATCACCATGAGAGTCTATTTTCTCCGGGGATGGAACAGAGGAAGGCCTTCCTTTGATAGTTCCCCAGCAGACAAGACCCCTTCTAGGCAGGCCTCTTTTCCCTTGCAATGGTTCTGCACACCATTACCCCTCCCACCCCACCCCCTCCTATGCTGCTTGCCCAGGCACTGTATTCTGGCCACGTGAGGCCCTTTCTTCTTGGGACCTAGAGGGTACTTATTTCCTCCATCAGAAGATTGTTCTAACCAGGGATAGGAAAGTGTGATTAAATGTGTTTACAGTTTTAGTCCTAAGTGTTTAGTCTAGAGTCTCAGCCACTACTCGAGATGAGCTCATTTTCAGTCTTGGCTGCCAATGTGAACCAAGCATTCCCTGTCCCCCTATGGTCTCATCTTATCACTCCAAAATCTGTGGCTTTGTCTATGCAAATTTTTTTGCCCAGAGGCCATTGTTACCAACACTGGCTCTCTATGTATGAATCCCTGACTATTCCATACACCCTTTATTGCTTAACAGAGAAGTCACCCTCATGCTTGCATCCGGAGTGTCCGCTTCCAACTCAGATAATGCTCTTTTGGCTATGTGAATATTTCTACGATTCATAGAGAGACCTTAATGCATTTTGTTTCCTGGTGGTAGTAGGATGGCCTTTGGTTTTCTCTCACTGCAGTACCTGTTGTAGATACCCTCAGAAGAGCTTGTCAATACAATCCGGTGATGGTTACAAAAGAGTATGCGAGACTGAGCTGAAGCATTCAAATGCTTGCTTCTTGATCTGCTAACAACAGAGTGTTGGCAACATAGTTACTATCTTCCTGCTGTAAAATGGTAAAAGTAACAGTACCTGCTTTGCAAGTTCATTCCAAAAGTGAAGAGGCCAGTCCTAACTCAATAAGCCAGTGCTGGAATAAATGGGATGTTCAGTGGGTCAGGTGTCATGTTCGAAACTACAGTGCAGCGCTCAGACTCCTGAGCATCAACCTTCCTAGGAAAGAGAGGCAGGGGCTGAGTCAGTGAGCTCTGACGTCATGAAGAGTGGACACAAAGTGCAAGCAGTGTGTGATCTGGGAGTGGTACAGTACACCTGTTTGTCTAGCCTGCTCTCTTTATCTTTTACAGTAAGTTAGTGAATGTAGGTGTCTAACTTTGTCCTGAGTTTCTGACCACATGACTGTGGGATATTAGAAGTGAAGGAATCAGGGACAGTGGACGTGTGAAGATGACAAGGTGACAGTGAGTGGAAAGCAGGGAACTTGCAGACACTTCAAGCATGGCAACCACAGACACCTCAGTCTATAAAAAGGTTGCAGACTGCTGGGCTATTGTAAAAGAAAAGCCTGTATTCTAAACATGCACTTATCAAACATCAGTGTTACAATGAGTCTCTGTTTTCCAAAGAAACCCTCTGAAGTTATTCAGAGACAATATGTTTTTAAAAGTTACATATATGTGTTGATACAAATGTCTCTGTGGGTTATCTTAACCAACAATTCATCATTGTTTTGTTTGGGTTGGGCTGGGTTAGATGGCATTCTGGTTCTCTACAACATCATATTATTTTAAAATCTTTTGCATAGGAAAGCATATAATTTTTTTTTAGATTTGTGCTTAACTTTTACTATGGACATGTACTAAAGCATACCACTGGATTAATCTTCACAGCAGTAATTCTGTAATTTAAAATGATACCACACAGAGCTGGAGATCTGGCTTGGTGGTTACAAGCACCTTCTTTTCTTGTAGAGGACTAGAACTTAGTTCTCAGCACATCTTACAAAGATCCATAACTCCAGTTCCAGGGGATATGGTTCCTAGGGGCTTTACATATGAACATAGTACATGTATACACATGTAGGCAAAGTACTCAACCATATGATAAAATAAATACTTTTTTAAAACTGTCCTGTGCAAAAAGGTGAGCAGATACCTTTAGGAATAAGAAATAAAATGTTCAGCCTCTGAAGAAAAGTGAATGCATAAGTGAGGTATCACCAAACCCAATGAAAGGTCTAAGGAGATACCTCACACATGCATGGAATGAAAACAAATAAGCTCTTTTAAGAACCAGATGAAATAAAAGGGAAAATTCTGATGGGTCCCTACATGGTACGTGTCTATGAGACATTTCAAAGAAAGGAGCACATTCACAAAACATTCCTTATTATTTTCTGAAGGAAAAAAAAGAGTGGCATCTTGAGGAATCTGAACAGAGAATTGGAGAGCCAAGATAAACTATTATAGAATTTCTCTTTCTGCAGAAAACTGAATTATTCACTAAAAGTAGAAAAGATACTGAAATTACTGACAGCCCTCAAATTTGTACTTTTAGGAAACAAAATTAGAAAGACAATGTAAAATCCATACAACTAAAAAGCCCACTAAAAAATATAATGGGAAATACACTGTGGGTGTAGTGGTTTGAATGAGAAATGTCCTCAACAGACTTGGGCTATACTTGGTTCCCAGCGGGTAGCATTGTTTGGGGCAGCTCAGGCTGTGTGGCTCTTCCTGAAGATGTCTGAGAAGAAGATTTTGAGAGCTAAAGGCCTTGTCCTATGACTAGTTTGCTCTTCCTGCTTCATGTTTGCAATTTGAAAAGAAACCCTTCCTTCTATAAAATGCCTTGGTCATGTTGTCTTATCACAACTATGGAAATGTAACTATAAGTCAGAGGTGAAGCAAAGGGGCCCTCCTAAATATCTCCTCAACTACAAGATGTTCTTGAAAGCCAAGCAATATTGATAACATTTAATGTAAATTCAACATTTGTTTCACAACTACACAAAGATATCAAATAAACGTTCCTGAATAAATACCAAACAATGTAGAATATTTACACTTTGCTGATAGTGACAAAATAAATCAATGGGTTTTTTTTTTTTTTTCTAGAGAAAACAGAACAAACCATCACCAGACAGTCTACTCAATACAAAAGTCTATTTCAGCTACCACTGTGTGCAACAACATAGAAGATGTTATGTTTTCAACTACTACTTCCAGTGTTCATATAGACCCTGTACACAAAGGGCAAAACCCAAGCATTGTCTTCATGAAAGTTTACATAGCATGAAAATATTTGCTCAGTCAAGACACATGTGCTTAGTATCTTCAGAGGTCTGAATCCAGCTTTTCAAGGTTCAAATATAACAACTCTCAATGTTGATTCATGACAAAATTCCTAAACAGGGCTGAACTACAATTCAAGGATCTTAGAAAAGTATAATGATCTTTAATGAGTCACCATAATTAACTGATGAAATATATTAATTATGCATTGTTGACAGTTTTTTTTTCAAATTTTAAGAATAAATGTTAAGAAGTTTTGCTCATTAACAGATGCCATGGTCTTTTGGCATTGCCATAAGCAATAACTCTTCTGTTTGCCGATGTAGTTTGCTTTCTACTTGACTTCTCAAGGTACAACAAATGGCATTCCTGAAAATGTCTCCATATATTGGCTTCATGTTTAGCTCAAACATCTAAGGCCACCTGAAAAAAAGAAAGAACATCTGCTACCCTTTCTGAATGACCGTGCTATTACCTAGGATGACTCAGTTTGATAAATGGGAGTAATGAAGTCAGAGCCCAAAAAACCAGATTTGTTTAGAATTGTCACTATCAAGACAGATGTGATAACCGAGTGCAAGAATTTCTTGAACTATATTTATAACTTATGGTAAGAATATTGATTTATAATTTTAGCATTTAATATTTAATAGTCTATACTTTCAATAAACATTTTCATGAAAGTTTATTATACCCCAATAACTAGCCTTGGGAAGTAAAACATTTGAAAAAGTACCAATATCTGGTAAGAGTTATGAGTTTGACTTTTTCCTTTATAATCTATGATACCAAAAATAGCCCATGTAAAAATGTAATCTCTTTAACTAAATGAAATATGGTTTTTACTGATGGCAAATTGTAAACTAGGCGGGTGAAAATGGACAAACACCCGTGTTTTTAAAAAGATTTGTAAGAAGAAATGGTAAGTAGACATCTACAGCAAAATGTTTGCTGAACATGACCTTGCCATTGCATGTATGAACTCTCAGCTCCTGTGATGGTTTACACTCAATCCATTCAAGAACCAGTCAGCAAAAAATCCCAACACAGATGCAGGATGGACTCATCAAGACCCACCCTTAGCCAAGAAACTATTGGAATTGAACACTCTTCTGAGTGAGAGAGAATCAGTTTCCTTCAAATATATCTCTCCGAGGCTACCTGTGTTCCAGTAGGTGGACCTATACTCACGCACATACTAGCATCAATAAATGGGTGCAGTGGATAGTAAGGTTGGGGCACATAAATCTGGGACAGACAGGGGGATGCAGAGGAATTGAATGGGAAAAATGGGGGAGGCTAGATTTGATACAAACAAAATATAAACATGAATGAAAGTCTTAAGCAATTAAAAATTCTATAATGTGAGATAAGGCAGCTGTTTCTGTGTAAGCACCAAAGTGTACTCCCAGGGGAGACCCTACGATACTGGGTTAATATTCCCCAAGTCATTTCTTAAACACAAAATTATCTTTCCTCACATTTGCTTTTACACTTACCATATTAAAGGCATATTCATGTCACTATGTTTTTGGTTCTTGGATAATAGTCTGTACATGTATTTAACCAATGCCTTCTGGGTAATTTTGAAACAAATTAGAGCATGGTACAGAAACAGGTGAGTTCTTCAGAAAGGAGGAAGACACTGAAGGAATTAGGACATGAGTAACTTAATGCAGTCACTGAAATCCAGCAGACATAAAGGTACACTAGAGAACTTGTACCCACTACTGTCCCAGAGAGACAAAAAGAGAGAAAAGACACCCTGCTGGTTGGATCTCCTCTCTGATCCAAGGGCCTACTTTGTCTTTCCAAGGCTACAATGAGTAGTTAAGAGGCAGGTTAGGCTTTGAAAGAAGAAGGGCATACGTGGGGAAGGATGGGAGTCAGAACCTGTACTGCTAAGGTAGTTGCTCTTCAATGAATACTGGCTTACTGTAGCCATGCAGAGATCCCTATCAGACACATGAGATGCTGTGTGCAGACAGAATAAAATCAGGAGGAATTTAAAGAGGTAGTAAGAGAAGAGATTTAACAGAGGTTATGAGAAGACCTTAGGTTTATCCTAGATTCCTGCTGGAACCACCACCCCCCCCCCAAGGCAGGGAACTTCCAAATGGCATTCCAACTATAACAGTAGCAACTGCATAATTCAAAGCCATCATGATCCCACCTTTTCCATCTTAAACACCCGACTAAGGGTTTCCCATATGCACTATTACATCATTTGATGGTGGGCAATGATAACTATCCCTCTACACTGCAGCAAAGACACCTAAACTCAGAAAGAATTAATACTGTGCCCTTCATCCTCAAATAGCTGATATAGTATTGGCTGGAGCCAAACTTCCTTGCCAGAGACAGTTCTACTGACTGCAGTTGGAAATTCATAAAACCCCTTATAGTTGTAACTACAAAAAATTAGTGTATTTCTTTGTGATCCTAGAGACAGACAAGAGAAAGCAAGATACTTTTGAAAGCATTTCCACCATTGCTTTATAATGTTAAATTCCTGCCTCTTTATTTAATATTTAGCAAAGCAGAGTAGGGGGACTTGCCCTCAAGAGAAACTGGTTGAGTTCCCTAGGTCACCTTAAAACTCGGGTTCACCATCTGTCAAGATGTAAGATGAAAACGTGTCATTCAGGATCCCGATTTGCTTCTATTTTCTGGGATGAACTCAGATACTCTACTGGCCTGCCACAAGGGTGTGGGAAGGGTTCAGTGAAGGTAGACTCTTTCTTCTCACCATGGGCATCTGATGCATGTCACAGTCAGGAGGGAGCTTGGGAACAAGCAGCTAATCAAGTGCTGTGTGAAGCCTCTTAGCATCGCAGGCTATGTCTTCCCTCTGATGTGATTCAATGTGCTGGGGCTGCAAGGAATCCAGCTCCTCTGGATTTCTTAGATGCTTTCTTGAATGGAAGAGGGCACTGGCACCCAGAAAATAAGAGCTACATTCTTGGGGATGCCCTTGGGAAAACCATCAGCTACAGTACACAAAAGACCCCTCCCACCCTGCAGCACAGCCAACACACAAGGATGAAAGGCTTGCCAAAGAGGTCGCTAGTCTTTACAGTCTCTCCTGAGAGGGATTCTAGCATATCTTCCTATAACTGGGCAGACTTCTAATTGTATCTAAGCACAGGAAGTGGCCGTCTTATAAGCTATGAGAAAGGTGACCTCAGAAGGAGTTCGTGACTCAGAAAGCTGTCCTGCTATGGGACTCATGTCCTATGCTTTCTTTCTTTACCACCGTGATTAAACACTTGGCTGAAGCAACATCAAGGAAGCAAGATTTATTTTGAATTGTGGTTTAAAGAGATACAGTCAGCCATGGGATCGGATGAAAGCATGCTGGCAGGGTTTCTTCTTGCTGCAATACAGTTTTACCAACATTGGGTGTTTTTTTAAAAAAAAAAAAAGCAGAGAGGAGAAGCAAGGTTAAGCAAATGAACCTCAAATCTCACCCCCAAGTAACCAACTTCTTCCAGTGAGGCCTTTCCTCCTAATCAGCCTTCCAAAGGAGAACCACAAGCTTGGGACCAACTGTTCAAACACATGAACCAATGGGAGACATTTCACATTCAATCTATCATATGTTAAAAAAAAAAAAAGCCCAGCCTTTACTCCCAACAGCTAGCCCAGCATGTGTGATAGGAATAAAGCTCAAGAAATACATGCTTAGAGGAACAAGCAAGGGACTTTGTGAGGAGGCCAGGTGTAGCAACACACACCTCTAGTCCCAGCACTCAGAGGACTAAGACAAAATAGTGAGCCTGAGATCAGCCGTGGCATCTTAGAAGACTCAAAGCCAGCCTGAGCTACACAGTAAGAACCTATCTCCTTCCCATGACAGAAAAAAACAAAGTAGGGAACCAGTGATTATGTGCAATGTGGAGGTCTGTTCCCAGCATGTGTTTAAAGAGTGGCCCTGACTTTGGTGAACTGTTTTGTACGCTCTGGATTGCTGAGACATGTAACTAAGACAGCGTCCATTTGTTTCTGGGCTGCTTAAGAATCCTGTGGACCTACTTTATTTCATTTTGACCTACCGAAAACAAGATATTCTTAACTGTCCTCAACGCAAACTGTGGTGTTAAAGTTGACTGGAATGAGATTTCCCAATTTATTCCTTTTGTTTGATTTCTTCAAAACAAGAGTGTTTGAAATTCATTCCTTGTACTTTTGTGTCAGGCGCTTAATAGGCACTGGGGATATATTAACCATTCATGATTACACAAAAGTATTTGCAGGTCAGCATTACTGGTCAAGGGTGACTTCCTTGCCAACCTATGTCTTCACAGGAAGACTTGTTCTTTAGAAGACTTTATAGCCCAGTTCTTGGAACCCACAACCCTCCTTTGTACATACACAAAACTTATATGTTAATGATATGAGTAACCTAATGTACTCATTTTGTGAGATGAAGGTTACAGGAGGGTTTCAAAGGTGATCATGTGTTCCATTTCAAATGTTTTGGGTCTGTGGGGTAAGAACTGTCCAGAGATAGTGGAACATATAGACTTGGTGCAGCAATTGACTTAAAATTCTAAAATTGGTTTGCTTAGAAAAACTCCATATACAGCATGAGTTAGCTGTAGACCAAAGACAGATTTTTTAAATTAGTTGTAAGAATTCAAATTTTTCATATAAAAGCTATTATTGAAATTGTTTTTGTATGTGGTTCTAGAATGAAACATATTATAATTTTCTTCACCTACAAATTCATCATATGCATACACAAACCTAAGGTGAACACATTTATAGGAACACACATGCACACACATGAGTACACACATGTGGACATGTTTGCAGACATATCCATAAGGACAAACATAACTGCATACTTCAGCTACAATTCCAGTAACAAGTCTCAGCTTTGTGAATCTTTTATATATGTATAAATGCCTTAAAGCATCCGGGTAGAAAGATAAAACACTACATTGCTTATCTCAGAAAACCTTAGTATTAACTAATAATAAGTTAAATTATTCCGACCAGAAACAGCAAAATACAGAGAAGTATCTGCTCACTTTCACTGGTTCATATATGTGCAAGAACATACTATCAGTTCTTATAGCATGTTCTTTCTGAACACTAACATGCAACATCAGGACCATGGGGGTTTTTTTATTATTATTATGCATAAAATACAGAGCTACACACAGGCTTCCAGTGTTACGGAAATTCAAATTTTTCAGGTTGGATGCAAACTCCCCTAGACGTTTTTGGCATTGTGCTTTGTGATTAGCTCATTATGGAGGACTGGGAGAATTGGTAACTATTGGGGGGAATTGGTCATCCACTTGATGCTACCACCAAACACAACCTTACAGAGCTGAAATGTTTTAGGTCAATTAGGAACTTCTGGATTTGCTGTCTTGCTTTGTTACAAGAATTGATACAAAAAGAAATTAATGTGTTGGTAAGGACCAAAGTTTTCTACTGAGCCTTTCCAAGATACTCCTGTGGTGGCATCTGCAAAATGTCGTGAGTAGGTTTCTGAACGTTGTGGATTTGGCTGCTGGATCCTGATATGCGAGTGTCCGGCAGCAGCTGTCTTACTGAGATTTCATAGTGAGTTCCAAGCCCTTCACCTCCATGCCAACGGAGCTGCAAAGAAAACATTGCCTACAGCATGGAGACGAGAATTGGCTTCTCCGCTTGGCAACAGATCCTGTGTTGATGATTTTTAGAAGAATAAGTGTTCAGTTCAAGGGCCCCAAAGAGGCTGAGGACTGTAGCTCTGGTCATTTGAGGGGAAAAAAGGAAGGAGATTATTAGAAGCCAGGGGCAGGGCATGGAACAAAAAGCATTTCTTCTAATTTAACAAAAAAAAAATTAAGTAAAAACAAGTTTTGAGTAATAACATATGGAGCCCCTTGTAATTAGATCAAGAGCCCAGAGATGCATAGATTTGTGTCTTTGATGTGTCTGGCCTGCAGATCAATTATACACATGGTAATGTCCAATTTCCATAAGAATAAAGGAAATGACAATTATATGTTGGCTTAATTCTGTTTGACAAAGACTCTTCAGACTCCTTAGTAAGTAACTTGGTTGCATTCCATGTGGATCTCCTTCTTCATGAAGAAAGTAATTAACTTGTGTAATAAGCGGGCTCAGTATCCTCTCAGGGGACACGAGCTCTTGTCTCTCTCAGAGTGAGAAGAGGATAAAGAGTTGTTGGGGCTCCTTCATCTCCATCTGAAGGAAACTGTAAGTGTGTAGACTACTGTGGAGGAGTTTCAGAGTGCAGCCATTGGATCCTTTGGAGCCTACAAAGAGCTTAAGAAGTAAGCCTCTCACGCCTCTTTTCCCCAGCATGTCATTATGACTTTAATGTAGCCTTCCATTGAAAGCAATTTCTATCACCCTGATGGGTTGGATAACTGAATCTTAGGCTAGACTCAGGTTCTGCGATTTGGTATTGTGTCCTGTTATGTTCCAGTGGAGATGCAGGAGCATTCCTCTTGCTGGATGTCCATTGTGAAAAGACGCTTGGAAGTCATCAAACATACAACTTCCAGATAAAGACGTCACTGGTAAGAACAGCAGAAGAACGGACAGACCTCTTGGATGCCCACCTTGAAGTCATTTGGAGCTTGTGTTCCAGAGCTGAAACCCCTTCTCTAGCCAGAGCCAAACATTTCATCTCCATAAGGTGAAGCACAAACGCCAACGTGTACACTTAAAACGAAAGGCAGAGTGATTTAAAGGGAATCTTGCTGCTTTCGAGCGCCTGGTAAGTACCACAGATTTCCTGAAGATGGTATTAATTTCCTCTAATAATAATTTCTGGCTCATTAAGTTCCTCCCTGTCTACCTTGCACATCCTTATCAAGTGTGCAGACCCTGCGTGACTTCCCCCTGGGAGTCCAGCTGCCATATCAGAAGGGCTCACACTTTCAAAGGATTAATCACACCTCTCTGGGGCTTTTAAAAGATCTCTCCCTAATCTGCATACTTTCACTTTGGCTGACTGGGCTCGCCTTGCTTCTGAGTGATGTAGATGACAGGACCTCGCTAGAAAGGAGGGCATTACAACTTACACCAGTGCAGCGCTCACACGTCACGCAGTAAGCCAACTCATATTTCTTTCTTTCTTCCTTTCTTCTTTCTCTTTCTTTCTTCTTTCCTTTCTTTCTTTTTTTTTCTTTCTTCCTTCCTTTCCCTTCTTCCTCTGGAAGCAACAGTTGAAAGCACAGATCATCCCAATAAAGTGGCTTTCTGATTAAAGGGATTGAAGGGATTGTTCTACCCACAATAGGAGTCCTAATTCAATTGCACAAAGTGATTTAATCTTTCTAGGCCGACTCTGGGTAGTTAGCCTAAGCACTGGTATGATTCCTAAAAGCAGAACTGACCCTCACTTTAAGACCTGTCCTGCTTGGGATGCTACAGTGAAGGATGGTACACTACATCAGAGCCAGCACGCTCACTGTACAGGATCTCTATTGCCCCAGGACAATGACACTCTCTACTGACAGCAATCAGGAGCCGATGGCATGGCCTCCTCCTCATACCGGGAATATCCTCTTACAAATTTGGACTGTTTTAAGGAGACTGAAAAGTCAAGATATATCTTTTGTCTTTCTTGATTATGATTCCTTCAGACTGATGCACCTCAACTGAACTAGTTGGAATCTGTTAACATACCATCCAGAAGGTGACTGGAGGGACAGGAGGACTGGAAAGGGACAAAGTGGTCTGGGCATGACCTCTAACTACAGTGGGCAGTCATGTTGAAAAGCTGTGTATGCAGACAAATCACCTCTGTCTTTTCAGTTGTTGGTTTTAACACATGCTCAAATGTGACTACAAACCCCATAAGGTGTGTCCCTTAGTTCCTGAGCTATGTATCTCATGTGTGAATCCCATTTCACTGAAACCTTAGAAAAGCCACAAACAGCTGAATTCTGGTAGCTCCATCTACCTGTACAATCTATAAAATGGCTAAGTATCTCTCACAATTCAGGCTACTATGTTCAATGTCAAAATTCAGAAAGTCCACATGTAAGATCATGTAAGGATAATATACACAAAAGTACTAAGGTTTTGTGCTTTAAAACTGAACCTATCTGTCCAGACACTATTACTGAGGCTATAGAATGATCACAAAAAGGGGCCCATCATAACTACCTCTGAAAGACCCAACAAGCAGCTGCAAGAGTCAGAAGCAGATATTTACATCCAACCAATAGACAGAAGCTGCTGACCCCTGTGGTTGAATTAGGGAAAAGCTGGAAGAAGCTGAGGAAAAGGACAGCTCTGTAGGAGGACCAGCAGTCTCAACTAACCTGCCCCCCCCCCAGAAATCTCTCAGTCACTGGACCACCAACCAGGCAGCATGCACCAGCTGATATGAGGCCCCCACACATATACAGCAGAGGACTGCTGGTTCTGGGTTCAGTCAGAGAAGATGTACCTAACCCTCAAGAGACTGGAGGCTCCAGGGGGTGAGCATTAATCCTAGAAAGTTCTTTAATTATCAGCTACTTTGCAGAGGTTTCCCTGACTGCCAGCCACTTCTGGGTACCACTCACCTTGGTGGAGGGTTGACAGGGATAAACAAGGTCCACAGCCTCTGCCACATATTACCAAATGGCTAGTTTCACTCTGACAAGCAACAATGCATCCTCGAAACCAAACAAGACAAAGCCCTTTAGCAACTCCTTCCCAGACCCATGTAAGTCAGGAACATTGGCCTCAGATACTTTCATTTGCTTTCCTATCTATCACTACCTCTGAGATGCTTGGGCTGTCCATTCTCTAACCCATGGTGTGAAAAGACCCAGGGGTGTAGCTCGGCATCCTTATGAGCCTCAGCTTAGCAGATGGGCGTCTTTGCTTTCTTTGACATGAATAGACTCAGACTTGGTCTCTTTCAGAAAACCCTCACTGCACAGCCCAGGGTCTGCCACCGAGTTTCTGGTGTCATGCGCCCTCTCCTCTTCATCTTCTGTGAGATTCCAGTGCTTCTGTTTGTTTGTTTGTTTGTTTGTTTTCAAATCATCTGTTTCTTTCTCTTTTGTGTGTGTGTGGTTCCTTTTTAAAAAATAATTTATTATAATACACTGTAGCTGTCTTCTGACACTCTAGAAGAGGGCATCAGATCTCACTACAGATGGTTGTGAGCCACCACGTGGTTGCTGGGATTTGAACTCAGGACTTCTGGAAGAGCAGTCAGTGCTCGAAGCACTGAGCCATCTCTCCAGCCCAACTCTAGTGCTTCTAACGTTCTGCTCTTAAGTTTTAGGGAGCTCCTCTCATCCATTCCTAGCCTCAATCCTGACCCCACAACTAGCTTGGACACATCAGAGGCCCCGGAGAGCATAAAGTGACCAGAGAGAGAGAGATGCGCCATGATAGTCCAAGAAAAGGGAAGGATAGACCCAAAGCCCTGCCAGATGTTGACTTAAAGCTAAGCTGTTTCCCATCTTTAAATATAATTGATCCCCTTTTGGGGAAGGGTGGAGATGTTCTGAAGTGGTGTGCTGGATTACATGTGCTTCATTGGCAGATGAGATCTTTCTGATTTCCTGGACTTTACAGTATAAAAGACCTCTTTCAACTAAGTGAGTTGAAGATAAAAGTCACTGATGGTATGAAAAATGGCCAGACCCAGCACCTTCTGAGAGAAGCTCTTTCCTGATGATGTGTCTTTCCTCTCAAAGGCTATTCAGCCTGTGCAGTGAGGGGAAGGGAGTGGCAGCGTGCCGGTGTGTTCTTGGTGTCAGCGGGAGCTGTCACAACAGGAAGCAAAACTCGTGCAGTCTCTGGGTCCTTGTGGTCCTTCAGCCCTTTCCTAAAAGGGGCCAAGGGTGATCCAGAATTATGGCCTGGAATTGATGCCACATTAATCTCTATCTTTGTTGGTCATTCTACTTCTTTCAGACTTGGTCAACTTATCTATCACTTCCTGCTGATCTCAAGATGTTATCAACCGCTGACGAAAGCACAGATGTTCACCTAGTGAACTGTAGCATTCTCTGAGGATAACATACATGAGAACTTAGGTTTGCTTAGCACAGTACTAAATGTTCTTGGTGAAAACTGAAGGAAGAGAGGAAGGTATGTTTGCCTGTATGTTTGTGTGTATATGTCTGTGTGTATATGTCTGTGTGTATGTGTGTGTGTGTTTATGGGAGGGTTTGGTGTACGTGTATGTGTATTTGTACATATGTGGTATGTTTTCATTTTGTGTTAAATCTGTCTTTCAAACCAAAGGTGATTTTATCACACTCACAACCAGTAACTCTGAGGACAGGTTTCTGAGTTTGTATATAATAAGCAGTCTCTTAAGCATCCTAGGTCAGGGTCTGTAATTCTAACCTCAGGAGTGCAAAGGAGGGGGTTGAGAATTATCAGCCATCCTGGCTTACGAAATACATTTCAAACCAGTCTATGCTATTAGAGACCTTCCCAAGCCAAACAAGCAAACAAGAGACAGAGAGAGGGCAGTGTCTTAATTATTGCAGGCCTAAATAGCATAAGAAATATGAGATATGCAAGACAGACATGGTTTATTTATTATACAGGACATAATTTACAAGTAATTTGACACACTTCCAAAGGCTGTATCATGTTCATGAAATTCCACATGACAAGAATTATTTTGGGAAAGAGGTGATCTTGCAGAGGTGCTTCAGGTTGCTTAGGGTGCCATGAGAGTAGGGAAGTCTGGAGTTTTGAGACCCACGCCTCAGACTGTGTCATGTACCTCGAAGTTGACATGATAAAATGGCTGACAGCACAAAGGATAAAAGATAGGCTGCCCTAGCCCGTGGCCCCCGAGAAGGCCCTTGGGGTTACGGGATGAGAAGGCACGGAATCAACACCACAAACACCAGGAGCCAGGTGAGAAGCACAAGCAGACTCGTTTATTGTTACAGCGGGGAGTTCCTTCATTCCCTCTGTCCATAACTGCTCGGCCCATGTGTTTGGCACTAGCTGATTGGCTGTTCAGGTCACATGCTCTGTCTTCCTTCTTTGGGTGTCCCGCAGGGTTCCGAAGTTGGTAAATGTAGAAGTGCCTGTTGCGCGTGCATGGGTCATGTTTGGTCGCTAGTCAGAACATGCTGGCTAACTCCTCCTACAAAAATACATTTGGATTAAAGTTCCAGAGGTGCATCATCCAACATGGCAGAGAAGCTACCTCTGCGAGAAGAGAAGGCACGGTGATTGGAGCAGAACCTTAGATCCACACTCAGGGAGGAAGGAGTGAACACAGAAGGGACTCCAGTGGGTCCTTTCCTCCAGCAAGGCTCCACATCCTGAAGGCTCAACAACCTTTCCATAAAGCACCGTCTGAGGAATACAGGTTCTATAGGGGACATGCGAATGCATGTGCACTCCAAATGGTATCCCTGAGGATCGGGTTCACAGAAGACAGAGTCTGGGGAGTCCAGCTCACCACTAGACAAATCAGCAGCTAAGCAACGCAGCTGTCACTGTGAAGAGACTTCCTTAAGCTAGTGACCTCGCCTGTGGGAAAGAGCACCAAGACTCCAGTGAGGTAAGCAATGTGCAAGCCATGGCTACAGAGCTGCCTCGGAGGAACTGAGAATGAAAAAGGATTACTCATGCATGTTTCCCAGGGAAATCTCAAAACATGCTCCGGAACTGAGAAACTAGCTGCTCCACTCAAAGTCTGAACAACTTAATGGCCTCTGAAATATCTCTGGGTCCTTTTATCAGTGTGAGACTGGATGGTGCTTTCACACTGCTCAACAATGACTTTCTAAGACTGTAGTAGTATCTCCCTTCCTTCAAAATGTTCCTCAAACCGCTGCAACTGACCTTACACAGCTTGTCCTGGTCACCTTTAACTGCCAACCAGGCACAGCTTAGAGTCATCTGAGAAGGAAGTCTCAACTGACAGACACACAGATAAGACTGGCCTACCGGCTTGTCTGAAGGCTGCTGTCTTGATGGAGGATGTGAAATGGGGTAAGAGGGCGAGCCAACCGTGTTCTCTGAGCAGGTGGTCCAAGACTGTAAAAGAAGGCTACCTAAGCGCGAACCTGTGAATCAGCCAGCAGGCATGACTGCCCCACGGCTTCACCTTCGACTTCTTCCTTTTGTTTTTGCCCTGCTGTCTTTCTTTCTCTTTCTCTTTCTTTCTTTCTTCCTTCCTTCCTTCCTTCCTTCCTTCCTTTCTTTCTTAATTTACTGGTTATTTTATTTATTTACATTTTAAATGCTATCCCTCTTCCCAGTTTCCCCTCCAAAACCCCCTATCCCACCCCTCCCCCCTGCTTCTATGAGGGTGCCCCCCACCCACTCCTGATTCACAGCCCTAGCATTGCCCTATCCTGAGGCATCAAGCCATCACAGGACCAAGGCCCTCTCCTCCCACTGATGGCAGATAAGGCCATCATCTGCTACATATGCAGCTGGAGCCATGGGTCCCTCCATGTGTACTCTTTGGTTGGTGGTTTAGTCCCTGGGAGCTCTGGGGAGTCTGGTTGGTTGATATTGTTGTTCTTCCTATGGGGTTGCAAACCCCTTCAGCTCCTTTAGTTCTTGCCCTAACTCCTCCATTGGGGTTCCCGTGCTCAGGGGACAGCTATACCAGGCTCCTTTCAGCAAGCACTTCTTGACCCTGGTGTCTTCAATGACAGACCGTGACCATAAGCTAAAATAAAACCATTCCTCTGCTAAGTTGTGTTTGGAGGTTACTAGTGCTATGGTGAAATACTTGGCTACAAGAAACTGGAAAAGGAAAGGTTTTATTTTACCGTGTAACTTACAGTTCATTACCCAGGGTAGCCAGAGCAGAAACCTGGAGGCAGGAGCCTGGAGACAGGAACTGATGCAGAAGCCGTAGATGGTGCTGCTGATTGGTTTGTTCTTTGTGGCCTTTTTGCCTGCTTTCTTAACAGTGCTGCCCACCAGTCTAATCCAGGCCACCTCACACCAACAATTAATCAAGAAAATTTACCGCAGATTAATTTATGGGGGCATTTTCTCAATTGAAGTTCCTTCTTCACAAATGACTCAGCTAGCCGACACAGCCACGTTGTTTCACTGTGGCAACAACATGGACCTAGGACTTCCCTGTGACTGAAATCCTCTCACCTGTAGCTGTTCCACTTCCAAATACACAAGGGGAGTCCGCCTCTGTATCACTGCACAGCCCAGATCTTTCCTTTCCCACAGTGACCTCTTTATAAATCTACACATCAAACTGCGAGGAGGCAGCATGACACAGCTGAATCCAAGAGCCACAGAGTACAGTGCACTGGTCCCCTTCAGCAGTCACGGCTGACGTCTCCATGACAGAGTCTCCTGGAGGGCGGTAACTCAGAACAAGGTTCACACTGATGTCATGTTCTCGTTCTAGTGTGTGTGGGGGGTGGGGGAGGAAGTCAACCACTAATGCTTTAGGAGCAAGTGTTGGAGCTCTTTGTCATAACTGCAGCCCGTGTTGTCCTGACTGGTGCAGCTTTGAGGTCCTGCTAACCCTGAAGTTAATAGGTGCAGAATCAACTAGCTGGCATGGACGTAAATGGGCTTTTCACTGACTTTAAGAACATGAAGTTACAAATGTCTATAACAAAAAGATATTTACAATATGGAACACAACGTTTGTTTTGTAATAATGAGAAATCATGGTTGTTGGTTTTTTTTTTAATTCAAGCACATGATTAACATTCAAATACTCTTCTAGGTGACAACACAGATGTTTCTTGTCTAATTTCCATGTGATGTAGTTGGTCAGTTAAGTAATAGCATTAAGTAGACAATACAAGAGGCTGTGGAACTCAGTGTACACAACCTATGTGCAAAAAGAAGACAATGTCCATATACCGGTAACTGAGCACACGCATACACATACAAACATGCACATAGACACTCACACATGGATATATGTGTGCACATACACATGCATGGAAACAAATCTATGCACACACAAACAGCTATTTCTACCTAAGTACTAATAATTTATACCTGTCAAGGATCTTTTTTTTCAGATTTACTTATGTATTTTGTGATGTGAGTACACTGTCTTTCCAGACATACAATCAAATATACATTCTGTTAATGTTTCTGGGAATTTTCTAGTTCACTGAGGCCTATAATAAATCCCTGATGATAACAATGGTATCGGTATCCTAGGAGACACCCACCTTCCCAAGGGTCCTCAGGATGCTGCAGTACTGCATGCCTTAGTCATGGATCATGGCCACACAGGTTATCAACCCAGGCATTTGAATGATCAACGGACAAGCGGCCACTAGACTGAGAGTCAACATATAACTGTTTCAAATCATGCCACAGACATTCTCAGGCCTTTTATCTTTAGCTCTGAAACAAATGAAACATTTTTATGTCCTCTAGCATTTGAAAACCCAACCTGCATGACAACCAAAATTGTCATAGGCAAAACCAGCCTCTCACTTAGAGAGAGACAAGGTGAAAAGTCAGATGAAGGGACAGACTGGAGACGGAGACCTACAAGTGAGACTCCAACCAGGGGCAGAGGCATAGACCGAGTTTCGAATTTTGACATTGTCCCATAAATACTAGCAACAGCGCTGGTTCTACAGAAACACCAGAGAGTTTTCGTCAAGGACGAGAATGGTATTCTGACCTTAGAGTTTGATACAAAGCAATTTGCCTCCTGGAAGATGACTGACCATCTGGAGCCACAGGGATGGTCACAGGTGAGAGCGACTGGCGACACATTCAGCCGGGAAGACTGTCCTCGCTGACCGTTTTATAGCCCGTAAGTGTGGATTACAGGGATGAAGATCTTTTCTTGTCAGTGCGTTTATAACCTGGATTTGTCAGGAATCTGTTATAGAACTGAATTCCCTTCTCGGCCCAGAAGCCGGCAGGAGAATTAGCTTTAAGACAGAAGCTTACATCCCCAGTAATGGAGATAAGAGGCTTATCACATCCGTAGAAGTGCCCAAGTCGATCTGTGTGTTACTCTCCTTTCTAAATGAGCTGTGGCTCAGCATCAGAGTGGGCTCTGGGCTGCTATCTGCCAGAGCACACTGGCAACAGCACACCAGGGGAAGATGAGGGTCTCTAATCCCACAAAGCACACTGCTTGAAAACCACGGCCATGGTTAGGATGAAGACAGTACATTTAAAATGCTGTGGTGAGGACTCACCCCCTGCTAAACACTCTGATCAACTTTCCACCCAGAACCCAGGGCTTTTCTTCTACCTATTGACCCCTGTGACTCAGCTGAGAGTCACACTGACCAAACAGTTACAGTTTGCGCAAACACAGACGTCACTGACAGAAGTTAGGTCAACGTCCCTTGATAAGTACAAGGAATATGTATACATGTATGTGCATATATGACATGCATACATAAACTATTCTAGATTTTGAAATATTATACAGCTGCAATACACTTCGGTGATCTTTTTGTATGAATGTGTATACGAATGTAGCCTTTTCAAAAACTAATAAGCTAAAGCTCAAATATTATATATATGAGGAAAATGAATAGAATAAAAGGAACCAAATAACACAAATAGACTTAAAGTCCTGTAGTCTTAGCTTTGTGTCTTTGTTCCCAGAGGTAAACACTGGTACTAAACAGAAACATAAGTTAAAAACTCACACGAGGATGCGGCTCAGTGGATAAGTATTTGCCTATCAAACACACAGCCCTGGATCCCTCGTGTTTCAGGGTTAAGTGGGGGAGGGAAATAATCAGAGAGAAGGAGACAGGAAGTGAGAATATAGAGCACCCATTTTTATTGCAGTTACCATTAGTAGGGGTTGATTTTTTTTTTTTTTTAATTCTAACAGTTAGCACCTCAGTATGTTTTCTTTCAGCTACTTTATGCTTGAATTTTAAGCATTCTGAATTTGTATCTTCAGCCCTGGATGGGACATCTTCATCAGTGGCCCACCAAGGAATGCTGTGAAAGGTCTGGAAAGAAGGTTAAGAGCTGGAGGACAGAGAGAAGTTCTGTGGAATGCTGCCTTCTGGACAGGAAGTGCCTGTTGCACTCATGAGCTCAACAGCAGCTGTGGCTGCTTACAAAAAACCTGCGGGACATCCAGCCAGCAGTGCCCTGTAGTTCCATCTGTTCTCCTGCAAGTGACAACATTACACTCCTCTGTCGTACATCTGTACGTATTCATGTCTTGGTTATTGAGACTAGTCCCGCCCAGCAGTATTAACACACTAGTACCATATACTGATGTCATATCTTTGGATATAATATACCCATACACACATCTGGATCATTTGGTCATTCTACGTTGAGGTTTGACAAGAACCTCCGTGTTGATTTCTATGGTAGTTGTACCACTTCATAGACCTACTATTGCTGTATAAATTTTCCTGTATATGTCTTTGCTAATATTGGGATTTTTGCTGTGGTCTGGGGGCTTGTTTCTTTGATTGATTAGTTATCAATCATTTGATAATTTCAAAAGATTCATTTGAAATAAATTTCAAATGGTTGGTCATTTCATTATCTGGTTGACTGGCTGGGTGAGTGGCTAACTTGATTTTTTTAAGAATATGCAATATTCATATATAAGAACAATATATGCCATATTTATTTATCTATAATAAATATGTGTGGAGCCATCCAGTCTTTTAACTAAACTTTGTTGATTCCCCAAATCAAACACAAAGAATACCGCAGAGAAATAAGCCTCGGGGTGGCTGCTGCTCATTTCATTTGTTTTCTTCTGTTTGTTCCATGGGGCGCAGTCCTGTGAAATTCTTGCAAATGTCCATCACTGAACACCCATCCCTGCAACACTAGGCCCACAAATAGCCCAAAGTGATCACTTTGGAACTCATAAATCTCACACTTAACTATCATATTAAGTGTCTCTCTTTGAATTAATTTATTCTCTGAAGATATGCTAACTCCTTGTACTCTACCCTGGGACGGCACTTGGCAAATACAAGATGAAGGGCCATCGGTCCTGAGACGTTTCTAGCATCCCTCTGGGGCATACCCAAAATCAGGTTCAGCCTTGTCTCCAAGAATATAGAGTTATTTCCCAAGAGAGGAGGACATGCTTCTTCCAAAGGGAGTACTGGTTCATTTTAGAAGATAAAAATAACCATGCAATACAGGCACACGCACATGTCGGCGGAGAATGTGAACGCTATGTGCCCATGCAGCGATTACCCAGCTTCCTTCCCCAACACAAAGCCTGAGCTGCAAGGTGCAGGGTGATTATTCAGTTCATTACTTAGTAACTGGAAGTATAATTATCAAGTAATCTGCATGAACATAATTACGTATTTACATAGTCTTCGCCATGTAATTACAGAGGAGTTGGGTGATTATACAGTACCTCCTTGAGAAAGAAAGTGATACCAAAAAAAAAAAAAAAAAACAACCAAAAAAAAAAAAAATGAGAGAAAGAAAGAAAATCTGCCCGATGTTGTCATCTCGGGCAGAGAATTAAACACCATACCCAATGTCCTGAATCCTGGCGATAAGCAAAAGAGTAGAAATTACATCGGCTGCCAAGTCTAAAACCCAAAGCACACTTTATGAATTATGGAGCTCGCTGTGACCATCAAGACCCTTCATCCTGATAATGTTTGCTTTCTTAACTCAGAATGAAAGGCTTTATGTTTATCAGAATAATCGTCTCTATCTAAGGCCTCCTGACTATTAAAATCACAAGTGTCTCTTTCATATCCTAAGATTCTGATAAATAGGCTGAAAAGAGAAAAGAAAAGAAAGTTGAGCAGTATTGATCACTTAGGAAATTCTGAGGTTTTCTTTCCACACAGAAAAAGAATACTGAGCACTTTATTTTCTTTTTCAAAGATCTCTAACATGGATAATTTATAAAATGATATTCGGAAATTTTCAAGCAGTTTCTAAACCACACTGTTGCTTTCAAAAATCTCTCTATTGATTGATAATTGATCCCTGTCTTCTGTTTGGAAGACTTCCGGGCACAGTGAATTGAATGGTGTAGTCTGCAGAGCGGAGATGGGTCCTTTAAGAAATTCTTTATCTGAAATCATTAGCATAAAACAATTCAGCCAGACAAGGACGGAAAGAGACTCTTGTACATGTGCCACAGAAGAATAACAACGCACAGAAATGCAGCTAAAACAAGCACAGATTGGACCCTGTGCTGGGCTCACATTAGTCATCCTCCGCCGTGGAGAAAAACTCATCCAGGACTTCATTTGTCTCCTGTTTATGTCTAACCAGCTTGGCAAGCAAACCCTTCTGGTTCTCTAAACACTAATATGTCCCTGTACTAATTCACTCCTGTTTTCCACAGTTAGAACAACAGCTGCAGGTCAGCGACTGGAAATGGAAGGTAATAAATATGAGATAGGGTCAGAATTCTGGGCTTTGGGGGACCTCCATACAGAATAGGGCAGAATGAGTCAGTGTATCCTAGCTGAAGAAACAATCAGTTTTCATATTTCTGTTTGTGGTGATTTGAATAGGAATGGCCTCCATAGGGTCAAATATTTGAGTGCTTGGTCATTAGGGAGTGGTGTTACTTGCTAGAGATTGGGAGGTAGGGCATTGTAGGAGTGGGTGTGACATTGTTGGAAGTGTGTCACTGGGCATATAGGCTTTGAGGTTTCAGAAGCCCAAGCCAGGCTCAGTGGCTCTCTGCTGCCTGTGGATCCTGATGTAGAATCTCAGCTCCTTCTCCAGCACCATGTCTGCCTGTGTACTGCCATGCTTCCCGACATGATGATAATGGACTAAACCTCCGAAACAGTAAGCCAGCCCCAATCAAATGCTTTCTTTCTAAGAGTTACTGCGGTCATGGTGTCTCTTCAATACAACACTGACTAAGGCACCCGTACAAAACACAAGGAATTCCTAGTCCTAACATTCGGTTAAAGGATGTCACTAACACTCACGTTTCATGACTACTCACCATCCATCTTTCAAAAGATTGATTTTCTTGGTAGAGATGCAGAATCTTCCTGGTCCCACTAATCACAGTCACGGAACAGAAAATTTGGAGAAGGAGAGCAAGACAATGCTCTAGTGGGTTCCTATTCCAAGATGCATGTACTGTCAATGCGACCGGAGCTAAGATGAACCCCTACGCCAGGCCCTGCACCTCACAACCTCACAGGCCAATAATATTCATGGTAAGCCCTCCATACTGTTCCTGCTCCACTGTGTCCATGTGTGTTCTCCCAGGATCTTGAAACATGCCTTAATATAGTTTGAACGCCGTGATGGTCGCTGGGCCATAACTCTGCTCACCTGTAAGGCAGATAAAATTTGGAGGTTTAAGAGGAAGGGAAGCAACAAAGTCACCAGCAAAACAGGGGGGATAATGATGCTGCAGACTGCCGGCTCCATATGGTACACGCATGAGATCTGTCTGGTGGAGTAGCATTCTGACAGAGATGGACGGCCATGTTCCTCTGACAGAGATGGACAGCCATGTTCCTCTGATGGCCATGTTCCTCTGACAAAAATGGACAGCCATGTTCCTCTGACAGAGATGGACAGCCATGTTCCTCTGACAGAGATGGACGGCCATGTTCCTCTGACAGAGATGGACGGCCATGTTCCTCTGACAGAAATGGACGGCCATGTTCCTCTGACAGAGATGGACGGCCATGTTTCTCTGACAGAGATGGACGGCCATGTTCCTCTGACAGAGATGGGCGGCCATGTTCCTCTGACAGAGATGGACAGCCATGTTCCTCTGACAGAGATGAATGGCCATGTTCCTCTGACAGAGATGGACGGCCATGTTCCTCTGACAGAGATGGGCAGCCATGTTTCTCTGACAGAGATGGGCAGCCATGTTCTTCTGACAGAGATGGACAGCCATGTTCCTCTGACAGAAATGGACAGCCATGTTCCTCTGACAGAGATGGACGGCCATGTTCCTGTTCATTGCTTACAACATACATGGGACATGGTTTAGCTACCATGCTGTAAGAGAAATATTTAAATTACTTAAACCATCTAAACATAAGTTTTTAAACAGTTTTAAAACTACTCCTGGAATTTCAAACAGGTCTGAATTTTTAGGCAATTAAGCACAAGTTTATCAAAACATTAGGTTTTCTAAGTCCAGTCTTATTGACCTAATTGTATCTGGTTTATTTAATTTTCCTCGTCTGTTACTTATTCTTTGCATTTAATGGGTAATTTTGAATTGTTCTGTGATGTGACTTATTTAAAATTCTAAATAATTAAGTTTCTAGTTCATAATCTTCATTTACATTTTAAGCAAGATATCTTCAGACTGTGAACACAAAGCTCAATCACAATATTTAACTCCTTGGTTGTTTTCAACTGAGCAAAAGCTTTGCAAAAAAAATTAAAAATCTTTGGTGGGAAAAATACTTAAAATTTCTGATTAATTTAGGTCAAGGAAAATGCACAGACACATAGAAAATGTGAGAGGCATGTATGTCTTCCAGGACTTGTCATGTGCCACCAGCCTGTCACCAGAACACCCTGACATGAAATAATCATGAGGCCCAGTCATATTTGTCACCATTAATCATATAAGAACCATAGCTCGGGGCACACTTTCCAAATGTGACATTCTAAGGATCATTTTGTCAAGAAATGATGACGAAGCATCTCTTATTTAACATGTTGTTCTGTCTGCCCCGTCACTTACAAAAATTTAGGCACTCGGTATACAGACCCCAAAACCACGCAGTTCGGTCTAGTCCGTGAGAGAATTTCAGAGTTGCAGCCGCCCTCTCTGTCAACACCTCACAGTACTATCATTCTGAGCTAATCTACCAGGACCTCTAGACACCTTCCCATCCCTCCTAAAGAAGTTTTCATAAAACAATCTCTTGGGCCACAGGGCCTGCACACTGGTACTGGCACTGATGCTCTGAGTGTATCTGTCACATGGCATTGTCCTGGCAGCGGGTAACACACTATGAGTAGAGAGTTAACAAATAGATCTGAGGCTGTGTTGTCAACTTGCTGAGTCTAGAATCTGGAAGGACAAACATCTTGGTCTTTCCATAAAGAAGTTTCCATACTGGATGTACTGTGGTAGGAAAAAGCATCTCAAATACAGGCCATACTGTGTGCTGGGGTCTTAGAGAGAACGACAAAAAACTGAGTTGTGTAGCAGGATGACAACTGTCCCCAACACTGTCATTTTACTGCCATGATAGATGAATGTGGGGCAAGTAGAACCATGTCACCAGACAAAAACTGGGGAGGTTGAGTCCCAGCACTCTTATATCTGAGACTGGTAGAGGACACGTCGGCTTCCGACCTGGTTCCCGTCCTAGAGCACATGAACTTGACACCCCATGTGAAGACCATGACCACTGACTAGTAGCACAGAACAGAGTTCTCAATGCTAATGAGGTATCTAGGTGGGCCAGCACCAAGGGTTTTGCCAGTAAGCTTCCTGAACATTCCTTCCTGCAAAAGGCATTTAATCTCTGGTCTGCCCGGAGTAAGCTGTGTGCATCCATTTCCCAAGATGAACAATGGGTAAACAGATTGGACAAGCAAGGACTGTCTCTCTCGTCAAGAGTCACCATGGGGGCGGGGGGAACCCTTCATTATACTAATTCGTGCTGCCTAAGTCTCCCACAGAAAGCCCTCCACCCTCCTAGAGATCTACACCTTAGCCCTCTGATCTACATACACCTTACCCCTTAGATCTCTGAGCTAAGCCAGAGATCAACACCTCCCGCCCAGTTCTTTTCTACAATTTTTTTCAACAGTGGAATAAAATGCAATTATGTAGGTGCCATATTATCTTATTCATTTTTCTGTAGACGAACATCTCAGCGAGCTCTGCATCTTGGCCATTGTAAATAGTGTAACATAAATGTGGCTATGCTAGAACTCTTTTATGCTTATTAGACATTCTTTGGTGTGCACACAGGAACAGGAGAGCCAAATCAGGTGGCACTTGTGCTTTTAGAGTTTGGGGGAATGCCCATACTGATTCCTAAAGGCTTCAGAAGTTTGTGTTTCCAACAAGAAGGAGTGTTCTTATCTTAGCACACTTTTAGAGTTTGGGGGGAATGCCCATACTGATTCCTAAAGGCTTCAGAAGTTTGTGTTCCCAACAAGAAGGAGTGTTCTTATCTTAGCACACTTTTAGCAGCATACATTGCCATTGACTTTCTCTTCTAAGTGCAAACTATTTTATTAAATATTTTTATTGGACTTTTTTCATTAGATACTCTGTATTTACATTTGAGATCTCTCTCTCTCTCTCTCTCTCTCTCTCTCCCTCCCTCCCTCCCTCTCTCTCTCTCTCTCTCTGTGTGTGTGTGTGTGTATGTGTGTGTGTGTGTCTGTCTGTATCTCTGTCTCTGTCTCTCTCTCCCCCTCTCCCTCCCATCCTGATCCCCCCTCCCAGAGTTCTTTACCCTATTTCCCCTCCCCTTTGCCTCTGTGAGTTTGTTCCTCCACCAATCCACCTGTCTACTCTCCTTATCCCAAACCCCCACCATGCCCACCTCATGGGCATCAAATCTCTATAGGATTAGGTACATTCTCTGCTACAGAAGTGCTGGGGGCCATAGACCAGCCATTGTATGCTCTTTGGTTGGTAGTGTAGTCTCTGAAAGCTTTGAGGGCTCCAGATTAATTGGCACTATTGGTCTTATGCGATTGCCAACCCCTTCAGCTCTTCCAATCCTTCCCCTAACTCTTCCATAGCTGTCGCCAAACTCAGTCCAATGATAGGCTGTGAGTATCTGCATCTATCTCAGTCAGCTGCTGGTAGAGCCTCTCAGAGGGCAGCCATGATAGACTCCTGTCTGCTAGCACAACATGGCATCAGTAATAGTGTCAGGGTTTGGTACCTGAGCATGGGATGGATCCCAAGTTGGGTCAGTCACTGGAGGACCTTTACTTCAGTCTCTGTTCCATTCTTTTCCCCCTACGTTTCCAATAGGAACAATTCTGGGTCAAAATTTTTGAAGGTAGGTGGGTGGCCCCATCCTTCCACTGGGGGGGTTGTGTCTTCCACTGGAGGTGGTCTCTTCAGGTGTTGGACCTTCAAAATCCCTTTAGCCTTAGTTGTTCTTCTCCACAATCCTTCCTTTACTCTGCCCCCATCACCCTCCCCCTAACCCTGCTCCTGTCACCCTCTCCCACCTAACCCTCCCCTCTCAGTAACACTGCATTCCACCTCCCTTTCTTTGAAACCTTCTTCCTTCACTGCAGCCCAAGCCTACACCCCTACCTGAGGAGATTGGGTGGCTGAAGACTTCATGGACAGAGATGCCAGATTTCCTCAGGGTAGTGGCTGGTGGTAAGTTCCCTGTGCTCAGTGGATGGCTCGAATCCACACTCACACAGACAGCTCTGGCTGGACTCTGTGGGTGCCTGCTTAGGAGGTGTGCCCTTTTCTGAGGGGAAACTGAAAGGACTGGATCTTGGGGAGAGGGGAAGTGGGGGAAAGGGGCTGGAGCGAGTGGAGGCAGGGAAAACTGGCCAGATGTAATACTTTAGAGAAGTTTACAGGTAAAAAAAGACACAAGTTGCTGGGGTGTTCGTGGCTAGGCTCTGGGAGGGTCTGGAGGTAATATGAGGGGTTGAAATGGTGACAATGCATTATTGAATACACATGAAATCCTCAAAGGGGTAATTAATAAGCGTCCATTTCCTAAGTCCTTGTATAGTTTTCTGACAGATTGCACTGCTGCACACACATCTAGAAGTGTTCGTGGCTCAGATACACTTTCTTGACACTCCACGTACATGAGGAGAATTACCCTTCCTGTTACTAAATCCAGCACATTTTAGTCCTTCCTGATATTGTCTCCCAACTTAATTAATACTACTGTCCTAGACAACCTCATACCAAGCTCTCTATAATCTATTAAATATCTTGTCAGAACTCTCAAACTCATGAAAAAAATGGCAGGTTGATTAAAAGTTGATGTTACTTTCTGCAAATGCAGAGCCAGGCTGGGAAGACCAATGACCAGGAGTCTCTGGTTGTCTGAAGAAAAGCATAAACATGCAGCTGATCCTGAAAAGTAACTATAGAGCTCTATTTTCAGGATAAGTGCTTTCATACCACCCAGATTCCAAGACTCAATCAGGAGCTGGCGAATGCAGTTCAAATCAAGAGCTTGGGAATGGGCATCTGCCATTTGAGAACTAAAACATGCATCATGGACCATCTAGGCCAGCCTTCTGCTTATCGGCCGCCTTGTGGTCCAGACTAGAAAACTGTCAACTATGCCCCTCATGATGATCCCAAAGCCTTGGCCTGCTGCAGCTTTTCTCTGCTTTTTTAGACAGAAGGCTCAAGGGAAAGGGTCATCTTCTTGAGTGTCTCTCTTACCAGCTGAAGCAAAGTAATTCCAGTTGCATCTTTCATACCATTTGGCTTCCTAGTTGACATCATCTGCTTCCTAATTGCTTCTCACACTATAGTCACAAACTTTCTTCTCCACGAATACCACGGAGAAATTTATCTCCTAACAATGTCTGGAGGTATCACATTGATTTTTAGGAGAAGCTCAGACATGGAAACTATTTCTGCTCCTGGTCCTGAAATTTATCTGTGACCTTGATAGCCAGGCACCTATGTAATCCGCTGCTTTATCATCTGTGAAAGAGAAATTGGACCTGATAAAATAACGGTGGAGATCAAAAGAAGGGTAACGCAGCATAGAAACCACAGTCCTCAGCAGAGTGGTGAATGCTCGGTTAATAATATCTAACATTGTATGTGTACATGTGTGTATGTGTGTGTATGTGTATGGTATATGTGTACATGTGTGTATGTGTGTGTGTGTGTGTACATATGTGTATGGTATATGTGTACATGTGTGTATGTGTGTGTATGTGCATGTGTATGGCATGTTTATGTTTATGGTATGTGTATGTATGTGTATGGCATGTTTATGTTTATGGTATGTGTATGTATGTGTATGGCATATATGTATCACCATCACAGGCTGGAGGAAATGCTGACCTTGAACGATGACTCCAGAGTCTTTTAGATCCAGGTGGGCATGTGACTATTCCACAGTAAGAAACTGAATTCACGGCCCCACAGGGTGACTTTTGTGCTTTCAATGTCCTCTCTCCTGGCTCTATTTCACGGGCAAGCATTCATCCATTGTTGCTTTGTGAAATGACACTTTCTTTATTTCAAGTGTTCGACATTGGAATTGAACAGTAAAGTTTTCCAAAACCCCCAAAGTGGTGCCTGAGTTTTCTAATTTTATTTGACATAAATAGTCCCCCAGGTCATAAATTCTCTATATCATCAGCTCGCTTTCCTCACTGGTGCTGTGGGAGAGATTTGTGCTATTGCTGACATTAAATCTACTCCAAACACCTCTTACTATTACTATAGAAATCACTGTGGCTTTGGCAGCTTTCAAGCTCTTACTCCTAAATGCCTCAAGGCAGAATAATGTGCAGTGTCTGTGACTATGGCCCACACTCCCCCCAACTCAAGCTGCTCAGAGACCAAGAGGACCTTGCACCATCCTAGGGTTCCTGCACTGTTTATCTGAAGGACCCCATGGCCCAAAGTAACATTGAAATTGAGGAAAACATTTTAGATTGTAAGCGAGAATTTCTCTTTACTTTTGGTAGTAAATTTTCAGTCTAGAAACTTCTCCCTTCCTATCTTTCTGTCTTGGGGTCTGCTAGCTTAGAACTCTTAAAATAAATAAAGCTAGAGGAGGAATTATCATTACAAAATAGAGAACATTTATCCAGGCATTCAATGGGGCAAGAGGCTTGATGCAGCCAGAGTAGATGAGTTTGTCCATAAAAAAAAAAAAAACAGTTCTTACTCCTCTTCCCTGGGAAATCAAAAGCGCTTCCTATTGCTAGACTGCAGACAATCCATGAGTTCAACAATGGCTCTTTGTTCTAAATGCTTCTCTTTCTGTTGTAAAAGTATGTAGCAATGCTTTATGAACTCCTCCAGAATGAAGAAAAGCCAAGGTAACCCAAATGCTGGGGCACCTCACAGAGTGTCACTGACAGCAGAATGAACGTGGGCAACAGCCAGGACCACGGGCAAGAAACTGAGACCCAAAAGACAACTACTGGGGATTCGTGTTTAGTTGGTGTGTTAGTTTCCCACTTCTTCATTCATGTGAGTCTCACAAAGTACAAAGTAGAAAAGAAATTATCACCAAAAAAAAAAAAAAAAAAAAAAAAAGAAGAAGAAGAGCAAATTTATCTATGCATCCAATGGACAAGAGGCTAGGGATCTAGTGCAGATAAATTTATGAACATAGCCTAAGACAGGACTGTGAATGAACGGACAATTCTATCGAAGAGGGTGCAAGACAGGTGAGATTCAGTCTCTCCCTCTGCCAAATCTAGGATATGAGTTTAGAGGGAGCACTTACAAAGGACATGTGTAAAGTCCCATTGAGAAAAACAGCATAAGTTTCAAGAGCACTCGGTATTTATGATTGAGCCGCAGCAGGGAGATGCTTACACCACAGACTCAGGTTCAGTTACCACTGTGCTGTAAGTGTGAACGGATCACACAGGGCCTGCCTCCTAATGTGTAAATCCCTGTACTCCTGTAGGCAATTATCTCTTCTATGTCTGTAAACTGTTGGATGTACACGAGCAATGGGCAGCCATGGACTCATCTTCTGTAGTCAATATAACTAACAGTTCTGTGTTCTGTATGCACTGGGATTCTCTGCCACCCAGTTCCTGCTCCCTTACCCTTGACCTCAACCACAGAGTCTTTGCCATGCAACTTTGTCCAAACTCTAGTCCTTGATTCTAGACTGTGCCTCAGTTGGATTTATAGGCCCCGTTTCAATGGTATGTGCAAATGTGAGTGTGACACAAAGTCTCCACATCCAGGTCAGGTAGGAAATGAGGCCACCATTACTGCAGTGACCTTTCTAAAGTACAGTAAATAATATGCAAATGTCTGAGGTGCTCAATGAAATAGCAACGGCCACCATTGTTATAGGCATTGTTGGCCTATCATACCTCAGTCAGTCTTGCTTCTGGGATTGCCCTGACCTCGGATCCATACTGAAGGAATTGAGTTCTCTTTCCCTCCCTCCCTCCCTCTCTCTCCCTCCCTGTCTCTCTCTCTCTCTCTCTCTCTCTCTCTCTCTCTCTCTCTCTCTCTCTCTCTCTCTCTGTGTGTGTGTATGTGTGTGAGTGTGTGTGTGTTTCTATGATTACTTACTGCCTCTCCTCCTGTTTCTTCAAGAATAATGCCACTAATTTTGTAAGGTATGTGTCATGTTTTCAGAAAGAAGCCATTTGTGAAAATGTGATAATGAAGGAGCTTGGGCAGAGGTTGGGTCAGATGTTTCCGATTTGGGCTTATAGAAACCGACTTAGAAGTTAGGGAAAGTACAAGTTCTGGGCTACATACCAAATGTAACCGCTGATAAAGATGCTACAGAATGACTTCAAAAGATAAAGGCAGTTGGTTAATGATACCTGGAACTACAACACAATGAGACAGCGATGCAGACAGGGAGGCAGTCAGGTGAATTCAGATGGATGGCTAAGGTGCAGACAGAAAGGACTAGAGGCATCGCTCAGTGGTGAAGTGCTTTCTGTGTGAACATGAGGACCTGGGTCAATCCCAACGCCAACACAAAAGCCTAACAAAACAGTACACACCATAATCCCAGCACTGGGGATGTAAAACCAATGGATCAGCAGAAGTCACTGGCCAGCCAGTGTGGAATCAGTGAGAAACCCTGTCACAAAAGAGAATAAAAAACAGTTGAGGATGAAACCCAATACTGACTTCTGGCTTCCACATGCACAAGTACACATATGGATACACACACATACACACACATACACAAACACACACACACACACACACACACACACACATATACTATGATGCTGATGCAGATTACAATTTTGGATAAACATACAGATATAGGTTAGGTAGAGGTAGAGATTCAAATTCATGTATAGTCATGAAGCATTTTGATATATGTTTTCGGTTTGGATTTTTGTTGTTGCTGTTCCGTTTTTTCATGGTTTTGTTTGATTTGTCTGTTTGTTGAGGTAGATTGTACAGACTGTTACTGTGTAGCCCTGTCTGACCTCAAACTCTGCACTTGTCTCCTGAGTGCTGGGATTCAAAGCGTGTGCCAGCATCTCTGTAAGATGTATTTCTTCAATATTAGAAGGCACTTCTGGCCTCACATGCTTAGAGCAGAGCTTCTCTTTTCTAAGGACTTGGTGAGGGACCAGCACCAAGTGGACAGTCACTGAGTGCCCTCGTGGCTCCATTTCCAGCTCCCTGAGTTGCTCCCAACCTTAAATTGATGTTGTGTTTTGAGGTTTTGTCCTTAGTCGTAGCTTTTACAGTCTCTAAAAGTACTGTCTGTGCAGAGTTTTTATCAGTCCACTGCAAGAGAAGACATTCCTTTTAAATATAGAGCACAAGCTGGTGACTGTGGCCCTTCAATGCTCCTCCGTTTGTCCACACGGAGCACAGCATGGTGCTGAATGGTGGGTACCCTCCCCGCTAGCCCGAATCTAGAGAAATGTGGTTTTCTGGAACATTTCTCAACGCTTCCTAGCTCTCCCAAGCAGGTTTCCTGCATGAACCCACATTGTATGGCAAGGAGTCCTGCCCTCTGGTACCTGCTGCTTTATGTGAGACAAGGGTTCTTTTTTTATACATGTAATTAGGATGCTGAGTAAGATGTAATCTTAGCCTTGGTGAACCTTGACCCACACCACCAGTGCCTTTGGGGGGAAAAAAATCACACAACATGGAAAACACATGTAAACACAAACATAGATGTGAGGAATGGGGGATGAAACCCCAGTCTTAAAGGAGACTTCACTGCTAACATTTCAAGTTTAGATTTCCAGACTCCAGAATTATCAAGGGTCAGAGTGCTATAGTTTTAAGCTCTCCACTTTGGGCTAGCCTGTTATAACACTCTTAGGAAATGCCCCACAGGAGACCTTATGCCAGTATATTTCCTGTTGTGAGAGGGATCAATCAGACACTGACATTCACCCAGATCATGACACACACATGGCAATACAGTACACTTACTCTGATGCTCAGCTTTGTAGACCATCCTGACTCTAAGACCCAGGAAGCTACACCTCTCCACTCACTTATTCAATAGACCCCAAGAGCCACCTCAACCCTAGGGCATGTTCCATTCCCTATCCTAACTTTCTCAAGGACTCACAGTGATCCAGGCACATCCCATCCTTTTTGCTGGTCCCCCTAGCAACAGCCTGTGCTGAGGTATGAATAGACATTTCAGTTAGGTGATGAATCAATTCCACACCACAGGCTTACACTGAGTGTACAGACCAAGGCATTTCCCAAACCCAACAAGAGCCCTGGTGTCAAGGCATTTATCAGCTATGCAGCCTGGTTCACCAACTCCTTACCTGGAGTGAGCTCCATTAGTTGGAATAAAATGTTGATGTCCTCTGTGTTTGCATTTTGAATAGACTTGAAGACATGGTAGATTCCTATGGCCAAACCTGATGACCTGAGTTTGATCCCCAAGACTGACAGGATGGAAGGATGTTTTCTTCCTCCATGAGCATGCCTTCACATAGGCACAGATGCTTGTGTGCATGCACACATGCACACAAATGAGCAAATGCATACATGTTTATAATTTGTGAGAAATATTATCTGTCTTCATCTTAAGCTTCATACCACATTTTCTGTAAACATTCTTAAGTTGAGGGACATCTGGGTTGTTTCTAGCTTCTGGTTATTACAAATAAGGCTGTATGAACATAGTGGGACATGGGCCCTTGTTATATGTTGGAGCATTTTTTGGCCAGGAGTAGCAAAGCTATGTCCTCATATAGCATTATATCCAATATTCTGAGGAACCACCAGACTGACTTCCAGGGTGTTTGTCCAGCTTTCAATCCCACCAGCAGAGGTGTGTAGCAGTGGGAAATGGGGAGCCAGGGGTGACCACAAGAAAATTCCAGATGCTAAGGACCAAAGAGATTCCCAAGATCCATCAGGGATATTAACGGAAATACCCAACAAAGGGGACAGAACCTGTACAGAGCATATCCAATGGATATGCACAGTTGAGAAATAGGGCTACCACCCATCTCAAAATTATTAAGCCAGAATTTCTCCTGTCCAAAAGAAATGCAGGAACAAAGAGTAGAGCAGAGACTGAAGGAAAGGCCATCTAGAGACTGCCCCACCTAGGGATCCATCTCATCTGCAGACACCAAACCCAGTCACTATTGCTAATGCCGAGAAGTGCTTACTGACAGGATCCTGGTACAGCTGTCCCCTGAGAGGCTCTGCCAGAGCCTGACCAATGCAGATGCACACAGCCAACCATGAGACTGAGCAGGGGGACCTCAATGGAGGAGTTAGGGAAAGAACTGAAGGAGCTGAAGAGGTGTGCAGCCCCACAGGAAGAACAACAACATTAACCAACCAGACCTCCCAGAGCTCCCAGGGACTAAACTACCAACCAAAGAGTATACATGGGGACCCATGGCTCCAGCTGCCTATGTAGCAGAGGATGGCCTTGTCTGGCATCAGTGGAAGGGGATCCCTTTTTTCCTGTGGACACTTGATAGCCCAGCGTAGGGAATGCTAGGGCGGTCAGGCCGGAGTGGGTGGGTAGGTGGGTGGGGAGCACCCTCATAGAGGCAGAGGGAGAGCATAGGGTGTTTGTGGAGAGGAAACTTGAAGGGGGATAACATTTGAAATGTAAACAATTAAAATAACCAATAAAACAGTAATACATAAATATTAACTGTCATGTCAGAGCTTATACTTATGGCATTTTGTGACGTTGCTACAATGAACATATAATACTTATAATTAAAATGATTAAACTCAAGTTTAAATTATAGTACAGTTATTGAAACATAAAAATGTGCAAGTATTAGGGAAGACTGTCTAATTCCATTGCTAAGGCAGAAGAAAAAAATTAAGTCTATTAAGATAGAAAATAGATTTTTTTTCAAAAACATACACATACATATATGAAACCTCCTGCCATTAATCATGGGCCATTTATGGATAAATATCAGAAAATCAAAATTCCAAGACCAGTGTTGACCCTTGTCAGTTCTTGTCATTGAGAACTGTGACAGTGGCAGTGTGTATGATGCTACAGACCTGAAAGGTAAGGATTTGCCAAGAACACACACTCTAATGGAGAAATCAAATCTTATCAGATAACAGCAGCAAGAAGCTTCAGGTTTTCAAGTGATTGGCTGACACATCAAAATGCCTGAAGTGGACTCAAGGCTTCTCTCTTGAGTATACAACCTCTGGCCTCCTGAACCTTGGCCCTTCTGAGTTTTACTATGATGTCTTTTTTATACAATTTTCTGTGTTAAGCATCAATACTGATTGTACTGGCTGATTTTGTGTCAACTTGACACAAGCTGGAGTTATCACAGAGAAAGGAGCCTCAGTTGGGGAAATGCCTCCATGAGATCCAGCTGTAAGGCATTTTCTCAACTAGTGATCAAGGGGGGAGGGCCCAGCCCATTGTGGGTGGTGTCATCTAGGCTGGTTCTAGTCCTGGATTCTATTAGAAAGCAGGCTGAGCAAGCCAGGGGAAGCAAGCCAGTAGGTAACATCCCTCCATGGCCTCTGCATCAGCTCCTGCTTCCAAGTTCCTACCCTGTGTGAGTTCCAGTCCTGACTTCCTCTGGTGAAGAACAGCAACATGGAAGTGTAAGCTGAATAAACCTTTCTTCCCCAACTTGCTTCATGGTCATGATGTTTGTGCAGGAATAGAAACCCTGACTAAGACATTGATCTGTGTGTAATCAGATCCATCCCATCTGACTTTATAGAGCTCAATTATCTCTCATTATATATCAAGTATAATGGATGGCTATTTGTCTCCCTCCCTTCCTCCCTTCCTCCCTTCATTCAATCATCCATACATACATACATACATACATACATACATACATACATACATACATACATCCCCTCTTCTTCTAGTCTCAAATTACAAAATCTCTAACCAGAGAATGTGTTCAAATGTTTGATCATGTCTCCAAGGCACCGCCATTGGGCCATTCACTCTCAGCTATACAGACCCTTCCCTGGGCTCTCAGTGAGTGGCCAAACTCTGTCAACTTCTGCTACTACTCATATTTATTTTCTCTTTCATTAAGAAGTTAAGAAATTTTCTTAATCACCTGTGTAAAAACAAATCTGTGAAAACACAAACCAAGAGTGAACCTTGGTACAGGCTGTGAACTGAGCTACTCTGGAGGCAGAGGCTGGAGCAGAAATCCAAGGCCTGCATAGGCTATGTGGACTGAGTGCAAGCCAGCTTTGGCAACTTATTGAGACTGGCTGAACATGCCCTAGCATGTATGAAGTTCTGGGGCTACATGAGAAAACTATAGGAGTACACAACATACAGCATATATGGGTTATAAAGCAGTGAATTTCTCACTAAATATAACAAGGCTTCCAGCTAATGTGTATCCCTCTCCCCATTACACAACCCAAACTCACCCGTCCTTGTCCTTGACCCCAACACTGATCAGTTCCAGTCTTGCAAAATGACTCCTAAGTGTTTAGCTTAACTGGATCTGTCTCGGCTCTCACATACAGACCTCCTGCCCTTTTGGTAACTTGAATCTCAGCCATGGCATGTGATTCCCTCTGTTCCAATGGGTAAACTTATTTGGTTTAGCTAATTGCTGCTTTTGCTCAGGGACAGATGTAGCTTTCTCCCTACCACCTATGACCTGATAACCCTTTACATGGGTCTCCTCCATTGCCTTTCCTTTAGCTGCAGAACCTGAACATACCCCCTACCCTAATATTTCCTCCCATGAAAAGAGATCCTGGAAGAGCAAGGATGGTTCCTGTTTACTCTAGGATTCCTTGAAGCAATGCTGCCTTCAAGAAAGAGTGAAGCCTCTAGTATTTGTCAAGTTGCTTTAAAAATCATCAAGCAGCTTTGGAGGGTACTAGAAGTCTGTTCTTCATACAGAAGTGGTATTTAAGACCCATTAATGACTGGACTCAAGCTTTGCATGAGAGTCTTTGTGTTCAGATTTGAGTTTCATTGCTGTGGAACAGAACAAATGAATCTGCACCTGTGGTAGCTGTGGCCAACACCTCTACTCTGTTAGCATATGGAGAACAACAGCAGTATCTAATTAGTGGAGGTGCTCAGCTTTACAGTACACTAAGACCTGCTGAACTCATCAACCTAATTACTTGAATTAATACCGTACTCTTCTAATTATTCACTATCTTCCGTGCATTCAGACATCGTTCTTATACTAAGATTTTCTGGGTTAAAAACAAAATGATGCATGAAGTAGCTCAGCTTCACTGGACTGTGCAAATGGTCTTAATAATTCAACTTGGCCCCTTCAGTCTTGTTTTGCACATAGATGTGTGCCTGCTCCAAGCACCACCCCAGCTCTGACTCAGGCTTCTGCCTACCATCCTCTTTACCAGCCTGGAGACAAACATGGAGCAGCTTGCAAAGGCAGATGTAGTGTACTTTCAACGTTTCCCAGGGTCACTTCATTTTCTCCCCATAATGTCCCCTCACCTCCAACTTGAGACCTGCCCATCCATCAAGTGATCTTTCAAAATCACAACAAGATCACATCACCGTCTGCTTTCATATCCTTTGTTGGTTCCAAATTTTCAAACAGCTTAGAGCAAAATGCAGTGGGTGTGATGCTTGGAGTAGCCTGCCTTTCCTCTTTCTCCAGGGTGTCTCCCATGGCAGTGCAAAGCCCTGACCCCATGCCTCACACTCCAGACACCTCAAGCCAGAGACCATCGGTGAGCACATCGGGCTGTTTCCTGCTTTTATACATTTTCTCTTTTCTCTATTTGAATGCACTTTCCTGCTCAATCATCACAGGAAACTGCCATTGTTCTACCCAAATCCTCCCTGTTCAGGGACAGCAGCCACCCCATTGACTCACTACTATGATCAGCTTGCTCTATCTTGACTGTGGGAACTAGCTCATCCCTTCTTCCTCCTAAGCCATGAAATAGATGCTGGATGACAGTAACAGGTTTTCCTTTTCATGGTACCCCATGCCAAGAACATTATAGGAGAGCTTATTAAATGAATCAATGGATGGATTTGTCAATCATTAAAGAAGTGAAGTATTTGACCTGCAGCAGCGGTACTGGTCACAGCGCAAGGCTGCCAGTGCCAAAGCTACATCTCAGCCTGATGTTCTCACTTGATTTTTATTAAGACTAGAGGCATAGTGTGGAAAAGAATCAAAGTGGCCACTAATCTCCCTGAAAACTCTTAATTTTTCCTGCCAGTTGTTTTACTGAGTCTCTGACAGCTCAGCAGTGAAAACTCGTAAAGACACCAGAGCACCAAGAATCTAGCTCCAACTTGCCCTAGAGCACTGAGCCTACCAAACAGGAAAATGAGAAGCCGTTCACATACAATGACAAGGAATTATCAAAGCTGAGATTTGACTTAGACAAATATATTTTTCTCAGAATTCAAGATGGTAACAAAAGTAAAACACTAATAAATCCCACTCACTGGCTTTGCTTATATGTTTGTATTTCCCAGGCATGGTACCAGATGCCATTAATATACATCAGGAATTCCAAACCACACTGATTCATGTTTGCCATGGCTATACCATTGTGGTGGTTTGAATATGCTTGGCTCTTGGGAAGTAGCATATACAAAGAGATGTGGCCTTCTTGGAACATGTGTGGCACTGTTGGAAGAATTGTGTCACAGTGTAGGTGGGCTTTGAGGACTCCTAGTGCTCAAGCTCCACCCAGTATGGAAGAGACCCTCCTCTTGGCTGCCCAGGGAAGCCAGTTTACTCCTGGTTGCCCTCAGATCAAAATGTAAAACTTTTCTTCTGCACCATGTCTACCAGCACACTGCCATGCTTCCTGCCATGATGATAATAAACTGACCCTCTGAAACTGTAAGCCAGCCCAAATTAAATGTTTTCCTTTATGGGAGTTACCTTGGTTATGGTGTCTGTTCATAGCAATGACACTCTAAGAACAGAAGTTGGTACCAGGAGTGGGGCATTGCTATGATACGTATGACCATTTTGAAAACTTCAGCAGTTTCCCAAAAAAAAAACCTAGTATTGATATCACAAGACTAAAGAGTTCTCCCGGATTCCTGCCTCTTCCCTGCAGGCCTCTGATCAGGGCAAGCCATAAGACTTTGAGTCACTTGATATTCTTTCACCAGTCATTTTCTGGGGTTGTTTCCAGCAAAGGCCAACCTTGAACCAAAAGGCAACTCTTCGGCCTCTTCAGTCTGCTTCATTCCTTGAACTACCCAACTGGTAGCAAACAGAGGGCCTTCATTCTGGTGGGACTCCCTGCACTTGCAGGGTTTTCCCCAAAATAAAAGCCTACATTGGCGTAAGTAGTTCATCCCTTGTCTATCTTTCCTTGCCAGTGATCTTTCAAAGGGAGGGGCATAAGTTCTTCACTACGTTTCAAACAACACAGTCTCAGAGAAGCCACCCTACGTGGGAAAGATTAGATCTAATAAAACACTACTCATCTAGTATGGTCAGAAACGATTCCTTTGCTGGGCTATGATCCAGCCAGAAGGCTCCCCTCTCATGCCATGCATTCTGCAGTGACCATTGCACATCAGGAAGAATTATTAGTGGTCACATTAATTCTGGAGAGCCATGCCACCATGTTCTCAAAAGAATTCTCTCTCAAGGTCTCTGCCTTAAGTTCACAGAAGTGCAAACAAGGACTTCACGGTATACTTTGTATAAGCAGAAATGCTAGGCACGTTTACATGGAAGAAAATATCAGTCTATTTTTGAGACTATAAATTGGATTATTAATGAAGTGAAGGGATAAAATGTACTTTCCTTTGTATCTTTATTTTTCCAAAGTAAATTTGAATTATTTTTTGTAATATAATCAGCTACTAATGAATATGATGAGCAGAATTTACTGCAGTGGAGAACTCCATGGTAACAGATTTAAACTTGGAAAATTATACTCTTCTACTATCAGAATATGATAGAATATTCTATAACTCACCACATTACCTCAGGAATGAGTTCTCCTCATTCCTCAATGTGTTTCTATAGTGTAAAATATAAAAATCATTTTTGAAGAAAATTATTATTGTTAAGACACTTGTTGCACAGTCAAAGTTTGAGTGTATGAGTGTGTATGTGTGTGTGTGTGTGTGTATGCAATCCCCTATAAAAATTTGTTATAAACAAGGAAAAGCACTAAAACTAGGATTTCCTATGTTTTTAGTTTTTATTTCATGCATGTTTGTATGTGTAGATGTGGACATACCACATTCATTCAGCACCTGAAGACACCAGAAAGGGCATCAGATCCACTGGAATTGGGGTTGCAAATGGTTGTGAGCAGCATAAACTGAACTCAGGTCCTCTGTGAGGGCAGCCAGGGGTCTTCACTGCTGGGCTATCTCTCTGGCCCCTGGTACAAATTAAGATTTTACCACATCCACAAAACCTCACTCTAGTTCAAGCAAACAAACAAAAATCTCAATCTATACGCCATACAGAGTCTCCAACCTCAGCATTGCTCATCCAGGCCATGTTTAGCTGATAAGGGGGATTCTTAAACGAGTTGTACACAGGCTCCTGTTGCTCTTGCTTCACTCACAGACAATACACTGAAAAGAAGCTCTATTGATTTGAGACCATTGCTGATGTTTCTCTAAGTTCATACAGAAATAAAACAAAGGAGAAAAATCATATTCTATCATCATGAAGCTTGTGGTTAGAGATGCTAAGTGTGACCAGAATTCAATCAAGATACACTTTCCATGGAAATTTAACATGGGGCTTTTAAATGGTCCCATTCATAAGATACTGAGATGGTTTACCTCCTTTTGTTGTCTTTATTATTATTATTGTTGTTGTTGTTGTTGTTAATAGCAGCAGCAGCAAAGTTAAGGGCAAGAATAATTATCCTGGAGAAAAAGGGTCTAGGGTACTTCACATGGCAGAGAAAGCAAAAGATGTAAGTTTTAAGAAAAGCAACTTTAAAGGATCTGTTTAATCATTCCTATAAGCTGTCAATTCAAAATAACTTTTTCCTGTACTAACATAAAACATTTACTGGACATATAATGAAAAGATGCTGATTCTGGATGAAGAGGGGCTGAACAACTACTGTGAGCATTTGAAAGACACTGTGACAAAACAGAAAGAGAAAGGGGAAGGGAGAGAGGGGGGAAGGAGTGGGAGAGAGAAGATGAGGAAAGAGAAAGATGAGATTGTTTTTGACTAATAAAGGAGGAGCAATATATCCAATTTTAGTAGGCTGTCTGTATGGTAAAGAAAGGCTACTTTAAAGGTGATAATAACTGAGAAAATATCCCAAATTGTTATTAACCAGCCAACGAGAATATAAAATATGACATTCACTAATCAGCCCTCACTATAAAAACTGATCTGAAAAGAGAGGCCAACTACCAAGAGACCATGAGCTACTGAGCTGGACCATTGTAAAGATATCACTTGTGGACCCACACAACAACAGGACCAAATCCATCTACGGTGGTTAACATTGATTGGTGCCTTGAAGGGAGTCTGCAACTGCCTAAGAGAAAACTTTCCAGACATTGCTGTGAGGATTATTTAAAATAGGTTAACCTCTGGGCATATCACTGAGGAAACATCTTGATTAGGTAGAGGTTGAAAAAACCCAATCTAAAATGTTAAGTGGGGGGGGAAGTTACTCCAAGGGAAGCAGTACCACTCCTGGCTTGGGCCTCAATTTGTCCAACAAGGAGGATGCTAGCCAAGCATGATCCTTCACTGTTCTTTTTCCTGACAGTAGATGCTGTATGACCGACTACCTCAGATACCTGCTGCTGAGACCTCCCCACCATGATGGACAAAGCCCAGAACTGTGAGGACCCTGCCCTTTTAAGTTGCTCATATCAAGGTATTTTATCACACAACCAAACCTGTAACTAGGACATTGCCCATAACCACTTGTAAAGCAAAAGCTTAAAGTCATATTGACAGGTGCTGTGGGCATGGAGCACAAATGCCACCCCAGGATGTGGGTAAGGATGAAAAAAACAGGACACGGGCTTTCAAATGAAGCAACTAGATAGCAGAAGTCTCCACCATCCATCTGTAAGCACTTCTCTTGAGACAGACACCATTTTAGGATTCCAACATATGGTAGCTCAGAAATAGTCTAGTCAAACATGTTTCACCTCTGCGATGTTCATGAGTTACCTAGCCTAGAGTTCCACATGATCCTGGTATAAACTTTGTGGACTATTTGATAGGATATCTAAATAAGTAAATAAACTTCTTAGTAAAGTATGCACAGTTTCTTAAACTTCCTAGTGAAATATAAAATATGATAGACAATAGTCCCGTATCTTAACCAGTATAAAGGGTGTCATTGATCCTGTCTCAGCCCTTTTATTCGTAAGAAATGTCTCCCTCAGGCTCATGGGGGTCAGCATTTACTCCCCAGCTGCAGAATATGTTGGGGAAAGTAGTAGAACTTTTAGGATGTAGGGACTGACTGAAAAAAGTGGGTCACTAGGTTTTAAGGTTTCTGTAGGCTGACCTCGCTCCCTGTCCTTGCTCTCTGAGTCTGGATCCACAGAGATGAAAGCAATCTTACCTTTTAGTCTACTACCAACTCCTGTGGTCAGGCTCTTCCTACTGTAGGGTTGTGGGGCCCTCAGGCTGAATCTAGCTCAGGACCAGAGCAGAGCAAAGCTTGTCCCACACTGGTTGGGGGTTGGGGGAGGGAGATTGTCCTTAGCTTGGTGAATGCAGGCTTGATGGTGTTTGTAGCTGGGAGCACAGAAAGGCCTTCTGTGGGAGATTAGACTTATTCAGCTGTGTAGGTAAAGGCCTTTCTCATGGCTTCCCATGTTGGATCTTGATGAGAAAAAAAAAAAAAAAAAACAGTTTTTTCCATGGTTCCAAACAGTTTACTGTCATGGTGGAAAATGGATGCATAAAACCATACCCTACTTCTCAGGGTGGGCCTGAATTTAATACCTTTTGCAGGGAGGAGTGACTTAGAAGAGAAGTTTATTGGCTAAGCCTTCAGGCCTCTGGGTACCTCATTAGCATGGAGAACTCTATTTTGAGCATATTTAACTGTGGTCTCAACTCTTTTCCTATTGTCTTGGTTTGAGACGTTAGGGAATCCTCAACTACATGTGACTGATGGCCACAAAGCTATGTGACAGGTGCTTGGTGCTGGGAGCAGGAACAGCTCCTACCTTCCCTTCAGGCTCTCCATGGCTTCTAGCCTTCAGCTCAACCTTACCAGGCTTCTTCTCAAGGTCAACTGCTCTGCACCCTACCTTCCAAACATAATACCCAAAATTAGTCTGTCCTCCTTAAAGCTGCTCCTGCTCAAGTATGTTGGTCATAGCAACAAAAAAAAAAAACAAAAACAAAACAAAAAAAAAAAAAAACTCAAGCTGAAGAAATCTTGTTTATCTATTGATAATGTATTACAATAGAAAAGCTATACTCTGAATATCATCCCCAACACCTGTGAAATCATTGCAAATTAAAACTATGCACTACCAGGTACACTGAAACTATTAGAAGAGAAAGTAGGGAAATCCTTAGAACACATAGGCACGGGAGAAAATTTCCTGAACAGAACACCAATGGCTCGTGCTCTAAAGTCAAAGATCAACAAATGGGAATTAATGAGATTCCAAAGTTTCTGTAAGGCTAAAGACACTGTCAAGAAAACAAACGGCAGCCAACAGATTGGGAAAATATTTTTACCAACCCCACATCTGATAGACACCAAATATCCAAGGTATACAAAGAACTCAAGAAGCTAGACGCCAGAGAATCAAACAATCCTATTAAAAAATGGGGTACAGAACTAAACAAAAAATTCTCAATTGAGGAATATCGAATGGCTGAGAAGCATCTAAGGAAGTGCTCAACATCCCTAGTCATCAGGGAAATGCAAATCAAAACAACCCTGAGATCCACCTCACACCAGTCAGTTTGGCCAAGATCAAAAATTCAGATGACAACAGATGCTTGTGAGGAAGTGGAGAAAGAAGAACACTTCTCCACTGTTGGTGGGGTTGTAAGCTGGTACAACCACTCTGGAAATCAGTCTGGCGATTCCTCAGAAAATTGGACATAGTACTACCTGAAGACCCAGTTATTCCACTTCTGGGCATATACCCCAGAGAAGCTCCAACATAGAACCAAGACACATGCACCACAATGTTCATAGCAGCCCTATTTATAATAGCCAGTAGCTTGAAAGGACCCAGATGTTCTTCAGTAGATGAATGGATACAAAAATTGTGGTATATTTACACAGTGGAGTACTACTCAGCTATTAGAAACAATGACAACGAAATTCTTAAGAAAATGGATGCATCTAGAGAATATCATCCTGAGTGAGATAACCCAGTCACAAAAGAACAGACATAATATGCAGTCACTGATAATGGGATACTAACCCCAGAAAGTTCTGAACACCTGAGAAACAACTCACAGACTATATGAAGTTAAAGAAAAACAAAGGCCAAAAAAAAGAAAATGTATCCCTGTTTTAAAAAAAAATAAAGTTGTAAGAGAGAGAGAGAAACGATGCACGATCACCCAGGAAACTGACTAGTACTTTGAAGTTCATAGAATCAAAATCACTTTATTTAGCACAGACACACACAAAATTTGCTGCGATGTCTATATAATTGTAATTATTTTTATAAACTATGTAGCTTCTTATGAAAACAATCTGACATTCTTTGGTCCAGTGAAGGTTCATTTTCCCAGAGTAGGGGAATGGTATGTTTTTGCTCACCTTAGATAGATACTTAGTGATTCTGTGATTTGGCTAGAAGGACAGGTATGCAGATGGGGACACACAGATAGTCCTTCGCCAGTGTTCTTACCCTGTGCACTGAGGGGTGGGAGGGCTGGATGGCAGAGGATCCATGCTCCGACTTTGTGTGGAATCTCCACAGTTGTCCATAAAGGTTGTTAGTTTATTTCCAACAAATTCCAAGTGCCACTGTGGCGCATGCTCCTTCACCGTGATGCCATTGTCACGACTTAGTAACTTTTCAGCTTTTAAAATGAATGATGCTGTAGGGGGAGGAAAAACTAAAATTAAGAATACATCGCATTTTTTAAAATCTATTTTCAACTTATAAAGGAAGGGAGCGAGGAAGGGAGGGAGGGAGGAAGGAGAGAAAGAGAAAGAGAGGAAGAGAGAGAGGTTTGACAGGAACAAACCTGGAAGACATTCTGCTAAATGATGCAAGCCAAGCACAGAAGAACAAGAAAGTCTGTCCTCAAACAAATTCTCAAACAACTCAGTTCATAGAAACTGAGTATAAAATAGTGATTCACCAGGGTGGGGTAGGAGGGAACATGGTCAAACAGGAGGAATGGGGTGGTTGCTCCTGTTGTTGGTGTTGTTTGTCTTTTAGTTGAAAGGTCACCACAGCAGGGTGCCTTCCTAGCGTTTGTAAGGTTCTGGGTTCTGTATTTAGCAATGGGAATGGGGGAGGTGGCAGGAAAGAAGGTGAATTATTAAATGTTTTCACTATAAGAACCTACTTGAAGCAGTATGTAATTATCTTCATTTAATTCTTTTCCTCTGTACACATTACAACATCACTGTTTCCCATCAGGATATAAAGTTGTAATTGGTCACTATGTAACATTTTAATATGGCATGGTTTCCAAATTGGTGCAGCTCTTTATGCGTATTCCTGGCTATATGGGAAAGGATCTGGTGTAGCACCACTGTCACCGGAAGCCTGATGCAGCTGGTATCTTCCTCATTTGTGACACCGGTAGCCATGGACATTTTCTGTCAGTCAAGTTCTCTCCCAGTCTTGAGTTATTGCCCTTTCACCCCATTTTTGAGACATATAAGATGCCCCAGAAAGCTCTCAGGGTCTTTTGTCACTTTGCATGGTTTTATTATTATTATTATTATTTCAGTTGTCCCTCTGGAACAGACTGTCACAGTGTCTTCACACTCCTCCCTCTAAGCCAGCATGCTCCAGACCCATGACCACCTTGAACACACAGGACAAATTCACTCTCTCTTAATACTTTGTATTCGCTACTCCTTTGTAGGGAGTATTCCTGAACTCTGAACTGGCCTTGCCACTTGCTTCTGATTATTGAGACTTCATTGCTAATGCCCCCTTCTCAGGAAAAAAAAAAAAAAAAAAAAAAAACCGATCATATAAACAGCTAGAGCTTTATCTCTGCATTTCATAATTGTTTATTTGTTTGTTTACTACTCCCTAAAATGTTCGGTTTGTTTTTCTTCCTAGTCACTTTAGCCTCTTTGGACAAATACATAAATTCTAGGAAACCAGGGGCATTGTCAGCCTGAATAACTTCAGAAGCTCACCATATAGAACTTCATCCTGAAGACTACTACATTCCCAAACATCTCTTTTCAACCAATGAATATCACCAATGTTTCATTAAGTGTACCAGCAGAGACTCTATTCATTGAGAGTAACTGAAATTATCTCAACTTAAATCAGAGTATTTGTGAAAAGACACAAGTCTGTCCCAAAGAAAATTCAGTAACAGCAAGTTGGATGAATTTGAAATATAAGACTGTACTTTTCTCTCTTCTACCATTGGTTCCCAAATACACACCACTCCCTAGGTCCATGTGCCAAACAACATGAAGCCAATATCTGGTCCTCTTTAACCTAATACAAAATGAATTATTTCATAATGATATAGCACCATAGGTTAAAGAACAGCCATGCATTTATTCAACCATATGAAGTTCCCACAATAGTAGAAAATGGAGAGGGGAAGGTCTGTGAAGGAATGTTGTATTTTATCAGTATACAAGTTCATCAGTACCTATTCCAGTTTATGATGAAAGGCTGGAGGTGGAAAGGGGAAGACAAGAACGGTGAAGAGCTGAACAGAAAGAAACACAGCCTTCAGTCTAGTTGAGCAGGGTTGAGTCTGATCTTTGGGTGCCCATTGATAAGTACTGAGTGGTAATGTGGTGCTTGGGGAGGGTGATCAGTTTTACCGCTATGCTTCCACAGTACAAATCACAATCCTATCATCTAAACATCTAAAGCTGCCTGTCTTGGGGCAGCACTCTTTTTCTTTCTGAGTCTCAGTAGGTCCTCTGTTAAAAATGAAGATGCAAGCAAGCTACTTTGAGGACTACTCATAAAGAGAACCTTCTACAGTGCCCAAACAGTGGTCCATGCTCACCCTATGCTAGTCTTGTTATCATCCCTGACTTTACGTCTGGGTGACTGGCAGAGCATCTGGGGCAATCTAACTATCAGAGAAAGCATCAACTCGACAAAGTGCCACAAATTGAACGGTTGCCGGAACAGACTAACGAGCCATCTGCGAATGTACCCTGTCACCGGAAATGCTAGACACACTTCAGTTGCTCTCAGATACATTTCCACACATTAGTGGAAATGCTGTCATCCTGACATACAAGTGGCACTCATCGGGATATGTGTGTGGGTTTGTGTATAAGAAAGATGAAGAGCTTTTCTTATAAATGGACATGTGGTGAGTTCAGATGCCACCGTCTCACTGTTCATTCTCCTCCACCCACACATGGATGCTCTAGACATCTCTTGAAGGACCCATCCCTCAGCAGTGCTCACTGACAGCCTTGGGCACCCACTGTGCAGACAGCCAGAGTCTGTAGAGTTGACTCCAGGCAGAAATATTCCGAGACATACTTTAAGTGAGCCTGTCTTCAGTTGCCAAGGCTAGGGATGATTGATGGTATCCCAGGGAAACAGACGAAGGAAGGCAAGAGGACCTGGAGAGAATTGCAAGGTCACTTTGAAACTGCACAGGGAGCTGCCCCTGCAAAGACCCAGCGGGAACATAGGTGGAACACCCAGAGTGCGCTCTGTTCTTGCACTTCTGAAAAGATCTCACTTTCCACAGAGTCACCATCTGATTTGAAACTACATTATTAGTACCACAGGGGCTCCACCACAAAACACTCCCTTGCTCACACACATGTCACCACCAGACAAGTACATGTACCACGCTTTCATGACATGGGAGAACCCAGACGCCTACAGGAGTAATTACTAGCATCCTGTGAATTTCAGTCATGTGACTCTGTGCCAGCTCAGACAGAGACAAACGTATCTGCTGCCATGTTAGCTGGGGCAGAGGAAGCCAGAGACCTGATGGAAATCCCAGTCTATGAGTGAGGTTGGGGCAGAAAGAACAAGCACACATTCGAGGAGTGACGAACACTATCCAGGAATTTGCAGCTCCCGGGAAAATGTACCGATAGTCACAGTCTTCTACCACAAAGAGAAAAATCATCCAAAGAACATTAAAAAGAAAAATATTTCAAGATTCTGTTGCCCTTTGCCTGCTTTAATTGCCTTGGTTTATTAGCCTCTACATTCTTGTAGGTTTCAGGCACTGTCTACCCACTGTTTTCCCCATGCCAAGCCTTCCAGTGCATGCCGAGTGTACACAGGCTTCTCTCTGCTCACTTGGAGTTTCTGTTTGAAATAGTGGTTTGAGCCCCTTTCTTCTCAGCCACTTGGAGCCTTTTTTCCTCTAGGTCTTGAAATTCTTCAAAACAATTTCAAACAGTAAATATTTTTATGGTCAAACAGAGACGATATGTGTTTTTTTTTTTAAGTTCTAGAAGTCTTAATTGCTGTTACAAATTGAAACATACCCACATTAATAAATCTCATGTGTGGATATAGCAGAATCTGGTTAAGCTGCTGCTAGTGGGAGGGATGGGGCTCTCCCATCAGACTCCAACAATTCAAGAGAATTGTATGTGATTCAAAATAAGGAGCACTTAAAGATGAGGTTACAGTATATTCTTTTCCATAATCAATAATGTCTGTCACAGAAAAGTTGCTATCCTTTAATGAGGACCACTGTGCCTACTCTCACAGCTGACAGCTCAGTGCATCACTGACCTTGATTTTCCTAAGACTTTTTCTTTTGCAGGCTGTTCTAGTTTATTTCTCTGTTGCTTCGACAAAACACTGACCAAAAGCAATCTGAGGAGAAAATGGTTTATTACAGGTTACGGCCCACCATGGAGGGAAGCCACTGCAGGAACCTGGAGATAGGAACCAAAGCGGAAGCCATAGAGGAATGCCGCTTGCTTAGCTCAGGACCAACGGCTTGCCTAGGGGTAGCGCTAGCCACAATTTGCTGAGTCTTCCCACATCAACTATGGACCAAGACAATGTTTCCCACTCCCTGCCACAGATCTGCCTAGAAGCAAATTGAGACAACCCCTCAATTAGGTTTCCTGTTTCCAAGACGACAGTAGAAGACCCACCTCACAGTCAGGACTGGCTACCAAACACAAAATGGCATCAATAAATATGTGGCCATGGCAAGTTCTGACTCTGCTGAATCCATCGAGGTCCACGAGCTTAGACAGAGCTGAGAAACTACAGCTGCCGGTGTGTCTCCAGAAACAGGCTGTTCTTATAAGTCTTGTCCTGAGTTCTCACTGCCTGTGCTTCACTGGGTGGCTCTGCTGTCAATCACTAGGACTTTGATGGCTTTCTCTATCTTATCCACACCTCTGGGTAAGAGTTGTGGCTTTGTCTTCAGCTTCACCAAGCATCAAGTAGCCCTGATGCACAGTATTTCTTAGGAACTCTACAAAGGAGAACCTTTGTTGGGTGACTTGGTCTAAGATGTGCCTTTAAAGTTCTACTGGAAAACTAAGGTTTCTATCTGCCTGAGGATTCAAAAGAGTCTAGATTAAATTATCTAGCCAGTGATTGTCTGAATACACCATGCTAGGTCTCCACTCCACAAGAGGTCAGAAAGGCCCAACCTGCCAAGCACCAAAGTAACACTCATGGTGATCCAGGGTATTAACTCTCTGCAATCCCTGTTCTTTTCATAGAATTAGAAGTAGGAAATAAAGTTAATATTCAACCATGATCAAATTTACATTAGAGTCCTAGGGAAGATAATACTTATTTTACATCTTTTTTTTTCATACCCCTAGCCCTACAACTGTATCAGTGTTGAAAATATGCAAGCAAGTAGTCCCAAATAATAAGCAATTTTTTAAACTGAGACTGTGACCAAAGTATTAAAAATGGCAACACAATCGTAACCCCTAAGCCCCATGATAAACTGAAATTTTCAATAACTACTAAGAAAGGTAGGCCGGAACTCAGGAGATGGCAGTGTGGTAGCCCTACGGGCATGGTCCCTGATTTCAGTCCTCAGAAACCACATTAAAAGTGGGGCAAGGTGGATGGTATAAACTTGTAGTCCCAGCTCTAGGGAGACAGACAAAAGGAAGATCCCTGGGGTTTGCTAGCCAACCATAAGAACCTAAATCAGCAATCCCCAGGCCAGTGAAAGACTCTATCTCAAAAAAAAAAAAAAAAAAAAAAAAAAAAAAAAACAAGGCAGAGTACTAGAGGAATAACGCCCACAGTTGATGTGTGGGCTGTGGTATACACACACACACACACACACACACACACACACACACACACACACTCTATACCTGAGCACACAAGGACACCCTCAAAGAGATGTGTAACTAAAGAACATTTTTTTTTCTGTGATGTTTCCTTTTCTTTGATATTCTCCAGAGTTATCCAAGCAGCAGGGCACAGGTTCTAAAAGCTAACAACATTGTCACAGTGCATACCAAAGTATGACGCAGGTTTTCCACTGCGGGCTTGTTGGCGTGCTCTGCAGCGCAGTCCCAGTCTCTCCTGACTGAATTCCTGAATCTCTCCAGACCCAGGCGGAGGGAGCCTTTCTGGTTTCCACTCAGTCTTGTCCTCAGAGCTTTAAACAGATGTGTGAGGTTTATTCATGAATCTCCCACAGAAGGCGTGAGGCATAATAATCATGCTCGGGAAGTCAGCGGACAAAGCTGCTGTGCTGTTTGTGCTGCTCTTACCCTGCTTAATAGGATTGACCGTGTCAGCCTCTTCTTGTCTCCTACCCAGAATGCTGAATAGCAATTTCTACTTATGTCAAACCAGTTTAGTGTAAAACTACTGGTGGATTAAGAACTGTACTCAGTCTAACTACTAAGTCTGTGACTAAAATTGTCCCATAACTATGCAGAACTGCGGGCCGAGGTAACATATTTTACTATTTACCAGCGTAACAGCTGTTGTGATGAAGTCTTGGGCTTTCTATATTGGACACCATTTCAGTGTGGGTGGAAAAACGCTGGGTGGGCATGCCTACCCCACCCGCTGAGCCCGGCGTCCCTGCAGCCACACATAGTATTTAAGCCACAGACTCGCCTTGTGCAACTAAACACAGTGCACATGTGCTGGGATGAGGCACATATCATATCATTTTGAGTGTTCATAACTATTGGCAAGCAAAAGGTTTCATTTTCTGAACATTTATATCCAGTTGGGGCCACAGAAATGGAATTTTCTAGAAATTACTGTCTCAGAATGTATTCATAAAGAGACTCCTATGGGGAAAAAAGCTATTATTGCTAGCCAGTTGGTGTTTATCACTCCTTTTTATGTGTACTAGCATTAAAATAATTTATATCTTGAATTTTTTGATTTTCTAACTTAGTTGGGAAATTTTAATCACTCACTTCCAAGATTTTCCTAATTTAGGAAGTATTTGTGTTCTGTCCAAAGCAGTTTGGGTCAGTATTCTCAAGGAAGAAGAAATCCTTCAAATCTTCAGAATGCAAAGAAGCTTTTATTTAACCTGAGCATTGCGGCATAGGAGCTGTGACTTCACAGTGAGCCTTTGTCAGAGAAAAATTCTAATCACTTGGCGACCCATTTCACAAGGGTTCATAACAGTCAGACATACGTGATCTTCCAGAGTTAGTTTATTTTGGATTATGGCTTGATTCCCCCAAAGGTTTGGTTATTTAACAAGGAATTACCACTGACTTAAATAGGTTCACAACAGACCCTGAGTGCACTTCGTCTACCACACCACACATACCAAAAGGCCAGAGAACCTATAAACGTGAGACTCATTTTAACCTGATTCGAAACGGTTTCCAAAATGGCTCCGCTAATCCTCACACAACTACCCACAACCTCAGCTCAGAATCAACAAGATCCTCGGCTTATTTAAGCTTGAAACTTGAGAAAATAATCTCACACTCTATTGGGACCCCAAATGCAGCTGTAAGTGTCCCTCTGAGACCCACATGGGGTCGGTAGACAACTCACTAAAGGGGTTTTATTAGCATTAAATTTATTTAATTTTGAAGGGATTAGATGAAATGTTAGCATAACCTATTGCAATCCACACTCTGCAATCAACAAGCTGCTGCCCACCTCTTCCAAGAAAGTGACCATGTATTTGGGGAATGAGAGACTCTGTGTGATCAACATGTTTTTCAGCCTTTTTTTTTTTTTTTTTTTTTTTTTTCTTTTTGGCAGGGGGCAGTGGGAGAAAGATGATGAATAATTTGTGTGGTTTTTTTCCCCGCGGTGTACTAGCTTCTTAATAATCCAAGGCATCCGTGGCTCATATAACCCATTTAAAGGCCAATGTATGCCTTTTTCTCATTCCTATCTAAAAGGAAGTTATTTTCCTGAGTTTATTACTCATGTCTACCCTCATTGCGGTGCTAAAGAGATGGGGTCCTAAATACAAATGCAACGTTCAAAAACTTTTAAGTTTTACTTGAGTATTTAAGAGATTTTGATTTTTCCTAACTCAGAGCATAGTAGGAAAAGTATTAACCCTTCCCATAAGGACCCTAAGACTAAATTTTTAGAAAATAATTTGGCCAGAACCTTTGCAGACACAGGAATGATATCATTCCTCACGCACAGGAATAATACTGGTGACTGTGCTTTTTTGCGATCTCCACGGGGTAAGTCTTCCTTGAGTTCCATATCACCGTGTGTGACGGGCACAGTATTTCCATAGATTATTTTCCAGTCAGAAAACTGTGGTTTGTAAAAAACGGAAAGCGGCACCTCCCCAAAAGAGAAGTACCTGCTGGTTCCAAACAAATCTGAGCGGGCTTCTGACCCACGGGAGGCTGGCGTCTCTGCGCAGCGTCCATCTGAGCTGCTTCTGACAGCCAACCAACATCAGCTGCATGCCAAGCCTTTCTGTGGTCAGGCTGGAAGCCCTGGAATGAAACAAAGAGCAGATTACTGGCCTTGAAAGTATCAAGAGGGAGGGGCCACTGCTTACAAGCCATTTAAGTTATCTTTCTGCCTTTCCTAACAAGATTACCCATAAGAGCCTCACCCCCAAGAAACCAGCTCCTTTCCCCCGGACCTCCGTGCACCCTGCTTTGGAAGATCTGGGGGTAACTATTTCTGATGTCCCACTACCCGTTTGCCATTTCTAAAGAGGGTATTGTTGGACTGCTGAACTGAGAGACATGTATGACACACCCCTCATCCAAAAGCTTGGTCACCTTTCTAAATTCAGGGTCCAAGTGTTGGGCCACGAATCGACTCGGTGTTGCGCTTTCGTGGGTGTGTGTGCACACTCAGCAAGCCAACAGAGTAAGCAGAAGGCAGTAGCCTACGCTACGTTGGGAGAATGGTGGGCTGAGAAAATGAAAAGATTTGCTGGCGAGTTTTCATCCTACATAGAATCCATCATCTCCTTCCCCTATTTAAAGACATCTGCCTTAAAAGCTGTGAGGGTTACGATACCTCAGCAGCAAGGATGTGATGTGATCTAGCATTCGTTCTACGTACAGCCGCATCGCCCTCTACTTCCGGTCACATGTATCACCTTATCATGGCCGACCGCACCTTCCCATGTGCCAGCTTCTTACTACTAATGATGGTGTCTTAGTTGGGGGTTACTATCGCTATGACAAACACCAAGACCAGGGAGAGTGTGGTAGTTTGTATATACTTGGCAGGGACGGAGGGGAGGGGCACTGTTAGGAGGAGGAGTGGCCTTGTTAGAGTATCAACAGATAACCATCCTTTGTGTCAAATCGACAGAAAACCAACCAGGACAGGTATGGAGAAGGGCTGAAAGCCTTTTCAAGTGCCAACAGTTGTATCCATTAGTTTTAGGCCTAGAACAACTTCGTTTGCTTTCTGTTGCTGAGATTAAGACGTGGGACAAAAGCCGTCCGGGAGGTGAGGGCTTATTTCACCTTACACTTATATTTCCACACTGCAGTCCGTCCTTAAGGTAAATCAGAGCAGGAATTCCAGGCAGGAGCCTAGAGGTAAACCATGCAGAGACCATGCAGAAACATCTGGCTTACCACCTCTGACTTGTTCATCTACCCTTCTTACCAAGACAGGGGCTACCTGTCCAGGATGGCATTGTTCACTGTGTAACCCTCCCACATAAATCAACAACTGGGAAGGACAGTTCCTCAGCAGAGATCACCTCTTTCTGTATATCTCCAGATACGTGCCAAGCGGACAACAACTATTTATAACGTTTTCCCCTTTCAATGCCTACTCATCCCATTCAATTTGGTGCTTCCCGGGAAAAAAAAATAAAATTAGATGTGACTCTCAACCATCAAGGGAACAGCCAAACACCCCAACTTCACTCTACATATACAAATCTGTCTCCCAGCTATATTCAACATTTACATTCAGCTGCATAAAGAAGGAGTTGCAGCTGGAGATGGAAGCTTCAGGTCAGTTTCCATGCAAGGAGACACCGCCTGGGAAACCTGCTGCGAGAAAACAGGATGGAGATTCCGGAAGCGCAGAGACAGCGAGCACTTACACTGCGCAGTATTAAGTTTCTACGTCTAATGTTAATCCCAAATTGCTCAGAAACATTATTTGTCTTTAATTATTGTAATATTCCCATTCAATTAAAAATTAGGTGGTGTAATTCAGACTTTTAATTAAGCAAATTAACTTTTGACATTTTCTTGGAAAAAGATGTTCCCAGTGTGGGTACCCCCCATACACACCTTTACAGCAATTAAAAATTCCCCAGGACTTTTAAATACTTTGGTAAGAAATGGGCAATATATTACAGCATGCCAATTTTTTCTCCCCAGACACTGATACAGCCGCCGACAGCCACAGGTACCACACATTTTAGCACAGGGGAAAAATTTGTATTAAATATAAAATCTTTTTTAATCTGTCTACCTGGTTTTTGAAACTCTGCTGTTTGGTTTACTGGGGCAAGGCAGGTCTTTCCCACGCCTGCATGGGCCCTTATTTCACTGTCCCAACTACAGATGCTCTGTACCCACATTCTTATTGTTCCTGCCTCTGAGGAAAAGTTAACTCCCAGTGAGCAAGGTGCAGCTGCAGCAGAGCCATGAGGGGAAGAGCTGCTGCACACAGGATAATTCTTCCGTGGCGCCATTGCTAGTCCTCCGCAAAGCTAGCAGAGCCTGGTGCCCCGGGTTAAAAACATGGAATGCTGTCTCCCTGCTTTGGTCACTGGGGGTTTATTTTGATGTGGAACATCTGAGTCTCATTCTTCAAGCGAATCAAACACAGGCCTTATACTTTACCTGAGGAGAATAACAAAGCCTTATCTTTTATGCAGTAAGTATCTATTCTGACACCCCCTCTAATTAAGACGTCAGAGCTCTAAAACATGTTCTATTCACTGCCTAGATACAACACCTTCCAGAATTAAGAGCACTGCTATTTCATCTGAGCCATGTTCCTTGAAGACCCTACCCCACCCCCATGCAGACCCCTGGTCCCCATACAGAACCCCCATACCCATACAAACGCCCCAACCCATGAGACTCCCCATGCAGAAACCCCCTACACACAAACACACACACATACACACACCCACACATATATACACATACACACATACACACACATACACACATACACTCACCCACACACACACATACACATATACACACTCACATACACACACATACACACACACATACACACATATACACACACACAGACTTCCATTCGGATGGCAAGATCCAATTAAAGAGCACGCAGAATTGATCTTTCATGATTCACAACACGTTTGCTACTTCAAAAAGAAAGAAGGAAATAAAGTAATTGATCGTGTATTTGTGTTTGTGCCCGTTTGGAATTACGTTCTTTGATATGCAATACTGATCCTATCATCATGGAAAAGAAAAAAAACGATTTTAGAGAACTCTCAAAAAATAATGGCTCCACTTCATTTCACAAAGCCTGAGAACGGGAGATGTCTATCTAGTCATTCATCTCTGAAGTCACCTGCTCAGCCAAACGTCCTTAGCTGTGTATCTGTGGTCCTCACTGTCTGCCTCTGTAATAAAACAATCCTAACCTTACAGGCTGTCAGCTCCGAGATGGAAGATCAGCTAACTAAAAGCTTTGGCTTGGGTTTTCAACACAGCCATCAGGAAAAGAATGAAAAGGAAGACGGAGACCAGAATAACATGGCATTCAAACAACTTGAATGAACGAATATGAGGAAAGAAAATTGTACAACCAAGGCCATTGGGTCAAGGCCGATCTTATCAGTGCTCACAGTTAAGTGGGTGGAAACTAGTCAGCTTGCATCTCAGAGTCAAAGAGAGGCAGATGAAAGTCAAACCTCGCCAACCTCACTATCTCACGGTTGATCTGCTAACTTGCAGGTTAGCGATGCCATTTGATCTTCACCCACCAGGAGCCTTTGTGAGGCTCTGAGGTCCCAGGCCACTTGCAGCTCCCAGCAGCAGACCCCACCCTCACTCTTATGCCCCACTGGCTGTTTGTGGTAAATGGGAACCGCTTCCTATAGTGAGCCATGCGGTGGAAGGAGCAGAGCATGCATGTCTCCAAGTTACTATCAAGGAATGACTTCCCACGTTTCTGAACATATGACCCTGGCACAGAATCAACAGCTCAGACTCCAGGCACAGGTGAGGATGCCGTAGCAAGCCTAAGAACACCACCACAAGCTTGTTTATTAATTCTCTGGAAATATGCCCTTTATACCCTCCACCGGTCCCAAGCAAGTGTCTGCCAAGTGACAGTTACCCAATGAGTGTCATTATCTGTGTCGGACAGTCTTCAATTTGGCCCTCATGCAGAAGTTGCCTCCACGGCTGCCTGTCCCCAAGATTTATGTGGAGGTGACCGTCGCTTCATCAGGGAGGCCTGACGTTCCTCCTACAATTATCATTTTCAGCCTCTGCTCAGACATCTCTCACAAGCACGTGGAAGGCTGCGACATGTGTCCATCATCTCGTTTAGTCTGTGCAACAGTTCTGGGTGAGGGGATGCTAGGACTTACACTGAGAGCATCCCTGAGTGTCTTCATTCTGGAGCAGTCCTGATAAGGATGGGAAGCCTTCTAAAATAAAACACCGAGCCTCCCTCATTTCTGTCTCCCCAAGACCTAATTGATCAGCTTTCTTTGGATTCCAAAACCACCCAAGTCTCTCCACTGAGTCCTCTTTCTGATGTTTGCACCTTTAAAGCGTATTATACTAATTCTCATAAAGCACTCTCAGTACTCCAGAATAAAGAAGACATCTATGAGAAAAAGAAAAAAATCTCGGAGAGACAAATGCATACGAATCCAATCAAAGGTTTCTCCAGAGTATGGAATATATTATCAGAGTGTAAATGAAAGAACACTTCTGCTTAGGAAATTTCAAAGCAAGATCATAGGCATTTGATGGTTCACAGAAAGCAATTATTTTTTTTCTCTGAAACACCTGAAAATCCCCTGTCACATATTATGTTAGTACTGCATAATCGAGAGAGAGAGAGAGAGAGAGAGAGAGAGAGAGAGAGAGAGAGAGAGAGAGTCTGCCTGCTGGTCTCAAGGAAGACATGTACACCGCTGCTTCAAGTGGTGTTTCCTATCTTGTTAAAAACTAAGACTATCTAGAGGGCAGAGCAAGGAGAAACAATCACATAAGCCAGGCAGGCCTGAGCATGAAAATCTCTCTGCCTCTGACTCCGGGCATTTGAACGTCAACTAAAAGTCAGTGTGAGATTTCTCTGTTGTGGAAGGTACATCAAAACTGACAGGCATCTGTTTGTTGAATGACTCAATAAGAAACTTGCATCTGCAGTATAGTTGTCTGGCACTGACAGGTCTGACTGGTGAAATTTGAGGTGCTGGTGGAGCTACATTCCTTTTGGGGGGTCTAGAGGATGCTGCACTTTCATGATTTTCTAGTGTGACACTGTTTTTTCCTTTCTGTTCAAGACAAATGACCATTCTCGTGATATTTGTTAATTTTCTGTCTCTTTGTCTCTGTCTCTGTGTGTATATGTATGTATGTATGTATGTATGTATGTACTTTTTCTTTTTGATCCAAGTATTATTTACAAGGACCCTGATGATTTAATCTGGATTTCCTTGGATAATCCAGGATAATTTCTACTTCTCAGGTCTGCTGGTTGACAACTTCAACTCCAGAGCAGTCCAATTGTTTTTTTTGTTTGTTTGTTTGTTTGTTTGTTTTGTTTTGTTTTGTTTTTTCTTGCAGCAGGGACTGTTTGCATATGTGCTTGCAGATCTTGGGAGGTTGAAGTAACAGGGTCACAAAATGAAGAGTAAACTAGACTTTGTAACAAGTCCCCCTTCTCAAAAGCACCAAAGTCATACCTATAATAACCATAGTAATCATTATAGCTTTTTCTTACCATGGAACTTGAACTGCTCACATGTTCCAAGAGCATGACAGAAGCATCTATGGAGTTAACATCACCTGCCTGCACCAACCTCATTCACGTGAACTGATTTAAGATCTACCAATATTAGGAATAATTTGATTACTCCCTGGATTATGTGGGGGTGCATGCAGACACAGATATGTACACACGGACTCACACACACATACATGCATGCACATAGAGACACACAAGTGCATGCATATGCACACACACATGCAGACACACAAACACTCATACTCACGCACATGCACAAGTGATCTAGAGGATGTGTACTCTAAATGAATTCTGTATAACATAAAGATAGCAGCACTTAGCCTCTATAACATTACTGAATTGGCATTGCTTTTCTGTTTGGAAAGTCGGCTCTCCCCATGTGTGCACATTAAATCAGTGTCCTACAACCATGTGTTATATGTCATTCATCGAGGGTCATTCATCTAACTTCCTCCAGGTAAGAGGTCTGGCAGAGCAGAGTTATTACGTGTCACCGTTCTTTAGGACACACTTTAAAATCAATGAAGTGATTAATAAATACCAATAACTGAACCAAAAAACTTTCTTCTTTAGAATGAGCTTGACAGTTTGCCTGCATCCTGATAAGAAGCATTCAGGGAATTAATTATCAGGAGGTTTTCTTAATTAACTCGCAAATTTCGGGCTGCAGACACAGGCAGTGCATATTGTCTTCAAGATATTTTGATGAATATGAGTGTGATGTGAGAGTGAGAGAGAGGGGGAGATCAGAAAGAGATTCCACTAAAACACCTCTCTATCATTTTTCTAAATTACATATTTTTTAAATCATAATATTATTATGTATAATTCATAGCAGACCTTTACCAAAAAAAGAAAAAAGAAAAAGCTGTTTGCCTAAATTATACTAGGGACACAATTACTTCACTCTTGGAGTAAAAATTACTTTTACACCTTAAACAAGAGATGAAGTGCCAAGCTCAGGGGAGGAGTGTGGTCAAGTCTGTGGTTCCATGGCAATGCTGAGTGTGGGGTGACGGTCAGCAGAGGCCCTTGCCACAGGGTCTAAGTTTCTACATCAGGGTTTTCAATAGTCATTATCATCTAGTTCAGGAGACTTTGTTGATCTTTTTATCCTTTGTGTGGTACTCTGTGTGTATTTGTGCTGAGGTGGGGTTTTTTTTCTTATTTTCTATATGCACATATATGCACATATCTTTATACACACAAAAAAGATACACATGCCATTTCCTCCTAATTACACTGACTTGCTGTGTGACTACACACTTTGATACTGACCTCACAACTCTCTGTTGAGCACTGACTGTGGTAGTTTTAACCTTAAGCCTGGAAAAACCAAAAATCACTTGGGAAGAGAGTCTCAGGGAGAGATTGCCTTGATGAGGTTGGCCTATGGGATCATCTGTGGGGATTGTCTTAGTTAACTAATGTGGGAAGACTCAGTTCACTGTGGGCAGCACCATCCCCTAGGCAATGGGTCTAACCTGTATAAGAGTGGGAGATACAGCCTATCACCATTAAGCAATTGGGCGTGTGTGTATTCATTTTTCTCTGTTCCTGATGACTGGGGTTATGTCACCAGCCATCTCAGGCTCCTGATGCTATGACTTCCCCCACAGTGATGGACAGTAGCCTGGAGCTGGAAACTAAAATAAACCCCTCTCTCCCCTAAGTTGCTTTATATCGGGGGAGGGGAGGCTTATCATGGCAGCAGAAATAAAACTAGGACATTTGCTCTAGGTCTGGCACACAAAAGAGAGCAAAGCCCCAGTTTTTATTTTAGCAGCGCACACTCAGAGCAAGTGAGCTAATAATATATATAACCTACCCTAATATTGATTTGAAGACGAAACTATCAGAAGTAGGAAAATGTTTCTGTGAGCAGACTTTTATAAATGTAATTATATTAACTGCCTGCAGCAATCTGACTTTGTGTACAGAGAGCTGATACCATGGGGTCACCTTTGCATTGCTGAATTCTTTCTCCCGCCTGCCGTCTGAAAGCATAAAAACATGCACAAAAAGTAATTTACTTCTAGCACACTAAGAGAAACAAGTCTTGACTATACCAAGCTGTTCACACTCCTGTACTTTCGGAAAAAGAGTATCCCCAAAACAATCTGTAATCTCCCGCTCATTCTGAGCATGCTTGTCCCCCACCCCCAGTGGGTAGTGAGCTACAATGTGGGAGTTCCACGTTAAACAGCAGCATTTACATATGTTGCTATGTGTGGAAGTATGCTAAAACAGGAATCATACAGGTAAGAGAACACTGGGAAAGGGAGGGAGACAGAGGGAGACGGGGGGGGGGGACAGAGGGAGACAGACAGACAGAGAGAGAGAGAGAGAGAGACAGACAGACAGACAGACAGACAGAGACAGAGAGGGAGACAGAGAGAGAGAGAGAGAGACAGAAAGAGACAGAGAGGGACAGAGGGAGCCGAGGGAGAGGGATATATATACAAATGCATCACACACACACATTACCAGGGAGACTTAAGAGGCAGACTAAAATACCCGCATGGTCTGAAGAGTTCAGGTAAGAGAAACACAGTGCCATGCCTGTAAGAACATGAATGAAAACATGCCATCTCTCCAAATACCACAGACAAGACAATAAGACCCGTAAGACAGAATTCTGATGTGATTCACAGCCATCCATGTCAGTAGAGCGCTGTGGGACAGTGGTGGCCCGTCAGGCTCCCTGGTCATTGTTTAAACTCACTATGAAACTTCAAGAGAAGCAAACCTACGAAACATGTATCTAATAGTTTAATATTTGTCAGCGCTGACTTTCTTTCATTTTCATGATTTTATTTTTAAGATATTTAAATAACCAATAATTTAATCTGAAAACAGCATATTTACTCTTCACATAGTACCATCCCTGGGCTTTTATCAAGGGCTTTAGATCGCTGTGCATTTTATGTAGGCTGTGTGTCTTCTCCTACATCCCATACTTTGAAGGGCACAAAGCATAGTTTTTTTTGCTTTAATTAAAAGTGTAGGATGAAAATTGGATGAGGGAATTTATTTTTAAATGTCTTTCATTAAGAGAAACCCATCAACAATTTTTCAAAGCTTTTGCCAACTTCCTTTGTGGGTTACTGAGAACCTGCTATAAACAATGACTTGTTTTTCACATGCTTCCTGAGGTTTGTAAAGGAGAAGAGAGAAACAACTCTCTGCAGGTGAGCAGCAGTCCAATCCCTTTTCTGTTTCCACTCTAATCTGGAGAAGTGTGCCTTCCACATTGGCTCCAGGAAGACAAGCAGATAACAGACATTAATTAGCTGTTCGCTGAGCAAAGGAAAAATAGAAAAGGAAAAAAAGCAATGTTAGCTATGGTGCATACATTGTATTTCTCAGCTGAAACTACCGTTGAGGTATGTAGACTTTCAAGTAATACTAGGAGCCTTCTCTGCATTTCTTCTCCGGGTCCTCTCAGGAGGAATGGCACATTTCCCATTAGGCTACCAGGAGCTTGTGGCTGTGGTGACAACTGCTGGTTAAAAATGAATATCTAACAAGCACAGAAGTTCAGAAGACATCTTCGCATTGATTAATATCTAGAACCAGATGTGGTTAAATACACAGGACCTCCTGCCTGGTCTCCCCAGAAAATAAAATGGTGCTCAGGTCTTTCTGTTTGATGCCTTTTAAAAGGCCATACCTCTCCAACCATGGCTGAACTCTTGATTTGTTGTTGGTTTGTGGAGACAGTGTTTCTCTGTCCAGCCTAGAACTCAATATATAGGTAAGGCTGGCCTAGAACTTACAATAATCCTCTTACCTCAGGATTCCAAGTACTGGGAATGCAAGTGTGCTTGGCTTTACTTTTAAATAAAATATAATAAAGGAATTTTTTCAATATTCTGTGTAAGTTAGGAACTTTTTCATTGGTCTCAAAATATGAGTTTACAGCCACTTTAATAATAATAAAAAATTCGATGAGAAATGAAACAAAGAGCCTGAATTTCATTATGTATAAATCAATTTCATTCTTATTAGAATTCCTTCACAAAAGGTATTAGGTAATTACCCTGTTGTAGCATAATACATGCACATAAAATATCTCGGCAGCCAAGGTTAATTGAAGCTCCCTCTTCGTCTCTGTAAATGTCTCTAAGCTGCTTTGTATGGGGCAAATTAAAACAAAAGATATTCTTTAATAAACGCTCAAAGAGAATTGATAACACAGCAATAGGAGCCTCACAAATGACGTTCCCAGATATGTTTAAAGTTTCGCTTTACATATCCCTCATTTGTTTTCCCGACTTGCTTTATATGAAGCAAATGCACGCTGAGATCAGACGCCTTTATGGGCCACATTTTATTCTCTTAAAGTGAAATGTGCATGAGAGAAGTGAAACCTCTGGGTATAATTCTAATACTTGGGGTTTTTTGGTTTTTAGGTTTTTTTTGTTTGTTTGTTTTTTGTTTTGTTTTTTGCCTTGTGATGCTTTGTAACTTTAGAGTTTTATTCTAATCGATTGAGATTTGAGACTGGCTTTCTCTTCTTACCATCACACCTCCCGACTTTACCTAGCAGTGTGAACTCCTGCTTATTTTTTATGTAATTAGCAATTTAGAAGCCAGCCAAGGGAAGGCGGTAGAGGCATCAGGAGCAGTGGCGAGTGTGCTCCCAGTACCGCAGAAATTTGAATGGCAGTGTGATGTGAGAGGTCTCAGCACTCTGTGCAAGGAACAGATGCTAACAAAACAATTTTAACTAAAAACCGAAATGAAAGTGAGCAAAATGAAAAGGGTTGGTTAGGTAAGAAAAAAAATCAAGGTATTTTTTACACATACATTGAATATTGTTCTCTCCGGGAAGGGGTATATTCTGCTAAGAAAATCTACCATTTGCCCCTTGGACAAAAACTGAGAAATTTGGGTAATTCAACTTTTTTGAGGTTCTTTTTTCTAATTTGGGGGAGGGTTTCAGGTATCCCAGGCTAGCCCCTGACTCAGTGTGTAGCTGAAAGTGGTCTTGAACGTCTGACCCACAACTGCTCAGGTTATAGGCACGTGCCAACATTCAGTGTTTACTGTAATTATTATCTTTGAAAATACTACCTCTTCTTGCTTATCATAAATCAACTAAATATAATTCAAGGAAGAAAGAGACAAATATAAAAAGATGCCCACAGAAAAACATTTACAATTTTTTTTTTTTTAACATAGAACAAGTTCCCTTTAAAACCAAGTCAGACAGAGGAGGAAGGAGACAGCATCTTCTAGGTTTCGGTTCCAATGCCAGAGATTTGACGGAAACAACCAGTGGAATTAATAATGTGTGGGGACTGGGACACCAGGGGGGTGACTCCACACAGATTGTCACATAAAGAAATAAATTAAGAAGCTCTTAGAAATCTGTGTAGACTCGAGTTATTAATAAGCTGCCTTTGTTCCTTCTCTGGTCTAAAACCCAGTCTTACTTCACATCGTAATAAGGCAAAAGAAACTACCTGAATTACACAAAAAAAAAAAAAAAAAAAAATCTAGAGGCTCGATGTTTATCAGCAGGACAGCCAGCAATCTGCCAGCATGTGAAGACATCTGCCCGTGATTTACATACATGGTGTCCATGATATACATACGTGACGCCCATGATTTACATACCTTAATTCTGAAGAACATATATTTGCAAGCACCTTTGTTGTCAGGGTTTATTGATGGAGATGTGACTTGCTCTGCAATAGAAATACAAGCCCTTTTATATTTGAAAAAAAGGAGATGTAATCCACCAGGGCCAGAAATTGGAATCCTGATTGGAAGGCTCTGTCAAAGGAGTTTGAGTGACGGCTGCACTTTCATCAGCACCATCTATAACCCCCCTTTCCATTGGCTGTCATAACTCACTGTCCAAGCCACACACGAACCTTCTCAAAGAATGGATGCTTCTGCAGCCCATGCTAGCCAGCCACAAGCTCCTTGGCTGATATACGAGCTGATGCTCACAAATTATCTAGTCAGAGTTCTCGGTGGGAGCACCTGTACCCTGTAACTCACCACCGGATTTACAGCTTGTCAGGGAAGCGCACGGCCTCGCCGTGCTGTGTCAATTACAGCCTCAAACCTTTTCCTCAGAGCCGTCGGGCTATTTCTCACATCGCTGGAGGAAGTCTGACATCCAGTAAAATTCAGGAAGGAATTTGTGTGATTGAGGAAAAGGAGACCAAAAAGATTTCAGCATTAAGCGGGGGAAATGACGGACAAACGGGGAGCCTGCGTGGATCCTCTCAGTTGTCTTCGATGTTAAGGCTCGAGAGAACATTTTTGATGAAAGGAAACTTTTCCCTCCGTTACTTTTTATTTTTACTCTTTAATATTGAGAGGAAAGCTGTAAAGGACTGTACTGGAGCGTGAGAAAAATTCCACAGGATATAACTGGCGATTACAGGTAATGGCGAAGCAAACGCAGATGTGTGTGCGATGTGCAAGTGTGGACCTATCCAGGTGTATGCTTGTGTGTACGTGAAGACAGACACAGCTTGAGATACAATCTCAAGAGAACTGCAAAGGACAGAACTGTTTTCTGTTCCTTCTAAACAAACTTAAGAGGCATGTAAATCAGCAGTCTCACACTCTTGGGGGTTTTTGCAGAAAGTTCTGCCATCGAGCATAGAGCTACTGTCACAGGAGTGAACTGTCATCAGAGACAGGATAGTGAGGGGAAAACTGGGACAGAAAAAACAAAAGCAGAGCACACATCAGCATTATAACCCACAACCCCAGTAGGTAATTGGGCCTACTGGTAATTAGTAAAGAAGTTGATCACTATTCCCTAGAGACAGGAAGTGGGAGGACCTGTGACCTTAACCCTGCTGTGCATTGCAGGAGGGCAGCCAACAAAGGGGTGAAAAATTCACACCAACACATAGGATGTCCAGGTGCAAGCCAGAGAGTAAATAGGATGTGAGCGCTCACACACACACACACACACACACACACACTCATGCACACTGCTCCATCACAAGCCTGAGCATGAGGTAGCAGTTGAACTTCTATGGGAGTATCCTTGGACAAGTGAGACAATCCAGAGCCACCAGGCATCAAGACCCCATGGATAAGACAGTCCTTTCAGGGAAGAGATCTCTCAGCACTGGTACCTCTGTGACAATCAACATTCAAAAGAAGGCAGGAAGCTGGGTTGACTGATGGGGATTTGTAGCTATTGTCCCTTGGAGTCCAGGCAACCCGAAGCCCACCCAAGCCAGCTCTTCATCACAAGAACATCTTGCTAACACATCAGGCTGCAAGACTGGGGATTAGTGGGTACTCCCATTAGCACTGCTCAGAGGTAGGAAGCAGCCTGTAGCCCCACATCCCTGGGGGGCTCAGAGAGGAAGTACTTCTAACATCCCCAGGCTTCATTTGAGCCTTTGCAGAAACTGTCCACAGCCAGCAAGAAAAGAAATATTAATCCCCCAGGACTGAACCGTGTAATTAAGGGATGTGCCAGAGTGTCACCCTCAGTGCAGAGACAGACACTGGACCTGCTGCTGATGGGAACTCTGGCTCGAGCCTCCACCCACATCCTTGCCTTTTTCCCTGGCGGCTCACATCCTGTCAAGGGCAGCACGAGGAACTTGACACCACTGAGCCACACACATTGTTAGTTTTCTCCGTGGGTTTGTGTGAATCTGCTTATAAACACAGCTAACACGTAGGTTTACCACGAACAAGTGACTCCACACATGGTGGTGGTGTGTGTGAATGAGAAAGCTCTTGTAACTGTGAGTGACAACCTTGAAGACATGGAAGCCATACTCAACAGGCACCACCCTCATTTGTTTGAAAGGAGAGGTTACCTCCGAAAGGAAATGTGTTATAGTTAAATCCGAGCAAGTATTTGGGTAGTGAGACACACAGAAGAGATTAATGGAAAATCAGACAAAAGCCTAAACCACACACGACAGAGCTGGTCCCAGACTGCTGTGCTGCTGGCTAGCTGAGCTACCTTGGACAAGAGAGTACACAGTAAAGGAGAGTCACTCAGTGACCACCTAAGAACCCCATTTCCTGCTTCCAGCCACTACTCGGGTCTGTCCTCCATGGAGCAGCCAGAGAGCCTCGTGAAACTTTTCAGGCCTTGTGATTCCTCTGACTAAAGCCCCTCAGTTGGTTTTATTTCTTGTGCAAGATCTCCCAGCGTACTAGCATGGTCTCCTTGTTACAAGCTGCTTTGTCCTCTCTACCATATGAACTTAATTCTTCTCCGTTTATCCTCTACCACTCCACCAGCCAACACGCTACCCCCCAGCATCAGGTACACCCGTCCCTCGGCTCCTTCTCCTTTCTGTCTAGAATGAGCTCTCTCAGGACTCCATCTACTCCTTCAAGTCCTTTTTCACATAATACATGCTCAGAAAACTCAAAAACAAAAACAAACAACAAAAAAAAAAACAACCTTCCCTTACTTAGTGATACAACCCCACCTCAACCACACATTCCCAGTCCCCTTATTCCTTGATATCCTTTGTCTCTAATATAGTCCATACCTCTAACACAATATATAGAAATAACTCAGCATAGAGAAACGATAATGTCCAGGAGACCTGCTTATTTACCATGTTCATAGCCAGTTTGTACTCTGGAGTGTGAGGGCCTCACAGGTAAAGACGCTCAAGCTAATTTGTCAAGGTTTCTCCAGATTCTGACACTTGCCAACATATAACATCAACAAGTCAGAAAGTGTCGCCCTGGCCGAATCTTTCGACAAGCCTTTCTAGTTCTATTATTAGCAGAGCAGAAATTCCTGCCACGCATGGGGCAACACATTCTATTTGCTTTCTTTCCATCGTGATTTTTTTCCACAGTGGTTTCTGAATGGTCGGAAACTCTGAGCAGCCAAACATACCAATGGAAACTCCAATACTCATTGAGGTATTCAGGTGTCTGCTCTGTCTCAAATAAAGATGGAAATCATAGACAGGGGCATCATGGGAAATTCTCCTCCCAAGTTTTCTCTAACCTCTTTGCCTCTTGAAATACTCTGCACCTTTATTTTTCCATCTGGCTGTTCAAAGACCAGTGCACTGCAGCTCACAGACTGCCCTCCTGTGAGAAACCCTGGGAAACATTCTGGCCATATCCTTTCCTTACCCAGTCGCCTCTCTGCACACTGCAGTTGAAGTATTTTGGGAGAAAGCAGTCATATCAGAGTACTATTTTAAGATATGCCTGGCTAATAACAACCCTTCCGAGGTCTACTGCATTTTAGAGAGAAAATTCATAAATTGAAAGTCTACCAGCTCAGCATAAAGGGTACAAATTTCCATGTCCTTGTCCTATCCCTGACTATTTGGAATAGAGGACAAGACCTTACCATAGATTTAATTTCGTTATTTTTTTCTTGGGTTCACAAGTTGAGTTTTGACATATAACAGGACTGTGTACTCATGTCACAGAGATATAGAATACTTTCGTTTTCTCCAAAGGGAACTTCATTCTCATTTCTGATAGCCAGCCTTAGTGAGCCATTGCTCTGCGGTCAGCTACAGTTGGGCCTCTCTCAGTTCACAGACTTAGATACATTTTTCATTTGTTTGGTTTCATTTAAAATGATTTGCTGTGACTCATTAGCATTGTTGCTTGAAGGCATGGCAGGCCTTCTGTAGGGCTTTGTTGAACACACAGTGAAACCAGTAAGTGCTGTGAAATTTACCCGCCCCTCAAACTGTCACTGACAGCATCATAACCTGAAGAGAAACATCTAGTCCTGATATTTGAGTTTGTTTTGCTGTTGTTTATATTCAACCTGAAAACATCTCAAAAGTAAATAACTCCATTCCTCTCTCTGGTATTTGGTCTACATACAAGCATGACAGAAGAGAACATGGTCAGGTGAAAGAACTGCGAAGTCTGGCATTTGTTGTCATATAAAAAATACTGACTGAGCTGAATCATTATTCACCATAATCCCCTGTGTTAACATTGCATAAACCGAAGCCTGCTTGTATGCCTGACTCTTATTAAAGTTTTATAAGCACTTCTTATTGGCCTGGCTTTTCTTCACTCTAAACAGCAGCAAAAGTAAACAACAGAAAGACTTGTGGGTGAATATCCTCAGGTGTGTGCTATAGGCCGAACTAGGTCATCTTTGAACTCACATATTAAAGTTCCAATATCCAGGAACTCAAAATGTGACTAAATTTGCAGACATGGCATTTGAAGAGGTTAAAGTAAGGCTGTTTGAGCTGTGTTGCCTTTATTCTGACTGGAATCTACACTGAAGGAGATGTGGGCAAGAGGCCATGCGAAGTCACCAGAGGGTGGCCATCTGCAAGACAAGGAGAGATGTCTCAGAGCACTGTGTGGACACCTTGACTTTAGCTTCCCAGACTCCAGACGGTTAGAAGATAAACCCTAAACCTTGTTCCTTTATACCACAGAAGCTCTGACATTTTGTTGTGGGAACATGAATGAAACACCGTGACCTTGTTTTCCTTGAAAACAATGAAGAAAACTGTGAACACAAGCTTACATACAAATGAGGACAGCTGCATGGCATCTCTGGGAGAATAAGGAGGAGTATTTCTATCCATGACACATCAACAAAAAAGGATTGCACCCATGACTACCTTTGTAAGTCAATGAGTTACTGAGGGCAATTAGATTACTCTCAGCTAGCTACATCACACAAAAGCCAACCTACGGAACCCAGAAAAATCTAACTTTCTAGAGTATCCGACACAATCTAAAAGAAGATTAACTGAAAAATTCTCTTTCGCTATGAATTTTTGATTTCCTGTGTAACTGGGGTGGAGGAGGAATCTTATGAAGCTGTATCTTTCTAAGTCTCACAGACCCCTAAATTTTATTTGTTGGCCGACTTTCAGAAGCATTTCTTTTTCCTCCCAAGAGAATGCTTTAATTTTGAGAGAAGAGCTATTCATCAGCACTGTCAACCAGGAAATATTGGGATAGCATTTTTTAGGTACTGAAAGTAAAGCTATTATATAACCATTAATAAACAAGAGAAGAATGTTTTTCAGAGAAGCATAATCCTGACTAAATTGACACTAGCCAACCTATTATCATCTAAAGGTTATCCTCCTGAAGACACTCTAAAGGCAGAGACAAGCAGATCACTGAGTTCAAGACCAGCCTGGTCTACGGTGAGCTCCAAGACAGAAAAGGATACATAGAGAATCCTGTCTCAAACAAACAAACAAACAAAAACAATAACAAAGCAAAAAACAAAACAAAAGAATTGCCCAGTTTCTTAAAATAACTTAATGTTGAAAGCAACAATATTAACAATGTATTTTGTGCTTTCTAATGTTCTGTAATTCAGATAATCATTGTGATAAAAGAAAGGTGAAGGGAGCTGAAGACTGTTTAATAAAATTACATAACTGAACGGTTTTGCGATTGTGAGAAATACAATGATATTAACTCTAAGTAAGCTGTATTAAATATTAATATTTCTACCTCAAAGCAGCCACTATAAATGGAAAGAACAGTAGCTTTTAAATCAGTAGAATTGACAGTTTTGCTAAATATAAGTGTATTTGTGCATGCGCATGTTCACATGTGTGTATGTCTGTGTACATGTGTGTGTGTGATTAACACAGAAGAAAAAAGAAATAAAACAACTGAAAACATAAGAAAATTAAAAACACATCAGCAATGTAGACATAAGTATAATTATATCCGTTGTTGCATTCACTGTAAACGAGCTAAATACCACAACTAAAGTCAATGGTGTTCAGACTGTGGAGTGGGGAAAGAGAAGAAAGAGCCCATTATCTGCTGACTGCAAGAAACATACAGTATAATATGAAGACATGGGTTAAGATTTTTAGAATCGCTGAAAGAATACATCTTGTGAACACTACATTTCTTTAGAAAGCTTGTGTAGAGGTTGAAATTAGATCTGACTAAAGAAAGTCAAAATAACATAGCCTGCAATTAATCATAACAGTGTTAGTGTTGGGACAAGCATCCTATGCATCTATTTGCCTAACAATTTCATGGCATTATAGTTTTTAATAGATGACTGAGTAGTACTTCATTGTGTAAATTACTGTATTTTCTGTATCCATTCCACTGTTGAAGGGTTCTTTCCAGCTTCTGGTTATTACAAACAAGGCTGCTATGAACATAATGGAGCATCTGTCCCTATTATATGTTGGAGCATCTTTTGGGTATATGCCCATAAGTGGTATATCTGGTTCCTTCGGTTCCTGAGGAACTGCCAGACTGATTTCCAGAGTGGTTGTACCAGCTTGCAATCCCACCAACAGTGGAGAAGTGTTCCTCTTTCTCCACATCCTTGCCAGCATCTGCTGTCACCTGAGTTTTTGATCTTAGCCATTCTGACTGGTGTGAGGTGGAATCTCAAGAGTTGTTTGATTTGCATTTCCTTAATAATGAACATTTCTTTAGGTGCTTCTCAGCCATTTGGTATTCCCCAGTTGAGAATTCTTTGTTTAGCTCTATACCCCACTTTTAATAGAGTTACTTGGTTCTCTGGAGTCTAACATCTTGAGTTCTTTGTATATATTGGATATTAACCCTCTATCATATGTAGGATTGGTAAAGATCTTTTCCCAATCTGTTGGTTGTCATTTTGTCCTATTGATAATGTCCTTTGCCTTAAAGAAGCTTTGAAATTTTATGAGGTCCCATTTGTTGATTGTTGATTTTAGAGCATAAACCATTGGTGTTCTGTTCAGGAAATTTTCCTTTGTGCCCAGGTGTTTGAGCTCTTCATCACTTTCTCTTCTACTAGTTTCAGTGTATCTGGTTTTATGTGGAGGTCCTTGATTCACTTGGAAGTGAGCTTTGTACAAGGTGATAAGGATGGATCGATTTGTATTCTTCTACATGTTGACCTCCAGTTGAACCAGCACCATTTGTTTAAAATGCTATCTTTTTTCCACTGGATGGTTTTAGCTCCTTTGTCAAAGAGCAAGTGACCATAAGTGTGTGGGCATTTTCTGAATTATCAGTGTTTGAAAAAATTTGTAACAGAAACACTAAGCCAATATTGAAGTTCAATTTTGTAGTTCTAAAGAGAATTGATTGTTTTAAACTCTTCAAAAGTGAAAGTACACACATCTGAGTGCAAACATAAGAGAGTATCACTTAATGATCTAATATTGATGACACACAGAATTTTAAAGACAATCTTTTCTTATTTTCAAAATACCTTTGTACTTGTCAATGCCTAAAATTATTTGAATTGCAGACTGATTAGCCATAGTTTCTATCAGTAATAAAAGATGTAGGAACTGACCCTCTAGGACCAATTAAACTCAACCTGTAAAATGTTCCACTTGCAAGCCTTCTGCTTTTTAGAAGAATATTTTGGCTTCCAAGTCATTCTCAATTTTGTAAACTATATTTTTTGGTACTTCTCTCTCCTTCAAAAGCTGTAACATAAGTTATTTAAATTACTGCCATAATCAGAGTTTATTTTGGCAAGAAAGCTATTGGCACAAAATAAGAATTATAGTTTGGTGAAATATGGGGAGCCCTTCAAATGATCTACAGTGCTGTGTGTGAGCTTCCATTCTCCCCATCAAGAGATAATTGGTTTGGAAACTGCCCCTCACAAGAGGCTCACAAGAGATGAGCATCATGTCATCACAGATGAGAAAGCAACAGGACCAAAGACAGCCTGATAGATGTGAAATCTTGAAATCAATTTCTTTCAGTAGTACTGGATTTTCAGCGTGCGTATACTGGTGAGTGGCTGGCACCAATACACAGGAGTGAGCCAATACAAACTTAGGAGCAGCTTGGCAAGAAAAATTGTCCAGTCGCCATTTTAGGCCAATGTTTTTCTAAGAATGTTTACATATATTAATCCATGTGTGCATGAAGTAGAATTATAGGTGGAGCATTGGAAATGAAGGCGCTGGGAGGAAAATTGAAGAAATATTCAAAGACAATGGGCAATCTGACATGGAACTGAAATTGGAAAGGAAACTCGCTCTTGCATTTTTATATGCAGGTTATGATTCACAGCAGTTAAACAGAATTACAAATCTTTATTCCCAGGGCAAATAAGTCTTGAGTGGCTGGAAACATTCCCATCTTTCTTGCTTCTCTCTCCAATTATCTTTTTCTGCATGTAACAGTTAACATGCTTCTCAGGCTGTCCTTCTGGAGGCTCCAGGCCCTGCTCTCTTCTGTGAGAGAAGGTAAAGATAAGAGCCTGTGCTCCTGGATAAGACCAGAGGTTGACTTAATCTGTGCCAATATGTTGGTGTGCAGGTTCCTAGGGTAGGGCACATACACTCCAAAAGCATAGACCAACAGGCAGAGTGTACTGAGAGGGATCATGAGCATTTCCCCCATTATCCTGGAGCAGACTTTCCATAGAAAGAAAGAAAGAAAGAAAGAAAGAAAGAAAGAGAGAGAGAGAGAGAGAGAGAGAGAGAGAAAGAAAGAAAGAAAGAAAGAAAGAAAGAAAGAAAGAAAGAAAGAAAGAAGAGAAGGAGGGAGGGAGGGAGGGAAGGAGGGAGGAAGGGAAGGAGGGAGGGAGGGAAGGAGGGAAGGAGGGAGAAAGGAAGGGGAGAATAGCAAGGGAGGGAGAGAAAGGAAGGAAAAGAGGGGGAAAGAAGAGAAAAAGAGATGGAAAGAACAGGAGAGAAGGGGAGAGAGAAGAAAAGAAAAAAGAGAAGCAGAAAGTAGAAGAGAAGAGAGGGGAGAGGTGAAAAGAAGGCAAGAGAAGAGAAAAATTGGGAGAAATAAAATTTGCAAATCATTTTCAATTTTTTTTCCCATGACTAAATATACCCTGTTAATAGCACCAGTTTACAACTCCTAGGAAATCAAAGGGACCACCCAACATACGTGATCACCTCAGCTGGGTAAGTTACAGTTATAATATGCTTACTACTGGAAGGATCTGACACACTAACAGGTAAATGGTCCATGAACTCGTATTTCAGTTAAATGGGATGCTCTCCCTTAGTTTTCAAAAGATGATTTCTTTAGAACTTAATAGTGTTTTCAGGATTTATTTGTAACTGTTTGTTTTCAAATAATGTGTAAATTCTTTTGAATAAAGAGAACATCCAGATTAGAAATAGGAATTAAAATGGCTTGAGGATAATGGAGAGAGATGGTGCCAGCCGGAAGCAGCGGGAGAGCTGAGCAGTCACACATGGAAACATGGATACTATGCATCTCTAGGAGGGGCTGCCAGGGAATGCCAGGAAGGATGGACGTCACACTAGACAATCACAGTTCGAGTGAAATGCACAGGCTACCTGGAAAAATAATAACAGGTGAAACAAAATTTAACAGTAACAGTAAAGGAAGAGGAGCATGAAGAAGGAATGGGGCGTAGAGAAGAAGAGACAAGAAAGGATAAGGGAACAGAGGAAGACAAATTAGCATCATTCATTCTTTCTAGAAGCAGAATCTAGATTTATATACATGAGTACATATATGCATATATACATTTAATATACATATATGCAAATACAGAGATGTGCACACAAGTACATATATTTGTATGAAGGCAGGAGGGAAGCATCGTAGGGAAAGAAAGAGGCCAGCAAGGAAGATGGGCTGAGGGAAAACCACAACAAAATAAATTAGTGTAAATGTGTGAAATGTCACAATGAAACCTGTTATTTTACGTCATCTAAAAGAACTAGCAAGAATAGTAACTCCAAAAAATTTAAAGTTTGTTCACAAATATCAGAAAGCTTAGAGGTAAAGCCTTGAAATAATAAAAAAACATGGAATTGAACGTTTGTGTAATTTTAGCCCATTAAAAGCCTCCCAGTCCTAAAGCAGAGTCCACACAGTAGCAGACACATGACGAATTATTAAACAGGAATCTTGTGTGTAATATAGAAGGATGAGAACTCAATCTTCAGCCTCAGACATCAGTAAGCTTTACAAAGTGAAAGGGAACGTAATTACCACACACAGCAACAGGCTAGTTTTCTTGATATCAGCATCCAATGAGTCAGTGTGGGGGAGGCATGGTTTGTTTGTAAGTGGATGAAGGGAGCTGCTTTGCAGCAGAAATTGACATTAATCACTGCAAGCTAATCAAACTCATAAGGCAATTAAATGCAAAAAAAAAAAAAAAAAAAAAACCAATAAGAGGTCATTCTTCAACTACCAAATTGGCAGTGGTTAAAAGATGAATAATAACCGGTGTTGGCCAGAACACGAGGAAACAAGGCTCATCATGTGCTAGTAGCCGGAGAACAAAACGGTCTAAATTTTTGGAAAGAAAAATCGTAGTGTCTACTAAAAACCTTAATAGCTACATTCTGTCACTAACAATTTCATATCTAAAAACTTATCCAAATGAGAAACTCACTCGAACACTGGTTCAGGCTGGGGTGGGCCTCAGTTCCATGCCCTGGGGCAAGAGTTTTGTCAAGTTTGGTTAACAAGTATTTTGTCCCTACAGGTTAGCAGTGACCAGAAGTCTGGCTAGTGACACATGAGACTGAGAAGCGTGGTTGGAGGGTCTGAATCCGCCTTTGCCACAGCTACACAGGAGTGAACTTCCTGTGTCTCTGGGTGTCTTACCTAGGTCACATGGAGATCAGGGCTGCCTGTAGGGAGCATTTTCCAAGAACACATGAAGGGACATCATCATCTTCTTCCTTTCCCACAATTCCAGAAGCAAATCAAGTTCAAGATGAATACTCTGTAACCTATTTGTCTCTCCGGCCAACTACAGCTGTTCGGGGTGGGCTTGCTCCCCAGCTTCTCCTCTGACGCAGTGACTCCACTTCCTTGTGTTCTCTCCTCAGCCCTGAGATCAGAAGAATGCCACACTGCAAGTAGTCTCGGAGTACCTTAACATGGACCCTGTGTTTGGGACAGGGAGAACGCTTAAGTGTCACATCTGGTACCAGCCTTTGGTTGAGCTGAAGTCTGTTTCCTGCAGAATCCTGATGGTATTAAAGACCAGTTATAAAATTGATGATACACTCCACTTTCTGACCCCAAGCTTCCTTCAACAGGACAACAGATTATAGACTAAGCAAAACAGAAGCTGTGGCAATGTAGTGAACAGATTAGACTTTGTCTCGGCTTAGAAATTTCCCCAAAGAACATTCATGTGGTTATGCGGTCATGAAATGGTCCAAATTACTTCTTGCCCAAATGAACAACTTGAGGTTATCGTTATCTGGAAGCATCCAAGAAGCACTTGTAGGACACACAGATTCCTTGTAAATCATAAAATGAATGAATGCAGTGTAGGAGAAAGCACTGTCCTGGCATGTCAGGGCTCCTGCCCTATCATTCGGTGCTTTGGATGAGCTCTCACTCCAGGCCAAAGCAGGGGAAACAGAGCTGCCCTCACGCTAAAAGTGAGAAGATCCTTCCTTGGACTTTCCCTCATGTAACACACCTTCTCTGCCTCCAGACAAAACTTCCCAGCTTTTCTGATCAGCAAGAACACCTGGCCACCACTGCCACCAAGTCCAGGTGTTAATACTGTCGAGTGGATAGAGATTTGGAAGGCTGGCATTATGACACATTTGGTAGGGTGCATAATCAGCATTCAAGAAGCCATGGGCTCAATCCCCAGTTCTGCCAAACAGATATGATAATCCTATTCTTAGGAATGGAGCCTGACTTCCCAGGCAATTGTGATCCTGAACAATTAAGTTTGAGATCCCAAGAGCCACCGTCCTTGAAGAGCAGGTCTTGGATACAGAAGCTCTATGGCAACGATGAGAGAAGAGCCCCTTAACTGATCTTCAAAATCTTCCCATCATATTTTCAGAACCACAGTACCACATCTGAATCTAAAACAACCTGGCAGCGGCTCCCCTGTGGGGCGTCTAGGGTACAGGTCACATCTAGGTGAGGTCAGTGAGATGGACAAAGTCCTTTTGCTAAGATCAATTAGATGTCAGACAGAAGTGTGGCACTCACAGGAAATAGGATGGCAGCCTATTCACACACCCTCCACCACAGGTGTAGAACAATTCTACACAAGGCCTTTTGTGTCCGTTTTTTACATAGTAGCCATAAACAAAGTCTGAAGTACCAGGCAGTACTTCAGGGGTACTCAGGGGCCTAACATTATATTGAAAGATCCTTCCAGGGGCTTCACCCTGACACAGAGGATGGAGCTGGAACTTCATCCATAGCATCAGGGGCCCAGCACGGGGCATGACTGAAGTCACAGTTGAAAAGTCCCTCATTGCAAGGCTAACCCAGAATTACTCATCTCCGTTTGCCTATATGGGAACTCGAATAGGTTGTCTATATGGGAATGGGACTGGTGGGCAGCATTAAGTTAGTTGATGTTGTATATACAGACAAAGTCTCAGAGTCCTGAGGCTGGGGTTTCAGAAAAGAAAACGTGGCACTAGCAGTGTTTTCTGTCACACAGACAAAAACAGTAGCAGTCATGAAAAAGAGGATCCCTGTGTATGAGGGAGGCTCTATCCAGGCACCTGAGGCCTCAGTAGCCTTGAATCCTGTCTCTTTGGATATCAAGCAGCTGTCAAATGGCAGCCACCCATTCTGAAATCTCCTTCCTGTTCAAAAGAACATAAGTCTATGACCTCAAGCCTTTCTTTCTGCTGAGAAACTAACAAAGCACTTTATTAAGTTGAACTAAGCAGAGGTTTTCTGGGCTTGTTTGAAGAGATAACCAGTGCAATAAACAGACCCTGACCTTGTCCTGTGTGGAATGTTGGGATCAGACTCTGCAGATCTGTGACTCACCTCATCATCAGAGACTCCATTTAGAAGTGACTCCTCCTGATAGAGGTTGTACCCTTCATCCCTCTGAAGTGACATTCTGCTCTGGACCTCTATTGCACAACAAAATTCTTAAGAATCCTTAATTTTGCTCTCCCACCTGGGGCCTGAGTGGCTCCAGTGGTCACACTCATCTAGTGACAATCAGAAGGCATCTGGGACATGAGTCATGGCCCCTCACTCCCATGGCTAGAGAGAACAAAGACCAAATAAGTAGAGGGACAGCTGGGGCTTCTCCAGTGTCCCTCGGCCTCAAGCCTTGCATCCCATTTGTGTGAGAGCTTTAGAAGCTCTGAGCTTGTTGCTGGAATATTAGGTGGGTAATTGGTAGGTAGGTTGGTAAGTGGGTTGCTTGATTGGTTGTTTGGTTGGTTGGTTGGTTGGTTGGTTAGCTAGCTAGTGAGCAAGTGTGTTAGTTAGATCCTGCTACATGTTAGTAAAACTCTATCTTCTCTTTACTAATCTGGACTCTAGGAGCCAAGCGCATCACTTCCACAAAACTGTTCTCACGAACTAGAGAAAAGCTTTCATCCACAGCCCCAAATCACTCTTATGTGGGCACGGTGTCTGAGCCATCACTTGGAGCAGTAGTTATAGACTCTTTATCAGCCTGTTTTTAAACAATTTCCAAGAGAGTGGAGAAAATTACTTTTTCCTTGGGGAAAACTCAAGAGAAAAAAAAAACGGACTTTCCGTGGAAAAGACTGACTCGAATACCAAGATGGGTCAATAGCCAGACCCTAATTGAGGTTCCCCAAAAGTCACCAGTGCTGATCGAAGCCACAGAGCCAGGACCAAAGGGGAAAACATGCAGGAGACATAGTCCTGACTGGGTTGAGCGCTATGGGAACACCCAAACAGAGAGAAATGTTTATTAGTACAGCATTCACCCAGAAATGTTGCCAGAAGCTGTGTTTTGTTCCTTCAAGTCTTTATAAGTGGGATAGCTTTGGTGGGAGTGCAGGCCACAGGGAGCTAAATAGGCCTTGAACTGAAAGAGATCTACCTGCCTCTGCCTTTTGTGTGCTAAGATTAAAGGCATAGGCCACTATAGCTAGCAGGGTTTAGCTATTCAAAAGCCCTGTGAAGCTGTGTCTAGCTCAGTTCAGATAATACCTTCGGCTCATCTAACCCCCCCCCCTTTTTTTATTATAAAAATTCAGATTAAAAGAACCCATTTGGGAAAATTTAGCATAACTTTCCATGACCACCACAGGAGGCAAATGAGATGGACCTTGTGCCTCAGTTGTAGAGATGTGGTACAGAACACACAGTCACTCTTGGGCGGCTTCCATCCCTCAGGTCCCAGGTAGCAAGTACTCAGTAGGAGCTAATGCCAACCTAGAGAAGGGAGGCAAACTTGGTCAATGCTACCTCTTTCCCCAGCCCACAGAATCCCAGAGGCAAGGAAGGTCTACAACTCCAAACAGCCACGGTGAATACACAAGGCATCAACTTGAACATTTTGTAATTAATCTATTTCGGCTACTTCATTTTAGCCACCATCTTCAATGGGGAAAGCTCAAATACAAATCACAGCTTTCTTCCCATTTGTGCATGGTCAGAAGTGAGCCAAACAATTGCTCTTCAGTATAAATCCATCAGAGGTACTTGATAATTATATATGCCTATTTTATATAAAAATGAGGATGACTAATTAAAGTCTGAGAAAAATTAATGCTAAGATGTTGAGGCCTTCAATACAAGGTGGTTATTCTTTTCTCTTTTTCTCTCTATATTAAACAATTAACTCATCCAATACCCCCATTAGCTATAACTGTCTAATTTTATAGATAGAAAAGTGAAATCATTCACGACTCGACACCAACCTGGCCTGAGAATGTCATTCTACTAGTGAAGACAGAAGGGTATATAGTTTTTGGTTTGGGATTGAAGAATATCTTAATACAAATGCATGTCATTTGGAAATTGTTCTGATGCACTGAATTAAATGATCTAATCACACTTTTGTCATTATTATGAAGAACTCACACTTGTCAGGTAATAGAATTAAACTCAAATAGAAATGCTCATATATTTAATGGCTAATTGGGAAGAATAAGGTTTTGAAATTCAAAATTCATTTAACAAAGACCCACTGAGCAATTATGCTCATGAATATAGCAGTTGAAACTGACAAACATGAGGGAATTTGAAATGTTGGAGATCTGAGACGCACACACTGGGAAGAGCGGTCTGCCTTCCTACACCTACACACTGTTTGGTTGGTTTCCGTCCCAATTTTGCTGCATTGTCCCATTCACTCTTCTCTTCCCAGCAGCTAAACCCAAGAAGAGCCTATCCTGCCTCAGGCTGGTTCCTCGGTTCTCGCATCAGGGGAGAGTCTGGCTGCCTTCCTAGAGACTGAACTTCCTTCCTCTTGTAGTATGAGAGGCATGGTTGCCTTCCTAGAGCCTAACTTCCTTCCTCTTGTAGTCTGAGAGGCGTGGCTTACTAAGATGCTGAATCTGTTTGTCTCCTGTTGTGGGACAAGAAGTGATGGAACTCAAAGCTCTTTGTGCTTCTGTATCATGGGGTCACGCATCAGGGCATTGTGGGGGCGGCACTTGCTATAGCTGACTCAGACCAGCTCCCAGAGCTAACAGACAAACTATTTCACAAGCAGGAGGTTAAACCACCATTAGCCTAAAACCAGTCGTGATGGGAATTCCTACAGTCTGGAAGTCATAAGCCCTACAGTAAATCAGGGTATTTAGGGGAAAGGAAGAGGAGACCAACAAGATATGATGCCGAAGTGGGCGGTGCCTAATCTACGATGTTACTTTCATTAAAAATAATTACACTTAATTCTAACAAAAACCTATTAAATAGGCACTCCAGTTTCCAATATCTTCAAGAAGGTAGAGGGACTTGCCTGTACTGGAAGCAATGTGAGAATTTGATGACGTCTGAACTAGCCTGTACTACCTCACAGCCACTCCATCTTTTCTTGTGGAGCACTACAGTTGGATGAAATCTGAGAGGCTCTCTTGTCTAATCAGCTAGTTATTCAAGACTAAAAACCATCATCCTAACCATTATCCCATGTTAGAAAGTACATGACCTCAGACCATTCATATTGCATCATTTGAGATCTCTTAGTAGGTTCCTTATTTTGAGTAGAAAATTGTCTTCAGCCCCCATTTATTGATTCTTCTTTTACCTATAAAGGCTTCTTGATGCTGGAACTGGAGAGATGGCTCAGTAGTTTACAGCACTGGCTGCTCTTCCAGAGGACCTGGGTGTCATTCCCAGAACCTACATGGCAGCACAAAACCATCTGCAACTGCAGTTACAGGGAATCTGAGACCCTCTTCTAGCCTTTGTGTACATGTTCTATAGACTAACAAGGGGAGGGGGGAACATATATATCTACATATACATATAAAGAAAAAACCTTTTGATGATGGCAGAAACCCTGGAGGTTGCTACAAGCCTGGAATTCCAGGAGATCCGAAGAACAGAATCTCATTCTGCATTCTGGCTTTGTAAGTATGTATGTACCTCTCCATACACCCCACTGTCCTACAGACATGTTACAAGGCCAGCTCACCCCTTCTACACCTATCAATGCTCCTGCCTCCCTCCAACCAGCCCCCCTTCCATGCTACATCTTCTCTTTATTTTTGTGATCCCCTGAGTTTAATTATTGATTGATTACAGGGGTGTGAGTAAAAGGTTTACAAGAAAAGGGCTAAACCACTGTAGAAGATGGCTCTCCTTTCCCCAGCCGATATTAACTACATTTATATCCTCAGGGTGAGATTGTGCCTTATGATCTCTTCCCCTCCTCCAAGACAGAATATTGATGGCCCCAATCTTATACAGCCTGGTAACCACAGATGCTGAGGAGTCATGATTGGAAATGGCCATGCCCTACCCAGAGAACAGTGTTACACAGCGATCCCTCCATCCATCTATCCTACTTCTGACGTAGTTCCTTGGGAAGAATGACATAGATGGTCCATTTAGGACTCAGTGTTGAACAGTCCATCATTCCCGGCACTTTGACCAGCTAGAAATCTCTGTCTACTACAAAAATAAGCTTCTGGGATCAAAGCTGACAGAAACCCTGGTCTATGGGCATAAACAAAAACTATTTAGAAAGCAGTTTGACAGACACATCCTGTCTAGTAGAAACAACTGTAGCTTCTTCACTCTCTCCTGTGACCATGGACTTTTGACCAGGTTTACACTTCAGGATTTGCATTCCTTCCTGTGGGTCTGGACTCAAAGCCAAGCAGAAAGCAGTTGGTTGTACCAGTAACAGATTTGTGTTCTCAATGGCATGAGTCGTCTGCTCACACCACACATACATTCGAGAGTCAACATACTTGGTTGATTTTAATAATGCAAGACTATGATCTTGCTAATAATGCTAAACCATCTCAAAGAAAAAGTCTAAGAAATTCAAGAGATCTCAGGACACTTACTCAGAAGTTTGGTTGCTTCTGTATAGATTATGTTTTAGGTAAAGCTAAGAAGTGTGTTTCATTTACAGTCGGAGGTCAGGATCTAAGTGGGATTCAGTGGGAACTCACCAGCTAGCAAAATGTCTCCAGTGAGAACCTATATGTTCTACCAAAAAGGACACAGAGTAAGGAGGTGAACATACTGGAAGGGGTTGAAAGAGAAGAGTAGATATACTACTTTAAATGTATGTGTGTTTAAAGTTATCAAACAGTGATTTGAAATGAGAAAAGAAAACAAGAATTTCTTTGTTAGCAGCTGTCCACCCTGTGAGTCTCAGCCAATACAACAAAAGTAAAATGTAAGAGTACCATGGACACCACAAGCAGGCTTGGCTTCACTTTCTGTAGGTGGCCTTCTTTGAACTGAAAGGTTTCCAGCTGTGCTTCTGTTCTGACAGAAGTGGCAGGTACACTGGTTTTGGACTATGGCATCCAATTCACTAGGCAGACTTCTTCATGGGTCTCCACCGGCCGAAACACCTTCACCAGAGGAGGCTCTCTTCTCATTACAGTGGGCCGCTGGTACTCAGATGCACAGTGAAGCCATTGAGATCACTTATAAAGAGGCTCCTCAGTGCTGCCCCAGGATCCCCCAACAACACACACCAGAATCCAGGGACATTTGCTTAGCTAAATTCAACCAGAGCTCTACATTCACTGGCCAAACTGCCACTCTTCCTTGACATATTGATTCAGGTGAGGTGGTATCCATCAACGTCACCACCATTTCACCGTTCACTACTTAAGATGTGTTTGCTTTGTCAGTAAAAAGAACGATCTTTCTGGGAAACACCCATAAAGTCGCTGGGGCTCAGCTTTGACCTCGCCTCTAACAATGGCTGTTCCCTGAAAATACGACGGGCTCTCGGGGACACCAGAAGCATGAAATAAGGAACTGGTGGCAAAGGCAAATTTTGCTGGAGCTGAGACACACCACAGGCTGGCTGCCAAGCACGTCCTAGAACCAACAAGTCTGAGGACTACAGATGCATAAATGCTCTGGGAAATGGGCCACTGTGGCCAGAGGACCTTCCAGCAGCAGTCACTATTGTCAGCACACACCAGGATTTACATTTTAAAGCCTAAGTGACAGAAAGAGCAAATGTGTGAATGTGTTTGCATGTACACATGTATACAAGTAGACATACATGTGCGTGCACATACATGTGTGTGCCCATGAGTGCAGATGCCAATAATCAACATGGGATGTATTTCTCAATAGCTCTCTCTTTGTCTCTATCTCTCTGTATCTCTCTCTCTCTCTCTCTCTCAACAGGGTTTTTCACTGAATCTGGAGCTCAACAACTAGGCTAGGCTGGGAGCCATCAAGCCCCAGGGTTCTTTTAGTCTCCACACTGCCCAGAGCAGGGATTAGAGGCATGCACTGCTATGCTCTGGTCTTTATACTGATGCTGGGATCTGAATTCAGCTCCTCATGCTCGAGCGGTCAGCTCCTTAGCAGCCAAATCGTCTCCCTAACCCCCAAAGTGATTCTTTCACAACTTAAAAGTGGAGCGATCTTGGCCTTAATTAAAAGAAGCATTTTACTCCTCTGAAGCAACGTGCTTGTATTATTCCTTATTACTTATATTATAATGAGGTGTCTTTCATAACATCTACATGCCCATACCTCTCTGGAGCTGGCATGTCTACCTTCTTAACTCCCTCTATGTTTTGAAAGTTTTCAGAGAGGCGGCGAAGCCGTACCATGATCGGTTCCTCGGGTCAGAGTTCATGGATACGTTTTAATGACTGTAATAAAGACCAAGCAAAGCACTTGCCAAATAGTATGTACAGATCGTGTCATGTTTTCATAGCTGCGTGGGATCTCTGTGTTTCTCTACATCTGCATTCAAGGTTCTCAGCTTCAGTTTTCCTTTGAGGGTACCCTGCAGTGTGGAGGCTGCAAACAAGGAAATTTCATTCCCCACACCCAAAGTTAGCACATGGCCGACGATCGTGCCGGGGTCCAAAGCCAAGAGACTTGTTTTCTCTTTTTCTTCCCACGGGTAACCAGACATATTTACCTCCTCTTGGAAGAAATGGCTTTGACCTGCACACTTGGCTTTTCCAAGGTCAGAAGTCTATCCAATCCAGGATAGCTGACACAGCCCTCAGAGAAAAAGCAACAAGTAGGCTCAGTGAGAATGCATTGTACGTGAGACCCATCTAAGATGAGATTTGAATCTCAGTGCCAATGTCCCACTGCATACGGTCATTGGAATCACCACCGTCTAATGGCACACACTCAGTAAACCTACATCGGTTTTAAAACATCGCCTCACCTGATGCATATAGGGACAACCCACAGGATCTGTTCTCCTAAGAAGATGCTTTTCTGAACACTTTCGGGATTGTGGGGACTTAATTATTCTAGTGAAGTGGAACGATATTCCATTTATCACAGAGTTCTCAAAATAAGGCGTTCTAGATGACTATATTTTTAGCCCTGTTTACATTTCAAACCACTGGTTATTATTTTTTTTTATTCTCCTCCTTGGTACTTATTTTTATTTCCTCTCATTCTTAAAAAATCAACAAAGATATAATTCACTTGCAATAAAATAATATAATTAAGCTCTTGTCTTTTGCTGTGCACATTAGTGACCAGGGCTTCTGCAAACAAAATGCTGCAGGCTGGACAGCTTAAACGACAAACAGGTTCCCCTCCCAGTAAGGAGGCCAGACTTCCAAGCTCCCAGTGCAGTGGGGTTGGTGACCCCCTGGTGACCCTTCCTACACTTGCAAATAACTGTTTTTTGTGGCCTGGTCACATGGTTGTCCTTCTAGACATCTCTGTATTCCTGATAGATACTCTTCCTCTCCCGGGGAACACATCTCACTGTCCCAGACCTACTGAACAGCCTCCTCTTAACTTGATCTCAGCCATGAGAACCCTTCAAAACACTGGAACTTGAACAGGTGACTTTGGGAAGAATATTAGCCTTATCTCTGTGTCATGTGCTTTCTGAGTGTTTCCCATACTGGAGTTCCTTTAATCCCCCAGCACCTATATCATAGCTGAAAAGCAGGCCATGGCCAGACGGAGCACAATCCTGCTGTCCATTGCTCAGCGCTGATTGACAAGACCAGACAGTGGTGGGGAGTCGGGAATCTCACCCGCCAAGCTTTGCTGACCTTGTTTCTTGAATTCAGAGCATCAGCAAGTTTATAAATGGTGTGCTGGGTTTGTGCTGAGGAGAACAATTCTATCTGCTCTTGTTTCAGCTCCAGAACACCTAGCCCTTTCTGGCCCCTTGCCAGCTCCTGCCATTCCGCCTCCTTCCTCCCCTGTGGTCCAGGCTCTGTCATCTGAACAGAAGCAGCCCAGGGCTGTGTGGGAGCCGACCTCGTGGATGCTGACTGAACAACTACTTAATTCTCCATACCTAGTGACATCACCCTAGTTATCAGAAATAGACATGGAGTCTGGCATGCTTACACAATGGAAACTGGCAAAGGCCTCAAACCAGAACTTTATGTGTCCTTGAGAATCTGTTTTTTATCAGTCCAATGTCTCTATGTTACCACTTGGACCTGACCCTTCATATCAGGCTCATCAGAAATGCAAAGACCAAGTGAGCCTTCTCTACAGTGAATTCTCAAGCCCAAAGTATTCCTACTTAATGCATCATCAACCTTTCATTTCTATATTTAGAAATTAAGTTTTTCTTCTCTCTGTTGTCAAAATAGATGAGCATTCATGGTGCTGGTTTCCAAATGATAGATGTGTGTCCATCAATTCTGTTGATGATTATGTGCAGGGAAACCAAAATGAGTGTGTGAGAATGTGTGTACATGCACATGAGTATGTGTGCTATGAGTGTGTGTGTGTGTGTGTGTGTGTGTGTGTGTGTGTGAATGTGTGTATTGTATGCTTGTATATGAATGAGTGGGTATGTGAATCTGTGTGTGTGTGTGTGTGTGTGTATTCATATGTGCACATTTACTTCACTGGATGTGTATGAACAGTGAAACCAGAAATAAATGGATGTCAAGTATCTTCCTCCATTGCTCTCCATCTTAGTTTTTTAGACAGGTCTCTCGCAGAAGCTGCAGTTTTCCATTTTGACTAAGCAGACTTGATAGGGAGCTCCCAAGCTCCACCCGTCTCTGGCTCCCTATTGCTGAGATCACACATCTGGCCCTTAATATGGGTGCTGGGGATTCGGACTCAGGTCTTCATGTTTCCATGGTGAGTATTTTACCTACTGGACATCTCCTGAATGCAGCAATGAGAAATGCCGATTTAAAACTTACAGCAGTAGGAGTACAAAGAGCACCTCCCTTCAGTCTTTGCGTCCGTTGATGACTCTGCTATGCTTGTCACTGGCTTTCTTTAGGTGAGTGTGTGCTGCATGGGGAGGCTGACGCCTGTCACACAGTGCACATCCTAGGATCTATATAAAAACAAGACCCCAAAGAGGGACACGCAGTGGCTACAGATTCCACCACTTCTTAGCTCTAGGGCTCCTCCTTACTTGTCACCACAGCAAGCCCTTGCTCCTCTCTCACCATGTGACTTTCTCTGTCTCCCACGGAAGACAGTTCAGCTCAGAATGGACTGTTTGACTATCCTGACTCACCATGGCTGCCGATGCTCAGCAAACTTCTCCACTTCTGTACCAAGAGTCCAGTGTCCTCCAGGCTCCACTTTGCTGTGGTTAGGAGCGAGAATGTCCCCAAACCTAGTGTCCTCAGCAGGTGGCAATATTCAGAGACAGTGCTGGTGGGAATTTTAGAGAGGGGGCTCCATGGGAGAAAGTAGATATTCCCTCAAATGAGACATTTTCCCCACCCCTACTTCCTAGTCACCATCAGCGACTTGGCTCCATTTTCTTCTCAAAGCATGGTTTCTGCTTCATTAAATCCAGAACCAGAGCAGCCCAGTGACCAAAGACTGAAATTATAAGCACAAACCAACCTTTCCTGTGATAAGAGATTTTCTTCAATGTTTCATAGCCACAGAGAAAGCTAGCAAACATACTTTCCTAACTCTGTTAATGCCTGCTGTTTTAAAACTTCACTGTTTGGTGATGCTATCCTTATAATGAAGTTGTCTAAAAAGAAAACTTCATAGCAGTGACTTTGCTTTTATAGGAATTGTTCCTTTAGAAGTCTGTGGCCAGGTTTCTGCATCTTAATGGAGGAGGGCAGGCAGATGGCACCTTGCCTCTGCAACTTTCAAGTGTCTAGTCTCTCTGGCATAGCTCTTAAGAACCTATTATGCATCAAACCCTGTAATAAGGACCCTACTGTATCATCTCTGTTGGGCAATGATACCTTAAGAGTCAGGAATTACCCATTCTTCTCATGAAGGAAGAAACTGAATGTCAAGTAGTTCGATTAAGGTTCTCAAAAGCATCTTCATGAACATCAAGAGCAAATCTGAAAGCCAAGGCTTTGCCTGGCCAGAGTCTCATCTCCAGACTCCATGGTCCACAGTTGTGGACTTGGTGATGCAACTTAGGAACTGGAAGTGAGTAGAGGGGTCACAGAGCACAAAGTCCTACATACCCTGGGAAATCCAAAGTTTAGAGGTTAAAATCCCCCTGCAGGCACCATGAAACTGACCCGTTTCCTCACACCTTTGAACAGACCGGCTTCCTGCTCAGTCATGGCCCCACTGTGAGGCTCTGGGCAGCCCTTCCTTCCACTCATTCGTAAACAAGACTCACTTTTCTCCCAACCTGCTTCATGGGTGGTGTAGATGAAGTCTATAATGTCTGCAAAACGCTTTGAGCACATCAAAGAGGATGCTGTATAAATACTACACACATTCCCATAGGAAGCATCTCCAGGATGCTTTGATCCATAAATATTTCATTGACTCAACTCAGCCAAAGCCATTTTAGACTGGAGGCATCCTAAGGTAATTGACCACAGAGAGAGTTCAAAAAGCAAAGCCTTGAACATCCACATCACAGCCCTCTTGTTAACACCGCCAGTTCAGCTGTTACTTTTTAAAAATAATTTTGTATCTTTTTTTAACCTTGTAAATGTTGGAGTGAGCATGAAGTTGCTACCATAGAAAATAATATATAGTGATATATTTAAAAAAGAGGAAGTATATTTTTTAATCTTTTTATTTATTCTTTGAAATTTCCGTGAATGTATATGACTATATTCTGTCTCCCTCCTGCAGTTCCTCTCAGACCTTCTACCATATCCTTACACACCCAACTTTCTTCTTACTCTCTCTAAAAATAAAAAATAAAAGAGTCTGTTTTGTGTTGGCTGACTATTCCTAAGCATTTGACTTGCCCTGGAGTGTGGTTGACATGCCCACTGTCCCTTTACTGGAAAAACAAAACAAACTGATTTTCCCTTTCCCAGCAACTATTAGTTACAAACTGCTTCTTGGTTGGGAATGCAACTTTATATCTTCTTCTCTTTTCCACATGCTGGGCTTTTGTCTGGCTAGGAGCTCCTATGGGGCTTACACAGGTTGCCACAGTCTCTGTGAATTCCTATGTGCATCAGCCCTGTTCTCTCTTGAAGACATTCTTTTCTCAGAGTCATTTACAACCCCTGCTCTTTCTGCCTCTTCTTCTGCATAGATCCCTGGGCTTTGAGGAATAAAGACATTCCATTCAGAACTGAGTGATCCAAAGTCTTTCATTGTCTGTACTGTATCTAGTTGTGGGTGTCTGTGGTAATTACCATGTTCAACAAGAAGCCTCTGTGATGAGGGCTGGGCAGGACTCTAATCTATGGTTGTAACAATGTGTCATTAGGAGTCAGGGAAATCATTTTTAAAGAAGAAAAAGAAACACGAAAATAAATGTTTCCTCCAAGACCACCCTTCTACTCTTAGGCCTATTTTTTTCTGCCTCTGTGATTTTAGGGGTTTGCCTTAATTACATTTTTAAGAGGGAAAAAAAGATAAATGGATTTTTATAACATTTACAGAAAGGAAAATTTACACATTCAATTCCCCAAAGAGTCAAAACTGTTGTTACTTTTCTTAAATCATTACTAGGATGCCTTCATCAGAAGAAAGATAAAATATGTCCTGTTAAAGCCAAATTAATGTCCTTTATTATAAATCCAAAACTCTTCTCCAGATCAAACTCAGAAAGATCCCTGAGGTAATATGTACTTGGTAGTATTTTTTAGATGAATATTCTTCAACAAAAACTACACATTTCAATGAAGATGGTTAACATGGATCATTTGTGAAGGTGAGTACACATTAACAAAACTTTCAGAATTTCGTGATAAGAACATAATAACAAGTTAGCAATTATCTAGAAATAGTCTTCTGCAATCCCTGGGAACAAGAGCAAAACTAAGCTACAGTTTGTCTTCTTAATTGTTCAATCCTACCATCATTTTTCTGCCTTCTTCTTTGCTGACTCAAAAGGCAAAACTAGGAAAAAGAAATATGCAAATAAGTTCTCTCCCCAAGGGTTTCCCTGGCAGGAGGCAGAGTTCCACTCAACCTCGAAGCAGATGTTAGCTGACACTCCTAAAGAAATGTTAATAGTCATGATCAATAAAAAAAATAAAATAAAAATTCAATAACCATCAGATCTTCTGAGATTCTATCAGACCACCATGGACAACTGAAAATACAGAACTGCATCCATCTTTATTCCTGGAAACATTTGGCCATCCCTAGAACAATATTTTCTCTTAACACACATACCTCTCTACCCATCAGTCACCTTAGTGGGCTAGCACTAAACATTCTCTGGTCCTCCAACCAGGGTGTTGTATTTATTTTATTAGGATCTAGTTACACATCTGCTCTTGGATGAAGCACCAGATTTGTTAGTACCAACAGTTTCAAGATCAAATCAAAGATAGCATCTTAGGACATGGACAAAACTTTACATCTAATTCCTAAGTGACTCTGAATTCAGTGTATGAACTTAATAATGCTAATACCCTGCAGTCCTGTGAAGTATTGCTTCTCCTAAGATATAGATGTGTGGTCTCCTGCTTTCACAGCTCTCAGCTTGGACCTCTGCCAGCAGGAAGAAAAGGCATATGCTCACCAAAGCTTGCTCAGTGTGCAGCAGACGTCAAATCTGCCATTCTTATCAGCCCCCCCGAACACATTCATTCATTCTTTATGTAAGTCATTTCTGAGAAGCCAGTTTGTGCCAGGCAATATTCTTGGTGACAGAGGGAAAACGCTGTTGTCTTGGTGGGAAAATACCTGAAAGACACAATTTAAAGGAGAGCTTTGTTTTGTCTCCTGGTGTCAAAGGTCTGTGTTTTGCCTCAGATAACTTGACACAGATACAGTGATCTGAGACAAGGGAATGCCTCCATAACTAGTCAGGCTGTAGGCAGGCCTGTAGAATATTTTCTTAATTAGTGATTGGTGGGGGAGGTCTCAGCCCATTGTGGGTGGGGCCATCCCTGGGCTGGTGGTCCTGGTTTCTCTAAAAAAGCAAGCTGAGCAAGTCACAAGGAGCAAGCCAGTAAGCAGCATTCCTCTGTGCCCTCTAGAGGCCTGAGCTCCTGCTTCCAGATTCCTGCCAAGACTGCTTGTGATGATGAACTGTAATAACAAGGAGTAAAACAAACAGACAAACACCTGCTTCCCCAGGTTGCTGTAGGTCACGGTGTTCCATCACTGTAATAGTAACCCTAACTAAGAGAGGTACTCTCCAAAGGAAAGAGACCTACTTCTACCCTTTATTGACCTCGATATTCACCCATGTATTAATCCTTGTAATTCATCAGTTCTTAGTGGCAGCACCAGCTGGGACCAAGCCTTTCCACGCATAAGTCATTGGGGGTGTCGACATTTATGCAGATCATGGAACTTCTTTAGAGAGGGACACAGGTTACTAGCAAATACTCAGTTGACTGGTGCTATGTTTGGGCTATAGCATTTCTCTTCCAAAATCTGTAAGAATTTGTTTCTGATGCAGCAGTGCAGACGGGTGATGGACTTTGGAGAGCTTGGCCACTGGGCTCATAAAGACATTCATGGCCAGCGTTCATCTATTCAAGCACCATGGTGTTGCTCCCCGGGAGGAGACTTTCAGCAATCACTTGGAACAGAAACAAGCCCTTCAGATACATGTAGGCAGAGTGCCCTATGGCTTCTCAAGTCCAACAGGGATTCTAGAAATAGGAGAGGAAGCCGAGGGCCTGAACCTACAGTGGGCGCTGAACCTTGGCCTTCACCCAATTGCATGTTGTGCCTCTGTAACCCTGAGTGACTGAAACCACAAACTGTAAACCAAAAAAAAAAAAAAAAAAAAAAAAAAAAAGGTATTTTGTGGCTTCAGTGAAGAAAATTATTACTTTACCATACGCCTGGATAGTATTAAATGGGCAGAGGTGCCATTATTCCAAATGTCCAAGTGAAAACAACTAGATGGCATTTGGAAAGCCTGGGGTGCAGGCAGAGGACCTTGCAGGCTCGATTCTACACAGAAGTGCCCTAGACTGCTGTGGTGCTGTCTCTAGGAGGGAGTAAAGCCTTCAAAGATGTTCTTGGGCTCGAGTCTACAGCCACAGAATCCCATGTCTTCCAGAAATGGTCCCTTCTGCTCTGAGTCTCACTAGGTAATTAGTAAAGCAGCCTTGGGAGTCTTGACCTGGATCTTGGCACAGACACAGTGCTAGAAATCAAAGCCCAGCTTGGACTTTTGTCTATTCACTCGATTCACAACAGGAGGTCTCTGACACAGATGCTTAATACCACCAGGGGCAGTGGCCTGTTGGTACGTGTGGGAAAGTGGGAGCAGGATGAGGGGCTCCGGAAGTTGTGTGTGGTTGAAAGAGGGGTTGGTGTGAGGAAAAAACGGTGCCAGGAGGTGGATTAAATTATAGTGCTTCCATGTAGCCAACTATATCACAGCCGTGAAGGAGGCCAGGGGTAGGGGACTGGGAGGGGACATGGGTAAAAAACTTTCCATACACTGACAAGGGTGGGTGTGCCACATGGCAACAAAGAATCACAAACCGCGACAGTGTAGCAGCCTGGACGAACAGCTGACACCAACAGCCAGGCTACAGGCAGTGCTGTGTTTACCGTGCATTGAGAGCTGAGTCTATCTAGGCAGAAACTAGATTACAGGTTACCAAGCGCCAGGGCTGTGGTAAGGACTGGTGGTTGTGAGGCGTAAAGAAACCTTTGGAGAAGCCACGGACCATTCTGTAGTTGCTTTAGAAGTGTTTATGCAACTGCATACAACCCGCCGAACTATAGACTCTACTTCCCTGGGCTGGGGTCAGAATTGGGGTTCTGCAAATTGCATAAAAAGACTGGAAATAAATTTTACCTCAGTTTGCACGACTCACCGAAAAAAAATACACAGGAGTATATTCAGTATGCTACTCCCTGAGATAAAAAGAAGACTTTCATTTCATTCTCTGCCTATTAAAATCTCCAGACACACAGGTAAGTGGGCAGAGTGGCCACCTGCAAGGGGACAGAACCAAGGGCAGCACTGAAAAACGGGGACAGAGACATCTATTTACCAGTGCACAAAATTAATTTTTTCAAACATATCAAATATCCATGAGAGAAAGGCTGAAAGAGAAATGTTGATTCTGGCTAAAGATGAGGAGAAGGATGACAGTGTGACCTGTGGGATGTCACTGTTCAGCAGAGAGCAGGGGGACAGTGGAGAATGTAGGGTGGGAATATCCAAGGGCCCCTGGTCAGTCTGGGATCCCATGTCATGTCGGGGAGACTTCCCCATGGGACTGATGAGCAGATGGGTGGCATCCACGCCATCTTCATTTTCTGGGAAGAAGGCATTGGGTGGGTCGCATCAGCATGTTTTAAGTGTCTGTCCCTTGATCAGGACCACTGCAGACATACGGGACAGGGAGAGAGGAAGAAGAGGTCTGAAGAAGCTCAAAACCCTCTGCTGAGGAGAGAGAAGAATGTCTAGGGAGGGTGGAGAGACGTCCAGGAAATCCTTGGACAACTTGCAGAAGGGAACAGACACCACACTGGGCAGAACGACCTTCTACTGAGCAGACAACACAGAGCAGAAGCTACAAAGGGAGTTATGTGGACCGTCCTGTGTTTCACTGGTATCACCAGCATTTTGTGTGCTGCCGGGAATAATGCAGCAGAGGGGAACGGACTCCACCTCAGTCTGAACCTCTGAGGAGCTCGGATTTGGCTGCCCCACGAATTCCTGTGTAAAGTGAATGTTCACCATGCAGATTGCAGGAAAGTAAGACTCTGCAGTGAGTTTAATTATGAATTGGTTGTGGCCTAAAACAACACAGCCTTAGCTGCCTTCGGATTAATGATTCCATACAGAAGCAGCTATTAATTCGAGTTCTCAATTTAATTAAGTCCACTGAAGCTATTTTAATAACATAATTTTAATATGGTTTTCATTTGCTTTTAATAAATTTCAGTGTTTTTCTTTCTTTGAAATTAGATGACCTTTCAGAGAGTATGTTGATACACTGGTCATGCTGGGCCTGCTGTGAATGGCTGAAAATCCTTTACCTAAAACCAAAGGTATCACTTCTGGAAAAGCAGTGGCTTTTGTCATGGTCATTTAAAAAATTATTCTTTCAGGGAAGAAACACAAGAAATGTAAAACAAAATAAAAGAGTTTCCTCCCATAAAAGATCAACAAACCAAAAATGGAATTAAAATATACGAAATCACCCAGGTCTGATATGCATGTTGTTTCCTTAAAATAAGTGCAAGCCACCGGAGGTACTGGAGGAGGAGCTGTAGCCCCTGGACAGTGAGCCGGAAGGTCTGGCAAGCAATGTCCCAGGGGAAGCAAGCTACAGTCTAGAGATGGGGAATTTGAAGCAAGATTGTTTGCAGAGGGAGGGACTTCTGTAAGTAGCCGCTTGAGTCTGGGGAAACCATAACAAGGCCACCTGGAGTTAGTGTCAGCAGGAGCTGTTACCACCCTAAGGTCAAAGGTACAAATGAAGAGAGGATGAGCAGGAACCAGGGAGGATGGAGCCCTACAAAGAAACAGCAGGCAGCAGTCAAAGGTGACAGGAACACCAACGACCTCACACCAGGAGCAGTGGGCTGAGCCCCCCAATTTCCCTTCCCTGCCTTCCTCTGAGATTACTGACAGGGCTCCCTAGGGCCTCCCTGCCCAAAACCACAGGACAAAGCCATCCACAGTGTAACAGTTCAATATGAGGAAGGAGGGTAAGTCAACGGCTAGAACAAAAGATTCTGTGAAGGAAAAAGCATGAAATCCCAGGGTTAGAAACCAAACAAGTATTGATGAGGCATGCTTTCCCAGGTACATGTCAGAGCAAGATCAAGCAGGGCAAAGTGTGAGCCAGAGTTAGGGACTGGTTTCAGCTCTGAACACCTGTGGGGTTAGAGCAAGGAACTTGACAGATCAAACCCAGAGGGCGGGGCAAAGCATAGGCTACACAGGGCTTCGGTCTGGGGTAGCAGAAAACGAAGCATCTAGTGGAACAAAGAAGAAAATAGAAATGGGAAAGAAGAGAAAGTCTGCCTGGAAATCTGAGCTGGAGACAACTGTACATCTGTGTCAGATGTTCTCCACAGAGCAATCTAATTAAAATCATTTTTATCTAGGCAACAATCTAAATGAATTTCCCAGAAAATGAGAGTTTCGGCTCCAGTTAGAACATTCCTATTATCATGAGCATGATAAATAAGAAGTATTGGGGGAGAAATAAAATGCTTGCATTCTTGGAAAAAGACAGGATACACTGTGGAGATTGACCACACTCCTGAATCTCTCTCTCTCTCTCTCTCTCTCTCTCTCTCTCTCTCTCTCTCTCTCTCTCTCTCTCACACACACACACACACACACACACACACACACAAGTATAGCCTCTGTAATAAAATTTATCATCATATAATCCAGGATCTCCACCCCTAGGTATTTACTCAAAAGAAAGGAAGCAGGTCTATGGGTATTTCAACACCCACATTAATAGCACCGATAAGCAAATTAACAATATAATAAACAAACCTAGTGTCCGTCAAAAGATAGTGAGCATGTGGCACACACATCCTAATAGCACCAATAAGCAAATTAACAATATAATAAACAAACCTAGTGTCCGTCAAAAGAGTGAGCATGTGGCACACACATCCAAGGGGAAATATTTGGCCATTCAGTGAAACAAAATCTTGGTATATGCAATAACATTGTTAGATTTTAAAAACATTATATAGAGTAAACTAATCAGACCCTATGCCTGGCTTGTAGCACGAGCTACATAAAACTAGCAGTAGAGACAGAACAGGAGGAAGCAGTTACAAGGTTTCTGCTTAGAACAAGGAAGGATTAAGGGTTAAAGATACTCATATTTGAATGTGGAATCCCTCAAACACACACCTTGCCTATCCCTCTACCTCAAGGCTCAAGTGTTTGAATGCTTGTTCCCAGTTGATAAAGCTGTTTGGGAAGGTTGTGGAAACCTTAGGAAAAGAAAGAAGTTTAGAAGGTGGACCTTCAGACTTACTCTCCAGCCCCACTTCTAATGCTGTAGTCCATCTGCCTCCTGAGACCCTGAAATGTAAGCAAGCATCCTCAGGCTCCCCACAGTCACGGCCAGCTTCCTCAGCTGCCACACCTCTCCTCCATGAGCTGTATCTTCAAACCATGAGCCAAAATGACTGCTCTCTCCCTGAGCTGCCTCCTGCAGGTGTTGTATCTCAGCAACAAGGGGAAAAAATAAGAATGCAGATTGTGCTGGTGCTGACCAGACATTGTGAATGTAGTCAGTGCCATGGAGTTTATAGGGCCAAGTGATTTAAATGATGACCATTATGTCATTACAAACACAACGACAATTCACACACACACACACACACACACACACACACACACACACACACATATATATATATATAGAGAGAGAGAGAGAGAGAGAGCGAGAGAGAGAGAGAGAGAGCTTGGATCAAGAAGCCAGACTCTGTACAGCAGATAATGGGTGTTTCATTCTAAAACCTTCAGGAAGCACATGGGGTACCTACTGCGCACACTGCCCTACTGCGCACACTGCCAAGTCCGAGCTTCAGCAATAACACGGCTATGTGGCCCTCCATCTCTAACTCTCTCACTCTGGGTCACTTCTTTCTTTGCCTGTTCTTAAGCTATTCTAAGAAACCAATTCACTCAGGAAAGTAAAGGCCAAGTGCTACAAACTGTGGTAATTTCTCAAGCCCTGCCCTGGGTTTCCTTGGAGGAAATACTTTGATTTTAACATTCTACAAAAAAAAAAAAAAAAAGGCTTCATTCTGATGCAAATGGTCATTTCAGACCATTCAGCAGTGAGACCTCCTGAATGGTGTAAAAGGTGCACTGTTCTTGCATTTGTTTGGTAGTAGTTGTTTGAGGGTCTGTTTTACTTCATTCAGAAAGTCTCTTTTCTTATTTGAATAAAAAGAAAGAGGAAAAACTAGTGGTTCAGAACTTTAAATGTTATTTATTTTACATCACAAGACCCTGGAGGGCACTCTTCTAGGACAAGAAAGAATTGAATTTGGGGGGAAATCGCTATCCCTGAGACAAGACTAGGGACTCACCGTCCTGATCTGCAGAGATGCAATTTTTATAGATTAGCCATTACTTAAGTGCATTTTAAAATCATTTCTTTCTTTTACAGCAAGATTCCTTTTCAACAACTCAAAAAAATTAAACTTGCATTTTAAAAAAATCATAAATCAAGACATATCTAAAAGGAGGCAACCATTTACTAAAATGTTCTCAAAAATGGTCTGTATTTTATTATATATTTTTTCTCATATTTATAAATACTATATATATATATATGATCTTTAAGCTCCATGGGTCATGACAAAATTTGTTAAGACTGTTAAAGCGTGGCTCCTCGTGGAAGAAGAAGTGCTAGTTTTTAAAGGGATTAACTACTTTATTTTAATTTTCCAATAGAATGTGTTTTTAAAATAATTTTTCTAATACTTTCAAGAAATAGCTATTAAAATATCTCATATGTCACTGTCACCTGCCATAAAGTTAATCTATAAAATGTTAATATTGGTCTTTTAAACAAGTGCTTATACCTACAAAACTTTCAGTATAATAATGGAAAATGTTGTTTCCTAAGAGGTGGCATCTTATATTTAAGCATATTTACCCTGTAGTTGAGTTTTACAAGTTTGCCTCTGTATTTTACATGGTCGTTGACAAGGAAGAGTCTCACGTGCATGAATAAGTTTCCCTCATGTCATAGTTGTTCTCCACTGGCTGAGCACCTCCTGAGGTGAAAGCAATGATTAAACTCTTTGGAGACTATGGCCCACATGTGGATTCAAGGTTCTCCAAGAGGACGGAACCATGAGTTCTCTGCCTTTTGTCAGGTATGTGAGCCTGCTCATGCTCCGCTCCCTGGCTCTCAGACTAGACGGATGGGTCTTCACCTGAACCCTCTAGGACATGTTCTGAATTCATCTTTCCCACCTTTGTGGTCCATGTTAGCCCCACTGATGGCAATGCTACTCATCTAAATTATGCCAGAGCACCAATTTCGCTCCTAACCCTCTCCAGTCTCCTTTTTGAAAGGAGACTGAAGACAGCCCATTCTAATCGATATTAAACTATGTTACTCTAAGGCCTTTTTTTTTAGCATTGAACCTGAGAATTTGATGTTTCTTTCACATCTCCATTAATCCTTAAGTGATAAAACAACTTTGAATATCAAGTGATTATTACAAGGACAGGCATCTTTGCTATCAAATGGGACTAGACCACAAAGGTGTGAAATATGACTTTATTCCATGTCCTAGAGGACTCAGACGAAGACCCATCCATGCCGTCAAACTTGGGCCTTTTGAATACAACATAAAATAAATATTTGCAATAAAATCTCCTTTTAAAGAAAAACTTCCCCAATATCTCAAAGCAAACTCGCCATTGTGGACAGTATTAAAACACCTCAGAGAAATCATCTTTTTGCCTAAGAAATTTACATTTTCTCATTCACATTCCTGTAATATTCTCCCCACAATCACCTAGATAGTAACCAATCAGAGCTTCTCAGAACAAAGTGGCTGTTAGACTGGATGATAGGTTGGGAAGAAAAGATCATTAAGGAATTCCTGGGTTTATAGTCTAGCATATTTCCATTATTTTGCTTACTAATTCTGTTTATTTTATTTTATTATTCATTTTTTGCTTTAATTAATTTTGGAGCCCATCCTACCCCATGGAACAAAGGTCATCAATGCTTTCTGAATAGCCCTCAAAGGCAGGCACAGGATAGCATCTCCTAAATGACCCCACATGCCATAGAACTCAAAATGAAGACACCCATTAACATGCAAGCACATCATTTTAATACACAGAATTACACTCTTGGTTTCCAAAGTCTCCTGGTCATTTTATAAAACAAAAGTCCTTGACTTCACACCCATGAGTTCCTCCAACTCTTAATTCCAACATTATTCAAATTTCTAAGTTCAAAGTCTGCTCTGAAACTTAAGACAACCTCTTAACCATGAGACCAAAAGACAGTATATACATTTCCAATATAGAAAGGCATGGAGTACACATTTCCATCCAAAGGGAGAAATGGAAATGCAGCGTGGAAATGCTGGACCAAAGCAAGACCAAAACCCACTAGGGCAAACACCAAACCCATGTCCAGCATCTGGAGCTCATGATGGCATCATCTGTGTCCGCGGGCGTTTGCCCCCTTTCAGCTCTGTTGCTTGTGGCGCATGTGGTCTCTCTCCTTGGTGAACTCTACTATGTGCTCACAGCTTTCCTTCCAAGAATATCTTGACATAACCAGTGCCTTAAAGTCTCATACCCTAGGCCAGTCGGGAGTTCTGTGTAGAAAATCCAACCTTGCTGCATGCTGCCTGGCCTCAACAGCTTTCTAGAGCCTTGTGGCAAACCTCCAGGACCCCATTAGCTTTTGGATCTTGCATGCTATCCACTGCTGTATCATATGGATGACTGACGCTCCCAGGCTCTGATGGCAGCAAAACGTAATTTAGTCTATAGCAGAAACTATGCATGTGCCTGGCTGAGCCTAGAAAATGCCACCTTAGGCAATTGTTCCAAGTATGGAAAGCTTATGGCAGCCTCCGATGGATGAGTCTTGCAACCAAGATACTTTTTTATTGTCCCATTGCAAAGCGGGCAGCATATCACTAATTGGGCCAATCTTAAACAACAACGAAAGCTGTTGGCACCCAGCCTGTCTGCAACATGAGCCACGCTCACGGGTCTCTCCTCACCAAAATACACGTTTTTCCCATTTTCCTGACTTCGGTCCTCACTGTAAAGCCTTGTAAGCCCAGTGCGCATTAGCCACGCCACCACCTGAATACTGCTGTCTTAAATTTCCTCCACAAAACAAATAAGCCAATGGCTTTTTAATTCAGCCTCACTGTAGCTTCCAGGACACAGGCATGTTCTTTGTCAGAAGGTAACACGAGTGGCCTCTAATACAATTCCCAATACAGTCCTTTCCCTCCTAAGAAAACTCATGGATCGAGCCCTAACTGCACACATTTCAGCTGGCATGCTAGTCTTCCAGACACCCAGCAGGACGGCTTATTGAGCCCTTGAGAGCGCATCTAGCCCATAGCTCCGCCTCCTTTATCTGACCCCTCTACATTCTCATTGGCTAACTTCCAAAGGCCTACGAAGCAGGTCAAGCAGGGACAGCCAAGCTCCTACCTGATGTTCTATCTTGCTGATTTTCTCTCTTGGTTTCTTTCTCATCCTTGTGACCTAAGAAAAACCTAATGAAAAGCAACTTCAAGCGGGGGTGGGACTTGTTTGTCTGCACATATTGAGGATATAACCCAACACGGCAAGACAGGCACAATGGTCTTACACAGCATAGAAGCACGTGGCTGGGGTCCTCACATCCTGGCAGAACAGGAAACAGAGAGCAGGCTGGTAGCAAGCTATGGATGTTGGTACCTAAAGCTCTTAGTGATACCTGACAAGCTACCTCCTAGTTCACACACAATCCATAGAAGAAACCTGTGACTTCTTTGTAGCAGTGAAATGGAAGATATTCTAATCAACTTTGTCCTTGCATATGCATCCTAACATAAGGATAATTATACTCCTTATTTACTTTAAACAGCTTTCCATCAATATGCTTGAGAATGCATCTCACTGTGTAGTTTTTGTTGGCCTGGAACTTGCTATGTAGACCAGGCTGGCTTTGAACTCAGAGATCTGTCTACTTCTGATTCCAAATCCCCAGGATTAAAGATGTGTGCCACAATGCTCATCTTGCCTTATGATAAATATATACATGAAATTTAAAACTGCAGATTTTTTTGTATAATGTACGTTTGCCATTCATGTTTTAACATAATTACGGTGGTTTAATGACATGTTTGAATGCTTGGTCCTTGGTTGGTAGAAACATTTGGGAAGGATTAGGTGGTGTGGCCTTGTTAGAGGAGGCAGGACCCTGGAGGTGGGCTTTGAGGTTTAAAAAGCCTATACCATTCTCTCCCTCTCTCTCTCTCTCTCTCTCTCTCTCTCTCTCTCTCTCTCTCTCTCTCTCACACACACACACACACACACACACACACACTCACTCACTCACTCATCTCAATGTGTACAGATTCAGCTCCTGCTTCAGTGCCATGCCTGCCTTCCTTAGGCCATATTCCCTACGGTCATGAACTAATTATTTAATACTGGAAACCCATAAACTCTCCTATAAGTTACCCTGGTCATGGAGTCATGGTGTCTTAGCACAGCAATAGTAAAGTAACTGAGACAACAAGATGATTACAGACCCCAATTGTTGTTATACTTTCTGAATATAATAGGAAATATTTGTCAAATTAGTTTCTGGTTGTTTTCTCAAAATTACCTAGAATTATATTATGGTTCAAATACTCTGTAAGACATACATTTTTTATTTATAAGAACTAAATGTGATAGTGTCATATTCATGGCCTACCTACAGCTAGGGTATTTTGAATACCCTTTGAAAGCACCATCAAGTGCCCAATTTCAATTTTTCTTACTTATGAATAACACCAATAAACATCACCACAAAGGGCTGTAAAGCAATTTATAGCCATTTTCTATTACTCAGTGAATTATTTTTCCGTGACTCCTTTTAGTGGAAATATCAATCAAAGTAAATACAGAGGCACAATAAGAAGATTTCCTTTCCCTTTCTGGTGCTGTGAAGGATTATTCCACCTTCCGTGTGTCTCTCCAATTAAGCTGTACTAATGGACTCAATCACCTTCAACGTAAATTGACCACCCCCTAAAGGACATTTCAGATTTGGAGACATAAATTGATGTAAGCACTGGTGGGAAGGAGGAGAAGAAAAACAAAAACAAAAACAAAAACCAACAAACCACATCTGTAACCACAGCGTCAACAACAGTCTTGAATAGAACTCAAAAGAAGGCACCTTGAAAAGAAAATGCAATTGATTTTCTTCCCTTTGAATTTGATGTTATCTTAGTCCCTCACCCCGTGCTGGATGCTTGTGCCATCTCTGTGAAAGGAGACCCTACACAAGAAGGTAAGGAAGGAGGGAGCTTTGGGGCTTGTGGTTTCAGAGGGATTTCAGCATGTGTGTCACAGGAGGTAAAGTGTGGCAGTAGGGGGGAGGGACTGTCTGTGAGTCTGTCCTACATACAGGTTCACTGTGTTGCTAAGGATGATGTTTCACAAACTCCCCAACCTTCATCTAAATACCACCATGCCTGATTCATGCAGTGCTACTCGGGCGGGCAATCGGCTCCATCCCCAGCCCGATGCACACTTTCTCACATCCCCAGAACCCTCTGCCTCATTCCTCACACACTGCTTTATACCTTCCTCTGTCTGTCCCACAGTCTAGCTTTAATCATCACTTTTGAACAGCCATACCGGAGCCAACACATTTCCCCATGTTCTTCCTCTCCTAAGATACAAGCACGCTTCTTGTGTCCCCAGGAACATTGTGCACCGATATCACAGCTCCCAAACTGGATTAACCCCAGCCCACTGTGTCTATCCATAACACTACCTCTTTTCCACCCAAAAGCTTCCCTCTTCTAGGCTTTTGTTCAAGCCTCTCTTCTCCCTTTTCATCCTTGCCAAGGTACTTTTTCAACCATGGCTTTTTTCTGTTCCACTTTCCATACTGAAAGCCGCCTTTCCCCTAGCCTGCACTCCTGTAGCTGCTAGGACATTCCCTGCTGGACTCTTTGCTAAGGTCCCGTGAGTGGTGTTCAACACTCACTTCCCCATGAGTACTATTCGTTGCCGTGTGCATTCTTTGATTTTGTTTGCTGCTCTTAGTTAACGTTCTAGAGCATTGGCCACACGCCAAGTGACTGTCTGAATAATTACTAACAGGAGCTCATTTCATGGCAACAGCCCTTTTTGAGGAAAGAAGAAATGGAGACACCTAAGGGGTTAATAGCTTTGTTAAGATCACACTTCTATTTATTGTGACTCCAAGACTCAAGCCAAGTCAGGCTAATATGCAGCTAAATCCCCTTCCACCTGCATTGTTCCCTACTCCTCCACAGACTTCTGATACATCTTCACTATGTATTGACTTTTTGAAAAAAACCTGTCTAACAAGCCTAACGCTGGAGCGTGAGCTTTTCTCCACTTAACTCCACGATCCCGTTTTCCTGAGCCCTGTTGTCCACATCCAGAGCTATCTGAACAGCCACAGCAGTTGTGCTGAGCTCAAAACTATCACTGAGGTTCCTAGTCTTCAGTTTGGGGTTTTCTCTAAACCTATCAAAATCTTAGGAAAGGTCTGTTTTACTATCCAGTGGGTATGAGAAGAATGAAAACCAAACCAGACGCAAAAGAGACTACAGCTGTTCTCTTGCCTGTAGCAACTAATGAACAACTCCTTGTTCACAGAAATGACCTTCAAGACATCGGATATGAAACAACAGTGGTGGTGCCAGAAAACACAAATGAGGTCAGGCGGCTCATCCCCTGGAGAAGTTTCCAGGCAAATCACAGGACCTACTCAAGCTGAATCTGCAGTCTCTGAAGGCTGAGAAAGCAGTGGGTCCCAAGTGCAGCAGCCAGGAGAGCTGGATGTGCAGAGCAGAGGACCCTGGACCACGGCGTACTTGCCATACTCCTAATGAAAGCCATGGAAAGAGTGAAATGTCATTTGGAAATGACACCTCACATTTAATATGCCAAAAGGTCACCAAGCTCCAAACAAACAGATGTTTTCTTATAAATAGGTTTACATAAAGAGGATGGAGGAAAGGCTCAGAGGTCAAGACCACTGGCTTCTCTTGCAGAGGACCTAGGCTTGATTCCCAGAATGCACATGGAAAATCACATCCATCTGTAACTATAGTCCTGGTGAAACTCACATCTTCATCTGGTTTCTGCAGGCACCAGGCAAACATGTGGTGCCCAGACATACATACAGGCAAATACTCATACACACAAAATAAATAAACAAGTGTTAAATTTATTATTACACAAAGGTCTATCAAAATCAGATTATCTGAAATCAGGTGAAATCAGTTTCTTTTCACATGAATGATGTCGATGTCGGGTACAAATGTGCAAAAGACAACTTGACAACATTGCTTCTTTCCTTCATGGTTCTGTGGGTTCTAAGGATTGACAGGAAAACCAGCCAGAGACGATAGACCCACTGGGTAAAGAGAGCGCAAGATGTGACTGGACAAGGAGGTTTCCATTAAAAACATGGCAGCCAGACATCGAAGAACTTTCTAGAAGATAAAGGGAAGTTTGATATAACAATTAAATGTACAATGTGCTTCAGCAATAGTGCAAGGGGTTGGTTGTGCTTCATTGGTGATGATGGTGAGCTACGGATGCACTGGAGACAATAATTCCATATATATGTGCACATACACACACACACACACACACATACACATACACACTCACCGTTACAGCTGATCATCCAGAAAGGAAACAATCAGAACTGGTACACAAGCACAGAATGGATTTTTAAAAAAGTCAAGAAGTGAAGAAGGAAAAGAACAAATAACAAAATACAAAACAAAAGCAAGATACGGAATCAGACGCTGGAAATACAGCTCGGTGGGAAAGTACTCACCTAGCACTGGCTGTCCTGGGTCATATTCCTAGCACTAAAGTATAAAATAAAATAAACCAATCACATTAATAACTGTATTCAACTTAAATGGCCTAAAAATCAATTAATTAAGTATCAAACTACATAAAAATACAAGATCCAGAGTTACCTTAAAAGTATCTTAAACAGCCCAGAAGTGGTGGCAACACATGGGAAACAGAAGCAGGAGGATCACTGTGAGTTCAAGACTAGCCTGGTCTACAGAGCAAGTTCCAGGATAATACGGAAAAACCCTGTCTCAAAATAATAACAACAACAATAATATCTTAAACATAAATAGGTAAAAAGTAAAATATGAAAAGGTCCAGCAGGTATATATGACCACCAAGCTAGCCCAAGGGTCCAAGTTCAAACCCAGGAGCCCACAGGGAAACCTGGATGTGCATCTCTAGTCACAGCAAGATGGGAAGCAGACAGTAAAATCATTCAGGAATTCATAGACCACCTAAGTGAAGAATACTGTGCAGAGACAGAAACAGCAAGAGAGGCCCTGCCTCAGAAAGCAAGGTGCTCGGAGGACCCGCCTCTGACCTGTGTAAGCTCATGCGAGACGGCGTGTGCTCACATACACCGCAGACACATACTGACAAAGTAATCAATAAAATAGGTAAACGTCGATCAGTTTCCAACATGCGGCCAATTCCATGAAGCTGTGAGGGCAGAATGTGGAGGAGGCATGCCGACCCAAAGGAGCAGCAGCTTCATCCGCCCTAGCATGAACTGGAGCGCTGCAGAACACCGTGCGATCACACAGCGTGAACATGGGCAAAGACAGGAACCTGTCTGCTTCCGAATCAAGATAACCGCTGTGAGGGGAGAAGGTGGGGAGGGAGGGGAACGGGAGGCAGCAAGGGCTGTGTGGAGAGGTTTCGGGTACACAAGGATGCCCTCTATCACTTAGTGCCCGCGAGCATCCGCAGATCCAGAAGAGTCAGCCACACGCTGACATCAAGGTGTCCATAAAGACTTGGAGGAGGAGAGGGAGAACGAACGAACGCGCCAGAACACAGACCTGTGGTTTTATTTTCCAATCAGACAAACCAGTGTGATTCTAAAACTTTCACGACACAGTCGGCACGATGACAGCCATCTCCTTTATTGACTGGTACTCAAAACCGCATATTCCACAACCGTTTTGTGATAAAAACCGTGAATCCTGCCAGTACGAGGCGATTTGCCTCCATTTGTGTATTTGGAAACCAGCATCACGACTATTTTTTTACCTGGGGGAGAATTCGCACATTAATAATTAGAAACACGAACATCTACCTTTGCTATAGCGGAGAGGGAATAGAAAAGGAAGGCAGTCTTGTAACTACAGTTCAGTGAGATTAACCCCTGCCCCACACCCCATACATCAGCTTCCTCTCACTCATATTAAAGATCAATTTAAAAACGAAGCTTCAGCTGGAGATTAACATGCACTTAGATGTGGCGGGAGTCTTGCTGCCTTGCTAAAGAGTGTACATTTTGAATTACTTGCCGGGTTAAGTTCTTTATTTCTTTTATTTGTATTCCTTCTTACCCTTGAAGATTTTCCTTCAACCATTGCACGTCTGTCCCGTTAGTCTCATAAAACTGTGCTAAGAAACACACTCTGAAGAAATAAATAAGGGCTGGAGAGATGGCTCGGTGGTTAAGACGGCAGCTCTTCCAGAGGTCCTGAGTTCTGTTCCTAGTAGCCACAGGTGGCTCACAAGCATCTGAAATGGGATCCAATGCCCTCTTCTGGTGTCTGAAGACAGTGGCAGCGCACTCGCAGAAATAAATACATAATAAATAAATAAATCTTTTTTAAAAACCTATAAATTAAATAAAAGATTAGATCAGGACTGGAGAGATAGAACCAGCCGTGAGAGCACATGATACTTTCAAAGAGGGCTCAGGTTCAGTTCCCAGCACCCACATCAGGTGTCCCACAGCCTCCTGTCATTGCAGCTCCAAGAAGCCCAAAAGCACACACACACACACACACACACACACACACACACACACACACACACACTTAGTAATTAAATAAGCAAACAAACAGCAGGAGGAAAAGGGCTAGCCTCCGATGCTTACGTGCAACTGAGATTTAAAAGCCCAGTCTTATGCATTTATAAGTAGGTGGTGTGGTGTACCCTACTTGGACTCAGTTTCTGGGCCTGTCAAATGGGGCATGTAGGACTTGACTTTAAATTTGCAAATGTGACTTCAGATCCTTCCAACCCTTGAGAAAGCCAAGGTGACATCATCTGTCGGAGTCTCCAGTGCCTCAGTGTGAAACACTGGGAAGGGTGAGGGGTGACATGTGCACCTTCTGTTCCCCTTCCTCTGCCCTGGCCAGAGGCTGGAAGCATGGCTGAGCTGTGCGGACCCTTGCAGCAGCCTTTGGGAAGCACCGCTCAAGCGACAGTCCCATCATCATCCCTGGACGGCCCCTCCCTCCCACCATGTCCTCCCCACACCCCTCTTCTGCTCTCCAATGCTATTTGCTGTCACAGGCTTTGTTTTCAAAGTAATCCAAATTCAGGCTGGGACTAAGGGTGCCTGTCACTTCCCAGAACATGAAAGAGATTTTTTTTTTTAAATATGATTTATGGGGTTAGAGTTCTTAGAGCAACCCTAGGTGTTGCTCTGAGGCTTTTATATAAATGAATAGCTTTCTGCCAACCTTAGGCCCTATTAGGTAGGTACCAGCACCTTCGATGTAGAGCACAGAGAATGTGGGCGTCCTGTCCAAGATGATACAACCCTGAAGGGACCCCACCCACAGCTGACCCTAGACCAATGCACATACAAGTTTCAAGGTGCATTCTGGGTAAAACATGTAAGTTTCTCTTTTGAATTCAGCATTAGCTCTTAAGCCTGTCAAATATGAGGACCAAAAAGAAATAAATTTTTAAAAAAGAACAGAGAAAACCACTTTAAAGTGAATGTACTAAGTTGGTCTTTTGCCTCTAAAAGAAGCCTTAGAGATAGGGTTATCTGACCTACCCATATAAGGACCTTAACGTCCTATGTTGATTCAGATTCTAAGCTTTCCTGTTTAAATTTATCCTGTTGACGGTAAGCTTGGCTTTCGTTTTAAAGGTAGATCTTTTTCCATTATCTATTCCCTGAGGCTGCAGCCCCTGGCCTGTATCTCTCCAGCTTCATGTATTCCCAGGCTTGACATCCGAAATCCCCTTATCAAATGAGATTGCAGCCTCTTTTCCCAATTTAAAGACAATCGATATCCAGGTACAAGAAATGAAGATAGAGCCAGACCAGCTGAAAGTCCTGGCCTCAGATCCCTGCTGTGTAAGCAAGATAGGGTTCCTGACAGGCGCAACGATAAGAAGGGTTTCCGAAAGCTCAGGACTCCAGCCTCCCACTCCCAGGGCTTCGCCCTGGTCCCCCAGGAGCCTCCGGCATCCCTAAGCTGCATGGGATCTGTAGGCTGAGAAGTGTGAAATCAAAGGTGATACCAAACTCTCTTCAGCTTCAACTTCTAAATGGCAAACTGTCATTTTAGACTTAAAGGACCCAAAGGAGCCCTGGGTTTCCCTATAAACAACCTAGTCACAGATCTGCACACCTGCCACCCCTTTAGCTAATTGGTGCCCACTGCTTTTTCCTTTGTCCTTTAAAAACAGGATGCATTCCATTTCTGTTTAAAAACAAGTTAGTTAGAATGAGGAGCGGGTCTTTAAAAGCATCACCCAAGAGGACAAAAGTTTATCTCAGAGCAAAGAAGAAAGAGTGAAGAGGAGAGAGAGAGTCTGTGCAGAGAGCGAGGATCTGCAGTCCACTGAGCCATTTCAGCCCTTACAGAATTCTCCACGTAAAGATGCTGCTTCGACTTTGCAAACTCGGAAGGCTAAGAGACCAAGACATTGTAAGGGATTGAATCTTTAAAAGGCCTCTTATTTGTTTTTCTTTGGTCTATGGCTTCTAGTTGTGGGTAGGAAAGGCTGTGCAGGACTCTCACCTCACCCTTACAGCGATGACTGGGGAAGCCGAACCCCAGCATAAGACACAAGACCCACAAGACCCTTCCCTACAGATATATCCTTTAACTCTGCACCAAGTGCTTTCAGAGGCAGGAAAACCCACCTGATTTGAAGGAAGAACTGACCAGGCAAAGTAACCAACCCAGACCTAATGACTGCCTAGTTAGCAAAACAGCACTTTCCCCAAACAACGGAAGCTTGCAATGACCCCAACATTACTTTCGATTTCAGTTCTCAGATGACAGTCCGAAGTTTCGGGTCCTGGCTTGAAACAGCTTCTATGGCTTGCTCTTTCAGGAAATCTGGAATTATCCTTTCTGAGGAAAGTTGAACCCTGCAGAATTGTTTTCTTTTTCAGGAAATTGGAAGTTTCTCTGTGGAGCCAATAGAACATTAACCAACAACTTAGAGGTCGCAGGGTGAGGGAGCCCTGCTCTGGAAGTGAACTTAAAACAGTTATGTAAATACATATCCGCTATGAGTACAGGTGTCCAAGGAGCCCAGAGGTGTCCAGTGCCAAACTGGAGTGCCAGGTGGTTGGGAGAATTTTGATGTGAGTACTAGGAAGTGAATCCCAGTCATCTAAAAGAGCACTGTATGCTCTTAACAGCCAGCCGTCTCTCCAGCCCTCATTAACATATTGAAATAAACTAAAATTTTACTAAGCATTCAAAAGAAATTTGAGCTGGGTTGGTAGAGTGTTGGTCTCTCGGTTAACCTCAGCACCACATGACTGGGTCCTATAGTCCTGGAAACTGCAGTGGGTACTGAAGGGCCGGAAGTTTGTGATCAGGCTAAGGAGCTAGCTTTCTCTTCAGCGTGCTTGCCACACAAGCACAAGGACCTGAGTTTGGATTCCTGTCATCTACATAATAGGTAGGCACAGCAGTGCACTTCCTAAAGACCAACAGAATGCAGACACTAAGACACATGGCTGGACAGCCTAGGGTTGGTGAGAAATCACATGCATGTTTATCTACACATACACACACCATGTGCATACACATAGGCCATACCCATGTACATACAGATGTAAAAATACATATGTATTCCCTTATGCACACATGTGCATGTGCACACACTGCATAGAACACAAAACAACACTTATATACACATATAACACCACCTGCACACACACACACACACACACACACACATACCATACTTACACAGAAAGTCCCCTACAGCACACACATGCACAGAAGCTCAGAGTTATCCTGTCGCAGAGCACAGTTCAAGGACAGCTTAGAGTGATGCATAGGTCCTTGTCTTAAAAAAAATATATTGAAGTAAAATAAAATGGCTTGATTGGCAGTACATCTCAATGAAGTTCAGCCTTCAGATACATCCTGTAAAATCTGTTCAGTCACCCAAACTGTGAGAAGGGCTTTGCTATGATATTTACAAACCCGACTTTTATAAAAATTAAATAAGCCAAACCCAACAGAAACTGTCTGCACGATTTACCGAAGACTTTCCCAGTGACTGAAAGAAGAGAGTGTGTTAACTGAAACTTCCCAGTGGAGCAACAGCCCGTGCCAGCAGCTCACCAGCTCACCACCACCGGTTTAATTGAATTCACCGAGAGCATCACCACGGAGTGCAAAGGGCTTTGTCACTCAGAGGCCCAAACTGCTCCAGCATCATTAGCATGCCATTACTGTCTGTTAAAGCAGTGGCTTTGACCCTGTCCTCTAACTCAGCCTTACTCACACTATACAAAGACAGTGAAACTGGCTTGTAGCTTGCTTTCAAGGAACTCTGCAAACGGATAAAAGGCAGTATATGGCAGTGACTTTATTTTACATTTGTGAGTGTGTGTGTGTGTGTGTGTGTGTGTGTGTGTGTGTGTGTGTGACGACCTGTTGCTAGTGCCACGGTACCCTTGTGGAATTTGGAGGACAGCTTTGTGGAGAAAGTTCTAGGATGGAACTGAGGTGATCAGGTTTACGAAACAAACGCCTTTACCTACTAAGCCATCACACTGGCCTGCCTTGTTTGTTTTGGGGTTTTTTGGTTTCTTTTTTAATACAATAACTCTACTTGATAACCACACACTTTTATCAATCTCCAACTTGGGACATTACTTGTAAAACTAGTACTATACACACTACATATTTTAAAGGCAGGAGTGAAATTTCATGGGAAAGGAGTTTGGATATATTGTGTGGGCAAATAGCATGTTGGTTTTAATTGTGAGAGTTCTGTAGAACTAGGAATGATATCTGCTCCCACCAATGCTCTTTTGCTGTAATACGTAGAAAGCAAGCCCCGCCTGAACGCTGCAGACCAGGCTTCGGGCTGAGGAAAATGCCCTGTTGTCCAAAAACCAGTATCTGTAATTCCTTCGTAAAGGTTAAAAAACGCTGCCAAGAGATAGGAACTGTTTTGTTTTACTTGTTTGCTTTGTTTTAATTTTTACCCAATTTCTACATTCCTATGAAATAATAAAAAGAAAAGTAGTTAAAAGACTCATGTCGGAGACTTCAAAGTTTGAACACTTTGAACGTTTTAACCATTGGCCTGAGAAAGCCCATTCCTAGATGTTATTTATTTGGGGAGTCCTGGGGATTTAAGTCAGTGTTTCCCCAGCCTTGTTGACTACATTTTAGAAGGTAGGGTTTTCCCTCAAAGGCACGTAAGCCTCATGGGTTAGCCAGCAGAACAACTCTGAGACAGTTTTCTGGGTCCCCTTTCACTGACATGGAGGCCCCCAGAGCCCCTCAGGACAGATTTAATACTAACTTTGTGACTCTATCAGGCACAAGAGAACTGAGATTATTCACAGCAGGAAATCTTTTAGCTGTACCAAGCACATGAATAAGCCGTGTTAGCATGCGTGGTGTGTGTTCTAATGTTACTGTACCTATAGACTATCAACTTAATGACTCACTGGAGCATGTGTGGAGCATGAAATGAAGATGATCTCACACATCTGTACTCTAGCAACTTTTGGTCTGGTTTCTCCAAAGAGAGGACATGAAAAGAAACCAAAGTTGTGAGAAGTAGCACAGATTTGGGGAAAAACACGTGATAAAACTGTGTTCATTTTGTTGGGATGGTATTAAACATTAATTAAAATCTGAGTCTAATGGAGGTTTTTCTTATTTACACAATTTTAAAATGTTGTCTTCATCTTATCAACCTTGACATAAAGTATAAATCAATAAAATGTGGTAATGTTAGAATGTTATCTGTGATCGTGGACAGTTTCTGAGGAAATGTGACTTGAAGGAATTTTAAATGGCTGAATAGAAACACTGGCCACCAAATATTTGGGATAACACAAAATTTAAAACAAAGAATCACATTTTAACCTCCATATGGTTCCCTAAGGTGTGAAAATCAAGGCCCGAATTTCAAATACTGTCTAAAAATCCACTTATAATGTCTTAAATGGTAACAGACTTTTAGGTTTTAAAAAAATTCTTATTCTAGAGGGAAAAAGCCAGCAGCATTTTTCACATACACCCATGTTACCGTAGAACAGATCCTGCCAGGTAAAATTAATTGTGTCATTGTATTATTTTCTAATTAAAATGGGAACAAACAAGTAAGATAAAAGCCAAAAATAAGTGAGAAAAATCTGGACCGTTAATTGTTTCTGGCTTCAACTAATTTTTAAATGTCTCAGGTTAAGAAACGAGCACACGTTTAATTCTGACAAAACCATATTTCCTAGCCAGGCATTAGAGATCATGGCTGCAATCCCAGAACTCTGGAGGTGGAGACAGGAGGGTTTCCACAACCTGAAGCCAGCCTGGGCCACGTTGCAGTGGTTTTCATACCAGCCTGTGACTCTGTGTAAGAGCTTGTCTCAAAAAACAACAACAAAACACACACACACACACACACACACACACACACACACACACACACCATTTTTTTTTCTGCTAGTCACCAAGTTAACTTTCCAAGCACCAGAGAAGAATTCAAACAACCAAATTTTTGGAAGCAGACAGGAAATGCTAGTTCTAAAAGCTATTTGTTAACATAAAATGTTAAAAGCTGATACCTCTCATCTTTTAGAAAATGGATCATAGTCAGGTGGTGATGGTACCTGCATTTACTCCCAGCACTTGGGAGGAAGAGGCAGGGGAATCTCTGAGTTCAAGACCAGCCTGGTCTGTAGAGTGAGTTCCAGGACAGCCAGGGCTACACAGAGAAACCCTGACTCAAAAATGGATCATCTATTTTAAATAACATAGGAAATTTGACCTGTAAAACTGTTTTTGTCTGCTAATTGAATAATTTCTAATTGATTATCCTTTTTTTTTTTTTTTTTTTACTTCCCTAAAGGAGTAATGCTTCCCCCAAGTAGCTGAGAATGTTTTAATAAGCACTTGCTGTGTGGGTGTGGGTGAGCTTTTCTGCGGCTGCTTCAACATCAGGTTAATCAGCCCACGTAACTAGTGCAAACACACTTGAAACACTAACACAAGAATGGGCCTGACAGGCCAGTGACGTGTGCACAATGATTTTACGACTGCTACTTAAGACGGAGTTCCTTTGGTCAGGGTCAGACTCTAGATATGTTACCTATATTGTTAGGCTCCACAAAAGAACACAGGGCTCATAGCAACAGGGGCAGAATAAATGTCTCTATGAGATTCCAAGAGCATTAGTCACTTGATAGCTTGTGTGGTGAACAACAAAGCCGGGGCCAGCTAAGTCCTTTCCGATACCCTGAAGGAAGGGCTCAGACAAAAGGCTGGGGCTGCCGCCCGATATTCCAGAGCAAATGACAACTCTTAAAACTCGCCCTGCTCAGAACGGCTCAAGAAAATATGAAGGCAATTTTCAAAGCCCATGGCTTGACGCTTCTCTCCTAGAAGAAAATCCTCCCCAGAGCCTTTGATTAAAGAAGGGCGTAATCACTCTTTCTGATTCACTCTGATTTCACCTCAAAGGGGACCCGAGGTTTCTTTATACCAAGTTGACTCTTCAAACCAGAGGCAGGGGAGGAAAGAAAAAAATAAGTCAAGTCAGTCTGAGCAGCCTCTCCCCAAAGCTCAGAACGTCAGGTTATTTATAGGTGTTAAACTGAACCTTTAAACACAGCCTCTATCTGATGCAGCGAGTAAGGCGAGGACACAGGTTTTGTGCAACTCTAAGGCGGGTGAAATAACTCAGATACAAAATTCATGTGCCTCGTGCCGTCACGGCATTTGACCCAAATGCTGCATAGTCTGTAATGAACGTGGGTGGCATCCGTATACATACATACATACATATATATATATATACATATATATATATATGTATATATATATATATATATATATATGCCTTTAAAAGAAGAGTGTGTGATATGTTGTGTGTGAAGAGTCCAAGGCAGAATGCACAAGCGCCCACCATCCAGGGGGTAAGGCGACGTGTTCCTTGATGAGCGCTCTGGGTAGAGCCCCAGCCTGGAAACGGTTGAGAGCATGGGGCTGCCAGATCAGCTCACACTCCCGAGCCAGTGAGCCTGTCCAACTAATCGGCCGGGTTTGTTTGCACAGCTTTGCTGGAGCATTTGCAGGGATGCACCCCCAGCTCCCCGCAGAGCCTGAGAGAGAGTGGCCAGCCAAGATACCAGCGGGACCAGGATTCACCTGCATGCCCAGATACGGGCAGAAAAAACATAGCACGGTTTGTCCAAACAGCCCTGGGGGCTACAGGATGGCTGTCCCCGAGGTCTTCCCCCAGCTTTGCTGCCAGGGGACATCAGCCAGGTTTATCTAAGGGCTGAGATACACTCTTTGAAATTCGCAGCCAGGCAGGCCTGCTGTGACCCGGGGAGGGACCTCTAGAGCTCCCCCGGGGAGCCAAGCTCTACCTGGAAACGCTTGGCAGACACATTCAATCAGGTTCCCACAGCCCCACAGCCTTAGTCAGCACCTGGTCGGCGAAGTGACTCAGAAATCAGAAGCAAGGAGGGGCTTCAGGTTTTCTGAACCCACTGCCTCTACATAAGTCACGTGACTAACCAAAGCACGAGCCTGCTCAGAACCGCGGGCAGGAGTCCTCTGCCTTTGTCTTCCTTTTGTTATCTTACAGAACCAGCACCGGGAGGAACAGCCTTTTGGCTTTTCAGATTCCCTCCCACCCCCACCCCCACCTCCAGCAGCAGGCTGGGTGATAACGTTTTTGATTAAGCTCTGAATCTTTGGCACACATCAGCAAAGCCTAATTATGAGAGATCTAATAATATATCGCCGTGTTTCTCTGACAACCACAGGCGTCTCCCCTCAGCATCCTCTGAGCTATTGGAAGGGGAGCAGACACTGAGGCCTCACACTACTGCACAGTGAGGGGGCCAGGCCAAGAACCTTCTGCACAGGAGCCTAAGGTCTTTCTCAGATGCCCATCCCCTTCGAGAGCAAACTCGGTGATACACAGAAAGAGATTTGTTTGATATTTTTAAGTTGGTGGGGGGCCTTCGGGGGGAATTGGGCGTTGCTTGGCAATTAAAATAAGAGGAACAAAGTATCGAGTAAACATTCCTCCAGTGCCTCGGGAATGTTCAAACCTGGCGACCCGGGCAGTAAGATGCCTCACTCTGGCTGCTTTCTGTACGGCTAAAAATACATTCGGTGACACTTTCACCCGCAAGAGAAAGCACTCGGTTCCTCTATACATATGGAAATAAGCTCTCCCCGGAGACACCCGGAACAACGGCGGTAAAATCTATATCAAAAGAGACACAGCCTGTGCAGCTTTCCTTTGTGACAGCCCCGAGTTCAGGGATTCCATCACGGTGCAATTTAAAACAAACGATGCTTGCTTACCTCCGCCCCCACCTCCCTGCAGGCAGTATACCAGGGGGTCGCTCACAGAGGAATCTGCCCTGTACACTTGACACTTGATCAAAGCAAGGGCATTTGTCTCCCTGAAACAAAACTGCAAACACCAAAGGCCCTTGGCCCCATGATGCTCCTGGGCCTTCCTGCACAGTCTTTGTGACCATGGTACAGTTTTGTCCTCTGACATCTGCAGAATTATGAGGGCATCTGGGAGACTAGTCTCATAGTTCCAGGAGAGTGGCAAAGAGGCGAGTCCAGCCTTCCTAGACCCCCAGCTTGTCTCTAAGAGAATCCCTACCCCCTTGTCTCCTGTCTCCAGTCCCAGGCTGGTGACTTCCGGATCTTGAAGACAACAGATTTCACTACAGCTGAAGGAAACTTTCCCACTCTGGTGTCCAGCTGCGGATGTCCTTCTGTGACCACATATGAAGGCTGTGTGTCTTTTCATTTCCTCCCCAGATCCCCAACCTTGAGGCTGGCTGGCTGTTCCGGTGGCAAAGGCCTTACCTGGTATGAACACAGCCTGGCTTCCAAGCCTGTATGGATGGGGAAGAGGGAAGGGGAGGCCTGTTGCAGCCCTTCTGTTTGATTTTACTTTCTCTGCTCTCTCTGTCCCGCTGCCATCTTTCTCACTTCTCGTGGTTTTGCTCGGTTGAGGAAAGAGCTGCAGGTCCCCTGTATATCACATTATCAGGACAGAGCTGCACTTGGTAAACTCGGGCTTCTGGAGTTCCCCCTGATAGATTAACTGTGTCTAGCTCAGAAACCATCTTTAAATTCCTGACAAGTTCCTGGAGTCTTGATTTTCGCCCTTGGTGAGCTCACAGTCCATTAACCTGCCTAAGCCAATGGGAACTGGCCACCCAGAGCCTGAGGAGTCTCCCTGACAGCAAGGTAGAAATCACTTCTGTGATCAAGGTCAGATATCTCTCCCCCAACCCAGTGTGGTGAGGGTGGCTGGGCTGTGGGCCTTCGCAGAGGAGTTAATCATATCATTGGGTTTCCTGTTGCTTTGTTTCTCTGTGCCTGATAAGCTGTTATCAGACCAAAATGAAACTTCCCTCTGATCTGGAACTGGGCAGTTTGGTAGACGCATACATACCTTTGATAGCTCCCCTCTTGGGAAGCAGGGGAGTCTAATTGATAAAGTACGAAAACCTGAAACTGGAGCCCAGAAGTCTAGACACAGCGTGAGCTGACAAATTGTAACCCAATGGCTTAGTTTTGACACTCACTTCAGACAGGAGGAACTGAAGAGTTTACTGTCCTGGGTTTCCTTAACTACCTGTATAAACTGAGGGGAAATAGAAAGAAGCAATTAAGAAACAGTGGCCAGTGTCACCTCTGAAGACTCTGAAAAAAATCAGAAATTTAGATTATATTAAGTTTTACTTAAGAAGTAAATTAGTACACACACACACACAAACATAATTCCCATGTGTCCTTCCCACCCAAGATCTTTTTGTACAATTTGGATATTGGTAAGATAATTAATAGGCAGTTCAGAAATTATACAGTTACCTAACTATCAAAAGGAGGTAAGAGCTTCAAATGACAAATTTTTAAAAAATTACCAGGTGTTTTGGGATATGGTTAGATAGCTTCTTATACAATTACATATATATTTGTTTAAAATCGTAAACACTTTTTCTCTTGATCACTTATTGTGTGTGTCTCTGTGTGCACATCTCAGTTTACATGGATAGATGTGAAAGGAGAGCATGCAGGAGTGGGTTCTCCACCATGTGGAAGAAGATTCCGGTTATCAGGCTACTAACAAGCAGCTTTACACACTGAACCATCTTGCTGGCCCCAATTACAGGCTCATTCCCTTTTGATCTGACTTTTTTTTAATTTATTTATTATATTTATATAAGTACATTGTAGCTGTTTCCAAACACACCAGAAGAGGGCATCAGATTCTATTACAGATGGTTGTGAGCCACCATGTGGTTGCTGGGAATTGAACAGTCGGGAAGAGCAGTCAGTGTCTTTATCCCTCTGCCATCTCTCCAGCTCTTGATCTGACTTTTGAGATCCTGGCCGTTTACCTAAACAAAAACTTACATTCTCACAAAACCTTAGCAGGATTAGTTACAGCAGCGACTTTCTCCAAAATTTCCAAGGCATGGAAGAAATGCAGATCACCCTGCAGTCAGTGAGTGGACAGACAGATGTGCTATATGCAGACAAGGAAGCATGACTGAGCAATAAAAAGAGAAAGTAATTCTCAAGCCGCAAAAGGACGTGGGGCGGGGGGGGGGGGGCTTTTGGTGTCCATAGCTGGATGAAAAGGGCAATGGGGAGAGTATACTGTGTGCTTCCTACAATCAGGAAGTTAAGGAGGCGACAAAAGTCTGTGTCCTGTGGAGCAAGGGGCTAGTGTGTATCTGAGAGGGTAAATAATAGGGAACTTGAAGGAGGTAGGGTAGTGATGGATACATGATGTCACAGGTCTGCCAAAGTCCTCAGAGTGTAAGCACAGTAAAGGCTAATGGAAACTATGGAACCAAGATGCAATGAGCTAGTCACAAGTAGAACATACAACCTTAATAACAGGAGAAATGATGGATGTAGAAGGGGTGGGGTAGGACTTCTACCCGCTACTTGATTTTCCTGTAAATCAGATCCCAAGTAGAGATGATAGCTCAGTGGGTAAATGCTTGCCACTCGAGCCTGGCCACCTGGGTTGTAATCTCCAGAATCCATGTAAAAACCAGGTGCAGTAGCACACACCTGTTATCCCATGTGTCTGTGATGGTTGGGTGACAGGGACAAGATTGTCTCCAGATGCTAAGAGTCAGCTAGGCTAGCTTATGCAGCTGCAAAGAAACCTGTCTCAAGCAAGGAGGAAATATGAGGACTGCCTCCCGAAGGCTGTATTCTGACCTCCACAGAGACATCCCAGCACACAGGCACCCACATTCACACACATATGCACATATGGACACACACACACAGCTCTCTCTCTCTCTCTCTCTCTCTCTCTCTCTCTCTCTCTCTCTCTTCTCTCTCTTACTTATCAATTGTTTTAAGAAGACACACTCAAGTTAGAACTACATAGACTGAGGATTATAGGCTATTTTTTAATTCACAAACTTTTTAAGCTTTCATACCGGGGAAATAATAGCAATTTATCACCAAACATTTTATTCTTAGAATAAGAGGGAAACTATGTTTAATCAACCCAGTTCGCTGCCCCAGTGTAGCCTCGAAAATGGGCCCTTCCACTCACCCCTGTTAAATCAACCCTACTCGACAGCTTATTACTTTGTAGACACAACCTTACCGAGGATGCTCTTGACCCCATCGTCCTTTCCAGTGGTGGACTCGCATCCATCTCTCCAGACTAACCTCATTACCCTTAATCAGTGAGTTCTATAGACCAATCTTCTGCTGGACCATCAAAAGGTAGCTTAGGCTAGGAACCCCTCATGGCACGGAATGGCAGGGTTCTTCAGAGCTATCTCAAAGGCTTGTGTCCTTAATGTGGGTGGTGCTACCCCAAGTTGGAAAGGAAGAAGCTAAAATGTTTGTGGAATCTCCCATCTTTGGTTTTCAACATTGAAGTTGACATTTTTGCAAGGGAGAACAAAGAGATAATGCTGGAATGTTTTCCTAGAGAGCCATGGACACAGATCACAATGTCGCCTTTACTATAATTAAATGAGTTAATCTCTGTTGGAAAAGAGAGAAACGCCAAATAAAGTTGAAACATTACAGAAGCCGAAAATGCACTGGGCCCTTGGAGTGTAGCACACTGAAGCAAAGCAAGGCTGTAGACACGGCGCTAACATCTGCAGAGGTGAGCAGGGGTGGGGAAGAGAGAAAGACTAGGACAGAGAGACCTGAGGATCCACAAGGTAGGCCTTCAGGCTGTTGTACGAATGTGTCCCCCAGAGGTTTGTGTTGGAAACACAGGTCCCATGCCATAATGGCCTCTAAGGAGAGGTGGGCAGTGCTAAGGACCAAGGGGAAGGACCAGTTCTCCTCACTGTGTCCAAATATGGAAAAGGCAACTTAAAGGGAAGATTTGAGGAGACAGAATCGTGATAGGGAGAATGGAGCGACTGTGTGGGGCTGGGGCCCTCACCTCTCCACCCCTCTAAAGTAGAGCGAGACTAGGAAGGGTAACTGTCCATAAAACCTTTGTGCCACCCCCTAGTGCTTGCATGCCCTGAAAGTGTCAAAGAGGAGGCTATTGCTCGCGTAGTCTCTCTCTCTCTCTCTCTCTCTCTCTCTCTTCCCCTTCCAAAAACTGTGAGAAAACTTCTGTTCTCTGTAGCTTACCCAGTTTCAAGGATTCTGTTATAGTAGCAATTAAAAAATAGAAGACATTCATCCACATTTTTTTACTTATTTTATGTGTCTCTTATGTGTGTGTGAGACTGCATTCATGCATGTATGTAAGCATATTGTATGCATGCCTGGTGCTCAAGGGACCAGAAGAGGCTTCAGAGTCCTTAGAACTGTACTTATGGGTGATGGTAATCCACCAGTTGGGTCCTGGGAATGGAACTGGGGTCCTCTACAAGAGGAGTCAAGTGCTCTCAATAGCTAGACTTTCTAGCTCCCATTTACAGATACTTATCCACCTCAGCATGAGGATTTTTTTGGAAGGCATGACAACAGAAATTCCATTAATTATTTTTATCCACACAATTAGAATCTGCTGCCTCAAGACACAAAGGCTCTCTAGTCTTGTGGAAGCCAACACAATGGCTCAAGGCCACTTCTCAGGACAGTCAGCACTAAGCTTATGCACTGGGGTCATGGCACATGCACTGGGGTCAGAGGCACAAGCACTGGGGCCATGGCATATGCACTGGGGTCAAGGCCACACTGCGTTGAAAAGGTCAGCCATCTCACTGATGTTCAAAGTCAGTGGCTTCAGTTTGCTTGCCCTCTTCTTTACTTAAGCTGGGAGTCAGGGCAGCCTGCTGCTCTGAGGTCTGGCTCCACTGTGCAGTGGCCAGCCACAGTCCTGGACTGTCCACAAAGCAAACCCCATGTTCCTCTCTGGACTCAAAGCTTCTTTGTTGAAGGACTGGTGGAACGAAAGGCAGTTTCCACATGGGCAGAAGAGAGCTGATGGCAGGCGACAGTCAGTTTCCATCCCACACCCAGGAAACTCCTCACCAGCCACTTGCCACTAGCTCTCTGACAGTTCCAATCCCCAGTGGCTGTGACCCAACTCCTACTCCATTCCAGAGCCTGAGTTATTTTCAAAGTGAGTACAGCCAGCTCAAACATTCTGAGCACAGGCTGGAGCTATGGCTCAGTGGTCAGGAACACATACTGCTCTTACACAGGATGTAAGTAGCTCATGCCACCTGTAACTCCAGCCCCAGGAGACCAGACAGGGACATCGAGGCACACAGGCACACAGGCACACACATACATATCACTAAAAAAGTAAAATAAGCATATTTTTAAAGAACTCAGATAATGCTCCCTCTAAGCACCACCCGTTTACCAGCCTTCTAGGATGGTTTGTTCCTACTTGAGGCTCACTGTTCCCCCTTCAGTTGTTTTAACTGATAAAATGAGCTCCTTAACAGTCAGCGTCTGTTTTATATGCGTGTATTTATGTAGGAGTGAGCATGGGCTGAGGAAACTAGAAAGATGACCAGGAGCAAGGGCAAAAGAGACTTTACAGGTAGAGGGGTGTGAGGACAAGAAAGAGGAAGAGGGAGAGTTCTGAGGAAGGAGAATGCAGATGAGGATAGGGGATTGGGGGATGGGCAGATGGGGGATGAGGAACAGGGGAGCAGGGAGATAGCAGAGCAGGTGGGAGAATCAGTCAGTGTATATGAAAATGTAGGTATTCAGCTTTAAAATTAAAAAGGGAATTTTGGTGCCAAACACTGAATACTGTGTGTGCATTGCTTGGCATGGTGCTGGCCATGCCACCTTACAGGAAGGGCCCAAAGTTCAATTATCTCCCTCTAACAGATAGCAGTTAACAGAGGACACCTCCACCCACACAGTCCTCAGCCCCCCTTTTCTGTAAGACCCCCTCTGGTGCCCACCTTTTAGGCTCTGCTGTTAGGTGGGGCCACACAGCCATTCCAATCCCTGCCCAGAGCAGGAAGGACCCCCTGGTATCTCAGCCCCTTTGTACCCCACTCCCCTGCTGCCTCTACAGCCTCCCAAAACTGAGTCGGCAGGACCTGATGACTCACCACAAAAGAACAGCTGACCCAAAGCAGGACAGAGAACAGCCAAGCTCACCTAACATTACATTGCCCTGCCACACGCCTAAAGCTGTGTTGTCTCCTGTTCCTGCTTGGAACCACCCAAGTCAATTGTCAAGGACCTGGTCTTCTTACCATATGGATAATGTCCTTAGCAGTTCATGCTGAGAATCCCTCCCTTTGACTATTCCTGTACAAGGCCTTCAAGGAGGCAATTAAGTTAGGACCATTAGGGTAAAGCCCTAACCCCACAAAAATGGTGTCTTTATGAGAGAAAGAGATCTTGGGTAAGTGAACAGAGCTGACAGGGGGACGCCTACATGAGTCAGAAGCAAAGCTTTGGGGAAAACCACTGCCCATACCTAGATCTTGGACTTCTACCTCAGAACTGGGGAAACACAGCCATTGTTAGATTGTTGTTTTTTTCTTTTCTTTTCTCTCCCAGAGCACAGGCAAGCTGAAATAGCGTCTTGAAAGTCTGATAGCTTTAGACATCAATCAACCCCAGGGAACAAAAATGTGGTAAGCAAAACCAAGCACATCTCACAGCCACAGGGCTGTGAGATCAAGGGGACGACCAGCACTGATGGGAAGCTCTCACAACCCTGCCACTGGGCACCCACAGCTGGTGTCACAGCCTGCATATGTGACTCAGCTCCCTGCCAAGGTGTGTCGGGTAAACCCTTCTTCCCAGGGAAGATGCTCACTCCCATGGGAACATCTATAAAGACGACAAGGAACGCAGCTGCACACAGAGCTATTTTTCTTTGGAAGGAGACTAAAGAACTGTGACTAATACTTTCTAGGGTGTCTTGTCTCTTTAACCCTCTCTTGTTTATTATTTGTGATGATTCCCCTCCACACCTCCGCTTCCATGTAGCAAGAACAGAACGTATAGGACTTCCAACAAAGTAGAGAGCTGGTCTCCTCAGCTAGAGACCTGGGGGCAGGAAACTGAGGCAAGAAATGAGGTACTGAGGGGAGGTGAGCTGTCTCAGCCCTGAGGCTTCTGGGGAAATAGAAGAACAAGGTGGTCTCTGGTGGGGCTTGGGATAATAAAGGCTGTGTGGAGGTCTGAAGGTCTGTTATCTATGGGAATGTATCTGAGAAGGACCCAGAGAGTGAGCAGTTTCAGAAAAAGATTACTAAACGTCAAACCCTGCAGCAAAATGTGGCGACTGTTTCCCAAAGGAAGTTTAGTAAGACCCAGAGAAAGCAGAACTCGCAAGGAATTTGACATCCTGGAAAAGCTTCACGAAGACTTAGGAAAATACTGAGCCGCCAGTCATTATCTTTTGAGTAGGCTAGGGACAACATCTGTTGTCAGAGAAGTTGTCACAATAACAAGGGAATAATAACCTATCAAGTCCGGCAGAGTGGTAACAACAGATTAATTGCTTGGGGACCTGGAGTTGCAGGGATCAGCTTCCTGGTGGGGGGGCGGTTGGGAAGGCCAGGCAGGATCTGGGGCTGGTCTTAGGGACCCTAAAAAGGGCAGAGCCTGGAAAAAGAAAGAGCAAGACTCATGCCTGGAAGGGACCAGAAGAGGTGAAGGTGGTAAAAGTCTGGTGGAGGGGAATCAAGCTAGGAGTGGAGGGATGCTGTGATCCAGCTCATGGCCAGGCCAGGCCAGTGTGAGGAGGGAGAGCCTGGGGATTTGGGCTAGAGAATTAACCCTCTCAGGACAGCACACACAGAGGACTCCTCTGTCACAATGGCTGGTACATAATGTCAGACAAGGCCACAAAACTGAACTGGTTTTTTTGTTTTGTTTTGTTTTGTTTCATTTTGTTCTTTTGGTTTTTTTCCAGAAGCCCCACACAATCCTCTGGAAATCATGACCACGTCCTATCCCCACAGCTTTGACCTGAGCCAGCTGCCCTCATGACCTTGAGGTGGCTGGTAGCCATGGCATCCCATGGAACTGTCTGATAGACCAAGGAACAAATTGCACATAGCCAATATGGGGAAAGCCACTACATGATCTGCCCCTGTGATCTCTGAGTACAAGCAGCACTTGATGTGAGTGATGGGAATATCGCCCCCCCAGGACTCATCCCCAAATTCTGAGAAAGCGTGAGTTTCATATTGACACATCTTCTTATCTATCCTTCCCAGGTTTTTGTTTTGCTCTTTGCTTTCTGAGGCACAGTCTCATACAGTAAGCTGGCCTTGTATTCATAGCAATAGACCTGCCTTAGCCTCCTGTGTTCCCGGTTAATAGGTGTGTACTGTAGTGGCCAGTTTTTATTGTTTGCCTTTCAATAAAAGAAGTGCCCGGTGTTAGTTGTGTAATCTCACCTAGAATCTCTCGTCCCTCAGTGTTTGGAATTCTTTCCTAAAAATTTCACACAACCATTAGCCTCAATCACTTGCTATCCCCAAGATCCCAAATATTCTAGGATTCCAACAGCAGCTTCAGAATAAGCCAAGGTAGCACAGTGGGTGTTCAGACACAGTGCCAGAGAATTCTGTTCCGGCCAACAGGAGAATCTCGGGAGACGGCCAAAACTCTGTGTGGGTGGATGAAGAACAGCAGGCTGAGGTGTGGTATAGCTATTTGGTAAATGCGACGCAGGGTCCACACATGAGTCATTTTGCAGCAATCCAATATTGTCTGAAGTAGAGCTTATCCTTTCACATCATCAGCTACCTTAAAGCAGATCATAAATGGTATGATGACCGTTGCAGAAAATGATGCCACACCATGTCTGTATGAGAAGCCGATGCAGCTGACCGCCTATGCTGAGCCACAGGTGCCCACAGAACACCCCAGAAAGAGGTGCAGCTGTGAATTATGTTTAGCTATACATCTTCCCCAACTCTTGACCTACTTCCTTCTGGGTTTGGTTGCTGGACATTGACCTCAGATACAAGCTTTCTTCTACCATACATATAGTCTTCCTGTGAAGACCACCCCTCAACATAGGATTGGCCTCACACCAGGATCCACCCCACATTGGGTAGGCCCCATATCTAGGAGTCCAGGTGAACAGTTATGGAAGGGAAATGGAAAGAAGGCAGCATGCAGCCCCAGGGGAAACAGCGTTGTTAGACATTGTCTTTATTCTAAATTTTACCTGCTTATCTTTGGCGTTGTTTATTGTTTAAGTGACACAGAGGTTGTAGCAGACTCTGGGTGTGGGGCTTCAGAGTTCTATGTTCACACTACACTGCCTGTATTCTAAACCTCTCCCTGCTTCCTGTGACCAGCTGCTGCATACATCTGTCTCCCCACTCTCCCCATCATGAAGGACTGTGTACCCGCAAACTGTGAGCTGAGATACATCCTCCTGCCCTTAAGATACTTCCCCCACCCCCATGCTTTGCCATGGCAACAAGAAAGACAACTAAGATGTCCTCTGTGCCATATCAGTCCTGAAGTGTGACAAAGAGGGGGTTAGGAGCTCAGGTGACCCTCTGCAGGGGGCTTTTCATCCTCAGTTTCTTTTCCCTGTGGAACAGATGCCAAGCCTGGGTACCTTGAAATGTGCCATAGGATGACATCATCATACAACAAAGCAGGCCGAGCCTATCATTGGATGAGAAGGAAAGGTAGGCGGGAAAAAGTCCAGGAAAACAGGAGTTTGGGGAGGAGGCAACATGGAAGCAGATGTGGATGTTTCTCTCAGAGCATCTCTAGATGGAGAAGGTTGTTATGATTATCTCTAAGGGTTCCTATGGGTCAATATATCTTATCGAGGTGGGCAGTTTATATCTTTGTCAACTGGTTGTAAGCTTATTGTGTAGAGAGGTTGTGGATTGAGAATTTAACATGTAAACCTGTTTGATAAGTTAATGACTTTGGAGTCATGTTTTTACTGGGCGGTAGAAGACAGTGTGTGAAAGCTGGGGAGGTGGCCCACAACAGAAGCAACTAAAGAGGGTGGAGTGAAGTGCCCGAGAAGAAATCAGAGTAGAGAGGGTGGCTTGCGGATCCATGTGGTGCCGTCCAGGTGTACTCGGCTCACCACTGGAGTGGCATCCTCAGTGAGAGACCACGGTGCTGATAACAACAGAACACATTTACTATTTACTACCACATACTTATCACTCCCTGGAGGTAGTATGTTCAGCTGAAGTCTGATGTCCTCTTTGCTCCTTTGGGGAGGGCGTCTAACCCCATATTCCTTCTGTGCAGTACTCTGGCTTCATAAATAAAGCCTTTTCTTGCTATGTACCACAGTCTAGGCTTGAAAAGCCAGCCTGTGCCACTGCCCACATCTGAGAATATTTGGTGATGAAACCAGCATTGGCCACCTCCAAAAACACTGTGAGACAGCCATAATTCTAAACACCATGAGTGTTTGGTGTGATAAATATGGCTAGATGTGATGACATCCTCCTTCAAGCTCCCTCACAGGGAATTACCAAGAACACTTAATTGCCCTTAAAAGATGTCTATTTTATGATAATCATTACCTAAATATTACACACCAGAGACTTGTACTATTAAAGAGGGATGAAATCACTTATGAAATATCAGCTGTATTTTACTTAAGCTCTTTGGACCTAATTCATAAAAATTAATTCATGGTTTATAAGAATGATCCCTGTTCCTTAATAGGGTACTTCTGCAACTCATTAAATTCTCTAATCCCAGCACCCCTGACCAAGTGAATTTCAATTCCAGCCCTGCAGGAGAACAGAAAGACCAAGGTTCAGTGGGCAGAACACCCAAGCTGACAGCACAGCCCACGTGTCTGTAAGGAAATGCTTGCACATAGCCAGAGCCACAGCATAAGACAAGTCTGATCTCCTTGCTTCTCAATGTGTTTTACTACTGTAGCATAAAGCTAACAAGACAGCGACGGCTGGCAGGATGGCACAGCGGATAAAGGTGCTCACACAGTGACCTGAATGCAATCCCTGAAACCCACGTGGAAGGAGAGAACTGATTCCCAATGGTTTTCCTCTGACCTCCACATATGCAACATGGCATACCTACATCCTACTCACTTTTTGTAGCATGCACACACACACACACACACACACACACACACACACACACACTTGTTTAAAGGAAATGTTAATCTTTGAGAAATTTCCCTGGGTCTGTTCTGAAGTTGGCAGCAAGATTTCCTAAGTGTGCACAGCACTTTCTGGCCTCTCTCTGGTTTCACCACCGCGGATAAACACCCTCGGGGCTCTGGACTCACAGCAGACTCTCGGTCTGTGGCAGTCAGTCTGCCAGAGGAAGACATGCACAACGAACCCGGTTTGGTTTTTTCGTTTATTTTTTTGAATTGCCGTGCAGCCATTACTGCCTATTTGCACCTGTCTCACCTCTGAATGGTGACACTGGGGACAGAGCAGGCTGTGTGCCTATTGGCCCTTTTGGCCCAGGAGTTAAGTACTGTGTTTACCTCATGCTAAGACTTCAATCGGTATTTTTGAATTTAAAGTCAGCGTATTGTTCTGCATATACAATTTTCCACAAAGGGTGGTTAATGTCAGTGCAAGTCACAACATGGTTATTGATTTCCCACTGAAAACCAGAGTTAAAAAACGGAGGGAATAATCTTTTACATAAACACTTGCATTACCCCTAGGAATTGGGCGCCGCGCGTTGGTTTGTCTTCTGCTCCCTCTGTGTGATGTAAATAGGGTTGGCAGGAGCCCAGAGAACACGTGTGAACAAATCGCACAGGGAAGAAAAGGTCAGAGGCTCTGCCAGCTTCTGGAAGCCGTCCGTCCAGCAGCTGGGGGCTGTCTGTCCATCCACAGCCATGTTTACATGTAACATAGGCGTCCTTATTAGAGAAGTGACACAGAACAGGATAGCCTTGAACTTCCTTTGGAGGAAAATGGCCCTGTGATGTAAAACATCTTCCTCCTGAGAGACAGCCAGAGAAAGAGAAAGGTCAAACAATATCTGAAGATAAGATGTGAACAAGGTCAGGCAATCCATACAGAGCCAGACACTTCCATAACGGTAGAGGGGCTCGTTTATCCTCTTGGAAAAAGGTTACATCCTAGGTCTACGTTCTTGTCAGAAGTGTGCTGAGAAAGAGTCTCTTGGGATGCAAAGGGAAGAAGGGATAGAGGGAGGGAGGAGAGAAGACAGACAGACAGGCAGACATCCCACTATACGGTCCAGTAATCCATCTCCTACTTATTTACTCCAGAGAAATGAAAACGTCTTTCACACAAGAGCGTGGACACAACTGTGTGCGACTGTGATGTGCCAGCTCCCAGCCACCACTGTGGAAGGCAGCCCCAGTATTCTCCAGCAAAGGACAAGTTCCTGAGATGCCATATCGTAAGCCCCCCCATCCCCCCCCCCACCCATCAACTGCACTGAGCTGGACAAAAAGCGGGCCTATGTGCACTCTAATTTCCCTCCGTGAGCATTCTCCCAAGGAAAGGCCACAGAGCAGTACCATGCAGCAGGGCTGCATGCACTAGAACTCACAGACCAGGAACAAAACACCATCTATTAATTTAAGAAATAAAAATGTAAAAAGCCACTGTGCCTGTGTATCGGAAGGAGTCCCGTGGTGCACGCCAATGCAGAGTTTGCTGGTGTAAAGCCCGGAGACTTGAACGTATTAAATGCTAATCTCAGAGGCAGCTCTCTAACTCTTCCCACCCCCTCTTCACAGTCCAGGACCAGTTCTGCCATTGGTTCATCGTCGCTGCTAAAAATTAATATATTTGCCTTTGCCATATGTTCAATAATTGATTGTGTGATTTAGCCTTATGCACACACTTCAGAAAGAAGAACATCTTAAGCTATTAACAGTCATTCGTGCCTCGCTGGGAAGAATTTAAATGATTGTTCTCACAAGCTCCAATCACAGTACAAGTTCTTAGACAAATGAATGGTTCCAGGATACGACAGAATGAGAAGGGGTCCAGCATGAAGGGATGTCAGAACAGAGACCTACTGCCATACAACAGGGGTCCAGGGGAGTTTTATGGGACAGTGGGGGATAGAAATGAGCAACACAAAGGGGAGAAGGATACCACAAGACCTACAGAGTCAACTAACTTGGACCAATTGGGGTTCACAGAGCCTGGGCCACCAACAGGGAGCCTGCAGGAGCTGGACCTAGACCCCTCCTCCTGTGTAGCAAATGTGCGGCTTGGTGTTCATATGGCTCCCCTAACAAGTGGCAGGGAGAATGTCTTAGTCTCTGCTCCTGCCATAGGCACCCCTTCCCTCCTACTTGGATTGCCTGCTTGGGCCTCAGTGGGAAAGGTTGTGCCTAGACCTCCTGGGACTAGATGCTACAGGGGGAGGTGGTACCCAAGGGAGGCTCCCTTCTCTGAGGAGACAGGGAGGGGGCAATCGGGGGAAGGATTTGTAAGGCTGGACTGGAAAAAGAGGAGGCAGGGAGGCTATGATCAGGACATAAAGTGAATTTTAAAATTTAACTAATTTAAAAGAAAGGAAGGAAGGAGAGGAGAGGAGCCAGGACAGAGAGGGGGAAACTAGTACTCACGCTCATGACAGGGTCCCAACAAGACTTACTCCAAAGAAGCATGACATGGTGGTACAGGCCTGTAATCCCAGCACTTCAGAAAATGAGGCAAGAGGTTCACAAGTTCAAGGCCAGCCCAAGCTACACAATGAAACCTTGTGTCAAAAATTAAAAAGGAAATTACACCAAATGGAGGGACCAGCACTATCTGGGCAGAAATAAATATTGACCTGTATTATTGACTAGTATATATCAAACACCAAAATCAGTATCTTTAAATACCTCTGCCTTTTAGAAGCTACGAATCTGACACTCTGGGACGGAATGATCCGTGATCAGCAGAGAAACTTGTCCCCCTCCCCCCAGGGTTAGGAGAGACAGGCTGCTCTCTAAAACCTTGGAGAAAAGAAAAATACAAAACAAACAAAAGGCCATGTGTTTCCAATGAGCTCATATGCCAGGTCAGGAAAACACCCATACAGCCATGCCCAAAGATAACTCAGGTTTAGTCAGAGACACCTGGCTTGTCATCATTGTCATCATAAAAAACTTCATTTGTTATGTGTACTTATGTATATGTGCTATGTGTATAGGTTCTTGTAAAGAGAGCTTCACATCTCCAAGAGCTGATGTTCCAGGCGATTGTGAGATTTCACATGTAGGTGCTGAGAACTGAACTCAGGCCCTTGGAAGAGCAGAAAGCATTCCTAACTTCAGAGCCATCTCTCAAGCCTCTAAGAAATGTAAAATTTTAAGACAATAAAATCTCTCTTACTTGAGTCAGGCATGGCACATACTTTTAATCCTAGCATATAGAAGCAGAGTCAAGTGGATCTCTGTGAGTTCAAAGACAGCCTGATCTACATAGCAAGCCCCAGGATACCCCAAGCTACATAGTGAGATCCTGTCTCAAAATAATTAAGTAAATAAATATCCCCACTCCTCAGTATATACACACCTCTAATGGTCAAGGTCATAAGAAATGCTTGATAAGGATTGTTTGAAAAGTGTATTATACACCAGAGATGAGACTGCAATACTAGGAATTGAACCCAGGCCCTTGGGAGCACTAGACCAGTGAGCTTCCACTGTGCTACAGGCTCAGACCTCTATCATTTGAGATAAGACCACATGAAACAGCCCATGTTGGCCTTGAATTTGCAATCCCCCTGTCTCAAACTCCCAAGTGCTAGAGTTGTAGGCCTCTACCAACATGTCTACTAAGAAGAGAAGTTCTTTCTTTTCCCATTTATTTATTATGTCTGTGTGTGTGTGCACTGTGTGTAGTATGAGTGTGTATGTATATATGAGTGTGTGTATGCCTGCTTGTGAGTGTACGTGTGTGAGTATGCATACACACACATATACAGAGAGAAGAGAACAAATTACAGGAGCTGATTCTCTCCTCTCTACCATGTAGATTCTGGGAAACAAATTTAGGTTGTCGCACTTGGTTGCATGTACCTTACCTATTGGGCCATCATTCCAACCCCAAAATAGAATTTTACAGTTTTGAAAATGATCCTAAAATGGTTATCATAAAATAGTTTCATGACAGTAAGTCTGGGTCAGTCTTATGTGACCAACTATGAAGTACATAAATGTATTTTTTGGTAATTATTTGGTAACAGATCCAGGAACTGGTTCTCTTTACCCTCACAATGATTACTGTTCCTCTATCTGCTTATCCCCAACACTGTGAAGAGTATCAAAGACTAGTCCTTGGTATTGGAGTGTCTGGGATGATTCAGAGTTATGAACACTTGAAATCATAGTAGAAGAGTCCAATACTAACTTGTATATTTTTATAAAGTTCATACAGTATTTGTTGCTTTGAGCGCCTGAGGAAAATCAAGCACAGCCGTCTACAATTCCCTCTCTGGCTTAAAGTGCGCTGCGTAGATTTGGATTTCATTGGGGCTTGGAAATTGCATTGTGTGCATTTTCACTTTTTATTTTATTCATGTTGCTTATATCATTTTCGATTTCTTTCAGTCATGGTGTTTTATTGTACAGTTAAAAACTATATCATTACGTGTCATACACAGTGGTCACCGCCCGTTGTGCCTCGGTGCTTATTTTTAACCTCTCTTCGGTGTTTTGACATTAGTAATGTCTTTTTCAACATGGAGTTTTAACTTTTGGGTGAACCTAATTGATAGTCTTTGACAATTCAAAAGACTGATTTTTAAGATATTTTCCTTACTCGATTAAGCTTTTCCAAATTAACTGCGGACCTCCATTTTCATGGCTTCTGCTAGCTTGCTGAGAACACACTCAGAGAGTCCTTCCTCCCCTGACACAGGAGCCATTGTTTACTGGAAGGCAAAACAAGCTAATTGAGTGGATTTATTGGTTAGCGCTGCCTTTCTTATTTCTTTTCCTTTTCTTGTAGCAGGGAGTGATGGTTTGAATATTACTGTACCAGATAGTCTCCAGCATCTCTCGGGGCCTTGAACTTGACTCTGGCTTGGTTCCAGGCCTCCACAGTAGATGAGAAGTAGTTGTTTCTTCAATTTAAGCTGATATTCCCATTAGACCACAGCATCAATACTCAAAGCCAACAGAGCCCCTGTCTCAAGGGAAATGCATCTGTCTTCCTGTGTGCGGCCTCAAGAAGGAATGCACCTCTCTCTGTTCAAGAAATCAAAAGGAACCACCCCATCACTTGATACAGAATTCCACAGCCTTGGAAACAGCGATAGATCATCTGCACAGAGGTGAGGCTTGGCTCGTTTGTGAATGTTTGGGGTGCATGGACACAATGATACCATGTTTGTCCATCAACCTTTTTCTTGTTCTCTGTAAGTTTTACATCACAAGCAAGCCTATCACGGGGTGCTGCACAGGAAGAGAGAACCCCTCATCAACACACAGACCTCCTCTTTTAGCAAAACACATGTGATTGGGTCCTGGGTGACAGGGATTTCAGTCCTGAAAACCAGTCTGCAGCTGCTGTGTTTCATACAGTCATGGGACCCACATCCCAATCATTACAGAAGAACTTCCGGTCCTTGGGTCAAAGGGTCTGCATTTTAAACAGAGTTTAGCTTTTTCTTCATTCTTCGGCCAAGCGGGGGTGTTGTCCCCAGGAGAGGTATGTTCTTTAAAAGCTAGCCTTGAGAGCAGGGTCACCCAGCAAAGAAAAGCACAATCCTCCCAGGAAGTGTTTACAGAGTGGGAAGTTCAGTGTCCTGAGTGGGTGGCCATGCTTCTTCCTTGTCGGGTCCTTCCTAAGAGGTACAGTAGGATGCAGGGAAAGCAAGGATTTTCCGTGACCACTTGCACATTAAGAATGCTCTGTGTTGTGATTTCTTTTTTTTAATATTTCAAACTTACAATAAGAAAGCCTTGTTTTTCTTAGAAAAGATTAACGGTTAGATGTTGAACTGATGATAGCCAAAGAGAACATTCTAAGGAGGTTTCGTGGTCAATTCTCAAACACAGGACACTTCCTGTGTTTATTTGGAAAGACTGCTAAGAGCAAAGACATTAAAATTGTCCAAGGTGATAGCACAAGACCATTTATTTTAAGGAGGAAGCCAGCACAAATGAATATTATTTTGATCCTTTGGATGAAAAATAAGCAACCAACAATGAAGAATTATAAAGGCTGTCTAGATAATTAGCTTGAACATGTCCAATTTGTAGCTAAATTCTAAAGCTATTAGTGAATTGAATGATGGCTCCGCCCACTGACAGCTGACCGGAAACACCAGCTGTGGTGACTACATCAGATTGATTTTAGTTTATTTTTGAGAATATCTGTTTAGCACCTCAATATTCATCTTACATGTTTTATAGCATAACATGTAATTAAAATATGTAGAGTCACCTGCTTAATACTGCATGCTTGACCGCTAATAGATTTGCACAGCGACTTAAAATAAGTGTGGGATATGATCTAGATCCCCTTCAAAGACAGAGCAAATCTACCTAAGGATGTGGCTCAGTTGAAAAAATGACTACCTAACAGACCTGAAGCCTTGAAGCTCTGGGCTCTGCATAAACCAGCCATTGAGGTTCTCAGGAACTGAGAAAGGAAGGCCAGAAACTCAAAGTTCAGGTCATCCCAGCTGGGTAATAAGTTAGAGGACAGACTGAGAATATTAGACCCTGTCTCAAAATAAAATTTAAAAAAATCCAAGACTGGAGGAGATAACTTTAAAGCTGGGAAAGGAACAGTTCCCTGGCAACAACCGCTAGAACAACTGCTGGTGTGCTTCCAGAACTCTCTGGGCTACCCTCTAGTGGTTTGGGATCAGGAATAATTCCTGAGATCGACCTTGGATAGACTCGTGGGTAGACTATGAGTAGCACTAGAAAGGGGTCTGGGTAACACTGCCTTCAGAGGACAGAGCTCTTGGTCCCTGTGGTTGGTAAGAGTGGAAGCCAGCATTCACCCTCCCCCTTTCCACATCTACATAACAAAACCATTCTTCTTTCACACAAAGAAATAAAATAATCCTAATAATATATCCATTCTCCCCATTATTAAACATTAGCATCTCAGTGATCACGATTGCTCTCACCTTTTAAAGACATAAAACCTGACTTTTTTCTTGACTTTAATGCATTTGCACCTCCTTCATGTTATATTAATCTGTAGAAAATGCTTTACAATATTGTCCCAGCTAAATAAATAACAGAAAGGTGTGAACTACACCCAACACAAACATACGGAAAAACACAAACTTTCTCACCAGCTTCTCTGACACCCCTCCCCCACTACTGCTCCAATCTTCATCCCCTTGTTACTAAAAGACAGCTGTGTTAGTCTGAAGCCTACATGGGGCCAGGAGCAATAAAAGCCAGGAGTGCCCCCTAGGAAGCAGTAAATACATTCCCACACCCCCTGTTTAGTCAGTCCTGACTCATCTTCCCTGGGGCTTCCCTTTTGTCCTTAGCAGATGACCACCCCTGGTGACCCCCTGTTTTTCTGAGTCAAAAATAAATCAGTCTTACTGCATATCATTGAAACCTCATGGAGGAAAAATAAAGGGGCGGGTCAGGTGTCCTCTTCTCCTACCATTAGGAGACATCACAGAGCCCAGCCGGTACGCTGATCTCGATATCCTTCGATATCCTTCGTGTCCTGAGCAATGTGGCAGCTACGGTGCACCTGTCTGTGAGCATCTCCTTCACTCATAAGCGTAATTTGCAGCATGAGGTGCACTGTGGCATTTTAAACCTCACTTCCAAGAACCCAGAGTCTAAAATCTTGACAACTTAAACCACAGACCAACTCTTGACATTTAGATCTGTCCTACTCACAAATATAATAGCCAAGTTTCTTACACACAGCAGAGTCACCTTACTGACTCCTGACAGTTATGCATTCCTTTGGTCATGCAGCCTTTCGCACTTCCCTAGATATAGGAGGTTGGTCTGGTGCTGCTGCTATGTGTTGAAATGCTAAATACCAACCACCAAGATCTGGTTGCCCCTGACTAGGAAATTCTCATATACACCAACTTTACTTGTGTGGTAAACTAATTGATCAATAAAATGCTAAAGCCTGTGATTGGGCAATAGACAGAAGTGGGGGGGGGGGTCAGTTGCCTGGCTGGGGGCAGGTCATAGGTAGGAAGAAAGGGGGAGAAGAAAGGACCAGAAAGATAAAGAAGCTGCCCCTAAGAGTAGATGGGCCATGAGCACGTGGCCAGGAGAAACAGCAAACAACAAGGCACATATGGCTGGGGTGTGAGTTAGAGTAGCTCTAGAACCTGCTCAACCCTGGTGGATGACAGGACCAGTCACATCCTGCTTTCTCTCACTGTCTCTCTACACTCCTCATCCCACCCATCTTCAGGAAACTCATGGCAAGTCATTGACTTCATTCACCTTCTGAAAAGCTTGCAGGGTTTAGTTCTCAAGGACTGAGATCAACCTGCAATGCTCCCCCCACCCCCACTGTCCTACCTCCCCCACACCCACCTTTCCCCCATCCCCATCCCCCACCCCCATCCCCCAACCCCGACATGCTTCCTTCCTACCTCCTCCACAAGACTGCCTGCTCCCAATAGTGGCTCACACCGGTAATCTCAGGACATGAGAGGATGGAACAGGATCATAAGTTCAACGGCAGCCATGGTTACACATAACAAGATCTCACGTCAACAACAACAACAACAAAAAAATATATATAATAAAATGGAAAAGAAGAAAAAAAGACAACACTTTTTCCCATCTAGGAATACATGGGATCTTCCTCCCCTCTATCTCCAGTCTGCCTCTTCTCTGCACTTAATCTATAAACTCCAATGTGTTTTTTTATTTTATTCACATGTACAGATATGTTATTAGACATGTAAACACTTGTGTGTGTGTGTGTCTGTGATTACTGTTACATATAAATACTCTGTATAACTTGACACTTGAAAGACTTTTGGTATATAAATATAAATTAAATAATATTAATATAAATACTTTTGGAGACCTGTCTCTAGACACCGTGGAATGATAGGATAATCCTTTCTTTTTGTGGACATGGGCATTTTTTTCAACTTTTCCATAACAATCATGTAAATATCTGTAACAACATGCACACATAAAAAGTTATTTAAAGATCACAAAATACACTCACTGAAGTTGCCACAAGAAAAATCAACCCCAACTGTCTATCAAAATGGGGGGCGGGGTCAACTTCAATTATTATTTTTAAATGGCCAAATAAATGTAGACAAATTGCCTTGATCAAAATGTGGGTTTTTGTCCCAAAGGAAACTTAGACAGTGCTACAGTAACATTCATGTTTTTGTTCAATGCACATGTAAGCACATGCTGGGCTCTAGGGACCATGTGATCCAAAATACAGGCAAGAGTTTGTCCCACTGTTCCACGGTGACAGTTTATAGATGTTTTCAGTGACAAACTTATACATACTTGTGGGTTTTCTCTTGAAGTCCCCATTGTACAGACGTCTCTTTGACAACTCAGTCAAAATTACAGTGTCGCAGACAAACTCAGTCCTTACACTATATACTTGGTTAATAGCTGGGGCTTGATATTGAAGAGTGATATTCTGGTTGCTTGATTTAAATTTTATTGGTTAATTGATTTTGGTTTGTTTTTATTGTTGGTTGTTGTTGCTGTTGTTTTGAGACAAGGTCTCCTCTCCATGTAGCTTAGTTGGATTCAAATTCAGTATGTAGCCCAGGCTAGCCTCAAACTCACGGTGGTCTTATACCCGCCTCCCAGGGCTAGGACAAGATGCATGCTTTAGCACATTCAGCCTTTTTTTTTTTTTTTTTTTTTTTAATTTTGTAGACAAAAGACTAAGAGTAGTGTGGGTTCTGGGTTCTGCCTCTCTTCCTGGGCTGACACTGCCACCCAGCACCCTAGCTTGGAGAAGACAGGGCAAAGTCTGGAACGGTCAGGTCTGTGGTCCACCTCTTCCCTTCAGGGCCTCAGACACACTTTTATGTAAGAAGGTATAAATTGCCAGAGACGGAATAAAGTGTGGTTGTTGGAGCACTGCTCCATCCACCAAATGCATGTGCATTTATGTTTGTCTATCTACACGTGCATACACTTAAGAGTTCAGTCACTCACTGGGCATTCTTGCCAGCCCCAGATTTAAATTTTGTGCACCCCCACCCCGCCCTATCAGCCGCTATCAGCATGACTCCAATCGCTGCCTGCCTCAGTTAACCCAGCTTCTAACAACAGGACGAATAGGGTCCCCAGAACTTCAGTCTGCCCTGAAATGCCAGAAGTGTTATAGCTCTTAGAAAGGAATGAAGAGGTGTGACAGCCTAGCCTCAGAGAACCCTTGGTGAAATACTTGTGTGGATAGGGACTATATGAGCCTTGGGGAATAGGGTGGGATTGGGGGCGGGGTGAATGCATTTTATTGGCTGAGGCTGAGATGTTGTTGATACTCTATTTACATGGGGAAGAATTCCAGGTGACTACTTGTGACCAGCTGGTTAAGGATCTCTGGGTTAACCAGCTCCCAGGCAGGCATGGAGACAGGGAGGGAGTTAGTCTCTCTCCTGCCCAGCTCACGGTTGAGAATTCTGGGGCCTGAGCTCATCTCACCAGATCTATGCCCATCCCTCGGGTGGCACAGTCCACATGCTCCACAGATTAGCTCAGGCTAACCTTGAATTCCAGATTCTCCTGCCTCAGCTTCCTAAGGGCTCCATTTACAGGTATTTGTCAATACCACTGGTTGTTTTTTGAGTTTTTAAGTCATTTCACTACAACCACCTCATGGCACACTTTGATAACGTTTGGAGAGAGAAGCGTACATAGTCAATAAAGAAGAGAGCTAAGATAGTCTTCCGGCATTTCCACACTCACAGTGCAAGTCTCAGGGATTCGAATCTTATGTCTTCCCCATAAAAACAAGCCAAGCCCCCTTTTGAAGAAGGAAAAAAAAGAGCTCAGACAAATCAAAACATCAGAACTAAATTATAAATCAGTTGCTTAGCTGGGTGCTGGTGACCACTGAGCTATTTCTTGGCACCAATCATGTGACCCACGTTGAGGGCTCTATACTCTCTTCCCTGTGATGACCCTGATATCTATGTTCCAGAAAGCATGTACCACAGGACAAGTGCAAATGAATCTATTTAGTGGCCTGTCTTCTAACTCCACGCAACACCAGGATCCTATCAATAAAGAAACCAAACTGCTAACAAACTCCTAAGTTCAAAGAAAATTCCAAAGATGTTGGTCTTGGTATTTGATCAGATGCTGAGGGAAGGTGGGGGTGGGAGCACACCAAAAAATGACCATCTGTTACTTATTTAAGCCATCCTTAGACAAGAATACATGGCTTTTCAGGAGGAAAATATTGTTCTTTCCAGAGGAACAGGAATGTGATATAAACAATGAGATGAGATAAAGCCGTTTATATCAAAGAGGGAATCGGATTATAATACTGAAAAATAGCTCACGCGTCCTGTTATTGCAGGCATAACTAAAACAGGCTTTGAAAGACAAATTGAGGTGCTGCTATCCCTGAAGTTCTAGGCTCTCCTATAAGGGATGGCATCTTCCCAAGACACGAGACTGTCTAAGTGCAGGTATGTCTCCAGCTACATAGTTTAAGAAAAGCAAAGAAAAAAAGCCACTTGTCTTCTGGACAAAGAATCTTCCTTCTGTTAAAACTTGAAGAATCTGGAAACCCTTTTATCTATGATAATCAAAACTCGTGAACAGGCTATGAAAGACCTGAGCAGAAAATATGGCCCTGGTGGGGTCAGCAGGGGAGACTGACTCTGGAGACAACACCCCAAGTCATAATTAGTGGTGGCAGAAAGAAGCTTCAGCAGGGGAGACTGACTCTGGAGTCAACACCCCAAGTCATAATTAGTGGTGACAGAAAGAAGCTTCTCAGCCCTGAAGTGCTTATCGCAACCCGAAAACCAAGGATTTGCTCCCCAAGTATAGTTTCAGCAAGACCGATGTGCCCAGGACTCACCAGTGGCTATAACAGGTACACAGTTGGCTTCCTGCATCAACCCCTCAGATACACATGCAATTGGCATTTCCTGCCACCATACCTCTAGATCTCCGGATGGCCCATGTACCCCAGAAACCACCTAGGGTCTCACCGTGCATGGGACGGCAACTAAAGGTCAAGAACAGTTTGCTTCCCTTCCTCTTCCTCTCTCCCTCCTTCCTTTCCCCTTCTTGATCTCTCTCCTCTCTTGGCATATATAATTATGTATATGTAGGTACCTCTGTGTGTATCTGTGTGTGTGTGTGTGTGTGTGTGTGTGTGTATGTCTCCATATAGAAGCCAGAGGTCAACTTTGAGCATTTTTAATTAGTCATTATTCTGGTTGGGTTTGTGTCAACTTGATGTTGGAATTATCACAAAGAAAGGAGTCTCCCTTGGGGAAATGCCTCCATGAGACCCAGCTGTAAGGTGTTTTCTCAATTAGTGATCAAGGTGGGAGGGCCCAGCCCATTGTGGGTGGTGCCATCCCTGGACTGGTAGACCTGGTTCTATAAGAGAGCAGGCTGAGCAAGCCAAGGGAAGCAAGCCAGTAAACAGCACTCTTCCATGGCCTCTGCATCAGCTCCTGCTTTCAAGTTCCTGCCCTGTGTGAATTCCTGCCCTGACTTCCTTTGCTGATGAACAGCAGTGTGGAAGTGTAAGCTGAATAAACCCTTTCCTTCTCCAAGTTGCTTCTTGGTCATGATATCATGTGCAAGAATAGAAACCCTGACTAAGACAGTCATCATCTACATTATTTTTAAAGACAGAGTCTTTCACTGCCCCAGAAATCCAGAGACTATGCTGGCTGGCCAGCCAAACTCTGAGACTGCATCTGTCTCAACTTTCTCAGTTCTGGTGGTGTGCAAGACACACCATCACGTCCAGCCTTTTATTCAGATTCCATGGATCAAGCTCGCTGCAAGGCAAGCACATCGCCAGAGAAGCCAGGTCCCCAACCCAAACAACCCCTCTCTTGCTTGGAGCTTATTGCTCACTACCATCTGTGAGCCTCTGGCTTCCTGGAGAGAAGCAATGGGCAGTAAGTCTGAGCCAGGCACTGCTCCAAAGGTCAGCCAAAAACCAGCCTGGGCTCCCTGCCCCATTTGCTGACTGGAGAATCTATGCCTCAAAGCCAGGCCTTCACCATTCTTCCTTCCATGTCTCTACCACTCAGCTCCTCATCCCGTCCCACAATCTGCCTCTGCCTAAGTCTGTAGAGACGTAGGGTGGAGGCCTGAGAGAAAGGGAAGGTCTAGATCAAGCAGACAGAGCACTATCCCTGATTATCACTCACCCTGACCCCACCCCAGCCATTCCAAGACCACACTCACAAGAAATCACTGTCCCTGAAGAACCTTGATGCTAGCTAGCTCTCTGTCTAGACCCAGAAAGGACACTGCTGGCCCAGGAACTTGGCCTTTACACTCACTTGCTGCCCTGTCCTTTCAGAAGTCAACCAAAAAAAAAAAAAAAAATTCATTAAGGAGTCTCAAACCTGATGTTAATCTGTCCTCACAGTACTTGTCTAGGACTCAAGAAGTTGTGTACAAAGACCAGGGGTTGGCACTGGAGTAAAATGGGTAAACATGTAGAGAAGGGGAAAAGCTTTTTCCTTGGCCTAGGCCAAGCTGACAGGGCTTTGTGGCTACAGGAAGCAAGTGGAATATAGTGGGCACAAGTGAACCCACAGGGTGAATGATAAATTATTAAAGATGTAATGACTAAAATTGGGACTGAGGGGCCACAGCGGCATCAGTGTCCTTGTCCTGAGAGAAGGGGACCTGAGATCCCGTGCAGTTGGGTTTGCTGTTCTATGACTCCACTTCTGTCTGTGCCCTAACCCATTGGGAGTGGGCTCATGATTGATTCAGTGCTGGTTCCTGCCTCAGCAGTGACCCAACCTGCCCAGAAATGCCCAGCAATTCTCTCACAGCTCAGACCAAAACCAAAGAAAGCTTGAAGAATGAGGATGCCGATTGGCTGGAGCCAAACCTTAGGACAGAACTTTGCCTTCTTAAGAGTAGTTCCCATAGCCTCCCCTCTGGTTAAGTACAGTGTAGAGAGGAGTAAGTATTTGGAGGAGTAGTGATGGCTCACACTTGCAACACCAATGCTTGAGAGACTGAGGATCGCACAAATCCAAAGCCAGCCTGGGCTACAGACTGGATCCTCAGCTCAAAAGAATAAGGGATTTATGTGTTTGTCTTTGTTCTCCCCACATTTGCCAGGAGCTCCCTCCCTTTTGCAACCTCTTTACTCTTCTCTAAAAGCAGTATGACATTATGGGGCTGGCAAGATGGCTCAGCAGGTAAAGGCACTTACCACTATGCCTAACAACCTGAGTTGGATCCCCAGAACCCCCATGTTGGGAGGAGAGAGGTGACACCTTTGGCTATTCTCTGATGTCCACATGCCCGTGATAATACACTTTCCCCAAAACACACACACCACACACACACACACACACACATTATATATATATAGTATGTGTCTTTGTATATGATGTGTATATAAATATGTCATTATGAAAGTTTTCACATCTGGAAATTTTCAGCACAGAGCACAGGCCTATGAGGACCTGGAAGTGGAAGAGCCACCTTATACTGTAGAGCACCTCCCGACCTGTGCTCAGGGACAGCAGGCAAAGCAGGGTGCATTATACCTATAATGGTGATACAGTTACCATTAGCAGAGTCCACTAAGATTCATCTGCAGCACCTGTGTCTGGTCTGATGGCGCAGCCTCTCTTCTGCCTTCTCTCACACACACTTAACTGTATTTCTCACTACTTCTTTCTCTCTTCAGAGACAGTACCTATGACTGGACTGCTGAGGCTAGGAGAAAGCAGAATTCTGGTCACCTGGGTGACTCATGTGGTGTCCTGGGCTGCTACGATGGACATTATGATTTATACCCTTTTCTTTCTCCACCCCACCCCCAACCCCCACTCCATCCCTGTTCCCAAGAAAGAACATGTTGAAATCTAACCACTATTGTGACTGTAGACAGCATTAACAGGTACCATCTTCAGCAGGGAATTAGCTGGTGGGGAAAAGCATCCATAGTGGGGATGGATGGGATGGGATAGTATTGTAATATAGATTCCAACCCCCTCATGTTGCTTCTCCCACTGGGCGAGAGCACAATGAGAAAGCTAATGTCTATGAACCAGGAATGGGGCTCTCCGTAGACCTGGACTCTGCTAGAAACAGATGCTCACAGCTTGCTGATTATGTGACTTTGGACAGAGGCTTCATAGCTAGAGGACAGGAAGTGCTTCTGCTCCCTGCATGCATGTTAGGGTGTTGGTCCCAGCTAAGAATGGGACCATGGCTCTCCTCCCTGCTTTCATCATTAACACTAAGTGAAATGGGTCTAGGAGACTTTTCTCAGTTTCACTCTCTCATTTCCTTTTTCTCTCCCCCCCTCCTTGTTCAGATGAGGTGGGGCAGGGAGGGGCCTTGAATAATCACAGAGTTTCAGACCCATAAAAGAGGTCACCTTGGGCACAAGGATGACGTTGAGATCAGTTAAGCTTATCTAAAACAGCAGGAGTTTACAGGATGCAGGATATGAGCTTTGGCCTCGATCTCTCCCACCACCCCACAGGGTAGATAAACTAGACCAAGAAAGAAAAGAGGAGTGTGTTTCTGCTGTGCCCGGATTGCCCACAATTCATATTTACTTACAAAGAGGGCAGCTGAAACTTTGTGAAACTCTGAATTACAGAACTGAGTAGATGCCTCAGTAGGGTGCATGCTGTCCTGTCATGAGGACTAGAGTTCAAAGCACCAGAATCTATGTAAAGCTAGATGCAGTGTCCGGCATTTGTGATACCAGAAGATTTCTGTTCATCAGCCATCACTCAGTCTGTGGAACTTTGTTATAAAACGAAAACAACAGACTGTGTGTGAGTGAGTGTGTGTGTGTTTGTCTGTCTGTCTGTCTATTTGTATGTGTACATACATGTCTGCGTGCATCTCTGTGTGTCTGTGTATCTGTGTGTCTGTGTATGTGTGTCTGTCTGTGACTGTGTATTTGTACGTGTACATACATGTCTGTGTGCATCTGTGTGAGTGTCTGTGTATCTGTGTGGGTAACTGTGTGTATTTGTATGTGTACATGCATACCTGTGTGTATCTGTGTGTGTCTGTATATGTGTGTGTCTGTCTGTGTGTGCATCTGTGTGCATGTGTATACTTGTACGTGTGTATGTGTGTATGTGCATATTTGTATGTGTGTGTGTGTGTGTGCATCTGTGTGTGTGTGCACCTGGAGAGATTCTGTCATCTCCCCAAGACCCAGCTGTGAGGTCCCTCTGTATGCAGCACCTGGGCCCCTCTCCACATCCCCAGATCTTGAGTCAGGCCCTGTGGTCATGAATTCTTTCTTCAAACAACCATTCATAAACACAAGCATGCGTGACTAACCTGGAGACAAACTTGATGATGCAGGTCTGTGTGACTTATCTCATCTACTTCTGTCAGCTTGATGCTGAAGGGGGAGATTTTTACTGTCAATTCACAGGACAAAGAATTTAGAGCAGTGAGCACTTATGCATGGGTGGCCCCGTAAAATCTCTGACCACAACACCTTTCCAGCCACAATCGGTTCCTCTGAGCCTGTCAGCCAAATTCTCAGATGAAAAAAATTCAGCAGAGAAACTGCAGTCATGAAGGTCCATTCTGATTTCAGGTGCCTTGCCATCTATGGGGCTCTTACGTACAGTACAAACTATCATTCTAAAATGTGTTACATGGGAGGGGGGTCCCTACTGTCAATTCTCAAATAAATTACTCAAATATGCACTTATCCATTTATTTCTTCAACTATTTAAAGCAAAGATATGTGGTAAAATATCTGGATTTGGGAGGCCAGAGAGACCATTGTCAGAATTTGAATGTCCCCGTTTCTCTCTCCCCCTCTCTCTCTCTCTCCCTCCCTCCCTCCCTACCCCTCTGTGTGAGTGTGTGTGTGTGTGTGTGTGTGTGTGTGCAGCAGCACATGTGTGCATGTATTTTGTTAAGGATCAAACCCACAGTATGGGCATGCTACACACAAGTACTCAACAACTGATTTACATGCCTAGCCACATATCAATATTGGAGAAATAAAAGCAACCTCCTGGGTTGTTCATATTCAACAAGATGATCTGTGTATATGCCTAGAGCAATACAGCCACCAAACAGTGGCAAATTCTCAAATGTTCTCAGTGTGATGGTATCAACCAACTGGCCAATCCTCTCCAGACCAAGATAAGGTGGGAAGGAACAGGTGATGTTGGCCTCAGAGTACAACACTTGTGTTCTTCATATATGAAGCTTTCTTAAATCTTGCTAAACCCATATACAACTTTTGTGTGTTTCCCCAATTTCTTAAGCCTCTTTTTTGGTTCCCCACTTCAGGGATCCTTAGAAGCAAATTTAAGCAGAATTAGGAACAGAAACTACTGTCTCTGTTATATAAGGTTTGATGTTCAGTTCCTCAGAGGGCGAGTTCTGGCTGGAGGGGAACATGGGACAGCGGGAGCCCACCCAGAGGGTGAGCCCTTTGCTGGATCCTTTATTCTGCAGAGCTAAAACTGCCCCGCTGTCTAATTCCACACTGTTTGTCAAGAATCATCGGTGCTCTGAAGTTAGGGGACCCCTGGTGATGGCAGAACCACTTAAGGAGCTCCCCCTCCCCTTCTTCACTCAGCTTCGGTCACCTGGATGCCTGCAAGTCTTCCCCATACTTCAAGTGACAGAGCTTGTATGGATCGTATCGGGTATTTCATGACAATAGTTTAGTGATTTCCTGCTGACATCTGATAGGCCCAGACTATAGCCCAAGGCTACAATATAAATTGACAGCTGATACCATTTAGAAGCAAAGGGCAACTTTGGAACTGGAGTCTAGTTAGTACATGCCCAGGCAGGAGTCATGAGGTAACAGATCTCATCCAGTGACTTCTAAAGTGTCTGGGTGACTGGCGTTTCCCATGACCACATAGCTCGGGGATTGAATGCTGAAGCATCAAAGGCTTTGCCTCACATCCCTCTGAAATCTGAAATTCAATATGTTCTTTTATGAAAAATGACTCAAGTATATGGTTTAAAATAAATTCAAGTATTCCAGCACATTAGTCAGGGCTCTCCGTCAAAACAACATGAACCAGATATATTGCTCTAAAGTTAGAGAGAGAGAGAGAGAGAGAGAGAGAGAGAGAGTGTGTGTACCTGGAAAGTCAGGTAAAACATGGCATGTCAGTCTTGAGGCCAAATCCTGGAAGGCTGCAAACCTAGGCACAGTGCCTGTGTCCCAGGTTTAAAATTCAATCCCTGCTTCCTTGAGAACTTGTGGTGTTTGTTCCAACCCTCAACAGCTTGGGTGAGACTTCTGTCATAAAGAGGCCTGCTTTAGAAGGACACCTGATCCCACAATGCCTTCTTAGCAACACACAGACTAGCATGTGAACAATATCTGGGTACCGAAATCCAGCCAAACTGATGCGTGAACTCAGTACCAAGAGACAGAAGATGGAAAGGGAGTCACACCCCACCTCAGACATCCACCCTCTCTTCCACAGTAAAACACCATCTGTTCAGGGCTCTGTTCAAGACTGCAAAAGGCATCAGGCTTTCTCTATCTCCCGCAGACTTTCCTCCATGCCAGGCCCCATGTTCCTTTTGTTCCTAGTGTATCTTACATAAGCCTTTTCTGCAGCGCTGGTGGCTTGAAGGATACTACCCTCCCCACCAGGTCCATATATTTGAATATCTGCTCCCCAGGTGGTGGAGCTGTTTGGGAAGGATTAGGGGGTGTGGTCTTGCTGGAGGAAGTGAGTCATTAATGACAGGTTTCAAAGCTACCATGAGCCATTCCCAATGTGCTGTTTTCTGCTGGCAGTTCAAGTAAGCCCTGAGCTTCCTGCTCCTACCCCTGCCAAGTAGGTCTCCCTACCCTGCTGTAGCTCCCTGGTGTCCCTGTGGAACAGTACACCCAAATGAATCCTTTATCCTCTTAATTCCCTTGGCTGTGGTATTTCATTCAGCAATGGGAAAGGAACTAACCCAGCAGCTGGCCAGTGGGCCCCATGACCATCGTCCATGTAAGACAGGACAATGCAGGCGCAGTGATGGGAACACTCTGGGGGGAAAAATCAATGGGAAATTATCCTCATGCAGAAAAAAAAAAAAACTATTTTTGTGCCATTTTTATGGAGACATTGTGGACAGGAATGACTTCAGCAAAGATCAACAGAGGCACAGACAGTAACAAATACCACTTAATGCCATCATTCCAGGACCTTTGAGTGACATCAGGAGGAGTAGGTCTTGGCTAAGCTTTGTTTGTCATCTCATACACATTACCACCTATTCATCCTCTTAAATTAATCATTGTCCTGTGTTCCCAGCTAGGCTGTAACATGACAGGCCAGTTATTTTACAATGTAATAATAAAATAAGAAGAAGACGAACCATGCTCCCCACTGGTAACCTATGAGGCCAAAAGGCGAGTAGTCTGTTTCAGCCAGAGAACCACATTACCTCACTGAAAGTCTAAGCCCCGCCCCATGGTTACCTGGCAACAGCCAGGTGTGACTGACTCACTATAATGGGGCTGCTTGCCCCCTCCTCTCTCTATTGCTCTCTTCCTTCTTCCTCCAGAGCTTCCTCTCATCCCTCCCCCTCTCACCCCATTTCACTTTCCACCTCTCTCTCCACATGTTCACCAGCCTCTACTCCTCTACTCTGCTACTCTCTCTCTTCCTTTCTTTGTCTCTACCACCCCCCTCAACTCCCCTCCCCATGCCCTGAAATAAACTCTATGCCTCAGGATGGGCCTGCAGAGGCACCCCCTTTCCTCACACCTGAACACACCTTCGCCAAACATATTCCTTCTCTCCTTATCTTTTTATAAACACAACAGATACTGCTGCTCCGAGTAAAACCAACCACAAGGAAGGAACGACACAAGCCAGTTACCAGCCTCCTGGAAAGCATGGATTTCTAGAATAATTATAAAACTGTCTGTGTTTGCCAAAGAAACAATGCTGACTGACTGAGGGAGTGCAAGCGGGTCTTCAGGGAAGAGATACTGAGAGGCCCACCCTGGGCTCACAAACACCAGAAGATATAATTGCAGATTAGGCCAATTCAAAGGTCTCTCTTTCTAACCTGCTGAATAAAACATACCTTAAATTCAAATGATCCCCCTCCCTGGGAAGTAAAAATGGTGTAATGGTGTGTCGGGATGGGGGTGGAGCACAGTGGGAGGGGCTCATGTGATTACATATGGGCACCAGACTGGAGTTGGTCTTCAGAACAAAAACAAAATAAACAAAAGCCCTCACCCTCAAATGAAGCCAGATGAATGCACCTGCTGAGAGGCCCCAGCTTTTCAGCCAGAAGTAGTCGGTGACAAGTGATGGGGGGAACAGCAGGGAGGCGGTGGGGGAGGGCCAGCCAGAGCTGGACCTGGTTTCTCTGTGAGCTGCACATATGGAATGTTTGAGGAAGCCAGAGGGGGAGAAATACAGGGACCTCAAGTTTCCACTGCACTGATGTCCATATAACAGGGGAATAGTGCTACCTCAGCGGACTGGCCTGACCTCTCCGGATTTATCACACACATGATTCCCATATTGTTCCCACTACCAGACGCCCTGACCAAGCACAGATAGAAGCCCATGACCGTGAGAGCTGGAAGGCAGGGAGAAGAGCTTGGAAAGCCCATCCCCTGAGCAACATAGCCATGGCTGCCAGGAACTCGAAAGAACGGATGGCGAACCGGAAGAGGAGGGGCCTGCCCAAGGATGAACCTATCAACAGCCAAGCAAGGATGCAGGAAAGTCCCCACCCCTCACCGCTGAACTATTTCCTACGAATAGACTGAGGTGGGACGTGCCTTCATTTGTGTTCCTACTGTTAATTCCGATCAGGCTCCAATGGAGAGTCTCAATCCGACGGTGGCACAGGAGGCACTGATTAGATTAAATAAATGATCATGACATAAAATCAAAAATCACAAACCTGGGAAAGTGACGGATTGAGGTTGAGGGTTGATATACCTGGGAGAGAGGTAAGAGAAGGTCATGAGAGAGAATAACAACACTATTAAAAGAGAGGGAGGTGCCTGGCTAGCTTGCAGTTGGTAGAATATGAGATTGGGAGTGAGGGGGATAAAAGGAAGCAGTAAGCAGCAAGTGACTGACCTCTAAGACTTACTCAACACAAGCTCAAAATATTCTCATTTCTTGTTTGTTAAGAACCTTGGAGTGGCAAGATAGTTCAGTGGATGAAGGCTTCACCTGAGTTTAACCCTCAGAACTCATGAAGGTGGAAGAAACTCCTTATGCAAACCACATACACAACAGTAATAAATAAAATATAAGGAAATCCATTCTTTCCGACAGTAATTCCATAGAGCCCTGGCTAAAACACACTGGAGTTACCCACGGGTGGTCAAGAGGCCCACTATGGACAGTGGCTTGCACAAAAGCACAGTAGGTCTGCTGAAGATGGTGGCTTGTAGTAGGAGCTGCATGAGGTGAACCAATGTCTGTCAATTCTTTACTTCTGCGTACATACTCTGACTCTTCTACCTGTATTCCGACAGCCTTGCACTTGGCTCTGAGTGGGGAACTATAGCTGCATGCAGCTGCACCTGCGTCCCCCATTCCCTCCCCCATGTGTCCTTCTCTTGGGATTCAATCATTTTGCGAGGTCTGAGGACATGGCAATCACCCTAACTAGCAGTGATCCATGAGACATCCAAGCTGGCCACATGGAGACAGGGATGCTGAGCAGACAGAACTCTGAGAATGGCCCGCCTGAACCTTCAGCTTCATCCAACATTCAGCTAAGGCAGTTTCACGTGAACCCCAGAAACAACATAAGAGGTGAGGACTAATGCAGAATCCTCAGATATTGAACTACGTTAAATGCCTAAATTCTGACGCAGGTTAAGGTTCAAGAATAAAGAATAGCAGCACAATGATTCAAGAAAAATAACATGCATGTCTGTTTACCTCTGTATAGGCAATTGTTTAACATTTGTACTCAGATAAAATGCTTATGTATATATAGGAATGTCACAGTGCAAGATGCTGCTAGCCTGGGCACAAAGTATTAAAATTATTTTGTGAAAAAAAAAAAAGAATAAAGAATAAACACAGAGAAGTTACCACCAAAAAGCCTTGGAGAAGCTGCTCCCATAGCCACTTAACAAAGGTTAATGGGACTTGGCATTCCTTTGGATTTGCAGAATCCCAAATCTCAGTGGTTCTCTCATTCACTCCAGGAAGAGCTCCAAGACTTCAGGCAGCCTTCTGGCTCAGCTCCCTGTAGGCTGCAGGTCAGCACAGGGTTGACTGCATTTGAATTGGAGGCTCAGTCACCCTAGGAAGAGATGGCAGACACAATGTTTCCTTGTATTTGGAGATCAGCTCCTATAGGTCAGATAGACAGCAGAGAGCTTAGTCCGTGGGTTTTGGGGCTGCCTGTGCCCAGAAGTCGACATGGCAGAGATCCTACTTGCTCCTAGATTCATGTAAACACCCACACCCTGAGGAAGCTGCAAGTGTGGTCACAGGGACAAAGGGAAAGGAGCGAGACAAACTCCGGCCTGACACCAGCTCCTGTCATGTGCTGTAGCGTTTTGGCTTTCCCACGGTTGAAGGCTGTTACCCTACAGTGTACTTCTCAGGAACCAGTTAATTTCTGGGTTTAATTTGTGAGTTTGGATATGGATATGAATTTTTTTTTCCTGTCACTGGGAAAGCAAATTAAGTCTCAGAGAATGGCTTCTTATCGCTGAAGAGATGCAAGAAGAATCTGTTTATCAACCTGCAGTGCAAGGGAAACCCTAGAAATAACCCGGTGTCTGGAGTCTTGCCACAGAAGCTTGAGGATTTCTTTGTTTTTAACATGGGGTTTCTCATCTTCTCAGAAGAGGCCATGCTCTCTAAACAATTCCTCTCGATTCCTCTCACATCCGATGCCTGCCTCTTGCCTTGTTAAAATGCAACCCACCCAGACACAGGCTACCACTTGCTAAATACACATGGAACAAAATACTGTAAGGGCTAAAGTAATACCTTTAGATAATTAACACAGTGCAGAGGAATGTGCTCACATGTAGTCAGTCCCTCTCTGGCTAAAACGTCCTTGGAATAAAAACATGAAACAGAAGCTGCCACAAATTCATAGTGTCGGGGCCCCACCCTCTGTCTCTTTGTGAAGTTTAGTGTTTCTGGTTAAATGAACCAGAGAGAAAGGAAGATTCAAATTTTCCTGTGAATAAAATAGAACTTCATTTCCACCCCAGGAAAATGTGGCTTTCCCAGATGGAACTTGTACAAAACTGCATAGGAAAGTTAGAGAAACTTCTTGTGAGTTCAATTTAATGTTTACAGAGTGCATTTATTAAACAGACTTTCGCCTATTGAGTCTTTCCACTGTGGTCCTGGAGAAAGAGCAAGGCCAGTCCTTATTAAATGAGACTGGGTGCAGACTTCTACAACAGCCGGCCAGAGTTCCAGAGCTCTGTGTAGGAGGAGCAGCCCCCAGCCAGCACACAACCGTGAACGTGGTGAACTCCATGTGATCAGCATGTGGATGGTTACAGTGGACCAGAGGTTCGGTTACAGAAGGACAAGCTGGTAGACAAGGAGTCCCCATATGTGTGAATTAACTCTGTCTCTCTGACAGATATCTGAGTTCTTGCCCAAAGCAACAAGATGGAAGCACATGGACTGGGTCTCTAAAACTGTAAGACAAAGAAATTCTTTCTCTTGATAAATAGACTGTCTCAGTTACTTGTTAAAGTAACACATTGACTACAAGGTGAGAATACAACTTCTTAACTCAATGCTGGATTACATGAGCTGTTACTCAGTCTTCTTAGAGGAATACTGATCAAATCCGAGACATCCCTTCAATGTTCTCCTTGAGCTCACATCTATTCTCTATTAAAAAGATACCCAAAATACATTTTATCTCTTGCTATATATATACTGAGAGATATAGTTAGAGAGGCCAGTAGAAGAATGAGTGGGTAGGTAGGTGGATGTGATAGTTGGGTAGTTGAGTGGGTGGATGGGATGGATGGATGGATGATAGATTGATACTGTAGTGAGTAGATGGATGGATGGATAGATGGATGGATATTTGGGTAGGTAGGTAGGTGGGCAGGTGGATGGTAGGGCAGATAGATAGATGGATGAACAGATGGATGGATAGATGGTTGGGTGGATGGATGGTTTGATTAATAGATAACTAGATGAATGGATAGAGAGGTGGGTGGGTAGAGGATGGATGGATGGATGGATGGATGATGGATGGAGAGTGTTCCTGCATGTTTATTGAACTGGATAGGAAAAGTGAAACTATTCATGAATTTTAATGGAGAGATTGATATTTTATAGCTATTTTAAGTTTCATATAATTTTCTTCATTCACTTAAAAAATACCCTCCCAGACAGTACACAAAGGAGGAGGCATGACAAGCAAGAAAACATGGCCAACCTTTGAAGATACTGTCAGTCTAAGGTTGTCTAGCAGACACTAAGAATGGCGGCCACATCCATCCCGTGTGATCTACTTCACTTGATGCTTGTACACTAACATAAAGATGCTTTTGTGTTCCTGTTAAATGTGTGATCTTCTAGAAACTGAGCCCAGAATTGCCTCAGTCCCAATCCCAGTCTTGTTCCCAAGTCTCAACATCTGTAAATATTCCAAACAAACATGTGCAGTCATTGCTCCACAAACTAATCTATACCCAAATGGGCTCACATGGGGCTCCAGCTGCAAAAGGGGGGGGGGGGGCACTGACAGTATTTTAAGTGATTATACATCAGTATATGCCCCAGCTTCCTGAGCACCTGTCTTCTCTCCTACTGCAGACATTGGCAGACTCTCCTTGCCCACTCCAGGATCCTTGATTTGAAAGGCAAGACTATTCTTACACTCTCCCATCCTCCACTCCCCAAAGGTCACAGTGTCCTTCCTGAAAGTCGTTGACTCCTTTTCCTGGCATTATAGATTCTGAAGGGAAGCAGACTACTAGAAAGGCAGAGAACACAGATGAGTCCACCGGTGAGTCAGCTCCCCCACTCACCAATCAGGGGTCACTTATGTCACCACATGGCCATGGGAAGGAAGTCAAATGATATTTTCCACATAATTAGCAAAATCTGTTCCACAGTGGCCTACTGCCCACTCCCAGATATCTAGGAAATTCAGCTTTTAAGAATTTCATCATCTCACCAGCTGCTGCACAATGATGGGCAATTGCTACTGTGATCAGCGAATGAAGACGTGCAAGGCAACAGGAATGCACATCTCTGGATGCCAGCTTGCTGGTAGGAACATGGGCAAAAATGAAATGCAACCCAACACCCTACAGCTTATGAGTGGATTTTGGCCAAGGAAGTAGAGGTTTGACTGTATGTGGGGACAGTCTAGGTAGAAGACAGATGGTACATACATACATACAAATGTACTTACAAGTATGTTTTTATTTACTTATTTTGTTTTTAAACTAATTGTTTTTGTATGAATGCAGGTCCACGTCCTTTACAGTGCATGTATGGAGGTCAGAGGGTAGCTTTTGAGAGCTCTCTCCTTCCATCATCATTTTCTTGAACTTAGGTCAACTGCTTTTACCTACTCAGTCATCTCTCTATCCCTATTCAGTTTTTACTTATAGCTGCTAAAATGATATAACTCCGGCTGGAGCCAGAAGGTATCAGGGGTGCTCTCGACACAGGCCAGTAACAATGGCCAGTTAGTTCTTTTCCTCCTTGCAATGACAGAATATCTGAGAGAAACCATTTTAAAGGAAGAAGGATTTAATTTGGCTCCCGGGTTTCAGAGGTTACAATCTATAGTCAACTGGCAACATTGTTTCTAGGCTTATGGTGAGCAGAGCATAATGGCAGAGGAAAGCTGCTTGTCTTATGGCAGACAGAAACAAAGGTAGACCAGGAGGAGCTAAGGACAACATATACCCTTCAAAGGCATGCTCCCAGTACCTCTAACTACACCCCACTGCCTAGCTCCCACTACCTCCAAATAATGCAAGTCATCACTGGGCTAATCACTGAGTCTTGTGACCTGTCCTACTCAGGGTTAAAACTGCTGTGATGAAACACCAATTGCAACTTGGACCCAAAGCAACTTGGAGAGGAAAGGGTTTATTTAGCTTATATTTCACATTGTAGTCCTTTACTAAAGGAAGTCCGGATAGGAACTCAAACAGGGTAGAAACTTGAATGTAGGAGCTGATGGGGAGGCCATGAAGGAGTGCTGCTTACTGGCTTGTTCCTTGCAGCTTGCTTAGCCTGCTTTCTCATAGAACCCAGGACCACCAGCCCAGGGTTAACTCTACCTACAATGAACAGTCCTATCTCCCAACAATCACGAAAGAAAAAGAAAAAGAAAAGAAGAAAAAAAAAGCCTTACAGCTGGACCTCATAGAGACATTTTCTCATTTGAGTTTTCTTCCTTTCAGAAAACTCTAGTTGTGTCCAGTTGACATAAAGCCAGCCAGCACATAACCCAACCACCTCTCAGCAAGCCTCCAACACATGAGCCTTTAGGTAGATATTTCATATCTAAATGCTAACAGAGAGCACACTTCTGCCATCAGCAATCATTCAGGAGAGAAAAAGAGATATCAAGGACAGGTTTGGTAGAATTTGGAAGCATGGGTCCTCAAAACTGGGAGATTTCAGCCAGCAGCAGTGGGAGAAATTTTCTGGGTGGTGTTTATATGTGTTTCTTCTCTTGTTATAGAAATTTTCCTGCTTGGTACTCTCAAACAGCTTTCATGATGGTAATATTCATAAGATGTACAGAATAAGAGCAGAGCTAAGGAGAGACAGAAAGAGGGAAAAGCACATGTATCCTAATATAAGGCAGTGGCTCTGGTGTGTGCATCTTTTCTTGCTGTAGCAAGTTGCTGAATCTGCAGTGCTTCGGAATAGCACAGCCTTTCTTGTGGGTCTGGAGATAAGCAGTCTAAAGCCAGTTCCAGGGGACCATGCCCAGGGAGGATGAAGTATTGAGAAGAGACTGCTTTCCGGCCTTCAGTGTGCAATAGCTCCTAAACAGTTCTGGGACTGTGGCCCTTTCTCTGATTCTGACCTGTGTCACTCCAATACCAGACCTGTTGTCACGTTGTCTTATTATTGTCTGTGTCCAGTCTCCAACTCCTCTGTCTCATTAGGACATTGAAGCTCCTTTTATCAGTGGTTCTACCACCCTATAATCCTGGTACTCCAGAGGTATCACAAGTGCCAGGCCAGTCTATATGAGAGAGGAGCTCATGGCTACCAAGAGGTTCTGGGAATGGGGGAGTCATTTGCCTCCATTTATGTATATATTCATTGGTGAACCCAGAAAAGACCAGTACATAGTTCAAAATCCGTGGACACACAGATCACCCTGGTTAAACATCAGAGATCACAGCACAAAACAAAGTGTGCAAAAAGAAACTTATAAGCATGAGAGAAGGTTAATGGAGGTGGGAAGGACAAAGTAATTAGAATATGTCGTGCTATGCATTAAATTGTCAAAAAAAAGTTTAATTAATACTCTTAAAGTTAAATAAATAACAACAAACAAACAAACAAACAAAAATCCTTTTTTCCCGTTGTACAATGTAACTATCTCAGATTCCAGGAGCTACAGTCTGGGCTTCTTTGGAAACCATTATGCATTCAGCCACACAAGACGAAGACTAGGAGTTAATGTCTTTGTACCCCTATGGTTTTTTATGAATTTGAAATTGCTTTAAAATAAGACAGTTTTAAACAAAGTAATTATGAAAGGTACAGTACAGGATTATCCTGACAGGAGGCACGAGTCCCCCTTTGTCCAGCCCCTTTGTCTGCTCCTCCCTTCATCTCATGAAGAACAGACACAGGATCTCACGCTCCAGCTGCATCTCAACTCTATGTGTGTGTGCCCTTGCCTGATCCTGTCTACGGGGTAAATGCTGCATGCTGTGGTACCCCTCTTAGTGTCTATATCTGTGAAGCATCTTTAAGAAGCATCTCCCAAAGCTGGTGGTGATGGCACCCACCTTTAATTTCAGTACTTGAGAAGTAGAGGCAGGCAGATCTCTGAGTTCAAGGCTGCCCTGGTCTAAAAGTAAGTTCATGAAGAAAAAACATTGTCTCAAAAAACCAAAAAGAAGAAGGAGGAGGAGGGAGAGGAGAAGGAAGAAGAAGGGAAGAGAGGAAAGGAAGAAATGGGGAAAGAAAAGGAAATAAAAGGAAAGAGAAAAGGAAAGGAAAGGAAAGGAAAGGAAAGGAAAGGAAAGGAAAGGAAAAGAAAAGAAAGGAAAGGAAAAGAAAAGAAGCATCTCCCAGTAGTGGAATTTGTCAGTTTGAAACTATCCAAACCTCACAAACCTTCATAATCAGACCTGAGATAGCCTCAGGAGGGTTGTTTGTATTTAAATTCTCTCTTGCACTATGAGGTGGCAATCCAGAACAATTATGAGTCTACTTGCGTCTTCTCTGGTCTGTGCACATCTCCATGTTTTATGCATTGTGACTTAAGTGACTTCGGGTCCTTTCTCCTACCCTGCCTTCTTGAACACAACCTGTGTAGTCCAGTGCCTACTGAACTCAGGAGTCCTCTTATCATCCACCCTGCTAAGGACGTGAAGAAGAGCCTTCCTGTAGCAGTTAAGAAGGGCAAACACAGGACCTAGCTCCCAAGTGGGAAGGAAGGTCAGTCATCCCCTTGCACTCCCGCCAGCACCTAGATGAGTAGGACAGACAAGGGCAGGAATGTCCCTCTCTCCACAGACTCCACAGAGCTGTCAAGAAAATGAAGGGTTTAGAAGCCTTCTAAGGAATTGTTAGGTGATTGGAAGTCAGTAGCCCCAGGGCAGGGTCCTGGGCATAAACAGAAATGCCAGTTAGGGGGAAATACCTTCATGGTTACAAACCCATAACCAAACTTTTGAAAAGGCTAAGCAACGCAATTTTCTGAAGAAAATTAGTTGAATTAAAAAATAAATAAAAAGTAGAAGACTGTGTCAAGTGACCATGCTTTCATTTGGGTTTGAAACATTGAAAGATCCTGTAAGGTAAATAATCCTTGGGTAGTTAGTAAATGTAATCTAATAAAATGCTTTGGGCTCTTTTTTTTTTTTTTTTTTTTTTTTTTTTTTTTTTTTTGCCATATTGCCAAAAGAAAAAAAGGAAGTGTTGATTTTGCCAGAGCCATAGGTGGGCATTGGCACACCTCAACCCCTTCACAGTCCTCACTGGGCTCCTCCATGAGATGTTCATCTCTGTGCTTGAATATCTGCCTCTTCCTTGTCCTGTGAGTGACAGTTCTTCATAGAGCCAGCTAGCCACACTCCAGACGTCTCCCCATTGGTATTTTAAGAGGAACCCAGTTACTGAAAAGAAGAGACTGCCACAAATAGAAGTGCCCTGTCAGCAGAAACAGGTTTCTCTCTGAGCAAGTCCCACTCAGGTCCCTCTGGTCTTTAGATTGTTCCACAAAGACAAATGAAGTCCCACGCTTCTGTCATTAGCACATCTTTATCATATTCAAGATTTAAGGAACATTTAGGTATCCCACAGGATATTAACCTCTTGTCTTCCTCAGCTCTTTTCCCTCCTCAGATCAAGATGGGAGCTGGGCTGGCCTCACAAGTCAGCTAATTCCTCCCTTCTGACCTGAATGACTTGGAGGAATGACTTTGTGGCTGGAGGTGTGCTCTGGGGTATCTGATAGTGAATCACAGGCTATGACAACATCCTCTCTCATCTCAGCTTCTGCCCAACCCCACTGTGTGATGACTAAAACACCCCACCACACCCTACCCCACCCGTGGTCCTCTCAGATTCTCTTTCTTCTTCTCTGTCCCCTCCCCTTTTTGTTCATTTTTCTTCACAAACCAGAGACATTTGGGTCATTTAATGACAAAGAGCAGCATTGTGTGCATAGGTCCTAGTGGATAATAATGAGTCCCTACTCAGTGTCTGACCTACAGGTTGTTTTTTGTTTAGTGTTGTTTGGAGGTGAGTCTACTCTATGCTATATAACCCAGGCTGACTTGGCAAACGTGACCCCTCTTGCCTGGAATTACATACAGGTATATGCCCTATACCTGGTCTCCAAATATGTTACTGAACATTATATTCCACAAAAATGTTAATATTCAACTGCAAATGCAAAGGACACTTGCTTTATGCATGCCATATGTAGCAGACTGGACATGCCCAAGAGCAGCTTTGACCTAAGCATGCCCCCAAAACATGTCTAGTATCATTCCTTCTTGATCTATGACCTTACACTGAGCATGTTCAGGAATGTACTCTGTTAACAAGCACGCATTGTCATGCTCAGGCTCCTGATGAACTCTCCAGTATGAGCATAGCAACTTCCCAAATGAAACTCCATAAAATGTTTTAGGAGGACATGGCTTTGGAAATGACCCCCATGTTCTCCTTACCTGCTGAAGCTGATAAATCTCTCCCCACACCAGCTTTCTTACCGAGCTTGTTCACAAAGTTATGAGCCCATTGTAGATTCCCGAGTGGAGATTCCTCCTGATCTACCAGGAGACGGTCTGTGCAAACCTCAAGTCACGTGAGACACAACTGCTGAGTGTGCTCCTCAGCAAGAGCTGCTAGGATCACTGATGACGCAGGGAACCCACCGCACACTCCAAGCACAGGGACTTAGAATTCACCATGGTTAAAGAAGTGATTTAAAATAGCTTCCTAATCAGGCATACCATGGGCTGGCTTTCTTTACGTCTGACAAACGATTCTTACTCAAACTGTATAGAATCTGTGATATCCATACCCACACATTCAATATCAATTGTGCAACCGGGGAAAGAGCTTAACTGCCACTCCCAGTGTTCACCACCAACTGTTTATGCCTGACATGCTCAGAATATTCTCATCATATGAACTCACTCTACCTGAGCACAGTCCACATGGCCACTTCCATGTTACAGATGGGGACAGGAGGAGCAGCTCAAAACAGCAGGGAAATTTCAAACCTACATCTTCTTCAAAAGGAATTCCATAACCTTGGGTTTGAATAATTCATCACGCCTTGAGCATAATAGTTTTCTTGGGTGGCTGTAATGAAGGGCCACAAGCCATGTGACCTAAACAACAGGAATGTATTATCTCCGGTTCTGAAAGCCATAGGTCTGCATGCCTGATACCTTCAGCAGCCAGAGGGAGACCCGCCCCAGCCTTCTCCCCCAGCTGCTTGCTAGTGGTTGGCGGGCAATGTCTGGCATTCCTTGGCATAGGAAATCTTCTCCCAGTGTGTGTCATCGTGGTCGTACTGTGTTCTTTCTGTGGTCACATCTGTGTCCACATTTCCTCTTTTTGATGGGAACAAAGCAGTCGTACTGAATCAGGTCTTGCCCCCACTTTAGTATGACCTCACTTGTGCTGACCTTATTTCCAAGTCAGGTCACATTCTGAGGGACTAGGAGATGGGTCTTCTGCAGAGGAATCTGAGGGGACACAATTCAACTTACCACATGCACTTCCTTTTTACTCCCTTTGAGACACACACACACAGAGGCAAACCTCACCAACCAGAGTCTGACATCTTCCCTATGACGCCCTATTCCTCACAAACAAGTCTTTGTTCTCTACACCTCAGTATTGCCTCTCCTCACACATTAAATAGAACCTGTTTTCCATACCAGAACCATATGACACACATCAGCCTGTCTCCTTTGACATCTATAAGTCCCTGATGCCTGTCTGCCTGGAAGTTGGGAACCTGCAGAACATAGTAGGCTCCTGGTGCCATTGTCCCGTAAGACACAGACAGCCTTTATTCATCTTAGCTTTTGCTCCCAGCTACCAGTTCATACTGGCCTTGGCACTCTGCCCCACAGTATCTGTCCTTGCAAACTGCGGTATGACATGATTCTTCAAGTCATCCACAGTGTCTTAAACAGGAGTCAAGTCCTGCTGCAGAACCCACCTGCATGGAGAGATGGTTAACTATGAGAATTCACTTCCAGCAGGCAGTGGAGACTTACTTAGGTCCCTTCCAAGGTAGCAGGTCACAAGGCCATGCCAGGGTTCGAGTGATAGCTGCAATGAAGTATCTGCGGCAACTCTGAAGTCTTCAGACATTGGTGAGACTAGGGCTTGAGTGACTGTGGGGTCTTCAGAAGTTGGTGACATTGGTTTAAAGCCAATACAAGCACATGAAGGAAGAACATGTGATACCAAAGGGCAGAACTCCTATAGGGTTCAACAGATCAACGGAGAATCGTGGCAGTATTCCTTTTCTTTTTCTTTAAGGTTTATTTATTTATTTTGTGTATGTGGGTTCACTGTCGCTGTCTTCAGACACACCAGAAGAGGGCATCAGATCTCATTACAGATGGTTGTGAGCCACCATGTGGTTGCTGGGAATTGAACTCAGGACCTCTGGAAAGAGCAGTCAGTGCTCTTAACCACTGAGCCATCTCTCCACATACCCCCACCCCACATTCATTTTCTAATGGCTTGTTCTTGGAACAACTCTCTCCAGCTGCTCTACATTTAGGACCCAGTACACCTAGAACCTCCAGTCTGTAAGTATATCATTAGCCTTAACCCTTTAAGGATTTATCCTCTAAGTTAAATCAGTACCTACTGGCTCTTTTGTTTAAGACCTCACTAGGTAAAGCAGGAAACGTTCTGAACGAATCTGCTCCTTCTGCTCTAACAAAACACCTTAGACTGGGCAACACAGAAAGCACAGCTAATACTATAGTCCCTAGAGGCTAGGGACTGCCATGTCTGGTCAGGATGTTCCTCAGCTACGATGCTGTTAAGTGTCTCAGAAGGACAAAGAGGTTGGCTCGGGTCCTTTATTAAAGATCTAATGCTCTCTGAATGATGGAGGGAAACAGACATTCAAATCAAGCAATGTCATCTATACTGAGTCAGCTTACATCTATGGTGGAATAAAATACTGATTGTAAAGGCTACCAGCAACTGTCATGGGGCAATGAGGGAAGGGAGTGTCAAAACACATGTTCTGTTCTATTCGTTTTCTTTCTTTCCCTTCTCTCCCACACCTGTGTGTGTGTGTGTGTGCTGGCACAACTTATTCACCACTAACTGTAGGCTTGGGGTACAGCTCAGAGATAAAGTTCTGGCTGAGCACAATAAAGACCAAGCTTCAATTCCCATCTCAGCCAAAGTAAAGACAATTGAGCAGTATATAGACATTGTCCAGAGCCAACCAGGCTGCTCCGGCAGAAAGAGCAGTAGATATAGCAGTAATTGTCTATGCCACCTAACCTCTCTCAGTTGTCCATTTCTGTACCACTTCCCAGCTGTGTCCCTCACCACACCCATGGGCAGCCTCTGCTCTAATAGATTCAGGCTGCTTGCTTCCAGCCACCACTGTCTCCAGGACTCAGGGTCACGGCTGACCTGACTGGAGTCTAAGTCACCACACCCAGTGGCCTTATTGAGGTAGCATCTGAATGTTGAGTATGGTATACCCCACCATCTGTAAACCCAGCCACTTCCCTACCCTTGCTACGTAGGACAGTGCCAGCCTTGGGGAACTCTCAGAACCTAGAAGGCAACTGAAATGGCCCTCTGTTTTTATTAATTTAGAAGCCTCTTTGTTCCCTCCTTTCACTTTTAAAATTTTTATTTCAAGATTCAGAAGGCAATTCCAAGAGAGGCAACACATTCCCTTCCAAATTAATATGACGTGTGTTTCTATGGTGTACTGACAATGTTACAGAAGGCTAATGTGCAGGCGTCTTCCTCCCAGGAAGCACAGTCTGACACACACTCTGCTGCTGCTGCTGCAAGAAAATGCACCAGTTCAACTCCTTCAAGGGGGAAGGGTTTTGTGGGTGACATTGCAGAGGTAACAGTCCAAGGTCATGGGGTTTCCTTGCTCCTGAGTGACTGCTCTTCTCCACGGCCACTAGCCATTGGCAAGCTATACCCTTTCTGAGCAGGACACCAGGGATCTATTTGCTCCAGCCAGGCCTCTTTCTCCTGGAAACAGCATCAATTTATGAATCACCAAAGGACTAGCCAAGCACTGTGATCAGAACCCTCAGGATCCAATCATGGCCCACCTCCTGAGAGTCAGCAGTGAGGTCAGAGTTGCTAGTATCCAGTCCCTTTCGAAGGCCTGCACCCAAGCAAGCAGCATGTGCCTTTGGGACGTCCTCTGGTCAAAATCCTAACTCATGAAAATGTACATTCGGTTAAGTTATATGTCGGCCCGTGTCCAGACTGCTTCCCAGAATATGTGGAGTTCTGTTTCTCAAATGGCAGCTTTGTACTTGATTCAATCTGGTAAATTTAGAGTTCATTCTCTCCCTCCCTCCCTCCCTCTGTCCCTCTGTGCCCTCCCATTTGTGTGTGTGTGTGTGTGTGTGTGTGTGTTTTCTCTCTTTCTCACTCATGTGTGTATCTGTGTCTCTGTGTGTGTATCTGTCTGTCTAGGTGTGGATCTGTGTCTCTGTGTGTGTATCTGTCTGTCTAGGTGTGTATCTGTGTCTCTGTGTGTGTATATCTGTCTGTCTAGGTGTGTATCTGTGTGTCGGTGCATGTGCATGTGTCTATCTAGGTGTGTATCTGTGTCTCTGTGTGTGTGTATTTGTCTGTCTAGGTGTGTATCTGTGTCTCTGTGTGTGTATATCTGTCTGTCTAGTTGTGTATCTGTGTCTCTCTGTGTGTATCTGTCTGTCTAGGTGTGTATCTGTGTCTCTGTGTGTATAACTGTCTGTCTAGGTGTGTATCTGTGTCTCTGTGTGTGTATATCTGTCTGTCTAGGTGTGTATCTGTGTCTCTGTGTATGTATATCTGTCTGTCTAGGTGTGTATCTGTGTCTCTGTGTGTGTATATCTGTCTGTCTAGGTGTGTATCTGTGTCTCTGTGTGTGTATCTGTCTGTCTAGGTGTGTATCTGTGTCTCTGTGTGTATATCTGTCTGTCTAGGTGTGTATCTGTGTGTCGGTGCATGTGTATGTGTGTCTGTCTCTCAGTGTGCATTTTTCAACATGTCTCTAGTTATCCTTTTCCTTCCTTCTTACCAATTCTAGTTCAGGGTCTCCCTCTCCTTTCTTCTCCCTCTTCTCTCTCATGCATTTCACATATATCCAAACTCACAGATGCATGCATCCATTCGCAACATCCACGATAAAATATAATCGGAGTAAAGCTGCTTTAATAGTAAAATTCAAATTGAAAAAGGCAAAGTTAATAACCTGAGTCATGGCTATCGGGAAAAAAAAAGGCAGTGGTTAGTATTTCTGCAAACGTGCCTCTTTCGGTGTCCAGAGATAATTTCTGAGTGCTTATTACCCACCTGAGCATGCAAATCTTAAATTCGTTGCTCTATTACATCCATTCTTTCAGCGATTTCCTTATAAAATTAGGTTTGTGTGCCTGCTGTCTCCTGTGAAGAAGCAGTCAGGCAGAAGACTGTGGCAGTCTCTGTCCCTTTCATGCCAGATTTAACCTTATGATGCACACATTAAATACAGATTAACATCTTGTCTCTGAGAAACTTACACTTGGTAGATGGGCCAAAGTTTCAGTAAAATATAAATCAATATACAATTCATGTAGGGAAAATGAGCCAGGTAGCACGTCTGTTCTTTCTAGGGAAAACCATTGCTCCAGCTCAGCCACTGAACTTGAGAACCAGCGCTTTACTCTCTCCAACCAGCCAAATGGGCTTTCCAGAACTTATGCAAATGAGCAAAATAGACTTTTCCAGACGTGCAAATCACAATTTTATAAAAAGAGAAGGGGGGGTCTTTTCAAAGTGAACCCAATAAATCTGAACTAATTCCACATCTCCAAGGTCCTGTCTCTGAAAGGCATGTTAGATCTACATCAGCATTTCTTTGAAACCTACAAGAACTGAGGCTATCATTTTATCCTGAGAATAATTCCCCTGTGGAACCAGCCTCGTGGCAAAATGAGAATGTACTATCTATTTCAGGCCAGATGGCAACCCTGAAATACACAGAAGCAACTGGATGGACTTTTCCTTATTTCCTAGAGCAGAGGAAACATAGTTTCAACCAGGGACGGCTCTGACCAGGTGCTGCTCCAGATGAATGGCAGGCGCACCTGAAGCTAGATCAAGAACCAACAGGAAGAAAACAGCAGGCAGCAAAGTGGCTGTGCCCACTGACAGAGCCTAAGGAAGGTATTACTGCAAAACCAGAGGGAGGGGCCGCAGGGAGCTCATTGTAACGTCCACTGTAATCTCTAAGTCTGTGGCAGTATCGTAGGTCATTGTTTCTGAGTCATAAAAGTCACTCCTCCAATGTCTGTTTCCCTTGGAGACCCAAACTCTCCATAACCCTGTTCTTTCTTTATACTGAAAACATAATTCTATGTGAGTGTGTGTGTGTGTGTGTGTGTGCAAGTGCACAAGTGTGTGCAGGTATATGTGTGTGCAAGTGTACTTATGTGTGCAGGTGTATATGTGTGTGTGTGCATGAATGTATGTATTTTGTATATGTGTGCGTGTGTGTGCCTGTGTGTGTTTATGTGTGAGTGTGTGCATTTATATGCATGTGTTTATATGTGTGAGCACCTGTGTATGTATGTATTTTGTGCATGTATGCATGTATGTGCCTATGTGTGCCTACGTGTGTTTATGTGTGTGTGATGTATGTGCACGTGTGTGTTTATGTGTGTGACTGTGTGCATTTGTGAGCATGTGTATGTGTATGCCTGTGCGTGTTTGTATATATGTGTACTCCTGTGTTTGTGTGTGTGTGTGTGTATGTGTGTACACCTGTGTGTGTGTATGTGTTTGGCTAATCAGCAGGCCCTGGGGATTCATCTACATCTACCTCTCCAGTGCTGCATTATAAGGATGTCCCACCATACCAGGCTTTATATGTGGTTCTGTGGACTGAAGTCAGGTCTTTAAGCTTTCACAGCAGATGTTCTATCAGCTGAGCCATCTCTGCAGCCGCACCTTATGAATCCACACTGAGCTGTTTCAGAGCAATAGACGCTGTGCCGAGACGCCTTTGAATACGGATGGTGCAATCCAGCTCCGTCCATGTGAGGAATACATTTCGGTCCTCAGTGTTATTAAATTTTGTTTTGACTTTTTAAAATTTATTATCATGTGCAGAGTGCAGCGCCATGACACGTGTGGAGGTCAGAGGTGAACGTCCATATCACCGGGGCAGGTTACCTTTCTCTGTCTTTTCTTCTTTGACGGTTATGCCAGACTGCAGGCCTACAAGCTTCTTAGTGATTCTCCTGTCTCCACATCCCTACAGGAGAGGGCCGCCACCTCTGCCCTTTAGGTATGGATTTGGGGATCAAACTCGGGTCAACAGGCCTATGTGGCAAGAGCTTTTACCCACTGAGCCATCTTGTTAGCTGCACTGTTTCTATCCTGATAAAAATCACTAATGAATTTTTTAAAAGAAGAGGAAGAGAAAGAAGACGACGACAACCAAGTCTTAGTATCTTGGTTAGCTTGCAAATCTCCACAGGCTGGCTTTGGCCTCACGGGAATCTACCTGCCTCTATTTTCTAAGCGCTGGAATTAATGGTGTCCGCCACCAAACCTGCAGTTAAAGGGACTTTCCAACCACCAATGCGAATACACGCTGATGCAGTATTCTGATGCTGACATATGGCAAGGAACATACCGATAAACACAGAGTTAGTTACCTTCATAATGCTAATATTTTTTTTACTTAGTTGGAAATATCATTAGAGAAACATAAAGCATTTCTGTTGCTGGGTTTTTGGGGAGGTTGGGGAGAATATACCATTAGCTAGAAAAGTCTTACTCTAAAACCATGCCGTGACAAGGTAGACCTACAGAGACCAAGGACTGAGTACAGGGAAATGCCATCGGCAAAGAGAAGCTCACAGACTAGCTCGCATGCTCTTCAGGGACTTGAGGTCCTAAGATGACACTGGTGAGCCCACAGCAATGTCCTCGACTCTATGAGCCCTTTGTCCTGAGACAGACTAGCTGAAGCTGAAAGGATTCCTGAGAATGCCCTTAATGCTTAGGAGTCCCCTGGTATGATCAGAAAAACTAATACTCCCCACCGCGAGTGGCAAAGGCATGTACCATCGTGCATGTGACCTACGGAGCTCTGAAGGAAGATAAGTAAAGATTTCCCTGTAGGCCTTTTCTGTTTCTGCCTCAGCAAAGGGCCTCTCTGAATGTGACCTCACCAGGTAGGCATCAGCAGACACAGTTGTTCCAAATGGAGCGATTGAAGAAGAATTATGTGCAGGGTCTGGTCATGTGAAAAGGAAAAATGCAGGCCTCCCCCTGGGCTTGGGATCACTGACACTGTCCAGGCTGGGAGGAATCTTAAAATGCAGGCCTCAGACAGCAGCTACAGTTCCTTTTCTCCCACGAGCAATGAGCTTCTGAAATACCTTCCTAGCACCTCAAAGGGATGCTTGCGTTTGCGAGCTTTCTTTCCTTCTACACGAGCTGAGTGTCCTGTACCTGGCAAACAAAACACTTGCCTCACAGCCCAACAGTATTCTCCAGCCTCGGTGCAGTCTCAAGAATAATTCTTCCATAAGAATTTCATACATAACTGAAGTTAACAGAGAAACTGCTTCAGTGGCTTATACTAAGGAGAACATCAGCTCGTCTGAGCCTCGTCCATTTGCCTCTGCATTGTCAATTTCCTGTGCTGCTTAGAGAACAGGCCATTACAGCAACGAGGGTGAACTTCAGGAACAAACTCCTCCCACTCTCTTGTTTGCTTTCGCCTTTTGAGGCAGGGCTCCCTGGTAGCTCAAGTTGGCCTGAGCCTTGAAACATAGTCCTGCATTGGCTTCTGACGTGCTGGGCTTACAGGCCTATACCCCACACTGTCTCTCTTTCATCTGGAGCTGAGCGTAAATCAAATTAACTTAAACTTCCAAAAGCAATTGACTTGTTTTTCCTTCTATACGTTTCCAGAGTTGCAAGGGACGGCCGTGACCTCGGGTTATTTCCTGGAAGTTGGTAACTTAATTAAAAGAGCCCAAGGTTATTGCCAGACAGGTGATGAGAAGGGCCTCAGTATGAAGCAGGTACAGCACACTGTATACATCCAAGTCCTGCTTTAATGTCTTTAATGTCTCGGGGTAGAAAAGAAGAAGAGTTGTTAACACAGCTACAGAAACATCAAAAGCTGCAGCAGCTGTGAGGCTTCATTCTGCCCTCCCTGCCCCAGAAAGGGGCCTGCGCTCCATCCGGAGGAAGAGGGAGATGGAGGGGCCTAAGGAGGACCACTCTTTGAATCTCCACTACGGAGATTACAGATCTGCCTAAGAGACAAACAAATTAAACCTAAAAAAAAAAAAAAAAAGTCAGTAAGAAAGTAGCAAATCGATGCTGGCAAAGGTAACAAACCTAATTCCTTTGTGCTGGAAACACCTAGACAGTGAAAGAACAGCAAGGACTGCACGGAAGGGTTCCTTGACGGTCCTCACGGTGCCGGTCCTTATGAGAGCATAGACTCCAATAGTTTGAGGTGGAGACTTTGGAGCACCACTGGCCTGGCCACCCATGATTCATTCACACTGTGAAACCAGCAGATGTCAAAGTTGAGTTTTGGTGGGAGAGACAAGAACCAGTTTGCCAAATTCCTCGTGTAATTTAAGTCCCTCGGAGATGTGAGAAAGGGGAGCCATGTAGTCACAGAGGTCGTAGGGTGATCATGACCAATTGCAGGCACAGAAGCAGGGGGTAGACAACAATTGCTCAGGCTGCCGTAAAGTGGAACCCACACACCACTGACATTACAGGACAGGAAGTGCTCACTACAGTACTGGAAATTCACCACAGAAACAGGTCTGTTATTCAGTAAGTGAGCTAATACGGAACAGCAGCTACAGAGTGCCCACCCTCTGTGCGGTGCACCCACCCAGTGTGCAGTGTGCCCACCCTCTGTGCGGTGCACCCACCCAGTGTGCAGTGTGCCCACCCTCTGTGCAATGCACCCACCCAGTGTGCAGTGTGCCCACCCTCTGTGCGGTGCACCCACCCAGTGTGCAGTGTGCCCACCCTCTGTGCGGTGCACCCACCCAGTGTGCAGTGTGCCCACTCCTGTGTGGTGCACCCACCCTCTGCTAAACACTTCCAAGCTGCACTTCTGTTTAAATATGAGAAAGTGTATATGGCTACATGTGTGTATGTGTGCGTGCACGTGTATATGTGTAGACTTCAATGTTAGTGTCCTCCTCTACTGAACTCCCCCTTACTTTGTGAGACCAGGTCTCAGACTAGCTGGTCAGTGAGCTATAAAGATCCTCCTGCCTCCACTCCCAGCCAATACTGAGATATATAAACAGCATGACAGGGTCCATGGGTTCTAGGAATCCAAACACACGTTCTTCCTGCTATGCAGCAGACACTTTATTCAGTCTCCAAAGTCACACTTTCTATATGTCATGCATATATTTAAAGGCAGGTGACTAAATCTCTGTCTTTCTCTATACACGAGTAGCTGTAAATTTGCATGTATTTAAAAATTCACGTGGATGACTTGATTTTTCTGCCTGGAAAACAGCAAATTCTGGTTTTCACGATATTTAACAGGAGCCCAATACTCGGGCTACAGAGTGTAAACGTGACGATGTCCTCAGGGTTACTGAGGGCATGAGACACAAACACACAGGCCCACACACCGTCACGGAGAAACTAACATTTGTTTTTCTTTCCTTCTCACAATTTTACTGCATATATCCACCATTTCCTATTATTTTAAGATACAGTTTTTAAAATGTTTGTGTGCATGTGGATCAGCATGGGTGTAAATGCACCACATGCTTGACGTTGCTTTACCTAAGGAGGCCATGAGAGGTCAGATCTCTGGAACTTGATTTACAGGTGGTTGTAAGACACCCGCCCAGGGTGCTGGGAACCCAACCTGGGTTCTCTGCAAGAGCAGCTCTTAACTGCCAGGTCATCCCCCAGCACTCCATTGGGCTTTTAAATTATTCAGACCGTTGTTGGAAATTCAAAATGTAGCACGTTAAACATGTTTATGTTAGTTGCATCAAATAGAACAGACAAAAATGGTTTAACAAATTCACTAAAAATGCCAGATGATGAACTGGTTAGAAAGCAAAGCTAGCTGGTTTTCAGACACATACACATGCACATACAAATATACACACTGCACACACACACAAGATCTTTTTTCTTACAACAGTGGCAAAGCCTTTGCACGTGACATCATCCAAAACATGAAAAAAAAAATCCAAGTATTTTTCAAACCCGAATCCAATCCTGTTGACTCCTTATTCTCAGTTCTGGTCATTACAAAGTCGTGCAAGCAACTAGTTACTCACACTCACCACTTCCTGAAGTGAAAGCAGAAGCTGGTGGAAGACAACCCAGAATCCTTAGCTCAAACATCTCAGTCTATTAAAACACAGTGTGAAAAACCGTAACTTATGACACACACATACACTAACGGCCACCGGAACTGCTTAGTCCACACGTGACCGCCTCAGAGTCCCTCCAAACCTAATGCAAATCCTCAGCATGCACTCAGCACACTGGACAGGGCCTGCACTCTGCATTAGGGACCATGCATTATTAAATAGCATCTCATTGTGATGGAAATTATGACCTTGTCGCCAGCACTATAAATGTCAAGAAATCCCACTTTAAAGGAATATATTGTCTTGATTACAAACAAAACCTCTTCCCTTATCTGAAAAGAGAGAGAGAGAAACCTGCTCTGTTTTTACTGAAATAATTTTTATTTAAAAAAAAAAAAAGATCTGTGATAAATTATGGCCATTTTGTAAAACTTCTTATAACTTAACCTTATGAAATAAAAAGGGCATTATACACACATATGTATGCACACACATATATACATGCACACAATTGTGCAAACACACACATGCACAAAGACACACATGTACACACACACATACAGATACATACAATTCAAAAAAATTCTAACTCTTCCCCAGTAGTTATGAATTACTCACATAAATCATTTGACAATATTCTAATTAGCATTAAAAAACCACACTATCTAGATAAAGACTAAATAAAATTAAGTAAGAAGCAATATTTCTCAAATTTTAAGAATTGGATGTTTATTATATGAGAATAATGTCTATGTTGTTACTTCTTAAAGTTTCCTTAAGGTGGGTCATTTTTTTAAAAACCTATTTGTCTACCTCAGCTCTAGGAATAATATTGTTATACTTAGTAACGTTCACAAAATATTGGCCAAATAGTACCAAGTAAATATCTTGAGCTCTATATGGTAGCCACACAGATTATTTTTCCAAATATACATGAATTCCTAAGTTTAAGAAAATCTAATGGATGAATACAGTAGACACGCCAAGGCTCTTGAAACATTTGTATGTGATAGTTTTCACTGAAACTAGGATCCTCATAAATAAAACAGTATAGCTCCATACTACAAAAGGAAATTATTCTGAAAAGTCCGAATCTTGGAGAGCTCTAATAAAGGCATAATCCAGGGCTTTTGGGAGAGCTCAGTAGGTAGGAGATTTGTGCAAACCTAAGGCTCTGGGTTTTGATCACTATGTGGTAGTGATGTCATTCTGTCCTTAATCTCTGTGCATCCATATTGGGGGATAGGAAGCTGAGACAGGAGACTCGCCAGAGCCTGTGGGCGGCTCACCTGTAGACATCAGTGACACCAGAGAGAGGACCTGCTCCAGTCAAGGCGAGAGTGAGGATCCTCCACACACTCTGTCTCAAGTACTCCCACAACATACACCCAGAACTCTTCCCGATGGCGTTGGTGGCTCCCAAAAGCTTGAGAAGTGTAATCTGTAGCTAGGGTATAGGGTATCTGTAAACACGTGATGATCCAAGTCTGGGGAAGCTGTGCTCATGTAGACCGAAGGCACAGCTGATACACAGTGACCCGCAGTGTCACTACTGCCTGTGCCCTAAGTATTGCACTCTCTGAGGGGAAACCCGGACATCGATAATTTTAAAACTGCATCGTCTTTTCCTTAGGATGGCCGTGTCTGTTTTTCTAACGTTGTTGGGTTTGTTTTTATTTCTTTACTGTTTCAGTGCCATGGGTACACTTGTGCGCTTTTGCCCTCTGGTTTCCTTGCTCCCCGGCAAATAAAGCATGCCTGTACATTCAGGATGACTAACATTTCATCCTGGAATTTTTAATAAAGAAACTTCAGTGTAAGCTATTGTGTACACACATCACACCTGTATGCTATATTTAGAGACACATTTATTAATGTAGGGCAGAGCTTGAGTTTTTAAACTTTGCTTTAAGCCATAGATTTTTGAAGACACTGTGTGTGTGTGTGTGTGTGTGTGTGTGTGTGTGTGTGATTAAAGGGTGTATTTAATTTGCACAAACACGTTTTTGTCAATAGGATATAGGACTTTTATCTTCTCTGAGGGGTCAAGTGTTAAGTCAGAAACATCTTTCAAAGGAAATCTGATAAAAGTGATGTCAAATTCAAGCCAGTGATCTGTCCCAGAACAAAGTACCCCATTTTCTCTCTTCAAAGGTTTCTAACAAGTGGGTATTAAACTTCATCTTAATGTTTAACACACAAATTTATTTTTCAAACCGCGGCTTTGAAAGCGAGGACCGTGAATTCTGTGCCTCCGTGAGTTCCTTTCATGAGTCCCTGCCTGCCAAAGCTAAAGCAGCAGTGACTCCCAGTAGGATTTCATCTGGGCAAGTGGCAAGACTAAATGCCTAAAGTGATCCCACTGTGCGCAGAGCTCCAGGCTAATTTGTCAGATCTGCATTTCATTTGGTGGTTTATTGATAAGCTGGGTTTTGTCGCCTTGGCTGGAAGGAGCTGTGCATTGATCTTGTTTGTGTCTGACTTTCCTAGCAATTAGTGAATTGGTGACAGGAAAGGTAAACGCAGGGACAGGCCCCATGAGCTTTCTCATTCACTCTCGTGTGGCCCAGGCGCTGTGTTTTTGAAGGTGTGCATATATTTGTGTGTTTTTATTTTCTTAAGAAGCCAACCTGCTTCGGAATATTATAAAGGAGTCGGTGACAACTTCGTATTTACTCCATTCCTGTGGGTTATTTTCAGGAACCTGACCCTAGAAGACACTAAACATCTGGACCGCCCGACCCTTTTTATGACCGTGGTGTTGAAAGCACAGAGGGAAACCTCTGACTCTCTACCTCTCCCTGGAAAAATCAAAGCCGGAGCCTTCTTTGAAGGTCAGGGAATGTGTGCTGGGAGGTGTGCTAGCTTCAGAAGACCCATCAGCTCTCATTTTCCCTGTGGCACATGCTCCCTTGGGAGGGTGCTAGTGGTTCACATGTCCTTAGAATACTGATCACAGCCACCCATACCAGGTTCTCCTGACAAAGACATCGACAACCCGCCGCTGAGCTCTGAGAACATTCAGGCCAATGGCACCACAGTAGCAATGTGTGGCAAAGAGATGGGGACAATGTCCACCTGTCTCTGAGGCCACTGGAGGGGTGCTGCTCTCCTTGGACTGAATGGAGGACAGGGGAAAGTCCAAGACATCTCAGATGTCAATTAAACCATCCTTGTAAACGATTCTAGATGCTTGGATGGCAGAGAACCTGAGACTGGATAGGCCATGGGCAGGGAAGGGGGTGGAACAATGTAATATTCTACTGATAGAGCATGGTAATGACTCCTGGGGACATAGTGCTACACCCATAGATCAGTGTCTCACTCGGCCATCGCCAGAGAAGCTTCTCTTTGCAGTGTACAGGGATTAACATGGAGACCCAGAGCTGGGCAACGGTAAAGAATGAAACATTTTGGAGCCATAGGGGGTATGTCTCCATCAAACCCCTTCACTTGGGGCTCCAGGAGCTATGTTAAAGAAGAGTCAGAAAAAATTGTGAGAGCCAGAGATGATGGATGAACGTCCTCCGGGAAGACAGGAGTGGGGCATGCGGAGTCTATGTCAGCACGCACAGGGCCGGCACAGGTTCAAGCCAGATGGGTCCCAAGCACTGGGAAGGAAAGTGGGTACAGATCCACACCTTGACCAAGAAGTTGATACTCACTGCCAACTCAAGGAGTCTCACTGGGTATATCAACCATACTTCAAGGTAGGCCCCATGCCCAGGAGTGGTTGGCTGACAATGAACTCACTCAATGGTGGTTTTGTACACATTTTGCCACATACAGCTTTGTTTGGTCATTCTCCTCTTAATTTTTTTTACTTCCGTGTTTATGTTTCTATTTTTGTGTTTTTGTGTGGGCTTCTTGAGTGTATGTGTGTTTCTTGTTTTGTTTGTTTTTTAAAGAAAGAGAAAAAAAGGGTCTAGACTTTGGTGGGTGGAGATTTGGGGAGGACTTAGGGAATGAGATAATAGAAATCAGAATATATTATATAAAATCCTTTTCAATAAAAAATTTTTAAAAAGGGGCTGGAGAGATTGCTCAGTGGTTAGAGCACTGACTGCTCTTCCTGAGGTCCTGAGTTCAATTCCCAGAAACCACATGGAGACTCACACCATCTGTAATGAGGTCTGATGCCCTTTTCTGGTGTGTCTGAAGACAGCTACAGTGTACACTTATACATAAGTAAATTTTTTTAATTATTTTAAAAATTAAAAAGAAAACTGTATCTTTAGAGATTCATCTGTTTTATGTGTATGAGTCTTTTGCCTGCAAGCATATGCACATGGTGCCACAGAAAACACAAGGTGTCAGATCCCCTGGAATTGGAGTTGCAGATGGTTATGAGCTGGAATGTCAGCGCTGGGAATTGAACCTGCGACCTTTGGAAGAGCAGCCAAGGTTCCTAACTGCTGAGCCAGGCCTCTAGCCTGACTTACTCTTGATACGAACCGTGCAAGTTACATTTCCTTCTGTTTGGTAGCTGGGAACTGAAGCACCCAGAAGACAGATTGATTTAACACACCATGGTTGTGAGGCATTGGAATGTTGTAGATCAAGAGTCAAATTATCTTGGGCTATCTTTGGTGGATCCGAAAGACATCCACTGCCCAACACTTTGTGTTGCTAAGAGTCCACTTAACAGCCATGTGACTCTCAACCTCTGGGAGTGCATTGACTTGGCAAACCACATACCCCAGCTCCAAAGCAAAGCACATCAGTTAATAGTATCCTACCCTGTGGTGGCCACTCCCCTACCTGCCTCCCTGATATCTCTACCAAGGTATATGAACAATGACCTGGTTTGCTCTCTTTTGTTGTATGCCTCTGAAAACTTTCTAAAACCATTCTAACATTAGAATATGTGTTTGGAAGAAATCTAAACCTCTATTCCCAGGGCCATGGCACTCAACTTTAGCTAAAGAATAAACTATCTGCTGCTCTTTGAGGCAAAAACCACACCAACGTTTTTGTTTGTGTTTTTTTGCAAAGATCTTGAGACAGTGGGAAGTTTGGCATGTTCAAAAAAGTAGAGAGGGGTTAAAAGAGGGAAGACGGGATTTGCATTTGAGAAGTGAAGATCAAGCTACCATTTCAAAGACCGTTTCTTTAAGTTGCCATTTATCTTCCTGAATGATTTTCTCCCTCTCTAAAGCTTCCTTTCATCCCTCCCCAATCATCTACACACACTGAAGTGTGTGCAAAAAGAAAGGCCAATGGGTTCAATCTACAGGCTCACATAGCTCATCAGCTAACTGCACCCTTGAAAAAGTTATTTTACTTTGAGAGATGATCGCCTGTAAGATTTGAATAATAATGTATCTTTGTGGGATCTTGAAGTAGCAATGAATATGAAACATCCAGGTACAAAGGAAACACAATGATACTGAACAGAAACACAACTGAGGTGAGCATGATGTCATCAGAAGAGAAGATGGGCAGACATTGTGACAATAAAGGCGGAGCCAGCAAGGACACACCCCCAAATCCTTCCCAAGTAGTTTTACCAACCAAGGACCAAACATGTAAATATATGAGCTTCCAAAAATGATGCTCATTCAAACCGCACAGTGTGTGTGGCATTTGCACCACCCTGTCTCTCCTCGTTCTCAGTGGCCTCCATATAGCATTTCCAGATCCTGCCCCCTGCAGTGCGTTAAGGTCCCATTCACAAATCCCAGTGTTTAGAACTTTGCAGGAAAGTAACTTAGGAAACATTTTTTTACTGTTTAACACATCCATGTCAACACATCAATTGTAAAGTTGCTCTGCTGGCAATTGCCCTCCTAACAGACTTGATCCTTGGGTTCAGTCCCACAATTGAATGCACTAGGCATGTAGTAGTACATATCTACCTACACATATTTACACATATTTACATATCTATATTCCCAGCACTCTGGAAAGAGCATCTTCAAGGTCAGTCTATATTATACCGATTGAGACTCAGTTTTTTTTTTTTTAACTTTTTTTTTTTTAAGATTTATTTATTTATTTTATGTATGTGACTACACTGTTGCTCTCTTCAGTCACACCAGAAGAGGGCATTGAATACCATTACAGATGGTGTAAGCCACCATGTGGTTACTGGGAATTGAACTCAGGACCTCTGGAAGAGCATTTAGTGTTCTTAGCCACTGAGCCATGTCTCCAGCCTTGAGAATCAGTCTTAAAACAAGAAGAGACTGAAGGGAAGATCCAGTGACCAGCCAAACTTAAGATCCATCTGAAGGAGAAGCTCCAAGGCCTGACACTATTGCTGATGCTATGGTGTGCTTACAGACAGGAGCCTAGAATGGCTGTCCTCAGAGAGACCCAACAAGCAGCTGACTGAGACAGATGCAGATCCTTACACCCAATCAATGGACTGAAGTCAGGGATCTCTGTGGTTGAATTATGGGAAGGCTGGAAGAAGCTAAGGAGGAGGGTGATCCCATAGGAAGACCAGCAGTCTCAACTAACCTGGACTACCGAGTTCTCTCATACACTGAGCCACCAACCTGGCAGCACACATCAGCTGATATGAGGCCTGTGAAACATACAGCGGAGGACTGCCTGGTCTGGTTCAGTCAGAGAAGATGTATCTAACCCTAGAGAGACTTGAGGTTCCAGGGAGTGGGGAGGTCTGGAGGGGTGGGGGTAGGGACATCCTCTTGGAGACACAGGGTGGGGGGTGGGGAGTCGGAATAAAAGTAGTAAAAATTATAATGAAAGGAATGACAGATAAAATAATAATGAAAGGTTAGATGTTTTTTAAATGTTTGCTAAATACAGACCTTTTAGTCGAACCCACGTCAGACCCTCTATAGACAAGGATGGTGGTACAGCTGCCGCTTGTTCCCAGCAGTCAGGAGGAAGCAGTAGGAGCATCATGAGTTCGAAGCCAACCTGAGCTAAAGGATGGGAGAGGGCTCACACGCCTAACCCTCCCCTAGTTGAGAAGCTATTGGGGAGTGATGCTAGAGCAGGGAGAGTCAGCTCCTCCTCCTCACTCGCAGTGTAAGGGCAACACAAACTGGACAAACAGTTTTTGTTTTGTTTTTTAAGTTATAAACTCAGGAGGAGGGGTGAGGAGTAAGTGTGTATCTGAGAGGAATTAGAGAGATATCAAAACGCACTGTACGCATGCGTCCTAGTTAGTTTATGCTTGCATCCTAGTTAGTTTACGCATGCGTCCTAGTTAGCTTCTCAGCTGCTGTGGTTAAAACACGAACCAAAAGCAACAGAGCAGTGCAGGGAGGAGAGGGTTTAGCTTAATCACCCCCGTCCCTGAGGGAAACCAAGGCAGGAACTCAAGAACGTCAGGAATCTGGATGTAGGAACTGAAGGGAGGCGGTGGAGGAAGGCTCCTTCAAGGCTTGCTCTGCTTACATTTTTATACCACCTAGGCCCACATGCCAAGTGCCCTGTGCCTTCATACATCAATCACTGAAAATGGATATGCCCCTTTAGACTCGCCCATAGACCAGTCTTCTGTAGGCATTTTCTCAATTAAATGCCTTTCCAGATGACACTAGCATAAGTCGAGTTGACAAAAAAAAATTTAATTAAAAAACAAAAAAACTGACTGACCAGCAGAGTATGTGCATAAATTCTCATAAATAGGGGACGGGGAGGAGAAAGCAAGGCAGGGGAGGGTACACTGAGGTCTGATAGGAGAGTCCTGGTTACTGGTGACATACATTTCTACACAGACAGAATCCACAGTATATGTGCCATAGCCTTCTTCTCCTGTGCACCTAGCAAAGAGGCGTGCAGTGTGCAAATACCAATAGGTGTATCCATGAGACAGACTGTGTCGGATAAGCTAGGTGTGGCCATACAGACCCTTAAAAATGAGACAGAAGCTATGAAGGCAAAGACCAGGAAACACTTAACTGGGAAGGGGTGGGGAGATGAGGGTAATAGAGAGGAAGGGGGTAGAGGGATAAAGAACACTATGGATTTTGGAAAATCCACGGGAAACCTATTATTCTATAAGTTTACTTTAAGACACAATATATAATATACACAAACATACACATACAACTTTAAAGCAGGCAACCCGAACAGTGGTCCTTCTAGAAACCATAGACTATCTTAGAAAAACCTCAGTGTCAAACAGATTATTTCCCTGCCAGTTGTTGGTTGTGGGGAGGAGTCAGACAGATGTCCCGCCTGCCCACAATGAAACAGTGTAGACTTTGGCAATTGTTCTTGGTTGCCTGGTAGAGCCTGACAGTAACTATTGCCCAAGACCGTACTTACTTGGGTCAGGGGACTTGAGGGAATCAAGCTAGAAGTCTCCTCCCTGAAGGCTTAGCTCTAACAGAGTCAGAAGGTGCTATGCAAGATGCCAAAAGATAAAGTTATCTGTGGCCCCACCCATCTGCACAGCCTGAAAGCCAGAACAATGACAGGTCCAGCAAGATATCCCCAGTGGTATAATAATGGCACCTCTGTCTTGTAGACAACCAAAAGCTGTCTAACTTGATGTAAAGCCAGCCTGATCAACTAGCGGGAACTCATACCCAGTACTGTAAAACCACTCGTGAGCCTGTGGCCGGTGAGGTGACAGGGCCTGGGGGAGAACCTTTTATTGCCGAATTACTAGAGATTGTTTCCAACTGCCTCCTATTACATCCTTACATCATCATAAGTGCAGTCCTCATGTCTCATCGAAGAAGCTTCTTTTTGCAACAGATGGGATATTACAAAAATCTACAACTGGTCAAAAAGCGGAGAATAAGGAACCATGGAGTCCCAGCCCCAAACTGGACATCCGTAACACAACCACTATGCCTAAGGCCCAGGGAACTCTGTGGAAGAGGGGGCACGAACATCAGGAGCCTGAAACTGGGCCTGTGTGGGCGGAGGCAGTGGTCTGGATGAAGACCTTCCCTGCTCTTGCTAGCCAGATGGAACAAGTAGAGAAGGGCTGGAGAAGCTGGAGACATCTAGATGTAGGAAAGCAAATAGATTGTTCCCTGCTCCCCAACCCCCTACCCCCTGGAAGATCGTGTCCTAGATGACACCTTGATTTAAATCTAGTAGGGCTGGGTAAGGCTTCTGGTTTAGAGAAACTGTGATATCGCAAACCTGAGTGTATTTAAGTGGGGTGTTTATGATTTACTAAACAAGGATTTTACCAGGGATGCTGTGGCCTCAACTGAGCTCTCACAGGGAGCTTGGACCAAGCTTGGCAGAGAAGTGACCCAACCCCTTCCTTGTGAAGACAGCGCAGTCCATCCCTAAGTACAAAGTGAAGGTAGGTAGCAGGAGCCCGTTTCTAGGCAGTCACTCCAAGGAGCACCCATGAACCCCAGCCACACAGATCGTGAGGTCCCTGATCAAACAAAGCCATTGTACACAGCCTGTGACATCTTAATGTCTTCAAAGATTATCTTCAGATATGCCACAAGTTCACAAATCTTTTCATCATCTCCACCAAAATGATCCTGTCTCCCCTAGCAGTCCTCCATGTTCTGTGTGAAGCAATATAGCCAATGCCCTACTGTGAAGAATGGGGGGGGGGTGTCTGTAGACCAATGCATGTCACTTATTACTGGTGGAGAAAGGGGGGGGGTTCTGTAGACCAACACATGTCACTTATTACTGTTGGAGAATGGGGGGGGGGGTCTGTAGACCAATGCATGTCACTTATTACTGAACTTGAGCAGCAGATCAGCAACTAACTCCTCTATGTCCCGCCCTCTGCCCTGCTGTGTAAGTACATCCCTGCCAATACATGAGGTGTAAGTAACATAACATAACACCTGTAAAAGACTATGAGCATCTTGGACTTAGCAGACACTATCCAGGCTGGAGAAAACACCAACCGATGGGAAACTTACCAACATACATCTAAGATAGCTGAGCCCAACAGATAATAACTAGACCCTTTTGTGTGATGTTTTACTTCTGTTTTGTTTGAAACCAGCAGGTCTCACTGTATAACCTGGACTGGTGGTAATCCTCCTGCCTCAGCTTCGGTTTATAAATGTCTGCCACCCCATCTGACTTTTTTTTTTCTTCTTTTTTATACATGGTTTTCTAAAGGTAGGCGATCCTTGTCTGGAAGTTGGCATTCTGTTATCTCAGCTTCTAAGTGACAGGATCTCGGATGCATGCCACCACGCGTAGTTTTGGATATACTTAAATAGTACAGCTAACACTTAAACTGATTGTTCACCAAACCGAGGAGCTGGGTTCTATAGCTGGCTGCCTGGTTTGTTTGCATAATTCACCAGTGACATGGTCTTCGTTAGACTGCTTGGCTGCTATTACAAATATCTGGAGGAACACAAATTAAAGAGCAGAAATTAATTTTCTTCCAGTTCAGCTGGGCATGCAGATCAGTGTGTCAGCAGCGTTGGTTTCCTCTGAGGCCCCTCTCCTTGGCCTGTAGATGCTTGCCCCCTGCTGCCTCCCCACCAGGTCTTTTTCTCTGTGTGTGAATGTTGCTGGGTTTTTGGTTTTTGGTTTGTTTTGTTTTGTTTTTATTGTCTTTGTAAATGGACAGAAATCATATTGGTTAACTACAACCTTATTTTAATTTAATTACCCCTTGGACTAATCACCATCTTTGGATACAGTTCCATGCTGAAGTTCGTATTTCAGTATGTGCTTAGAGGGCACACATTCAGCTCCCAATACCACACACATTTGTTTTTAAACAGAGATTCAAGAACTGCAACTGAATGGCCAGTCTTCCTTGGATTAAACATCCCTCTGTGTGGAATCTTCTCTTCCAGTGCTAGTTCAGTCCTTTGCTATTGTCCAAAGTGTTCTCTCATCTCACAAGGACAACCATCTCCTTACATTCTGAAGTCACAATTTTGCTTTCTGTTTAATTAAGCCATGTGATCACGATGGCTAATAAAATTGCCAGAAGCAGGTCTAACCAACTCCTGTAAAGCTCACAACCCAACTTCTTGAATGTTTAGGGCTATAGACACTGGCCAGGGGAGGACAAACCCAGCGGCTGTCTGTGCTGAGCATGTGGGAGGCTTTCTTTGGGGAGTTTTTCTTCCCCAAGAACAGAATTTGGGACTTTGACCTCGTTGTGCCCAAAGGGACACCACTCCCTCCATTTCTGTCTCTGTAAAATTACTGTTATTTGATGACAGTTCCTGACAGTTACCACCCAGGTTGTGCTGAGTTCTCCATAGTGGTAGACACTAGCCTTGGAAGGCAAGCCTGGTATTTTGACAGAAGTTCCTATTGGCCGTGAGTACCATGGCTCTGCCTTCTGGCAATTCCCAGTCATTTTAGATGTCAGGAATGTTATCCCTCTTCTATCTAGGAATGTAAGCTTTATCTTTCTTCTGGTGCTTTTAAACATTCATCACAGTCTTCAGGAGCAGTCCTGTTCCTCCATCTTTCTCCCTTAGGTGGGGTCTCCATTCCATTCTCCATCCCAACTGCCTCACACTGGTCCATATCACCAAGGTGTGGTATTGTCCTGACAAACCCACACAAATTTAAGATAAAGAATCCAAACAAGTACAAACAGCAACCCCCTCCCATCCTCTCATTCTTTACACTTCTGCTAAAACAACTGGAAAACATTTTTGTTTGCCTCTGACAAGTCCCTCAGATTCTTTTTTCTTTCTAACCAGCAAGGATATGGATAAGTTGAGTGCAAATTGGCAAAGAAGTCCAACTGGGTAGTTTGCTTTCTCTGAAAGTTCGTAGAGTGCTAATATGTTCACCCTCAGAAGAATCCCTGAAGTACTAATATACCATGTCCACTTACAGCTCTTGAACACGTGTTATACATGAGGACCCCTTTTAAATGATTTTTAAAAACTACTAATATTTGAACTTTGAAATGCTTAAAGAAAAATGTTTTGGTAAAGATACTACATGACTAGTAAACCATTTATCAATTATATGTACTATTGTGTGTACATGCTAAGGTATATATGGGTTCTATGCACATGTTATATGCACAAGCATGTGGAGGTCAGAGAACAACCACTCTGCTTTGTGAGACAGGGTTTCTCACTATCCTGAAGCTCACTATCTACTCTGTTTGTCTAGCCACTGGGACCCAGTATCTACCTAAGGATGCTCTTCAACACTAGGATTATAGGTGTGAACAACCCACACCTGACTTTTTAAATGTGGGTCCTGAAAAGCAAACTCAAGTCTTCATGTTTACACAGCAAACAGCTTATTGACTGAGTTACCTTCCCTGACTTCAGTGAATTTTGCAGTGTTGTTCTTGTTTTTGTTTTGTTTGGGTTTTGTTTGTTTGCTTGCTTGCTTGCTTGCTTTCCAATTCTGTGTCTGAATCCAGAGCCTCATGGCATACAAGATAAGCACCCACCCTATCACAGATCCACACACAACTTCTGTCTGTGTGTTCTATTGTCCTCCCTGAAGTTTGTTCCAAAGTTGGCATTTCTGCCCTAGTTAGATCCAGTGAGGATAGTTTCCAAGACCTGGAAACTATCACCCAGACCCTAATCATTGGTCACAACACCCATCTCCTCCTCCAGGTAAGACTAGAAGTCAACAGGTCACTTTTAGTCTTACTTCTCTATCTATCTATCTATCTATCTATCTATCTATCTATCTATCTATCTATCTATCTTCCCAGTTGAGCAGAAAACCTTATTGTTCTATCTTCAAAATACATCAAAACCCCATAATTTCCCCAGGTGCCAGAACCTTATCCTGGCTCCATCCACCCCCTCTTTGCCTCAGCCTCCTGCCTTAGCAGCCAGATAACTTGCCTAGTTTTAACCCTTGAGTCTCTGTAACTCAACAGCCCTAAGGACATCTTCAGAATCTAAGTGGGCTCACATCACTCAGGTAAAATTCAGCAATAACCTTTTATACCACAAAGAACAAATACTCAGGTGCCTATGATGCCTGTGAGGTTTTTTACTCTTCACAGACACCAGGCTGGCCTTTCTTTGAACAGGTGACTGCTATATTCCTACTTCATTCACATTAACTCTTCCAGTCCACAGCCAGCCAGACACACACTCACTTGGAGGGTTTTACACCCATTCTGCCTCCAGCTAGGCTGTTCTCATAGAGGTGTGTACATAGCTCTCTCTGTCTTTTGCTCTCTTAAAAGCACTGCTCAAGTGGTCAGTCTTACTAACATTCCCAGACCACCTTCCATCTGATAGCATCCCTGTTCATAATCTCCTTTATCTCATCTCCCCCACTCCCTACACTGCCTTGTCTTCTTTCTCCAGTGGACTCAATGTCACCGCACCTACTATAACTTTCGTACCTACTGTGTCAGTTGCTTTCTTCCCATCCCGTACTGCTCTGCATGTCCTTTATCCCAATCACCAACACATCCCCAGATCATATCCATTTGTGCTTTAACACAGCCCGATGATCTCCTCTCACCTCGGTGGAGTAGAGGGTTTCAAGAGGGTCCCTGATTGGCTAATTTTTATACCCACCACACCCCAAACTTCCAAGAAGCAGGATAGTGGCCACCAGACAAGGTATTTCCTTCCATGAATCACAGGCCATGGCTACTTCAGACCCTCCCCACCCCTCGCTTCCACCACTTACTACAAGTGAAAGATAGTTCTTAAAAATGCAGGCTAGGGTAAGCTGTGTGCAGTGGTACACACTGTAATCCCAGCATGGGGGAGACAAATACAGGGGGGTCAAGAGTTCAAGGACAAGCTAAGCTATGCAATCAGTTCAAGACTGGCCTGGGCTATGTAAGACCCTGTCTCAATAAAAAAAAAATAAAGGTCAGTACACACTACAGTTTTGTGCTACGTAGATACTATTGTGTTTTTATTTCACAGACTAGAGGTAGGTTTTTTTTGGTTTGGTGCTCCCGGCTTTTCTGATAAATAAATGAACAGTGGCTGGTTGTTGGTGATGTAGAAAATAACTCTCCAGAAGTGAAGATCTTTCTCCTGAACTGTGGAGCCTCTTTATCACCTCAGCTTCACCACAACACCTCGAATGTCCTGTAGGGCATTCACTGACACAAGACCCTTCTTCCATGTATGAGAATATTCAGCTCAAATTTTTCCTAGGCCTTGGAATAACCATTAAATTCTTCTAGGAACCAGCTATGAAGAATCCTGGCATGTGGGGTTGGCATCATGGCTGGTGGCTAAGAGCCTATACAACTCTTGCAGAGGACCCAAGTTCAGTTCTCAGTATCACACAATGCACGCCTCACAACTACCTTTAACTCCAGCTCTAGATCTGTAGGAATCCAATGTTTTGGAAACTTGTATTGATGTGCGCACACCCATACATACACATACACATAATTAAAAATAAAAGTAACCTAAAAAGAAAGAAAATCCTGACATACACATAAATTAAAGTCTGAGTGTTTTATGGGGGCACAAATAGCTCTATCCAGAATAAAATAAAACAATCCAAACAAGGACAATAACAACAAGAAGCATGATTAATTAGTAAGCCCCCTTGTTCCAATGTCTGCACACTGTAAATACTGATGGAGGCCAGAGGGAGCTGCCTCGCCCCAAGCCCTGTGCTTATGGAAGTTGCAATCCTGAGTCAGGGTTTACAGAACTCGCAGCTGCGCATTCTTGACCTTATGTTTTATGATCCAACCAGATGTAGGCCATAAACTGGTTTTATCTAGTCTGTGGTTTGCTCCATACCAAGAAAATAAACTTCAAATGCCTAACTTCTTCACGACCATTCCACTTTTGCAAGCAGTAGAACAAACAGGGGGTTTTGTTGTCTGGTACCCTAGAAACGCTCTAAAATCAAAGTCTATTTGGGAAGATGGATTCCCTACTCCTGGCGACGGTAAAAGGCCAGGATGGTTTGAATGGGTTGTGCTGTGTGTGCAGTGGCTCGTACTATTGATCTCGAGGCTGATGGACCATAGGCTTCATCGATGGCTCCTTTCAGCTTCCTCCAGACTGAGAAGGAAATGGTCCTGTCTGTGCTCTGCTTGGGGCCTGCATTATTGATATTCTTTAATCATTATGTTGGAGCATAAAGCTGCTGTTATGTTGCAATTATGATGTGTCTTTATAGAATGTAGTTAGTGAAACAAAAATAGATGTGGCAGGCGGAGCTGTCCTGCCATCTCTGTGAGGCTGCGCTCAATTCTCGGAGCTGGGGGAGAGCCCCCTGGCATGCCAGCTTTTAGGCGACAGTTACACAAAATGAACCTTTCTCAAGCTTCTGAAGAGGAAAAGCCTCCTCTAGCACTTCAGTCCAGTGGGAGACCTTCGGAAAAGCAGAGTCCACTTTCTACAGCAAAGTGTTCATTCCCACCTACCCTTCTCTGTTCACATTAGTACTGTTCCTGCAGCACACGCCCATGTGCTAGGGACACAACCAGGTCTGTATGGAGGGCAGAAGTGTTTTACAGAAGGCTGAGCAGCCCTGGCCCCAGAGCCCTCTGGATGCTTTTAACCAAGTTGACAAATTGAAGAAATGAATCGAATCGAGGTTGTGTGAACATTCCTTAAGAGTAAACTAACAAAACCGTGTCTGACTACGAATGTCTTTCCAGACTTCTTCTCTTCCATTTATCTAAATATCCCGACTGAGGTTCTGTGAGATAAATGAAGTTTCCACGAACAAATAAATACTTGTACACTTCTTATTCCTTTATGGTGTAACGAAGGAAAGCAACAACACCTGGTGACCATGTCTGCTTAGCAAAATGGGGTACAACCACTTCTAAGTAATCCCCGAATGGAGGTGTATGTCCAAGCTCACAAGAGATCTTTTCTCCCTGAGTACAGAGTTCTCTGTGCTCCTTGCCTGGGGCCACAGAAGGACACACACACCCAAAAGAAACATCTAGTTTATTATTTGAAGCCAGTAACATGCCTGGGCTTGTTCATAGGGTGGTATCACCTAGTCTATCCCGACATGCTAAAAATCCACTTGGTGGAATGGTTTTTGTTGATCCATTTGCTTTCTAAATGTGGGTATCCATATGAAAGACCAGCTTTCCTGAGGCCTCATGTCCTAGGTTATACAGCAGTGATGACACAGAAGCAGTAAATGAAGGCTGGCGTCTTTCCTGTGTGTTTGCCTGTTGGGGTTTGCTTTTCGTTATTTTGGTTTTCTGTATTGTGAGTTCAGATTCAGGCGAGACGTTGCCCAGACTGAGATTCTCTGCCTCCAGCTCCCCTGTGTTTTACAAGAGAAATTTAGTCAAGATGAACTTCACAGGTGTTTTCCGAGAAAGAGGACAGGAAGGTGGCACAGTTTACAAGTAGAATCAGGAATGAGGCTAGCTGTACCTGACATTAATGGGCTCATTAAAGGTGTGTGAGTTTTGGCATCTGATTTGTCTTAAAGCCACAGTGACGATTCTACAGTTCCTCTGCCTACTCCTTGCTGGTCAGGAGACACATAAGTAAGGAACACTGTGTGAGTCCTTTGCTTTGCCCTAGAGGACCACAGGGAGAACGGGTGGGACCAAGGTGAAAAGGGGTGGGCTTGTTTATAACCCCCTAGTTGCCTCTGGTCCTCCCAGCCCTGTGTGATGAGCTTTCCCATCACCTATGACCACACACTCAGATTTCACTTACTCAGAAGAACCCTGAGGTCATCAGAAAGTCAACTTTATTTTCTGACTTTCCAGAAAATCCAAATTTAGGGTGGTTTCCTTTCGTTGGCAGAACACCAGCTTGATGAGGGCTCCATCTCCAACCCTGTGCTCCAGACTATAGTTCCCTCTGTGACAGGATGAAACAAACGTTCTCCCCTCTCAAAACAACAACACCGAGAACACCTGGCTTGTAGCTCTCCAAGTTTGTTCTGCAAACTCAAACATCTGTCCATAGATCCAATGAATGATTGACAAAATGCTCCATGCTGAATTGCAAGGCAAGGGACCCTGTCACTAAAGAACCTTTTTTGAGAAATGGATAGAAAAGGAGTTAATTGTCTCTTCTTGAAAAAGACTGTTCCAGATCACCAGAGGTGTCTGTTTCCTTTTCCAAGTGGGAAGAAGTATTTAATTTATTCTATGCAATTTTCCGCTTTCTGTCCCACTGCCTACTGTATTTAATTACTCCAAATCACTCTCCACATGAAGACGTGATGGGCTTCTGAGAGCTGTTCCGAGGATGCTTGCCTGTAAATGTCTGCCTGCTTGAGCGCTCAAAGTCCTCAGCCTGGCTTTCCACACGCCATAGGCTGGTAAGGAGGAGGGCAGGTGCCTCCTCGTGACATCAGACTCTGCACCTGCTGCCCTCCTGCCCTTCAGGATGCAGGACCTGCCATAGTGACCTGAGACCTCTTAGCTGTGTGAGCTGAAAGTGACAACAGGTGACTGTCACTAAGACACCCAGGGCCTTTCAACTCCTTAAAAGAGACTTAGCAATGGCTGATGAACCACCCCCACCCCCATCTCCACCCCCTTCTGAGAAGCTCAGCTTCTGATCCATTAGGAGCCAAACTGGGGACTGACCGCATGGAAACCAGTCAGATGCCTGATGCCATTTGCAGCTCTTTACAGACGCCAGGGTCTTCTGATGTCTTTTCCAGTTGGTGCAATAAACTAGCTTGTTTTTCTTCAGCGGGAAGACTCTAGCGTCTTTTCTTTCCCTGGAATTAAGACCAACTTATATCATTACAACTTACATAAAGAATTATAGAATGGGAGAGTTTTTATCAGCACGTTTGAAGACATATATTTCAGTCAAAAATCTTCTTTAAAAAAAGTTCTCCTTAAGGAACATGTCTACCTCTTACTTTTTTTGTTGTTTTTCTTTCTTTTGTTTACTGGGCTTTGTTTCTTTGTTTTTGTTTGTTTGATGACTGCTAAGTTTTGGTTATAAACCTCCCCTGCAGGCTCACTTGTTTTTACACTTGGTCCCCAGCTGGTGACAGTGTTTTGGAAGGCTATGGGACCTTTGTAAGGTTAGCCTTTGCTGGATGGGATAGGCCATCCCACTTCTGTCTTGACAGTTATAGCTCAACCTGCTTCTGCTCTCTTTCCTTTTGTCTGCTGCCTGTGATGTAAAGACCCCTAGCCACATGTTCCCACCACTGTGAGTACCACCTGTATTTCCCTCCACATGGATGGACCAAAACTCAGGAGGGGAGAAACATCTTGCTCTAGTAAATTATCTTTTTCAAGTAGTTGGTGACAGTGGATGCAAAATGGTCATTAAACTAGAGTGCCAAGAGAATGAAAAGAAAGTGAAAACAGGCCCCTTTCAGGAAGAGCCATGTGTGCTTAAGGGCTCTCCCTCTTGAAAGGGAAGAGCTCTGGCCAGCTCTGTCCTAATGCCCTAATATCGACTCTTTCTAAAGCCTACCTTGTGTACTTGTTTTGGAAGTTAAATTAGACAATGCAGACTTTGCATAGTCTGATGGCCAAATTGAGAAAAAACAAATAAACCTCTTTTTGGGGATAAGTATTTATAATACTAGAGATAGATAATACTAGACATTATCTATGGCCAGTGAGAGACCCTGTCTAAAAGAAAAGTCTAGTATACACCCTTGAAGAACTGCACTTGAATCTAACCTCTGGTCTATGCAGAGAAAGACCCACACAGACACACACACATACAGACACGTGGACACACACACACACATCAGCTATTGCTGTTTTTTCCAAAAATCCCTGACTGAGTCATTCCCACTAACTATGGAGGCAAGTTTGCCTCTATTGTCTCTTATCAAGAATATGTCTTCTTGACCACAGGTTTCTTTCTCTGGGTGGTATTCTTTGCCATTCGACTTAAAATGACACATACCTCTCTATTGTTCTAAGCAGAAAGGGTCTTACTTTTGTCTTGGTTGGTAGATTTTTAATGAGGTGAAACCTAGGGAAATGTCTCTGGCTAGCTGACAAACCAGTCACATCAAAGAATCTCTTTTCTAAGCCCAGAACCTTACCACATACCAGGTCATCTGCATTACAGTCAAATACCCCAAGGATCCACTCAAAATTAGCATGAAAATAAAGGCTGTTCAGAAGATACTTTCTAAATCTAGAATTGTGAATACATGCCCATAGCCTAGCCACTCACAACACTGTCACCAAACAAACAAAATTTAAAAGACCTGATCACAATAATGCTTTAAAAATCAGACCCTGGGCTCTGCCTTTTTTTTTTTTTTTTTTTTTTTTTTCTTTTTAAACCCGGATGGCTCACCATTTGGCTTCATGAGTCCCTTCTTCTCCTCAAATCCACATCACCTGTCACCTCACAGATTACCCTCTATGATCATCTATACTTGCTTCTAAAATCAATAAACATGACTTTAATTTAAGCCTCAGGCCCATGAGGAAACACTGAATCATTTTAGGTACTGCATCTAAAAGGGTGTGTCTTAGTCAGGATTTCTATTCCTGCACAAACATCACAACCAAGAAGCAAGTTGGGGAGGAAAGGGTTTATTCAGCTTACACTTCCACATTGCTGTTCATCACCAAAGGAAGTCAGGACTGGAACCCAAGCAAGTCAGGAAGCAGAAGCTGATGCAGAGGCCATGGAGGGATGTCACTTACTGGCTTGCTTCCCCTGGCTTGCTCAGCCTGCTTTCTTATAGAACCCAGGTCTACCAGCCCAGGATGTCACCACCCACAATGAGCTGGGCCCTCCCACCTTAATCACTAGTTGAGAAAATGCCTTACAGCTGGATCTCATGGAGGCATTTCCTCAACTGAGGCTCCTTTCTCTGTGATAACTCCAGCTTGTGTCAAGTTGACACAAAACCAGCCAGCACAAGGTGTTACCTCTAATCCTTAATGAAGACATTCCTGTTTAAATACCCAGATAGTAGAAACTGTCCCCAAAAGTGTATTCAGATTTTCACAGAAAAGCAACTCATGACAAAAAAGCCTCCAGGATGAATTTACCATTTGCCACAGCAAATAGCTTGGTTTCTTGTAGAATTAGATGTCACAACCCGTATTCAGTCCTCATACAGGACTTACAAGTGTGTTCACATCAGACCCCGTTCCTCCTCCAGCTAGGATACCAACATTAGGACTAAGTGTTTGTATTTTACACAGTAAAACACAGGCACCATTCTGACCTACAACTTTAAATTAAACAAGCCTAACTCTCAAATTGCATTTTTTTTTCCTAAGAAAGGGATAGAGAAAATGTCACAAAATGTCAAAGTTTCTTCATTTGAGTTGTTTTGGATCTTTTGTGGAGGTGGGAGGGGCTGAGGATGGAACCCTGGGTTTCATGAGTAGTAGGGAAGTGCTCTGGTTTCTACATCCCTCAGCTCCCAGCAGTTTGTGTCTGGATCAAACGATACTCTAATCTGCAGTCTCAGGAAAGGCTTACAGGCAGAAGCTGGAATCTACCATTAGGATATAGCTGCTGCAGCGTCTAGGTCTCTTTGTCCGCGGTGTTTTCTGTACTTAATATTAAAAGGATCTATATGTATGCAGACACACAGAGATCATATGCAATTTCTTACTACATGCTAATTAGGCAAATGTTTTCACAGATGATGTCACCCATTCTACCCTCCATATCTTGCAGAGCAATCACCGCAGACCCCTTTATGCCCTGCTCTCCTGGTCCTGAATGGGAAGTCAATACTATGCAAATTAACAACCTCAACTCTGCACTGGCTTTTCACCGCCCTTGCCTAAGAGAGATTTACCTTGGTCTTTGGCATGCCTATAGCTTTTAAACATATATATTTAATTTAGAAACTGTTATGTTTGAGGAGTTTATGCCTGAGTACTTTGTCTGCATCGTTTTGTCAAAGTGGGAGCCAGCCCAGTGTATCTCAGGCAAACTGCAGTTCCCACAGCAGCCTCCCAGTCCTAGTTCCTAATCCCACACCTGAGGCAGATGCCGCCTTTGAGCCGTTCTCCTCCACTACTCACTTCTGCCTCTCAGACTCCACTGAGGTTGTCCATCTCAGCGTGAGACCTCACTGCCTGAGCTTCACAGAGCTGTCTGCAGAGCTTCCTGTCATCTGACCCTCACTTCTCTGGAATGCAGCTGACTCTCTTGATCTGCCCCCTCAGGCAGTCCCCAGTTACTTGGTATGGCCACCCATCCATGGTCTTCTATCTGGATTTGTACTTTAGTAGCTGGGTTATTATTTACTTCCCCAAACACACACCTTGAACTTTCCCCTAAGATCTGCACATTCATTCACATCCTTCCATCCTGAGGCAAGCTTCATCTTTGTCTTCTTTCCTGATGACACCCATTGGAATCCACCTCAGGACACACTTACCTTCAGCCACTCTTGGTTTGTTCCCCTAACACCTGAACTTGGGACCCACAGGGATGCTGTTGGCCCTCACTGCACCTCTGTACTTTCTACCCACACTGACTGAACTTAAAATATAGATCTTCATTATACGAAAAGCCTTACAATTGGCAAACCAGGAGTTTCAGTTAATAACTCAAGGCCTGTGTCGTTATCAGGAGGCCCAAAAACACTTTATTGTGCCCTGACCCCAATCAGCTAGGAATCGGTGCTCACGCATAGAGAACGGATTCAGAATTGAGCAAGAGAGTAAATGTGCTCTCTCATCTTCAGAGCTGGTCACACAAATCAGTGTGAGACCTAGAAAAAGCTTCTCCTTCAAAGCTTTCCCCAAAGCCTTCAGGTAAACAAACTCCAGCTCAAAGCCATTTAGGGAGCGGTCCTAGCTAGTGCTACAGTCAGCGCTTGGGTATTGCTATGGACACTCCACATTGGAGTGTAGGTTGAGGGGCAGTCTAGACAGAAAGCTGGGCCTTCCAACCCATATACTCAGCCACCCAAAGAAGCAGAATAACCGTGTGTCTAAGGCACAACCGTGCACGTCCATCAATAAAATGGACAGGTCTCCCCAGTGAGGTCTAGGGAATCCTTACTCTGCAGACTGTTATCTAAAGTTCAGGCTTTTGCCTAAAGACGAACGAAGATTTAATAGAAAATACCTCACGATGATCTGTAGTTGTATGGGTAAACCTTGTAGAAGTCACCAAGGTTCAAGGCTTTGTGACCAGAAAGCTGACAACATACACTTTAAACCAATCTGCAGACTGGACCAACTTAAAAAAACAAAACAAAAAACACTGAAGATTATGAACTAAAGTGGTCTTAGCTCGCGTGTGTTGTCAGTAAAGGCTATCATTTGTGCAGAATGGTACTTTATTTAGCACTTGGTTCTGGAGTCAGGAACCTAATGAGGGCTTCCTGCCACTACAGCACTGTGGGGTGGGGTAAGGTGCTGCCTGAGAGCAGCGGCGCTCCAAAGAAAAGATGGGAGGCCAAGTGTACTTCTTTGTTGGGGCTTTGTATGGTCACTAACTCAGTCCCAAGAAAATTTTAAAACATCTATGAGGACAAAGCCTTTCTGGCCTAATTACATGTTGATGCTGTTGTTTGGGGGGAATATTCAATCCATACAAAGGAAGAGCTTAATCTAAACAGTTACCACAACTTGACTAGTTGACAGGCTGGCTGGAGCCAGTATGTAGATGCATTAATTATTTTTCTGTTGCCGTGATAAAACACTATGAGCTAAGGAACTTAAAAGAAAAAGTGCTTATTTTGGCTTATAGTCCCAGAGAAATGGAGGTCCCCATGAAGAAAGAGGCATGGCAGCAAGGACAGCTGGCTGATCACATTTGACTGAGCTCCTACCCAGGAAGCAAAGAGAGAGAACAGGAAGTGACACCGTAGTGACATAGTTCCTCCAACAAAGATCTACCTCTTAAAGACCTAGAACCAACACCACACACTGAGGACCAAATGTTCAAACTCATGAGTCTATAGCAAATGTTCTTCATTCAAGTCAGTTTACTTGAGTAGCCCTGAGGACGATTTGACCCATTATGGATCAAAAGTTGATAGGAAATATTTGAATAAGTTGTGACAAGATATAAATGATATTTGTAACTCTAGTAAAAGTCAAATATTTGGGTATTGTCTTAGTTACAATTTCAATTGTGATGAAGTACCATGACCAAAAGTAACTTAAGGAGGAAAAGGTATATCTGTCTTATACTTTCATATGGCTGTTCATCATCAAAGGAAGTCAGGACAGGAACTCACACAGGGAGGAAACCTGAAGACAGGAGCTGATGCAGAGGCCATGGAGGGGTGCTGCTTACTGGCTTGCTCCTCGTGGCTTGCTCAGCCTGCTTTCTTATAAAACCCAGGACTACCAACCCAGGGATGGCTCCACCCACAATGGGCTGAGCCCTTCCTCATCTATCACTAATTAAGAAAATGTCCTACAGACTTGCATACAGGCTGATCTTATGGAGACATTTTCTTAACTGAGGTTCCTTCCTCTCAGGTGACTCTAGCCTGTGTCAAGTTGGCATAAAACTATCTATCACAAGTGTAGAATATAAAGTTAGTAGTAACAATTTAGAATTTGTCTTGTAAATGCAGAATCAGAAGAAGAGAAGAGAAGAAAAGAGAAGAGAAGGGAAGAGGAGGGGAGGGGAAAGGAGGGGAGGGAAGGGGAGGGGAGGGGAGGGGAAAGGAGGGGAGGGGAAGGGAGGGGAGGGGAGGGGAGGGGAGGGGAGGGGAGGGGAGAGGAGAGGAGAGGAGAGGAGAGGAGAGGAGAGGAGAGGAGAGGAGAGGAGAGGAGAGGAGAGAAGGGAAGAGAGAATCAAAGCAAAGAGAAGCTATTTTATTTAACCGACTTGGACATCAGACACTCACCTTGATTTATAGTTGAAGGGGCTCAGATTACTCTCATATTTAACTGCAGTACTCACATATATAACTCTGGGATACATTAGTTTTTCATGAAGTCTAGCTATCAGAAATACACTGAACCAGAACATGCATGCCCTTTTATGGCAAGCCGAGAACCCCAGCCCGCCCATGCATATTAGGGAGTGTTAGACATAAAGGAAGGGTATGGTGCCCTGCAGAATCACAAACTGACATATCCCAGGACTGTGTCCCACCCCAAAGTCTGATGCAAACACGCACAGCACTGAACAGCTTTGAAGAGCAGCCAGCCTCCCCCAGACTCTGGAGACAGCATTGCTACCTAGATTAGGCACGTTGGGAATTTTTTCCTTCTTTCAGGGAAAAACATTACACTTTAGTAGTCCCTCTAACGTGGTCTGGCAGATAAATAAGTTTTTTTCTTTCTGGACCTTGGTTTTTTAGGGAGGGAGTAGGACCTGGTTATCTGTATTTTATTTCCAGCCTCATCTTCCAAATCTTTGGAAGATAACTCCTCTCACAAGCATCTATCAATCAATGCTAGTTTTAAGAATGAGTGGATTTACACATACTCACTGTTTCTTTGATGTCTCCAACTTAAAAACCAATCCTACCTTAGCTCTTATCAAATCCAATGGATTTCATCACAGAACACATTGCTCATAAAACAAACTTTAAAATGCACAAGCATGCTTCTTGGCTTTGATTCTTCGAGCACATAAGCATTACATGCTCTAAGCTCATTGTGGTGTCTTTGAAGTGATTATTCATAGGTCAACCCTATTCGTCACCTAAAACATTGCTTCTCAACCTTCCTAACACTGTGAACCTTTAATACAGTCCCTCGGGTTGTGGTGACGTCCCCTCCCCTCAGCATGAAATTATTTTGTTGCCACCTCATAACTGATATTTTGCTACTGTTATGATCATAATGTAGATGTCGAATACGTAGGTTATCTGATAGGTGACCTCTGTAAAAGGGTCATTAGACGCCCTTCCCCCCTCCTCCCTCCCCCCCTCCCAAGAGATCAAACCCACAGGTTGAAAATCTCTGACCTAAACTGTATTTTATTTTAGGGTTTCCCTTAACTTTTTAACGTGATTAAGTATTTCTCTAGCTTCTCACTCCCACTTCCATTCCAGAGAAACACTTTGCATGGCTCATAAACCCTGAGTTCTCTGCCTTTTTAGGCTGGAGAAGGAAAGGACATGGTCTAGACAGGTAGCCAAGATAGATCCTCAGGCCTGCACACGAGGAGAATTATGGAGGGAGCGACTCGGGGGCGGTAGGTTCCCAGTGAATGGATGTCGTGGGCTTGCTATCTTTCACAGTAATTGCTGTGTCCGGGAAGTTGACTGTCTCTGGAGATGAATCTATTTTCAGTTTAATGGATCAGTAGACACTGTTGAAAGACTAGCATGGGTCTCTCTCCCTGACTCTTCCAGTCTGAGGGAAGACTTACCCATCATGCTGTATAGGCTGTTATAGGTGCACTGAGCATCAATTTCTCCTTACCTCCCCAGCCCCCAAAAGAAACCACCTTCTGTGGCCTTCGTGAGTGTGTGTGTGTGTGTGTGTGTGTGTGTGTATGTGTGTGTGTGTGTGCATGTGTGTGGGCATAAAATACTAAGTCACTTGAATATATTAATAATAATAGTTTTGTTTTCTATACCTGTCTCTCCCTGCTGGTGATATAATGTGCACTTCAAACCGAATCGATACAACCCAAGGAAAAGCAAAGTGTGCGCACGCTTATTCACTGTGATTTGCGTTGGCCTTTATGGCAGCCGAATGTGCAATTTTCATGAACTTTTATTTGAAAGAACCTTGGCATTCAAAGATATAACCTTTGTGGAATAATAAAAAGCCACCATAAATGTCTGTGGCACGTAGTCATTAGTGATCTTTCTGAAGAGCAGATGAAAATCACTCATCACTGTGTATAAAAAGCTGCGTAGCTGACGCAGACCCCACCAGCACCCACCCTACACTTCAGAATCTCTGCAGCTCTCTGCCTACTGTTGTCCATCTGGAAACACTTGGGAAAAAATGATAAAAATATCCCTTTTCAAAAAGCATGACATTAAAGGTGAAGACAAAAGACCACTAAGAAGGTGGCATTTTCTAATTTTTGCGTGTGTCTGTCTAATAAATGCTAAGAATTTATCTACTGACCACTGCACAGGCTGCAGGCATATGGCAGTGAGCAATTTCTGTGTGGTTTCGGTTTTTTCCTACAGCTTACAGTCTAGGAGGAAGAGGAAAACATTCAACAACTAAACAGAGGCTGGAAGCAGTAGACCCTCTAAACTGAGGATGTGATGGATGTCAGAGCCTTAGCCCACAAGGAGGCATCAAGAATTACCTAACCGCAGAAGCTGCATCCAGCCCAAACCCTTCAGGATGCGGAGATGGATTAATCAAGGGAAGAGTAGGGAGGCATATCTCTGCATGAAAGAAACACATTCCGGGATGAAGAATGGTCCAGAGGGCTGTAGTACATCTCTCCAACATCCACAGATTAGAGTCCTGGAAGTCAGGAGACAAGTAGCCTGAGTCAGGAAGTTATTTGAAGCAGAGCTGGCAAGTCAGTTAGGAACCAAATGTAGGTTGGTGCTTTGTAGAAATGCTGGTTTCAGAAAGGGCTCCCCAGCCCTCGTTTTCACAACTGAGTGACTAGTGTTCACTTCTAAAACGAGAACTGGAGAAGGAAGCTCACTCAAGATGAGAGGTCAAGTCATTTCTAGGAAAAAAACCTAAGTTTGAGAAGCCTCTGAGCCATGTGTGATATTTAGGTAGATAGATAACATGAGTCACTCAGGAGAGGTCTGACAAAACCACTGGAGTTCATGGTATAAATGGGCCTGAAACTGAGGAAAAGGTATGATGTATCCAGGAGAGAGGGGAGAAGAAGAAAGCCAGAGCCCTGTTGTTCAGTGTCTCACTCCACTGACATTTGGAGCCACAAAGTTTTGTACCCTAGGCACCATGTTGAACCTCCCAGGCCTCTACTCACAACAATCCCCTCGGTTATGGCCAACAAACACATCAGACTCTTTCTCGTGTTGTATTATCTTTGATGTCATAAATCAGATGTAACTCATAAGTCTCCCCCCGCCCAACATTCACTAGAAGCATCTAGGATTTATGCACTTTACGTAAAATACAATATCACTTCACAACTGATTCTCTTCCTCCTCCACAGCCTGGGATGGAAAGTCATCCTCTGCAGATCACAAGGCATATGTACAAACCATGCAGTCTTTATGTGATGCTTTAGAACCTAGGAGAACACCCTGAAACTGTGTGGGGCTTCTTCAATGTTCTTTTAAAGGTCTATAAATCTGTCTGCAACTGTACCTTGGCTTTCTCAAGCCTGCCCTATGTGTAGGCTGCCCCGTAAATACGATGCTATGTCTGATTGGAAGAACACTCAGGTTGCCTCACCAGCTCCCCTGTAACCTGCCTGAGCCTGACACTTATGAACCGATTGTGCAACATTTAAAGCATTACACATCTGAACCATTAAAGCTAAGGGCTGAAGATCGATCCCTTTTTTATTAGCCAAAGCAGACTTTAGTCTGTCAGATTAGCTGAGCTCTGCAAAAGATATTGGTAAATTTTTCCCCAGGTGCAAAGGTGGAAAAGATATTAAAATTCTTCAGTGTCTCCCCAGTGCCTCAAGAGAAAACCCAATTTTTAGCAGGGCAGACCCAAGCCCTAGGAGAGCTGGCCCCTGATTTCCTCTCCAGACTTCTCTGTCTGCCTCCATTTTCATCAGTTGAAGGGGACACTCGTAAGACCCCTTGTGTAGGCAAGTTTGCATCTTCTGATTTACTACAAAGCCTGTTCTGATAGAATCAAGGACTCTGGTAACAAATGCAGAACAGAGAGGTCCCCGGTGGCTTCTCAGAAAAGAAGGCCACTGAACATCTGCTTGGTTGCTTTCATTCATGGTTCTTATCAACTGACACAGTCCCCACTCGCCTACCATGAACAGAGAAAGAGATGCACAAAGCTCCTATATGCTGTAGCCCAGATTTTAGTCTCTCATGCCACAGATTGGCTATAATTAGTCATAAAGTCTTGAGGTGGTTTCAGAGATGGCTGAGGATGGTAGAGGGGACATGAGTGATTTGCTAGGCACACTTCCATCCAAATGCCTATACCTGGTGGAAGCTACGGTTCCCACCACACAGCATTGCCAACATCTGTTACAAGTGACCTCTCCTCCACCTTGGGTGATGAATGCTTTAGCGTTGGCTCTGCTCTGTGTTTGTTTTCCTTCGAGCAGCTTCCCTGTCATACTGCAGGTGTTCAGTAAGCGGGCATTCAGATAAAGAGCAGGTGATGGATGAGTCACGTAGCATTAGGTATGGTTGTAAGACGTTTCACCACCTGGGGAGAATTTGTTAGGTACTTCAGCTTCTTGCAAACTCTTTCTATGATTAAAAACTTTCAACCTTGAAAGCCGTGACTCCCCAAAGTCGAGCCTGGGAAACAGGATTTTCTCGACTCTCCCAGGTCACTAGAACAAAGGCCTGAAATGGAAGTTTCCCAGGAGGCTTGCAGGCAGAACAGCAATGAAACACCCATTTTTGTCCAGGAACAGTCTGGCAAGAGACACCTAGTGTGTCAATAGTGCCATGAATACTACGGGAGTAACTGAGCACATTTTGATTGCATTTAAATTCTGGCCACAACATAAAACCCACATCTGGCACCATTATCAGACCAAGAGGCTATGACTAAGAAACTCATAAACACCAGGGAAGAACCTACAGCTATTATTTTGATAAGTGAGCAGTATTTGTCTTATTAGTTTCTATTCTTATTATTCACACACACACACACACACACACACACACACACACGACCAAAGTCAACTTGGGAAGAAAAAGGATTATTTCATTCACACTTCCATATTATATTCTATTATTGAAGGAAATCAGAACAGAAACTCAGGGCAGGAACCTGGAGGCAGGAACTAAAACAGAAACTGCAGAGGGGTGCTGCTTACTGGCTTGTTTTTATGGCTTCCTTTGCCTGCATTCTTATAGCATCTAGAACCACCAAGCCAGCAGGGATACCACAGGCTTACCCACATGCCAATCTGACTAGAACATTTTCTCAGCTGAGATTCCCTCTTCCAAAATGCCCCTCACTTGCGTCAAGGTGCCATAGAACTAGCCATCGAAGTATTTAATCCTTTCCCAGTGACTCATCATTACACTCACAGATCAATACATCTCTTCACCCTCCTTTGAGAAAGTAGATGGTAACCAGTACAGATACTCACAACTAGTAAAGGTTCAAAGAATAGGAGACTATCAAGTAGTCAGCCTAAAGGGAACGTAGATGTCACAATTCTCCACACCAAGCTTAAGAGCCATTGCAGAAGAGGTAACCGAAAGAGTCGGGTAACTGCAAGGTAACATTTCTGGACACTATTGAAGCCACATACATGAACTCACAGCAACTTCAAAAACATGCACAAGACCTTCACAGGTCCAATTCAGACCAAATCCCAAATGCAGAGGGGAGTTGGACACAGTCTTCCAAAGCCGGGAGCTATTGGCAATTGTTAGATGTGGATAAGCAGGCACAGCTCTCCATTAGAATTTGTAGCCCTTGCTAAGACAGTGGGAGACTGTATCTAAGACTATTTCTGCAGCACAAATTAGTGTTTCGTTTTGTTTTTTTAAAGGACACAAAGTTAGTTGTGTGTGGGGGGAAAGGGGTGTGGGTCTGGGAAGAATTGGAGGAGAGAATTTAATCAAAACATGTTACATAGAACTTTCAAAGAATTGGCAAAAAAAAAAAAAAATGTTTCTTTAAGTAGCTCAAATAGAGAGAAACATTTGCCACTGCACAAGGGAGAGGATCCACCAATGAGAAGTCGGGCACAGCAGCACTAGGAGACTGAGGCAGGAGAAATGTCATAAGTTCAAGGCCACTCTGGCTGCATAGCAAGCACCAGATCAAGGCCACGCCTCAATAATTAGTTGGTTTTTAAGAGAAATAAAGGATATGAGAGATGGCACAGTTTAAAGAACAATAAAATGCTTGAGTAACAAGCACAAGTACCTGAGCTATGGCAATGGAGAGAAGACCCTCTCTCCAAACACTTAAGGTTGTCCTCTGGTCTGTGTGCACACACACACATACACACATATACACATATACACACATATACACATACATATATACACATATACATACATACACACATATATATACACATATACACACACATACACATATATACACATATACATACACACATACACACATATACACATACACATATACACACATACACACATATACACATACATATATACACATATACATACATACATATATACACATATACATACATACACACACATATATATACACATATACACACACATACACATCTATACACATATATATACACACATATACACATATACATACACACATATATACATACATACACATATACATACACACAGATATATACACACATACATACACATATACTCACACATGCGTCTATGTGTATACATATGTGTATATGTGTGTCAATGATGTGTAATGTGCGTGCATGCATTGGTGGATAGGTGATGCCTTCTGTCTTCCTTTGGTTCCAGTTAGGCACTGAGCTATATTACACACAAGTATTTATGGCCTATGAAGGGCTAAACATTCACATTTTAAATACATGTATTTTTTTTAATTCAACAGTAAAATTAATGTTTATCAAAATCATAAAATTGTGTTTTCCATAACAACACTTGTTGTCTTTGATTGTTTTTAAAATTTTAAGTTTGGGGACACATTAAAAACTAACAGGACCTTGGAGCCTAGCAAATGTGAGGCCCAGAAGTTCTATCGCCTGGCCAGAGTCACAGAGTTTGGCTTCCCCCAAAGTTGCGTCCAGAGTCATAGAACTCCAACAGAGAGAAATAGCTGTTCGGAAGTAGACACTGTGTCTACCGTGCAGTAACAGAACGCTGTGTCCTGAGAAATACTCAAGATGGGGGATTTTACGTCTTCTAGAAGGGACAATTGGATAAAAGGGAATTTGGAATTCTGCCCAAGAAATTTTAACTCAAAACATTGGCTTGCTTTTCCATAAAATATTTATTTCCATTATAAGCTTGTGGACTACCAGAAGTTGTTCCCTGGGAGACTGCTTTTTCTAGCAGCTGATACTTGTACCATTCAAGTATAGAATGCCAGCTTTTTGTTTATTTGTTGGGTTTTAATTTTTCAAATGTCTTCTCTGAATTAAAACAACATTAAGTTTGGAAATAGCATGACATAGGATTCCTTTTCCTTTTACTGTGAAGTAGATGATACCTTTTGCTCTCACCTAAAATACTGCCTGCAGTTTAACAAGTGTCTTTGACTGGAGCCTAAATTCTCCTCAGGGTTTTCCAGGTATTGAAATCCCCGCCTGGAAAAGAGAGGTATCACAGTCTCTGTCTTTGCAAACAGGTTTGTTTTCAGGCTGTTGCCAGTTACAGATCGGCAATCCATCTCATGACAAGCCCACAATGGGGCTGCAGGGGGCCTGCCAGTCTCTTCTGCACTGAGCCACTGGAGGACCTGGACCCAGGCCTGTCAACTTGGGAACAAAGCCCCCCAGCAGTCCCGAGCTGATTCCAGACCTCATAGGAGAAAGGTGGGAAGAAAGGAGAACTATTGTTTCTTAGGCTGGGAACTTAGAAAGGGTTGGCAGAAAAGATATAATTAAGAGTGTTCACTCTGTCTAAGAAAAGTACCCTGCCCTGTCGGCCTAGACTGTCCTGAGCTCTTCACTCTGCTTTGCTTGGAAAGTTTTCTTTTAAATGTCATTCAGCAAGTGCCATTTGAGAGAGAGAGAGAGAGAGAAATGATAGAGAACTGAAATATAATTTTTAAAAATTACACATTAATAAAGGATGGCATTTAAAAAAAAGAATGGTGTTTATTTAAAAACATCTTAGTACTTGTTGAATCAATCCTAAAACCTTTTACCTGGATTACATCAGATTATGTATTATAAACAAAGGAACGTCTTAAAGAATGACTATCTTTTTATATAAGGATCTGTGAGCTTTCTCCTGCATTCCAGAGTCTGAAAGAAGGCAGAAAATGGCAGGCTGAGGGGTTCCCAAGAGGAAGAGAAGGGGCCCCAATAAAATAATGATGTCCACAATCAAAATCAGTGCAAATAAACACTGGGTATGTGGTAAGCGTGCCAGTGTCTCAGATGAAATAGTTGGTGCAGTCTGTGATTTGGGTCTCACTGAATCAAACTTCAGTGACTTCTTACCCCTTTATAAGCCACCTTCCGGGTACCAGGGGCACTGGATGGTGATGCACAGGGTGGGACCACCTCAGGACGGCAGACACAAAGAGAATTAACACTCAGAGCCCACATATCTTGGGGCAAACCTTTAAAATACACGATCACAGTAACATTTTTACAATGCATGTTTGCAGCGAATACTTGAAAAACAATGAGGTTTTACCCTCCATTCATGAAAGGCAAGGCTTTAAAGAAAGGGTGCAGAGAGTAAGCTCTGTGTGTGGTTGTTCAAAAATATGACTAGCTTTATTCTCTAAAACCAGATAAACACGAAGCAAAAGCTGCCTGGATGACTCCAAGCACTGTGTTAGTGAGCAGAATGCCTGTGTGTGAACAGGGAAGAGCTGGGAGGTGGGGCCAGTGTGTGAACAGGGAAGGGCTGGGAGGTGGGGCCAGCACAGGGAGTACGTTTCTAGAATGAACACTGGTGTTGGCTTTCCAAAGCTCATCTGCCCTCTCTACTCGTGACGAAATATCGATTCCGACTCAACATTCAGATTAATAACAGTATAACTCACTCCCAGAGTTTTAATTATAAATAGACACCAAAGTGAATCAAACATCTTACCTAGAGTTCCCCTGGACTCTACAGAAAGAATAAAATTTCTTTCCTCAGAGAAAGAAATGTTCTGTCATATAATCAATGTATTTAGTAGCTGAGTGTACTGAGATTATTTCCTTTCCTATCTAACACTAAGGAATCACATCTGAGCTCATCAACCATTGGAAACAAAACGGGTAATTAAGAAAAGTCATTTTTGTTTCTTTGTAAAATAAACAGAGGAAGAATTTGAACACAGCATATTTAGACCATTATAACTTTTTGCTATTATAAAATATTTAGATTCTTAGATTTTAAACAATCAAAATCTTAGAATTTACTTTTAAATGTGAAAAAGTTTCAAATATCCTTGGAATCACCTGGTGTGTGTGTGTGTGTGTGTGTGTGTGTGTGTGTGTGTGTGTGTGTGTGTGTGAAATGTGTATGTCTTTGGTAATTAAAGATAGCTATTTAACTTATAACTGCTTTCTGAGACAACTTTTTCAAATAATGTAAAATGCTGAGAAACACCGCATGCCTAAGCTTAAAGACTTTTGTGAGGAGGACCCAGTGCCAGTGGTGTGGAATTCTGGGCCGCATCACAAGAAACATGTAAAGTCTACAGTATCTTGTGTAGTCACCGACCGCGGTAATTTAAAACAACTCTGAGCAAGAGAAGTGTCAAGTAGAGCCTATAATTTTCTTACTGCGTGAGCACTCTTAATTTATAATCTAAAGGGTTTGGACATAGCAAAAGCCAGTTGTAGAATCTACACACTGAAACCAAAACGCCTCTTTGGGATAAGCAGGTAAACCCATGGCATCAAAGACTGATGCGTGAGGAAAGTTACCACCAGAATGAAGACCGCCATATGCTTATCTAACACTAGATTTTACAAAAACGCAAGTCCCTCAAGTCTGTGGATCCTTTCAAGGGGAGGGTGCCCAGAACCTTAGCACTACCTCCTGGATTCCCAAGTTGTATGCAAATTACCTTAGAGAAGAAACAGAGCTGGGAGGTCTCAAGGGCTTAGATAATGACGTGAAATAAATTGCAACGATTACCGTGTGCTTTTCCGGGAGTTAGATTATGTAAATCCGTCTGGGGACTTCAAGAATAAAAGACAGAGGAATGTCCACTTTATGAAATTGCTATTAAAATGTGACCTAGAGTTGAGGACAAGGTTAATTATTGGTTTTTAACTGAAGTATCATTCCACTTTAATATCACCACTCAGGTCTTAAATATTGAAGCAAGTCACATTTTGCAGGGACAATTACCTTTGAATGAAGAATGGCAGGGCTCTGGTCTTTGCTGACCCTTGTAACTCCTGCAGGGTAATCCATGGCAACTCAGTTACCATGGCAACCAAGGACCACGCACAAGAATAGGCTAAGACCGTGAAATCTGATGTCATACTCTCATAAGATATAAATTGCAAATGATATTCTAGAGTAGATTTGTTCAGCGCGTGATCTAAATTCTAAATTAGTTGGAAGTGAGCATACAGCTCCCATGGGGCAGACAATTAAGGATCTCACGCTCACAGATCCAGAAAACTTTTAGGATTTACTAAATGTAACCCAGGGTAGATGCAGTGCCGTCCCTCCGGTCCTCTCCCCCACCACCACACCACCACCCTAGAAATCACAGCTCACTACCATTCTTGAAAACAAAAGTTGCTATCTTAAAGGGTATCTATTGGTTAAATCCATCTTTAAAAACCCGTAACTCGATCTCATACATCATAAAAATCACACAGACGTTTACCAAATTTCCAAGTTCATTTTCATCATAAAACTTAACACCCAGTTTTACTTTCCCATCTTAGAAAATTGACTTCAGTTTGATGGTGGGGCCACTGTGGGACTGAGACACCTAACTAATTCTGCTACAGTTAGCATTTGCAGTGACTTTCACCTAAGTACCTTTAGTATTTCACCACCACCACCTTCATCGTCACACATTTGAACAGGGGGATGCTAAGATCTTAGTTCATTTTGCAGATTAGAGAGGGTCCTTTCGTGCATGCATAAACACGTATGTATTCCTATATGTGTGCTCAAGTGTGTGCACATTTGCAATGGTAGAAGCCAGACACTGATAGCCATTGCTCTCCTCAACGGCCCTCCACTTTGCATTTTGAGATATGGTCTATCTGAGCCTGGAGCTCACTGACTGTCCAAACCAGCTGGTCGGCAAAGACCCTCTCATCCTCCGGTCCCACCCTGGAGCTGGGATCACACCTGCACATTGCCTAGCTTAGCTTATGGTGTGGGTTCTGAGAATCTGAACACAGGCCCGTGTGCTTGCATGGCAAGCATTTTATCAGTTGACACATTTCCCATATGATATGTTCCCTTCCATGATAAACTGAGGACCAAACATGGAGCCCAAAACTGAGTTTGCATTTGGGCTCACTTGGAGGGTTTTAGAGACATGAAAATGTGGCAGTTATCACATCAATGTGATTCGTCCCGAATCTCGCCCGTGTATAAATCCAGTGTGTCTAGGATCAGACTTGCTTCAACCTGGAGCTGCATTTCACAGATATCACCTATGTTTTCGAAATCTGAGGCGGGACCTATCCAGACCCACCGAGAATGGAGAGAAAGTGAGTGACCATTACTCCACCTTCCCTCCCAGGTTAAAGAGGGGACTGCTGCCCCTGTGTTTGCGGTTGTGTTGAACGTGAGATGCTTCCTATCCCCACACTGTACACAGATCTCTCCAAACACTCTGCCTGCCTGGTTCCCAGCGGGTAAATGAGAGGTTCTTTCTTTGCCTTTTAGATCTATTTATAGTGTAGACACGACCCCCCCCCACCCCCCCGCCAGTCACTTCAGAGAACAAAGCAAAGCATATTTGCTCTTCCTAAGAGTGTGGAATCAGGAAACACTGCCAACTGAGAGTGGCTGTTGTCCCTTCGCTGAAAAGACATGCGCAGTATACCCATTGGTCAACCGCGAGTTTACGCAGGGGCTCGGGCTTTAGGAGACATGGGTCATGAATACACTCACAATTTGAGGAGGGAATCACACACCAGACATGCTTCACAGGTGAGTTAGCACTATTATGAAGAAAGGATGCACAGCATGTCACAGAAGATCTGTGGGGTGCACGGGTGAGGCTCTTTAAGGGGGGGTTAGATCCCATCAGAGAACATGGGAGAGAGTTTCACACAGAGCATGAGGTCTGGAAGAAGGTTGTCAGGGAGGTTGAGTGGATCACAGCAGCAATGGCTCTTGTCCTCTAATTCCTTCAAAAGAAGTGGGGTGCCTGCGACAGCTTTCTCTCCACCTCCTTCCCTTTCTCCCTCCCCCTTTTCCAACCTCTCCGACGGCATGGGCCAGTCTGGTCGCAATGAGCTCCAGACAGCTCCAGCAAAAGTGCCACAGACAGACAGACGTAGCCTCCTTCCTGTCCTGACAGCAAACACCCCTTAGTTCAGTTTCAGTGGGCAGGAACCGGGAGTGGCTCTCCTGCTTCTGCTTGTCCTGAGTTTAAAGTCAGTCTGACACTAGAAAGAAATGAAGGGTGCTTCCAGCTCATTCCCACAGACAGACCTCATAACTGGAAACGGCTCTACCTGGCTAACAACCTAAGACAGAGGAGGCCCAAGATAGAAGTCACACACTTTCCCAGCCCCACTCAAAAATGGTACCCCTGCTGGGTGGTGACATAATCACCTTTGACCCCAGCACTGAGAAGGCAGAGGCAAATGGATCTCTTTGAGTTCCAGGTCAGCCTGGTATACACAGTGAATTCCAGGATAGCCAGGGTAAACCTATCTCAAAAACAGGAAACAACAACAAAAAGGCATCTCGTAACATTGGCCATTTTCATTAGTTGAGGGCTGTGCCCCAGATGGCCTAGTGCAAACATCACTAGCATTCCCAAAGGTATCACTGGCTGCTGATGTAATGCCTAAGAACTGAAGACAATGACATCCTCCATGGTTACATTAATAATTCTAGATAACCTTTACCAGGCATTTATTAAATGCTAGGTACAGTACAGTATTAAATTCATTATTTACTTTAGTTCTCGTAAACGGCATATGAGGTGGCGAGAATCGTCTCTCCTTCAGTTGAGAAAAGAATAATTAATGTGAGCAAAGAGAGCCAGACTACCCACAGGCCTGGGATTCAGACTTCAGTGTGTCTTTCCCCGAGCCCCATTCACATCAGCCTCCTGTCTGTTGCCTTCCTCCAGCATCTATCTGCTCCTGCGACCTTATTTAATTATGGTCCTCGCAGGCACTTCAGAATAAGGCACAGCACTCACAATGCTCTAGAGGATGACAATAAGACAGAGAAAGATGCTCAACTGGACCTTACAACAGCAGTCCCACATGCACAGGATCAGCCCTCAGAGCACTAAGTGCTGTTCTGTTATTGCTCAAGAGTAGAGAAAATTGCCCATTCACAAATTGAATCGCAAACCTGCAGTCCCGACCCTGAGGTGTGTGATCTTATCCAGTGCTGAGCACTGGTCCATCGACCTTCTATGGTCTCAGTACTGCAGCATTGTGAAGCCTGCCAGACACAGTTGACAAGACTGGCTGTGCACAAAAGCCAGCTCTCTGGGGACAATGCACGGAATGCTAGCTGAAATTCAACACAAAAATATAAATTTGACACCACAGTGAGTAAACACAAAAATATAGAAATGCCTTTCAAACATCAGTAAAACTAAGAACTTGAGAGGTTGGGAAGGAAATTTGACGCTAGCTCTGACTGTGTGATTCAAAGATGAAGTGTGCTTGGCTCTGTTCTATAATGATAGCTTTGTCTCTGTTTACTCCGGGATCACAAAGGCCTTTGTGCAAGTATTTCATGCCCAAGAGGCACTAGGAGACGGGAAGTACTATATCCATATTTTGGACGAGCAAGCTGATGCTTTGCTCGAACATCCCTGACTAGTCTTCCCTCCCCTGAGCAGGTGCATGGGGCAGCCTTTCAGTCCTTGGCACTGGTCTGGACCACTAGGGAGATACAGAAGACAAGACACTCATTGTCTGTGGGAGAGAAGACTCTAGGTGCTTTGAAAGGATAGGACCTGTGACAAGAAGGAGGGCCTGAAAGAGCAAGAGCCTTCTCAGGACTGTGAGAAAAGTTCAACATGAGGAGAGGAGAGGGTACACTAAGGTTAGAGTGACAGGAAGTCTGGTCTGAGCATTTAAGGAGTACACACTAAAGGCAGGATCCAACCTCACTACTCATTGGCCTCCCAACCTCATTTCATTTCTCTTTAGTTTAGCACAACTTAGACAGTTTGTCACTTTCTTGGGCTGTACCTGTGTGCCTGGGGGACATAATGTGATAGTGCTCGGTGATGCCTCTGGAATTTATTAAATCAAAAGCAAGGGCCAACAAGAACAGGAATATACCACACACACACACACACACACACATACACACACACCTTTTTTTTTTAATTTGTTTATTTTTTCTCTGGGTCGCAGAGCACTGGCTGTCCTGGACTCACTTTGTAGACCAGGTTAGCCCAGTCTCACAGAGATCCACCTGCCTCTGCCTCCTGAGTACTGAGATTAAAGGCTTGTACCACCATGACTGGCTACACACACATTTTAAAACAGAGATTCCTCTCACCCTTTCTAGCCACAAAGCTACTGTGGCATGGAGTTCTACTGAAGCTCTACTGAACCCTAAGTCTGCTGGTACCACAATCTAGGACTCCCAGCTTTGAGAGCAATAGAGAATTCGTGGCAGCCATTAATACAACACTTAGCCTGTGATGTTTCCACTCCAGCAGCCCAAATGGACTAAGATTGTCTCCTTAGCATTGTTCTCTTTGATTTCACATTTGTTCCTATACGTCTGAAGCCTATTAGAACCATAAGAGGAGAACATACATGGCTGTACACAATAGGGAAAGCCAGGCCAACCCTCAAAGGCACGTGTCAGGGCAGGACTCGGCCCATCATTGTGCTTCCTGTGAAGGGAGCTCTGCTCTCTCCCACTATGACTTATGATCAGGATGTGAAATGTCCCCCAAGGCCCAAAGGTTAGAACTTTGGGTCCCCAGATGGTGGTGGTTTTAGAAGGCTGGGGAATCTTACCTGGAAGAAGTATTGCATGTTCTCTATCGATTTTAGCCTTCCCCCATGTGCAAGTGAACTCCTGCTGCCTTGCCCACCATAAGAGACCATATCCTTTCAAACTATTTCTGGAGAATGCACAGAAATATCCAATGCAAGTAGCCACTGGAAAAAAGCAAATAAAAACTACATTGAGATCCCATCTCACCCCAGACAGAATGACAGCAAGAAAACAGTCAACACTGTGAGCATGTAACAACCTAAGAATGCAACAGTGCAAGAATGTGGGCTAAAAAGAGACTTTATACACCATTGGTATAAATGCACCTTAGTCCAGCCACCCTAGAAGTCAGTATATGTCCTTAGCAAACTAAAGCTAGACTATTATATGATCCAGCTATATCACTCCTGGGTGTTGACCAAAAGGACTTGAGGTCAGCACACCCCAGAAGCACTGCCACATCGAGACAGGTTGTATCCCTGTTGAGAATAACTAAGCTACAGAGCCAATCTAGGAGTCTATCAGCAGGGGACCTGGTAAAGGAAAGGTAGCATATAACACAATGGGATTTGGAGACTCAGTCAGTAAACTGTTTACTGTGCACGAATGAAGCCCTGAGTTCAGAGCCCCAGCATCCAAACAAAAACCTGGCTGTATCGCACGACTGTCTAATGCACCAGGGGGTTAGACACAGGAGGGTGTCTGGAGCTAATCAGAAAGTTCCAGGTTCAAATCTTCCATCTCAAAAAAAAAAAAAAAAGTAGGGAGCTGCCCGATGCCCAGCATTAACCTCTGGCTCCACACGTACACACACAGGAGTGAGTGTCCATATGCACACATGCCCATATGCCCCCCACACATGTACACACACACAGGAGTGTGTATCCATATGCACACATGCCCATATGCCCCCCCACACACATGTACACACACAGGAGTGTGTGTCCATATGCACACATGCCCATATGCCCCCACACACACGTGCACACACACAGGAGTGTGTGTCCATATGCACACATGCCCATATGCCTGCACACACACATGTACACACACACAGGAGTGAGTGTCCATATGCACACATGCCCATATGCCCCCACACACACATGCACACACACAGGAGTGAGTGTCCATATGCACACATGCCCATATGCCCCCACACACATGCACACACACACAGGAGTGAGTGTCCATATGCACACATGCCCACATGCCCCCACACACACAGGCGCGCACACACACAGGAGTGAGTTTCCATATGCCCACATGCCCCCCCCACACATGTACACACACAGGAGTGTCCATATGCACACATGCCCATATGCCCACACATACATGCACACACACACAGGAGTGTGTGTCCATATCCACCCATGCCCATATGCCCCCACACACATGTACACACACAGGAGTGTGTGTCCATATACACACATGCCCATATGCCCCCCACATGTACACACACACAGGAGTGTGTGTCCATATACACACTTGCCCATATGCCCCCCACACATGTACACACACACAGGAGTGTGTGTCCATATGCACACATGCCCATATGCCCCCCAAACATGTACACACACACAGGAGTGTGTGTCCATATGCACACATGCCCATATGCCCCCCACATGTACACACACACAGGAGTGTGTGTCCATATGCACACATGCCCATATGCCCCCCACATGTACACACACACAGGAGTGTGTGTCCATATACACACATGCCCATATGCCCCCCACATGTACACACACACAGGAGTGTGTGTCTATATGCACACATACCCATATGCCCCCACACACGTGCACACACAAGGACAGGCATTCAGCAAAGAAGAAAGAAGTTGCATCTCATGTATAAAAATGGCTGCAGCTGGAGATAATCATATTAAACAAATTAAGTCAGTCTCAGGAAAACAAACGCCACCTTTCTCTTGCTTTGGGCCCTAATCTTTATAGACACATAAAGTCAAACACATACAGATGACATGAAAGGGGAATCAAGAGTCTCTCGGGGAACAAAGGAGATTAATAGGGTGAGAAAAGACGGACGGAGGGGCAGGACAGGAATTACTCAAAGTACATTTTATACTTCCATGAAACTGGCCTCATGTAATCCAGTATAATAAAATTAAAAGACCTTAAAAAAAGGAAGGAAAAAAAAAGGTGAATCACTGGCTTTGGAGACAAAAGTCCAGAACAGCCTTTTGTCAGCTTTCCTCGACCAAATAGTATTTAAGCCTTCAAAACCTGCTAATGCTTTTCTTTCTCAGAACTACAAAAATATAAAGTGCCAGGTGCTTCAGCCCTGAACCGTGAGTTTGTTTTGAGCACAATCATGTGATTTCACACAAGACAGCAGGAATCCAGTGCTGTGTCTCTTACCAGGCAAGGCTGAGAAGAGGCAGCCTGAGGTTCTGGGTGGAGTGTCCTGCTGCTCACACTTCCCCAGAGCTCTCTGGACATGTCTATTAGCCGCTGTTTCTACAGAGTCCTTTTCTCCAAGTGGGTTTTGATCTATTGAGGATATAAATCAACCTTCACCTTCTTTCCCTGTATTTTCCCTGCTATTCCCCCAAATATTAAGGCATTGTCTCTATTTTGGCCCACAGTAAGTTAGCATGGAACTCTTACGACATTTTTCTATTTTTTTAACCATTCTTGTTTCTTTTGTTGGATATATTTTATTTACATTTCAAATGTTATCCCTTTCCTAGTTTCCCCTCCATAAACCCCGATCCCATCTACTGCTTCCATGAGGGTGCCCCCACTACCCCTCCCACCTCCCAGCCCTAACATTCCCTTACACTGAGGCATCAAGCCTTGGCTTCTCTTCCCATTGATGCCCAACAAGGCCATCCTCTGCTCCATATGCAGCTGGAGCCATGGGTCTGTCCATCTGTATTCTTTAGACATGTTTCTATGTTTTTGAGCCAAGGTTTTATTCTAAAGATACATTTATTTACAATCCTTCCCAACTAAATAGCCAGTCAGATATACTCTTTCCATTTTTGTTGTCTCAACAAAGTACCCACCACAGTGTTTGTTGAACAAATAACTGAATTCCTTTTTAACTTGAATTCGAATGCAAAATTAAACCCTAATATGACGATCTTTCAAGGTGGACCCAGTGGGGGTAGAACCTTCACAAATGAAATCTGTGACCTTATCAAACAGCTAAAAGGAAGTACCCAAGCGCTTTCTGTTCTCCACGGTGTCCAGACACGAGACAGCCCTCAATAGACACCAAGGGATGCCTCTTGACCCTCCAGATCACAAGAGATACATTTGTGTTGCTTACGAAGTTCTCTGGCTCAGACAATGTGTTACAATAGCACAGATGGGCTAAAATAACATTTAGCCATCACTTTGTCTTTAACCCTACAATTTATATCCCACCCAAGCCTACCTGCTGCAATACAAATTCAGAAGAAAGATGGTATTCTGGCTGGTTTTGTGTCAACTTGACACAAGCTAGAGTGATCAGAGACAAAGGAGTCTCAGTTGAGGAAAAGCCTTCATGAGCTCCAGCTGAAAGCCATTTTCTCATTTCGTGATCAATGGGGCAGGGCCCAGTCCATGGTGGGTGGTGCCATCTCTGGGCTGATAATCCTAGGTTCTAAATGAAAGCAGGCTAAGCAAACCATGGAACACAAGCCAGTAAGCAGCACCCCTCCAAGGCCTCTGCATCAGCTCCTGACTCCAGGTTACAGTACTGCTTGGATTCCTGTCCTAACTTCCTCCAATGATGGACTATGATCCAGAAGTCTAAGCTGAATAAACCCTTTCCTCCCCAACTTGATTTTTTTGGTCATGGTGTTTTTCTTGAAGCAATAGAAACCCTAAGACAGGTGAAACAAAGGGATGAACGGGGGGGGGGGGGGGAGCTGTTTCTGAACGTTCAGCTGTACTGTGGGTCTTGGATAAACAGATCCCAGCTGGATGAGTCAGCTGATCTCAATAAATGGTTACACATATACATTTATAAGCATTTCGGCGGGAAGAACACTGTGCTGTCAAACAGCTGAGCCAACAGGAGAGGCTGAGAGGAAGCCAGGAAAGTAATTCAGAGACAGGCTGGTCATCCTTAGGGCCTATGAAAAACCACAGAAAGGTCAGAACTGAGGGACACTATCAGCCTGGCATGCCCCAGCTCAGGTTCAGCTCTTCAGTGCCTTCCTTGGGAGAGCCTCTTTACAGCAGCAGGAGAAGCTCATTCAGAAACCCAGCTGGCCAAAGTACTGAAGTACCTTGACGATCCACTGTTCAGCCCTGAGGCATCTAAACCACATCTCCGAAACTCAGAGAACAAGAGAGGACAGAAATAATATACCAGCCAGAGAACGGGGAGCCAAAAATGTCTTCATGTAACATGGCCAAAGCACCATGGCCCTAGTGTGCCTACAGTTATCTGCACAAGATTGGACCTGTCAGCATTACAACGTTGGTTAGGAAGGGCCAATCAGGCCCCACTCCTCCTGAGAGACAGAAACAGTTGTTACAATAATGTACAGTAAGGCAGCCTTCCTCCTGAACATACCCTCCAACCAGCCTCTCAGCCTAGAGACCTAATGAAACTCAGTGAGCTGCACACAAAAAGAAGACTTGGGGGACCGGCTGGGAAGAAAAGAAGAGAGAGAAACAAGGACTGTGACTAAACTTTATTCTCTAAACATGTGAAGCTGTTGAGTAATTTAAAATTTTAAAAAGAAGGAATGAAGGAAGCTTCCCCTTCAAGGAAGCCCTTGAGGAACTGATAGCAGAGTTCCAGAGAGGGAGGATGGGCTTGGAGCACTGGAGTGGTAATGATGGGGAAAAGAAATAGGTAAGCATTGTTTCTGATGCTAAGCTCGGCAGGATTTGTGGTGATAGACAGGTCAGAGGAGGACAGCATGGAGAGGAGAGACCATGCAATGTGGGTAATTCACTCTGCCCTTATTTTATTTGCGGAGACTTAAGTTATTCCAACACACTGAATTTGAAGAGCCCTCAATGTTGCATTTGTAATAGATTACAAGAAAAGGAGGTGGTGCCTCCGAGGCCCATGCTGACGATGGTACAGTCTAGTATAGAAATAGTATAGTGTAGTGCAGTGTAGTGTAGTATAGTGTAGTATAGTATAGTACAGTATAGAGCTTATTCAGGGAATGGGGAGGAGAGTTGAGAGGGTAATAGAAGCAGAGAAAGGGAGAGAGAGAGAGAGAGAGAGAGAGAGAGAGAGAGAGAGAGAGAGAGAATAGAGGAGTAGAGGACCTGTCAGCATTACATCATGGGGGAAGAGTTGAGATGACAGAGCAAGGACAAGAAGGCAAGAGAGGAGGGGGCAAGCAGCTTCTTTTATAGTGAGTCAGACATACCTAGCTGTTGCCAGGTAACTGTGGGACAAAGCTTAGACAAAATGCTAACACCCAAGACACTTGAGCAGAACATAAGTGTCTGCCCCCTGAACTGTAAGCATGCAGGGAAGTCTTCCCTCTGGCTTGGAAGAGCAAACCAGGAAAAACCAGGGGGGAAGGGAATACATTTTTCTCATGATTCTCATTGGAACTAAAGGTCAAGTTTTCTCTGTCTTTGTCTGATATTTATGAGATTTCTACATAAAGACAGGGCTATCATCCACTGTAGAAACTGACTTGCTGCAGGGACACACTGCCCAGTGCTGCAGAGATGGGAAAGGCCTCACTACCCACCCACCCACCCATCTAATCAATCCACAGGTCTGTGTTACCTTCTTCTGATCATTAGATCACATTTCACAACTTTGCTTCTGGCAACTTTTATAGCTAAGCCTTTCCCTCATTGTATAGAGAGTTCACAGAGACAAGATCCTTCTTTTGAAGCCTCTTACACCTCAAGAGATAGATCCAGGGAAGCACTCTAGCTCAGACTGTTGGTGAAGATCAGCTGGGTAAGCTGAAGGAATGCTAAGAAAGTTGGCAAAGATGAAGGCATTTTGAGTAAGGGAGACCATGCTCCAGGTGACTTTTATATGTCTGCAGACAAAGTTTTCAGGCATAGTGCTGGTCATGCACTCAGCCTGCAAGCTTTTGACACCCTCCTGAAAAGAACAAGACACCAAAGCAGCAAAGATGCTTTGTCCTGAGGACTCTGGGGAGCCTCCTGGCCCACCTGCCTAGGTGCTGACCCAGCCCAGGGAGTTGTTCTCCAAACCACACAAGCCACTGTCTTAGTCTCTCTGTGATCACTCTAACACAATCCCACAGACTGGGGATATTGTACATAATGGGAAAGATCTCTCACAATTCTGCCGTCCCGAGTATCTGAGATCAAGACACTAGCTGATGAGGAGCCCAGTAAGACTTCTTGGTGCATCTCAGCCTTCTCATACCAGCCTTCAGTTGGAAGAAGGCACAGATCCCCACAATATTATGCTCTGAGAGCAGCCCCAGGTGAAGGGACTCTTCCCCTGGATTTAAACACACCCTAAAGGCATCTCTACACTAGCAACCCCAGATGAGGATTACAACCTCTGGATTTGGAGAGGGACAGAAACTTTCAGTCCATCACAACTTCATTCTGTGCTCAACCAGCAGGCTTGAAGAAATACATGCTCCCCCTCACCAGTCCTTCAGGGTTTTGTTTGCTGCCTCCCAAAGCAGAAGAGTGAGTGACAGGTACTTCAGCTGCTAGGTGATTCTTTTTTGGAAGTCGACATGCATATGGAAGTGGACAGGAAGTTGCTGGTGTCCGTTGTAGCTGGTGAACTTAAGATGAAGCATGCCTTCTCTCTATTCCCAGCATCTCTGAGATACTCTAGGGTTGGGTCCTAGCCTTCAAATGACTCCTAGCTGCAAAGCCTTCTTCTCTGTATGAAGTTTGAAAGCTCAGATCTCACAAATGGTGGGGTTGGCTGAAGCAGCCTTTTAAACTCATACTGGATTTTTTTGGTAGAGCTCTCCACTTCCAAGACTGGAAGAGGGCTATCTCAAGCCTGTCACCATTTTCTGAATGTCAGAGAGGTCTATCTCAGGCCTGTCACTGTTCCCTGGATGTCAGAGCCTGGCTCTGTGGGGTCCCTTCTATAACTTAGATCATCCCTGAACCAAAACTGTTGAGCGCAGAGGGGGAATTCCTTTGTGCTTAATTTTCTCAACTTTTCTACTGAGTGGAAGTCTTGCTCACTGCCGTAGGGCTGCCAGGGAAGATAATAGGAGGCTATAAAATTCCTTCTAAGTATAAAAGCATGTTGTTGTACATAATAATTTCGATGGCCATTAGGTTTTTTTCAGGGTTGCTTGGGAAGTGGTGGTTTACCCAAATTTCTGAGCTTGGGATAATTAGAGAATAATTAAGCTGTCTTGCCCCGGGCACCTGGGCATCAGTGTTAGACACACACAGAGCAAGGTTAAGCTGAAATGCTGGTTTACTCTGGAAAATGACAGGCTTGTTTTGCAAGGTGTAATAATTTCATTGCTGTGGACTTGTGGAGCTGAGCTCTAGTGATGAAATGCCAGTTCCCATCGCTCATCAGCCCCAGAGTTTTTCTTTCATGCCGGATAGCTGTTAAAATCAAAGTCTGCAATGGCCCCAGAATGTTTAATTCTTTACATATGGACATTGTTATCTTTTTACTCTTGATTATTTTCTTAATCTACTTTCCAGCTTACTTATTTTATCAGCTGAAAAGCTGGAGAATATTCTTATGACTGAATACTTTGCTGTTTATTATTTTACTTATTTTTTTTAGCCAGAGTCTATGATAACATTCTAATTTGATAATGTTCCATTAAACACATTAATAGATGATGGGAAAATCCAACAATTAAGGAATGTTTCAGTAGTTTTTAGTCGAATGCATCATCTAGCATAAAAGCACTTTTGTTTAGCTTTTCAGGCATTTGGTACATCTGTGACAAATGATTTATATTCGCAAACTCTAGGACTATGTGCACATTTGGAGAAGCATAAACTGGAAGAAATGGCACAGGAATAATTCAAAAGCAGCATTATTAAAACAAAACTCATATGAGCCATGCATGGTGGCTTCTACCCCAGCACTCGGGAAGATGAGGTAAGAGGGTAGACACAAGTTCAAGCCTAGCCTGGACTGTAAGACATGACCTTGTATTGAAATACAATAAGAACAAGCAGGCGAAGCAAGCCAACAAACACACAAAGCTATGAAAAGCCTACGAGGACCTGAGGTCAACACTTGTCACACCAACAAGTCCCTTAGTTTGCCTCCGTGTCTATGGTGAATTGAAATTCAGGAAATAATGTGAGTTTGCCACACTGGTGTCAAAATGATCGACTGTGCTCAGAGACTTTTAAGATTAAGTCAGAGCTTGGGCTCTAAGCATGTTTCTTCCACAATAAAACCAACTTATCTGCCATTTCATGTCTATTAAATTAGATCTTACTATGTGTACAATCCTTCTCCCTCTCTCTCTCTCTCATGCACACACACACACACACACACACACACAGAGAGAGAGAGAGAGAGAGAGAGAGAGAGAGAGAGAGAGAGAGAGAGAGAGACAGACTTCAGAGGAACTTGTGGGAGTTGGTTCTGTCCTTCTACCATGTGGGTACCTGGTTGTTAGATTTGGCAGCCAGCCCTAACCCACTGAGCAATCTTGCCAGCTCTTATAAATATATGGAATGTAATGAACCTCTGTACTGTTAGGATTTAAGTTACTACTTTTGTAAGGTCAACACTGCAATCAGGAAGACAGAAGACCCAAATCACTATTCATTTGCTCCACTAAGGAGACATTGCTGTGAAGGTAACCGCACTAACCCACGCTGAACAACTCTTATATTTGGCTTCCCTAAAAGTCGGTATTTATTTTGTACATTTCTATCCCCCACCCATGTTCTTTTTTTTAGTAACAAAACTATTCCAAGATTCAGTTTTAACTTTTGTTTGTAAGAAATAGCTTGAGGTGGTCAACATATATACTGCTTCCTAAAAATTAAAAGTGAGAAACTCCCAAATCAATAAAACTAAATAATATTGCTGCTGAATCCCTTCCCTGGGAGAGATGTAAGCACCATATACCCCTCTTCCCAAGGACCCACTGACAAACTGAGGCACTAATCCAACCAGTGTTCAAGCAGAGAACCTGTGAGTTCTGTGAGTTCACCAGGCATACTGAGTGATGGGTAGGACGCTTTGAACCTGGAGAGGCTGGTGGGTTGAGGTAGAGCGTATGAGAATGCTCCCACTCTGGTCATCCCTATCCTGAGCAAAGACTAACTCTTTCAACGTACTTTCATGATTATTGTAGAAGTTAAGACTTCTACCTAAAGGCATTCTGGCCCATGTTTTTATTTCTTTTATAGGACATGTATGCAGATACCAGCTGGGATAGAAGGGACTTTGTTTTTCTCAGCAGAGTATATACAGTAATTTCTTTCTTAGCATTAGGTATATTGTGGTGCTGTATTTTTGAGCCCACTTTCCTACTAACTTCATCTGTATATTGGTGCATTTATCTTGCCATTTCCTACGTGGAAGGATTTTTCACTTGACATGTGCAGCCTTCTTGGACTTTTCCTTCACTGTTTCCAGGCCATAGATACCTACATTCCTAGCAGAGACTGAAACAGAAAAACTGCCTACTGATAGCTTAGGGCCCAGTGAGGGTTTGTTGGATGGATGGATGGATGGATGGATGGAAAATCATATGACTTATCATTTGACTTCAGCATCTACACTTAGCAGCTCTTTCACATTGAGAACATTAATAAAGAAGATAGGTGTTCTCAGAGCCGCTAATATCATCCTACGTGAAGATGTGTCCCTCTAGTAACTGCTTCTGTGGTCACATGGCTTTCTCTACGTGTCTTTATCCTCACTTGGTATTTAACTCTTTGCAAAAGTGACTCCAGTTATATTATATTGGGAGTCACCTTAATCACATGATCTTGACACGTTGACCTCTGCAACATTGTTTCCAGAGCAAGTCACCAGGAGCAAGGACTTAGTGTGTCCTACAGGAGGATACAGGTAAAGCTCCCCAAGAGGCTTTTCCTTATCAGAACTGCATACACTTCCAATTCTTCCCAAAAACATGGACAGCAGACCTGACAGTACCAGTATGTGTTAAGCACCAAGTGAAGTAAAATGACTCCCCAGGCTTCCAGAGGCTTACCTTCGAGGAAGCGCTTGTTCCAAACAAGCTGACCACAAAACTTACATGGACACTTTAGAAACAACAGTCTCTATACCTTAAAAAAGTTACAGACCAAACTTAGGAGGATTTCCAAAAGATAGGAGAAGATGAAAGACGGAGCACATGATAATTATCTCTCATGATGTAGTTAGGCCTCCATGGCCAGAGGCCCTAGGGCTGTCTTGTTATTACGCTTCGCTTGAATTACCGTGTGTGAGGAATGCTGGCTCAGCTTCAGTTTGGATGCTCTGGGATTGTTGTGGCTGCAGACTGTATCTGTGCACTAGTGAGGGGTATGAAAAGGATCCACATACTCATGGCACCGGGGTTTGAGTGGAGGGCAAGTAGAGAAAAAAAAAATAAAACAAAAAACATGGCAGACGCCATTGTAGTTCAAGATGAGCATATACTGTTATTAGGAATGCTAGGATTGTAACATGAGGGAGAAATGGTAGTAACACAGATGGAGCAAGTTGGAAGACAGAAAATGTTTGCTGACTTTTATTTTGAAGGGAACACAAGGAACCTGGAGATAACTATCTGAGGTTAAAGGAGAAAGGGGATAAGGGGGTTCCCTGTGTAGCCACAGGTCTGAGAGGACTGTCTGAGACAAGTGGTGTCTCTCAGAGTGAGAAAGTTATTGGGAATTTCTCCACATGCTAACAATCGCAAGCTTTAGCCTCTGATCCTTAAGGATCCTGAGAAAAGCTCATGCTGTGGGCAGATGTGAGGGTGTTAATTAAATCACCAAGGTGACCAGAGAAGCAAGGCTGAGGAGACAGCCAGGGTCTGCTTCATGAGTAGTCAAGAGGGGAGAGAGCCAAAGTGCACATTGCATCTTAGGAAATAAAATTATCAAGTGTCTGCCTGAAGGTGGGAGTGAGGGGTGGGAGTAAACCACTGTTCTGTGAAACTGACCAGAGTCAGAAGAGAGCTTGGAGCCAAGTTTGGCTTGTTTTTCTTGGCTGCTTCTTGCTAGGGTAGGAAGCTGCTAAAAATGAGGTTGGGGGCTCTTGGGGATGAGAGCTATCTGTGGGGTTGTGAGATGGAAATGTTCTGGGGAGTCTGACACAGACGTTTAAAGTTCAGGGCACTTGGCCAAAGTCATCACCTCGAGCCCCATCTGTGGTGCCATGCAGTGAATGGCAGAGTCCCCAAGAGCCAGGCAGGAAGACATACAGCTGTGGAGATTTCCAGAATCCAGAAATGCCATGGATGTTACTTGATTATTTCCTGGGCTTTTCTAACATGGAGAGTAAACCACCCCCATTGGAAGGTGTGCCATACGCATTGGTAGCCATATTGCTTCCTGTGTGTGACTTCTTTACCCTGACTTTTCAGAGCAAGCCTCATGTTATTCTTTGTGATTCTAGCTGGTTGTCCTGGGTGCCATCAGTGCATGGAGCCTATCCAAGACACTAACATGTTGGAGTGAGTGTTGCTAATGCAGCTAGGCTTATTGGGTGTCTTGGTTAGGGTTTTACTGCTGTGAACAGATACCATGACCAAGGCAAGTCATATAAGGATAACAGTTAATTGGGGCTGGCAACAGGTTCAGAGGTTTAGTTCATTATCATCAAGGCAGGAGCATGGCAGCATCCAGGCAGGCATGGTGCAGGAGGAGCTGAGAGTTCTACAGCTTCGAAAGCTGCTAGTAGAATACGGGCTTCTAAGCAGCTAGGATGAGGGTCTTAAAGCCCACACCCACAATGACACACTTCACACTGTCTAATAGTGTCACTCCCTGGGCCAAGCATATTCAAACCATGATATTAGGTGACAGGAAGGAGGAAGTTGAATGAGTCAACAACTCATGCTTGTAACTCTTTTGCCCACAGCCAATGATGATAGGAGAAGTAACTTCGTATTTACCTTCCTCCTTTGCCTTCTGCCTGTCTGGATCTCTTGTAGCAGTAAGCTACTTCCTGTAACATGGTAATAGAATATTAAAGCCAAAAGGTTGAGAATCTGACTTAATGGGCTGACAGACAGCCTGCTAAGAGTCATCCAATAGGACAAAGAAAGCTTGTCAGGTTACATATGCAGCGGGACTCAAAGCAAATACTCATAGATCAAAGACAGACCGCTCTTAACAAACCCCAAGAGGAGGAGGAAACATTAAAGCAGCAAGTGGCTTCCTCCTTGCCTCCAACACTACTTGGACTGAGTATAAGGCTGAAGAGGAGGCTTTGTTGGTCAAAGGCTGCTTTTTACTTTTTAACGTGTCTTAGAGTCAACCTGGACCAGGAATAGTTAGGAAGAAGATTGAGACGGTGGAAACTGTGGAAGTTTAATGTGCGAGAAAGGAATGAAAACAAATTTTACTTGACCCATGTCTGACAGTTCTGAATGTCTGTCACCTTCTGGCCTACAGCACAGACTGGCTTGTGTTTGTGGCTGAATGCCTGCAATTTGAGATTGACACAGTGGAGACACCAGTTGTGGATGTGAGATAGCTGTGTGGGTTTGCCAGCGCTGAGAGTGGGAGGAAGCTAAAGTTCCAGGCAATGGAAGGGGAAGTGGGCAACCTCTTCTGTGCAATGGGTGTGAGCCAGCTCACTGATGATACCCAGATGAACAGCTGTGGTTGTGAAGAAAAGCATGCTGTCTGCTTTGGAAAATGTCCAGCAAAGAAGAAACAATCTGCTTGGCCTTTAAACCCAGCCCTGGGGAAGCAGAGACAGGTGGATCTCTGTGAGTTTGAGGTCAGCCTGGTCTACAAAGTGAGTCCAGGACAACCAGGGCTACATAGAGAAAACCCTATCTCAGGAAAACCAAGCAGGAGAGAGATAGTCTGCTATAAAATCTGCCTACAAATAGGGTATGTTGACTTGTATGTTGAGAACATCCAGGAAATAACCAATCACAGACTTGTAACTGCTCAAATTCAATAGTTTTTGTCATTCTTTTAAATTGTATGTGTACATATGTGTGCGTGTGTGTTGTGTGTGCATATGTCTGTATACACAGGTATGCAAATGCTATAGGATAACTTCTGCAAACAGGACCTCCCCTTCCACCTGTTGAGTCTATCTTTCTTTCTGCTATTGGGCAGGTACTCCAGGGGAGCTGGCTCTGACCACTCCACTCTCCTGTCTCCCTGTCCCATCTCACCACAGGAGTGCTGGGATCAAAGTGCTCTGCATCCAGCTTTTCACATGGGGTCCTGTGAGAGAACAGGTGGGTGTCCAGGGGAGTGTGCTAAGCACGTTCACTCGCTGGACCATCTCTCCAGGCCTTCTTTTGGCAACTTTCAGTAACAGAATAAGTAGAACTTTTTGATAGTGTGGAATGTCCTCTTTTCTGGCCTCCAGTCCTGTCGCACCTGCTCAGGAGTGAGCACTGTGAGACCTTCATCCATGTCTTCACAGATCCTGTAACACCCACGACTACACATTCGTCCCTCTGACGTGCACGTGGATAGCGTGTTGTACCATGCCATGGAATTCTGCATCTTGTTGTTTGAGGTCTAACAGTAAAGTTCTTCCATCTTAGGGGTTGGCACACAACCATCTGACCTTGGTCATTGTGGACTCATTCAGCCTCGCTGTATGAACACACACCTAGCTTCCTCATTAGGACTGCACCCCCCCTTAACTGCACAGTGTCAACATATATTTTTGTCCATTCATGGTGCTGCCATAAAATCCTCTGCTCACATGTCCTGCATCTCTGTGAGTCTGTCTGGGATCGATGCCTAGAACCGCACATCTGGTACGTAACAATGACTACTAGGCTCCCTAAAGTTATTTAGCCAATCTATAATTTCAACAAAATACGAGGCTTTTATTTTTCCCAACAAAAGCAAAATAGGCCATTCAGTTGGATAAATTGTATGGTTGCCTGGTGATTTAGACAAACGTTTTTACGTATGATGGGTCTAGATAAGAGAAAACCTCACACAAAGCCTGTGGTACTTGAGGCTGATTGTATTACCACAGGCCAATACTGAGAAAAACCTCTCCGAGGAAGCTTCCATGTCATCATGACCACTAGGGAAATGCCAAGTACCTCTCTTGGTTCCTGTGTGCTTTTGCTGAGGAATGTGACTCATCACTTTGAAAAAAGAAGTTTCCCAAGGCACGATGGGGATCTTCATATCTGTTGCTTACCTCAGCCCACTGTAGTACAATGCTCAGTGTGAAGGCTAACAGGGACAGGAGATTCAGCCAACCCTAGGGAGACACAAAGTTGAACTGAAATGAGGAATGATGTTATTGGCACACACTTAAAAGGTGTCCCCATTTGTTACTGCAGCACAACCTTGCTTGTCCTAACTAATACCCAGCTGGGAAGTGGAAAGGCCAGAGGATGGCAGCAGCCTTGGTGATGCTGAATGGGTTGAGTTGAACAAACCTCTGTGCGCACTAAGAGAATATGTTTCCAAAGTTCTGCTGGCATTGGTTGAGTGATTTTAGAAAAAAAATCAATAACCTCCTATTTTTTTTTGCTTAAAAGCAACCATTGTACATTGCAGAAACTGACTAAAGGTATCTCTAACCATGTTACACATATGTATACTCATGTTATGTGTATCTCCAGCCATGCTATACACATACTCACAGTACATGTATCTCCAACTGTGTTACACACATACTCACACTACATGTGTCTCCAATCATGCTACATACATACTCATACTACATGTTGTTGCAGAATAAAACAGGAGACACACAACCTTCCTATTCAGGGGAAAAGCAAGAGAAACCATCCTCCTTAAAACTCCAATTAGAACCTGTGGTTCCAGAAGAAGCATGAACTTGTTTTCTCTTCTCTGAATATCACACAGTATTTGGTTATGTGTTTGCTGTTTTCTATTTCTGTAATTAAAGATAGAATGGGATTTTATAACTTAGCAATTGTTCTAGCTGCTTTTCTTTGTTTTTGGTTTTTGTCTTTGCTTTTGTTTTTGTTTTGTGTCAACTTGACACCATCTGGAGTTATCACAGACAAAGGAGCCTCCGCTGAGGAAATGTCTCCACGAGATCCAGCTGTAAGGCATTTTCTCAACTAGTGATCAAGGGGGGAGGACCCAGCCCATTGTGGGTGGAGCCATCCCCGACTCAGCCCATTGTCATTAGTGCCATCCCTGGGCTGGTGGTCCTGGGTTCTGTAAGAAAGCAGATGAGCAAGCCAGGAGAAGCAAGCCAGTAAGTAATATCCCTCCATGGCCTCTGCATCAGCTCCTGCTTCCTGGCCTGCTTCTGTCCCAGTCCTGACCTCCTTTGGTGATGAACAGCAATGTGGAAGTGTGAGCTGAATAAACCCTTTCCTCCCCAACTTGCTTCTTGGTCAAGGTGTTTCCTGCAGCAAGAGAAACCCTGACAAAGACAGCATTTATTCACTATTCCTTGGGAAAGGGTTAAAGGTTGGCAAGAGGGCTCAGTGGGTAAGAGCACCTGATGCCTCAGTTGATGGCATGTGTTCAGTTCCTGGCACCCATATGGCAGAAGAGAAACAATCAGCCACCACAAATTGTCCTCTGACCCCCACACGGACACCATGGCATAATTGAGTTCATGTATGCACTCCTGTGCACACGTGTGCATATGCACACACATAAATAAATAAATATAATTTAAATCTGTTTAAAATAAGAAGAACCAAGATCCTGAAGGGACTCCTAAGCCATTCCGATCCCCACTGTTAACTCACTCACTCTAGGGATGAACTTTGGACACTGAGTTGTAGTATCTATGGGACAGCTTAGGCACTCCTGAAGTCTGTGACTACAACTGCATTCCTTAGTTTTGTGCTATTTTAAAAGAAATGTTCTTCCCCTAAAACTGTCATCTTCACTTTTCATGCTTAATTTTAAATTATCTTTTATTTATAAAATAACACAAATAGTAATAGTGAAGTTATTTTTAGCAAGTTATTTTGGTGCTATATTTGACCAAAGAGACAGCTGGAAATGCTTTTAAAAACAGGAAAGTATATTAAAATGACAAGGATACATGGCTTGGAGTTATTTAAGCAAATGGCTTAATTGGAACATGAGGAATTGGACGCACGGGGAAATTACATTTGTGCACGAATGAGGTGTCTCGGTCCCCAGGCTTCTCGGGTAGGAGAACGTGAAATGCAAAGGCCTGAGGACGAATAGCTCAACACTTGAAATTCTACTCACGCCTCCAACAATAAATATTTGCTATGCTCGCCTAATATGGAGTCACCAAACTGTGTGAAGACACTCAGAAAATACAGTGCTTGACTCTCTAGCTCGGAACGCCCTCAGGCAAACAGTACACCAGCTATGAAAATGTTCCTCCTGGTACAGCCAGCTGCAGGAGTGGTGTAGAAAAAGATAGAGAGTATTTCTAGAGAATCAAATAATCTTATTAAAAAACAGGACACAGAGCTAAACAAAGAATTCTCTACTGAGAAATATCGAATGGTGGAGAAGCACCTAAAGAAATGCTCAACATCCCTAGTCATCAGGGAAATGCAAATCAAACAACCCTAAGATTCCACCTCACACCAGTCAGAATGGCTAAGATCAAACACTCTGGTGACAGCAGATGCTGGTAAAGATGCTGAGAAAGAGGAACACTTCTCCACTGTTGGTGGGGTTGTAAGCTGGTACAACCACTCTAGAAATCAGTCTGGCAGTTCCTCAGAAAATTGGACATATTACTACCTGAGGACCCAGCTATACCACTCCTGGGCATTTACCCAAAAGAAGCTTCAACATCTAACAAGGACATATGTTTTTCCATGTTCATAGCAACCTTTTTTATAATAGCCAGAACTGGAAAGAACCCAGATGTCCTTCAACAGAGGAATTGATACAGAAATTGTGGTACATATACGTACTACTCAGCTATTAGAAACAATGACTTTACAAAATTCCTAGGCAAGTCAATGGAACTAGAAGCTATCATCCTGAGTTAGGTAACCTAGTCACAAAAGAACACTCATGGTATGCATTCACTGATAAATGGATAGTAGCCCAAAAGCTCAGATTACCCAAGAAACAATTCACAGAAATTATGAAGCTCAAAGAGAAGGAAGGCTGGAAGGTGGATGCCTCAGTCCCTCTTAGAACAAAACACTTGTGGAAGGAAATAAAGGGACAAATAGAGGAGCAGGGATTGGAGAAAAAAATCATCCTGAGACCACCTCACCTGGGGATCCATCCCATTTGCAGCCACTAAACCCATGTACTATTGCTGATGCCAAGTATCGCTTACTGGCAGGAACATACGGATGCCTTCCCAGAGGCTCTACCAGAGACATACTGATACAGAGGAGGAGGCTTGCAGCTAACCATCAGACTGAACACGGGGACCCCAATGAAGGAGCTAGAGAAAGGACTGAAGAAGCTGAAAGGGTCTGCAACCCCATGGGAAGAACAAAATTATCAACTAACCAAACCTAGCACAGCTCCCAGAGACTAAAACACCAACTAATGAGTTCGAATGGAGAGACCCATGGCACTGGATGCACATGCAGCTGAGGAAATCATTCTCTGGCATCAATGGGAGGAGAAGCCTTTGGTCCAAGGCTGGAAGGCTTGAAGGCTCGTTTTCCCAGTGTAGGGGAATGCCAAGGTGCTGAGTCGGGAGAGGGTGGTTGGGAGAGGGAGCACCTTCATGGAGGCAATGGGAGGGGGGAAAGAGATGGACTTGGGGGAAAGGGGATAACATTTAAAATGTAAATATCCATTAAAAAAGAGGGAGAGGAAAAAGAAGTGGGAGTGGGAGAGAGAGACAGAGAGAGGTCCAGACTGACTGGAAAACCCTTGTCTTCAAGACCCAGCAACCAGCAGATGGCCAAGACCAGCCTAAAATTTGAGCTGTCTTAACTCTTGATTTTTCTTCAGAAATTACAAACTTGTAGTCAATAGTACTGTGTGCAGAACACGGACTTACTTATACTGGCTTTGCTGTGTGTGTACATGTATGTGTATATGTGTGTGTGTGTGTGTGTGTATGTGTGTGTGTGTGTTTCTTGAGGTTTACAAAAACACCATTAGTTAGAATGTTGTCTTTTTCATGACATTACCCCCACTGTTCCTTTCTTCAGGCACCTGTGGGGTGGATGCAATTGGTGGAAGCAGGCTCTGTCCACCCAGGAAAAACCATGTGGCCACTCCAGCCCTGCACTGACCCCTCAGGCAGCCTTGTCTCTGACAGGTTATGATAAAGATGTTTAACAAATCCTCCCTGCCCTGCTTTGACTCCTCTAAGAAGCTAACCCCTCTTGGACCCAGGAGATAACAGTTCACATTAAAGAAATGCCTCTGGTTGCATACACTTGTGACATTACCACCTGCCAAGAGTCCCTAACCCTGCACCTGGCTCCTTGCTCCATTTTTGCAGCCTTCCATGCTACTGAACTCCTATTTTAATCTCTGTTTATGCCTCCCCCTGTCACTGTAGCTTGATGCATAGGTCACCTCTCTTAGAAGACGACCTCAGCTCCTTGCTCGTCTCTCTGGCTTTCATAGCTTACTCTTCTTTGGCTCTTTCATAAAACAAACACCCTCCTAGCAGCTGTAGCCTGGTCCACCGGCCCCATGACCCTCCCTCCCCTCTGCAGGTTCTCAGAGCGGCCACCTAGTAGGAGCTGCAGCAGTTCTGTTACTAAAGGGCGGTGTCTGTCAGCTTACCCCTTGTTCTGTGTATTAGCTTAGTTTGTGTTGTCCTTCTGAAGCAGGTAATTAAGAGAAATACACACACATACACACACAGATGCGAGCATGAGGACAGACAGACAGGTGGGATTTTTTTTTAAGGGCTACTGCAGCTATCCATCAGACTGAGTACATGGACCCCAATGGAGGACTGAAGTAGCTAAAGGGGTTTGCAACCTCATAGGAAGAACAACAATATCAACCTACCATACTCCCCAGAGCTCCCAGGAACTAAACCACAAACCAAAGAGTACACATGGAGGGACCCATGGCTCCAGTCACATATGTAGCAGAGGATGGCCTTGTCTGGCATCAATAGAAGGAGAAGCCCTTGGTCTTGTGAAGGTTAGTTTTCTCAGTGGAAGGGAATGCTAGGGTGTTGAGGTGGGAGTGGGTGGATGGGATGGGGAGCATCCTCATAGAAGTTGGGGGAGGGAGATGGAAGAGGGGAACCTGGGAAAGGGGATAACATTTGAAATGTAAATACACACGTGAAATGACACACGCGTGTGACGATGTCATCATCTAACCCATTAGTCTGCATGCTAACTGAAGACATAGTGATAAAGGACATTAGACCATAATAACTCCAGTGTTTGTCAAACGTTCCCGAGCGCTCTGGCGTCCACGGCAAAAGGAGGATGTACTGTGCACCGGCTGCAAGTCAGCTGGTTGATGTCTGAGGCAAAACTGCCTCTGCACCCAGCCAGGTAGAAACACACGTCTTCACGGCCAGGCGAAAGTTCTATTTTATTTTATTGCATATTAAGGATAAACAGAGCTTTCTCTCAAGGAAGAATTTTGATTGAATATAAAATGAATTTCCCTTTTGCAAGTACAAGAGTTCCCCAGCATGGTACTATCTTATTGGCTGGAATGTTCTTTCCCTGCGACTGAGGCTAATCCTGGGTCTCTGTGCTGTGCCTGACACAATCTGCTTTTGCCGAATGCTACTACTTGACTTGCTGACTTTAATTACCACTTAGCACCTGGAAATGGATACTTTGAAGACCAGTGAGGACGGCTTTCCACTCTTTTCACTTGACAGGCCTATTGTGTGAAATGGCGCATTGTTTCATTCTCCTCAGATTGTTAGGAGCTGTGGCTGCCTCCCCTGCAGCGTGTCTGGGCCTGACAGCTCCCGAGCAGAATGAGTGACATCGCATTATCTCCGGCCACCCTTCTGACCTGCCCTTTGCCTTGCTGCCATCGCCCCTCTGCGGGGGAGGCCACCTTAAGCCCTTTCGTTCGGGATCTTTGAGAGCTGTTCTCTTAGATGTCCAACATGAGTGCAAGGCAGCAAGGGGCTCGCAGAGAACTATTAATGTCCACTGAATGGCCTACCCAGAGTCCTGCCTCAATTGCCTGATGGTTTAATGCAGTGTGAGGGAGGTCCCAGTGTTTTTCTTGAAAGGCAGCTAGCCCAGGGGATGGTAAAGGAAAACCGTGGGCACATGCTAGTCTGCTGGCTTCAAAGCAAATGCCAGGCCTCCCTGATACTGATGGGCAATCCTAGCTCTCGTTCCCCATTCCGGCCCACAGCCTTGGCTGATACTAATTTTTAGAAACACCATCCTTCAACTCTCAGAAGACAGAGCAAGGCAGTGGGCAACGGGGTGCTTTTCAATTAGCACATTGATCTGCCAATCTACCTGGACTTGCTAGTTTGCCCAGAGACTGCCATTAGCTGCTTCAGATGAAGTCTGAAATAACTGTAAAAAAGAGACCACGGTTAACAAAGTCAGGAGACAAAAAGCACATCAGGAACTGGGAGACAGGTTAGGTGAGGGCTCTGCTAGACCAACCATCCCCAAAGCTGCTGCCTCAGGGGACAGGTGGAATGTGGCAGGAGCCTCTGAGTTGAGGCCTGACCTTCCGAAGAGTGACACCTATGCCTTAGACGCTGCACCCGGAGCCCCCTTGTCTGTTTAGACTCAGGTTACCCTGAGCACACCTTTATGGCTTGAAACCCAAGAGGGGCTACATTTTTGGCTTTAAAAAAATGACTGAATTGTTCATGAAATTATCCTAACATCTGTGGAATGGCTCACAGGCCTAAGTGTTCCGCAGGGATCTGTTGGTGGTATCTGATTGCTGGAGGAGCAGCGCTGTAGCCACTAGTAAGGCAATAATGCTTCTGTAACTTTGACCATGCTCCTGTAAGAGAGCTTCACCAAATTCACTAGAATACACACACAGTGTGTGGGGAGAGGGAGGAGAGGATAACTGGGGAACAGAGATGTCTCAGTACATAAAAGTACTTGCTGGGGCCTGACTACCTGAATTTGATGCTCAGAACTCATACACAAAGTTGTATGTATGGTAAAGACAAGAGAATTGGCTGGAAGCAGGTTAACAGTAAACAAGAGACCTGCCACAGAAGGTAGAATATGAGACTTCCAAAGTTGTTCTCTGATCTCCACAAGCATGTGACAGCACATGCACATACACATACATAACATACATACATACAAAACACACATGTATACATGCATGCACATATACACATGCACACACATATGCACATGTGAACACATATACACACACATACACAAACACACATGTATACACAAATACCTGCGTATACACATTTATATACATATATATTTATACATGTATACACACTAAACACATGCATATGTACACATATACACATATATACACACATACATATATAAACACATGCACACAAACACTTACACACAAACACACATATATACACATACACACATGTATATATACAAACACATACATGCATATTCATACATACATATACATAAACACACATATACACATATACATATACACACATACACATATGTCAATACAGAAGTGCACATATGAATGCATATATATGCACTAAAAATCTCTTTGAAAGAAAAGAAAAAGGTAGGGCAAAATGACTATGATAAAAATACATTATATGTACTAAAATGTCATAATGAACCCTGTTGCTGTTTATTAATTGATTAATATATAATTAATATACACTCATTAATTAATTAACATATACTCATTAAAACCCTTAAAATATTATCCTAACATACATGTTACAACTCTGCATTCTCCAGCTACAGCTTCTTTGGACACTATGGAAGCACTTTTGGACACTATTCATGTACTCAGCATAAGGAAAAAAAAAACCCTTCCAGATTCCATCCATAGAAAGAGCATTTCCCACAGGATGCAGGCAGCATCTCCAGGTGTCTCTGGGACTCTAATCCAAACACCAGGATTTGCCAGTTCTTCACTGAGCCCCACCCACAAGAAGGAGCTGAACGCTGTACGCCCATAGATTCTCACAGCCAGGCATGGGAGAAATCAGTTGCTGATCCACACAGCAGCGTGGGAGCCTGGCCCAGAGACAGCATCTGGATAGAGGTCCTGAGGCTGCTTTGTCAGCTCTCCAAGTCCCTGCTGACAGGCAAGGCCACAGGCAGAGTGGAGGTGACGGGTTAAGACTGGGTAAATGACCGAGCCCTACTCTGTGTGGGTTCTGGTTGTCATGTCTGTCAATTTTATTTCTCTTCTAGACTGGAGACCTAAAATCCAGCGAAAGCAAAAAGCCCCGTCTCTTCTTCGTAAGGTAGAGGGTTGCTCTCCAGCCGTTCACGGTGGAGTCACGGGGGGACCTCGCAGGGAATATTCTGTACTCAAGTGTGATGGTGGGATCAGGAAGGAAGTTCTGTCTTCAAGGGTACATTGTAAGCCATATGTCCTTAATGTTCGACGGCTTGTTCAGTACAGATTTTTTAAAAATCCAATCTAAGACTGATGTGGTGGCACATGCCTCTGATCCCAGCACTTGGAAGGCAGAGGCAGGCAGATCTCTGTGAGTTTGAGGGTAGCCTGATCTACATAGTAAGTTCCAGGCCAACCACAGTCACATTAAAGAAAAATCTCCTGGTTTTGGATGAGTTACCCTTGAAGATCTCAAGACAGCAAAGCATGGAGCATAAGTCCACTGATCTGATTAACCCCCATTGTGTACACAGCATTTTTAATCCCAAATACTTTGAAGACATTTGAGGACAAACACCTTTATTTATTTATTTATTTTTATTTTTTGAGTCTCTTGAGGTGAAGAATTTTAAAAAGTGGTTACCGAATCACCTTCACAAGCACCTTCGTCCTGTTTCAGAGACGACATCTTCAGAGGGCATCTTTCCTTTCCCTCTGGTATGCGGATATGGCTGCAGAGTTTCTCTGTGTGTAGGCCCCAAACAACCCATTACTTCCCCAGGTTGTCTGCTAAAATGGCTCCTTGGTCCTCTGAGATTTAATAAGGAAACCTCCTGGCCTGCCTCCTCATCTAACTAAGGCCCCTGCTGCCTGTGTTCTGCGATTCTATCTATAAACATTTTAACAATGTGGTCATATGCATTGGCACAAGCCTCATATAGGAGTCGATGATCTTTTTTGTTTTTTGTACTGGAAATTGAACATGGAGCCTCACATGCTAGGCAAGTATTCTGCCGCTGACCTACTTCCCAGCCTTCTTTTTACAGCGTGCTATAAGACAGGATTTTGCTAAGTCACCAGGGCTTGCCATATACTTATTTTTGTAACCCAAGGATCCTCTTACCACATCCTCCCATATATCTGGGATGACAGGTTGGCACCACCAAGGCCTAGCCACACAAACAATCAGAAGCAAGTCAAAACCCCTGTGGTTTTGTTCAGTGAGCCCCGTGCACCGAAACACGGTGAATGAACTAGTGGAGACTTTCAGGTGTGCAGCTTGAGGTCTGCAACAGGCCGCAGAGCGTGGCCTCGTGTGCTGAAGGGATAGTCTAGACAGAGTAGGAAGAGATCAGCGAAGGACAAAGCATTTAGCTTTGCCGGAAGGAGGGAGGCCTTGGCAAGGGGGGCCCCATGGCCAAAGCTTGTGTTCTACCATTTAACACGATTTCTCATCCCAGATGGCAACTTGAAAAACCGACCTCATAGCCTTGATCGATAAGTCAGAGGCGTCAAAGAGTGTTTCCTTTTAGTGGGTCTTTCTCCCACACTCCAACTGTGTGAGTGCTATTTCCTGACTGTGTCATGGCAGGTGTTATATTTGTTTGTAGCATAGATACTGCTTGGTTGCAACAGGTCAAGGTTGTTGGCAAACTTTGAAATGCCCCTGTAGGATGAGGCTGTAGCAGTGTAGCACCTGCTTAGCATCCACAAGGCCCTGGGTTCCACGTCTACCAGCACAATACAAAAGAAAACCAGCAAGCATAAAACCAGGCTACTGCTCACAGGGCTACCACACTGAGGGTGTCTGGTTACTCAGTGTGAGGGAAAGAGGCAAATCTTTTACATTGTTGGAAATATAACATTTGATAAACATATTTCAGGATATTTGGTTTTCTTCCAAAGCAGTTTCAACACCCTTGGCTTTGTGATGTGCTGTGTACTTTACTTTACCAATTATTAGATATTATCATCAGGAGAGAGAGGTCCACGACTTACCCAAACTGCTAAAAGTGTCCTTGACCACCAAATTTATTGAGAGTTCCTTCTTGGCTGCCTCACAGTGACACACTTTTCATTAGAATTAGCTAGTGCTACTTCCTGAAGGAGAGTTGCCTCACTGAGTAGACAGGAGTTCATGAGGCTGAGGGTGGGGTCCAGCAATCCCCGGGGCAGCTTTGGTTCACCAGGCAGGCAGCCCTGCCAAGCTCTGAGTCATCTGTGCCCCAGGAACTGGAAGGAGCAGGTAGGGCAGGCAGACTCCTCTCTACAAACTCCAGGCTCCCTGCTTATCTGTGCACTGTGTGGGCTCCAGGCCTGTCTCACTCTCTGACTCAGCTTCCTGGGGTAACCACGAACACCCCAGGCTCTTCTTCAGGAGCCACCTGGTTGACCAAACCCACCTGCCCCCACCAACCAGGATCTTGTCTGGACTGAATCGTGCCCATCCAGAGTCTTGTGGACTCAACATGGGCTCCTTTGACACAGCTGAAGAAGCAACCTGGTTTCTACGCACAATGGCAGCAGGAGGGGAGCGAGGGGTGCAGACGAAGTGTTGGGGTTTGCTTGTGTTTCTTGTTTGAGTTCACAGACCTGAATGTGAGTCACAAAGCTATGAGACGCCAGGTCCTTGCTGTGTACAATGGGGGGAACCTGTGCTTGCACACTGCTCCCGGTGAAACTGGCTCCCTTGACTCCTCCAAGAGCTCTGCTTCTAGGTTTCCCCAACGTGCAGTCTGGGGCTACAGGAGGCCAATGGCAGACAAGAATGCAGCCCACCTAATCCGGCTTACCCAATAAGATTATTGTCTGCAGTAAAAGTATTCAACTGTGTTGTTGGCTCTTGGGTGTGAACTTTGTAAATGCCAACTTCCTGCTGCAGCAGCAAAGGTTAAGATTCCCATTCGGGGTAAGGCTCATCCAGTGGGGTATTCTCAGGACCACAAGGCTGAGTTCTCTTCCCTTCTTCTTGGCTATAGGGACCAGGGGCTCAGATTGCTATGTCTGGGGTCTTAAAGGAGCTGTTAGGTTCCCATCCTTACAACTGTGACATTGCTGCAGCTGTTGCCCAGGCTAGCCTAGGTTGCTGCCTGTGTTCTTTGCATTGGTAGATTATACCAGTAATAAATTAGAAGTGTTGTCACCTGTAACTTGGTGATCATTAAGTTAGATGCCACAAGGGCTGATAATGTACTCTTGTGTATTTTAATCATAAGTCTGTCATGAGGGGGCAACCGAAAGGAAGCATCCATCTTTGGGTGTGGCTCTTGAACTTAAATGTTTTAATGAACTTAACCATGTTTTAAAGCTCTCTGCTTGTTCACACACCGGATCAGCTGCATGGAAGCGCTACAACAATGTTGGGCAGTCAGCGTGGACTTTACCACACCCAGCCACGGAGAAGACAGACCAAGACTGGAATACTTACTTTACAGACAAGGACCCCCAACCCTTCGTCAGAAGCTGGAACGTGCAATGAGTGAAGCGTTGTTACATTTACTTATTTATTTTTCTGTTTATCGGGAAATGGAAGTACTGCAGGACATTTGGAAGTCAGAGGACAACTAAGAAACGTTCCCCCTTTCCTTCCGCCTCATGGGTAGAATCTAGTTCAGGCCTTCAGGCTTGGAGGCAAGTGCTTTTCCCACTGAACCACCTGACTGGCCCCCGTGATCTGACTTTAACAAGAAAAAGAAATTTAAGTGAAAAAAAAAAAAAAAAGATTTCCATCGGAACAAGGTATAGTTGCTCACACCTGTAATCTCAGCTTGAGGGAGTGAGGCAGGATTTCCACAAGTCAAAGGCCACCCTTGGCTTCATAATGAGTCCTAGGTTGGCTTAAAACATGTTACCAAGTGGAGGTAAGAGTATGACGTGACATTTGATAACCTGGCTCAGGTTGAGACTCCACAGGGTCTCAGAGTGTGGGCTTCAACCCACTGAAGAAAGGCCATTCAGAAATAAATGCAATGAATTACTTAACATATAAACACATGGTGGAGTGAAAATCTACACATTATCAGATTATGCCACTCGTAAACCTAACTGTGTGTGTGTGTGTGTGTGTGTGTGTACTCCTGTGCCTGAGTCCAAATGCACACTATAGCACATAATTGGGCTGTAATTGTAAGAATTTTGTTAACACCGCCCCACCCCAACTGGGCTGGGTTGCTTGGCTCTGGGCTTGAGTTAAACGACCCCACCTGAGAATGAGGAACTGGTCCCTTAACCTTATCTACAATAAATCTTATCACCAGGCTTTTGAGTAAAATGACAGCCCTCAGCCAGGCTCCCTCCTGGTACAGTGTTATCTTCCTGGCAAGACTGAAGGACAGACAAGGAAAAATGGAGCCCTCACCTCCAGTCAGCAGGAAGGAGGAAGGCAGCAGGCCTCCTTGTCTTCCTGCTTCAGCACCTCCCACAAGAATCCACAGCTACCTGGGCTGGAGTGACTTACAGTATCCCAGCACAGACAGGCGACTACAGATCCTTCCTGCTCTCTCGGCTAAGAATTCAGACACCTAGAGGGCTGGCCACCTCCCTATCTTTGTGTCTTTAAGACCAGTTGCAGATCAATAAACGTTTGTGACATTGGAGGGACATTGTTTTGGTAGGCGCAGACATTTCCACGTGGACTGGACTGTATTTTACATAAATGTATTTGGACGGATACATAAATGCATGTTAATGTACGTGTTGATGAGGAAACAGGACATTTGGGTATTTAGATACAGGCATGCACTGACTATTGTTAACAGGAAACATGCTGGGGATATTTTGAATAAAACATAGTTTAAGCAGAAACATAAAAAAACAAAATTCTGTAACAGTTTCTTCATAGAAATGTACTAGGCATTGGTACATTCATACTTTGAGACCTAATGAACACAAACTCAGTCCTGGGGGAGAGAGATTTGCCATTCAAGCCTCCTCTCAGCCTCCTGTTGCAATGTGACCCTGATACTTTCTCTGGATCCAGAAATTTCTCAGGCTGTGCTGGACCCAGCAGGTGCTTCACTGATCTCCAGCCCCAACCCTCTGTGCAAATAGCTTTATGACCGTGTGATTTTGTTACCTATTTATCATAGAGTTTGGAATCATGAGTCATTGGCAAAAAATGTTCAAGGAAATGTCCCTGTATTCTGAAGCTGGGAGATAGAAGCTTCTCTCCAGGTTACAGCCCTGTGGACAATTATCTTTACTGTATTGCTCACTCTCACCATCCTCTGCTGTCAGTCTTACCTTCACATGGATAACCCCTCCCATTCAGTCAGCCAGTGCTCTGTGAGAGGTGGGCACACCATGGCACATCCACAGCACAGTCACTTCTTGACTTCTGTCTCAGGAGGCAGAAACTACCGCCAACCCCACTTTGCACGGAAAATATTTAGGCTCCAGAGTTTGGGAGAAAGCCCAAGGTCATGTGTAGCAGGATGGTCAAATTCTAAATGCAAATCAAAAAGCTGTTTAATCTGAGGCCCTTACCTCTGAGCTCTCTGGCTGTGTTAAGTTCCAGGATCACTCAGAAGTCTAAAGCAAAGATACTGGCTGTCTGCCCCACTTCAGAGCAGACTCCAGCCTCATGTGTGGGCTTCTAATGTTTTTACATGGCATGCTAGTCACTGTTTTATTCTGCCCACAGTGCCACTCTTTTGGATGGTGCTAAGGGATCATTTCTCCAAAGTGGACAAATTGTGACTGTCATCTCAAAGAGAAGATGAACACGTGCTATAGATTTTACTTAACTGTGTTTAGTTTGTGGTCCTGGAGATCGAACCTAGGGCCTTTTGTGCACCCGAGGAAACGGCTCTAGCCCTGAACACTACCTCCAGCCCTACCTAACTCTTCAATGAGGGAACTAGTTAAATACAACAACCGGTTTAAAGGAAGATACAAGCAGGTATATGCCTGTGATCCTGGCACTGAGGAGGCTGAAGCAGAAGGATTGCTGGGATTTGAGGTCAGCCTGGGCTTCATTTCCAGACATCTTCTCAACAAACAAACAAACACAAGTGATGGAGACCTGGCATATTCTAGAAAGATGGAAATGGAAGTAGGAACACCCACCTTATCCACAGTGGGTGCTACGTCCACTGAATGCTCACTCTGTCTCCTGATATCGCTCTCAGTGGTTTATAGACTTTTAGAGTCCTCAATCAAAAACCATAGGCTACATGAGTCATAACCTGGAAGATATGGGTCTAAGGTTTATCAAAATGGCCCCTGAGTTTTTCTCAGGAAAGTGTGTGACCCTGTTCTAAGCAGCGTGCCCCATCTCCACCCCCACCCTGCCCAGTGACACCATGGCAGAGTGATCACTAGGGACGTGTGGACCACAAAGCTTGACCCGCATCCGACCCAGCCCTTGATGAAGATCTCCGTCATCCCTTTACTAGTGCCCGGGTCTCTAAGGAAGCACAGAGTTCTCTTTATACCAGGACAGCTAGCTGCCTGCAGTTTTGTCTGCTGAGCAAACAGGTACAGAGCACAAGAGGGTCCTCTTAGAACACTTAATGGAGGGGTGTTGGGGACATGAGCTTGCCACACTCCCAACTATCGGAGTGGCTTAACCACAGGGGCTTCTTTGCTCACAGGGCACAGCCTGGGAGGTCAAAGTTCCAAGGTCAAAGTGCCTTCTGACAGAGTTGAAGTTGTATAAGCCTCTCCCTGGTCTTATACAAGATCTTTCCTGCCATTTTTGTGTCTTTCTTTCTTCCTTTCTTTCTTCCTTTCTTCCTTCCTTCCTTTCTTTCTTTCTTTCTTTCTTCCTTTCTTTCTTTCCTTCCTTCCTTCCTTCCTTCCTTCCTTTCTTTCCTTCTTGCTTTCTTTATTTTTTGTTACACTTCTTTATCTTTTACAAGGTCTCACCCTGCAACTCAAGCTAGCTTGGAACTCACTGGATAGCCCCAGATAGACCTTTAATGTGTAACAGTCCTCCTGCCTCAGTCTCAACATACCACCTGAGACATTGTTTTTTTTTTTTTTTTTTTTTTTTTTTTTTTTTATCTAATATGTTCCAGAGGACCTGAAATCTTGGATGCCCCCCTAGAGTGTTAGAATTACAAGCAGGAACCACCTCTTCCCACTTTCTGTCTGTGTTCCTGCGTTCTGATTCAGTCATACTCTTCCCTAAAATCATTTCACCAAAGTCTCTTTGAAAATACTCTGAACAAGGACACCCTGAAAGCACCCAGAGTCTGGATCTGTTCTTAAGTTGGGATACATACCCGAACCCACGATTTGGATACGGGGTGGAGTGGGGGTGGGGATCTGCACACTCATCGAATAGTCTGTGAAGGACTCTCCACTCACCTACAAGACTTTGCTTCTGTGACTGCAACCAAAACAGATACATTGACATTCACTAAGACTGGAAGCAAGTGTCTGTTGATAGACAAGTCAAGTCCTACACTTAGACCTTACAAAGCTTGCAAAAGTCCTGCTCTCTTGCTGACCTAGCTGCTATATTCTCCAGAGGCACCTGCATATAGAGGTGTATGCTTTTACATTGTCATAGCTACTGTGCCTATTTGTTTATTGTACAAACCAGGATAAACCAGATCTTTGCTTGGGTGTGAGTCAGAAGCCTATTAGTGTAAAGGGTATATTGGCACCAGCAGTCAGAACTATAAAATACTTGCCCTTTCCACCCTGGGAAAGAAAAGTGAGAACGGTTTCTGTCTTATTCCTGCACAAACATCATGACCAAGAAGCAAGTTGGGGAGGAAAGGGTTTATTCAGCTTATACTTTCATATCACTGTTCATCACCAGAGGAAGTCAGGACTGGAACTCAAGCAGGTCAGGAAGCAGGAGCTGATGCAGAGGCCATGGAGGGATGTTACTTACTGGCTTGCTTCTCCTGGCTTGCTCAGCCTGCTTTCTTATAGAACCCAGGTCTACCAGCCCAGGGATGGCACCACCCACAATGGGCTGGGTCCTCCCCCCTTGATCACTAGTTGAGAAAATGCCTTACAGCTGGATCTCATAGAGGCATTTCCTCAACTGAGGCTCCTTTCTCTGTGATAACTCCAGCTTGTGTCAAGTTGACACAAAACCAGCCAGTACAGTTTCCTTGTCATTTAGTGATATCAGAAGATTCTGTGTGGAAATTATAATGTTGTGAGTAATGTCTACATGTCCGCGAGAGACATGCAGCCGTAAGAACCCCTTGGCAATAAATGGTCCATTGTAAAGCCTGGCCTTGGGGTTTGCCTCTGGCCAGAGGTCTTCATGGGGTACACACTGCCTTGCAGTCTGCTCACCCAATAGCTCTTCGAGGGCGTACTAATGGACCCAATTTTCCTCCGTGAAGAAAGCAAAGCTTCAACAAGTAAAATGGCCTCTCCCTGAACCACCATCAACAGAAAACCACCTTGGGAAACTGAGGAGGTGGCTCTGTGGGTAGAGTGATGAAGTACTGGATTGAAGGCTTGAGTTTAGATGCCCAGGACCCAGGTAAAAGCCATAGGTGGTGGAATGTACCTGCAGTCCTGGTCCTGGGGAAGTCAACATGGGTGGTTTCCTGAGCATATTAGCTGCCCAGCCTAGCCAATCAGTGACCTCCATGTTTAGTGAGGGACCCTTTCTCAAAAAAGGAAGAAAAAATGGAAGGCAGATGATCACTTATGGAGACCTGAGGCCTTCACACACATGTACAGGCATATCTAGACACTTGTGAAAACATACACACGTATGCACCACACTATACTTGGATGTATATACACACATACACACACGCACACACAAACACATACACAACCATCTTGTGTGTCTGTCATGAAAGCTGGGTCAGGGTGGCATTGCATTCTTTAAAGAAGCCCTTCCTCCATCAGAAACATTGCCTTGGAGACTCTAGCTTGCAGACAGCTCAGTGAGGGATGCCTGAGAGGGGAGAGGATATGTAGCCCTTCAGGGGGTTGCATACCTCTAGATTCCTAACCCTGGGGGAGATGGCTCTGGCCAGCTGGGGCTACTCTTCCTCACAACAGGATTTTCCACTAATGTGTTTGCACAGCACATTGTGGAAACCTCCTGCAGCTCACACCACAGAGAGCCTGCCTGGTTGAGCTATCTCCCCACTGGGGCACACTGGCAGGAAAGAAAGGAAGCAAACTCTGGTCTCTCCCCCCCCTTGATGAAATTTTGTTTGGTGAAATTATCAAAAGCTGCACCCACTTTCTCAATTCCTTTAAATGAAAGAGAAAGTGTGTGTGTGTGTGTGTGTGTGTGTGTGTGTGTGTGTGTGTGTGTGTACTTATGGTGTGGAAAATAATAATAATGATAATAATAATAATAATAACAACAACAACAATAATAATATTTTGCTTCTATTTTCTGTCCTTGGGGAGCCATGACCAAAGCCAGTCTAACATCTGAACAGATGAGGCACAGCACAAATGTTAGAGATGTTTTTCAGGCCAAAAGGCATATTTCCATATTGTAGTTATAAACTAGCTACAGTAGCATTGGAAAGAACAGGCCAAATGGAGGATTGAACTCCAGTAGGTCACGAGTTTCCTGAGTCACCTTTGCAAGCTGTTCATCCTTTTAGACAATTAAAAATTTAGAGATGAAGACCTGAGATTTTCAACTAGGGCCTGTGTTTCACACCATGCAGGTCAAGGAGGTGGGAGGAATAGAAGTTCCCAGATGCTGTGAGGCCGGGAGGAAGAAGGAGGCCTGCGCCATGCTTCCTCCGGCAGAATCTCTGCTGGTCTGCCTGTTGCAGTCTTATTTATGTCTTGGTCTCTCTTCTCAGGCTGTGTGAAGGCTGAATGCACAAGTCAGACCCAGGAGAACACTGAAGCTCGGAGTATGTGCTTGTGCGAAATCGTTGAGGCTGGCCCGGTTTCTCCCTGACAGAGTGGTGCCTAAGAAGGGGAAAATTCAAGTTCAGCCCTCAGACCCGAATTACTTGGAAAGACTGTGAAGGAATCTACACATGTATCCTTAGCTCTGCTCATCCTCCTAGCTGCTAAGTGAAATTATACTAGCTCTTTAATCCTTTAATTGAAGAGATTGAGCCTTATTAAAAAGGGAACTATTCTCATGGGAGAAAAATCTCCAAACTGTTATGGGTGGTTTATTTGGTTGCTGGGGGAAAATGTGCCTTGCCACTCCCAGACCTACGGAACCAGGGCCTGACTTCAAGTGCAAGAATCTCTCTCTGTCTCTCTGTCTTTCCGTCTTTCTGTCTTTCCACCTCTCTCTCATTAATAAAACTGCTTTTTATAATTCTCAGTCATCCATTCTCCTAAAATTTAATTTTTCCTAATAAAGAAAATTTATTATTGCTAGGCTTGATGGCTTGTACCTATAATCTCAGTACTCAGGAAGCTGAGGCAAGAGGATTGCACAAGTTCAAATCAGCCTGGGCTACACTTACCATGAAGCACTGTTGCTAAATCCGAACGGCAGAATGATGTTAGATGCATATTCCTTTTAGAAAATGTCCCTCACAATGTATTGCATAATTCCTGCTTACAGTTCAGCTCTGTGTCCCTGAAATTTCTTCTATGTTTCTTGAAGCATGTGGCAGAGAGACACACATCCAGTGAAGACACAGTAGAACTGTATGACCACACATGTGCCTCTTGGCTTAAGCGTTAACCTCATTTTTTTTTCTGGTACCAGATGTGGGTCCACTAGGATAAAGTTCCCACAAAGATGATGTGCTGAATATGTTTAGTGTTGCTGGTATTTATAGATTTCAGGACTGACCATTGGTATTAGATAATCCCTGGGAAAAACTGGTTCTCCCTCCCTCAGCAGAACTTGGTTGCCTGGAATCTTTATCTAGTAGTAGGACCCAGAGAAATTCTCCTTCCAAGTTGTCATTGCTCAGGTCTTGTTTAGATAGCCATGTTGGTCCATGTTACATGTATAGTGATGTCATTGCTCAGGTCTTGCTTAAGCAGCCATGTTGGTCCATGTTACATGTATACTGATGTCATTGCTCAGGTCTTGCTTAAGCAGCCATGTTGGCTAGGTATATTGGTATAGCTTCCCTATCATTTCTAGAAACACAATGTCACAGCAAATTTTTATTGAAAAAAATTATTTTACTACAAAGATGAGTTTTATAGACTCAGTAGTTGGTCATATTATGAAATGCTTTTGGATGTCTACCAGGTATAAGTGATTCCCTCTGAGAGGCTAAGATGAGGGAAGACTCAAACTTTATATATAAAATGCATAAGCTTGCACATGCGCGCGCGCGCGCACACACACACACACACACACACACACACCCCTAAGTGTGCTAGAACACAAGCTATACATTTGTGATAAAAAACACAGTAAGTTGGATTATAGACTTTTTTTTTTTTTTTTTACTTTTGTTTTATTTGAAAGTTTTCAAAGTAAAAGGTTAGAGAAACAAAGGATAAAAGGTCATAGAATTGGGGACACAGATGGCGACTTTCCACTGTGCTATGGAGGAAGAGTTCAGAAACAGCTATATTCAGTGCCAACATTCAGACATCTTCATCTGAATCCACAAATATGTCAGCATACTCTGGTGACAGGGTTGCTGGAGAAGTCTTTGATGAAGGTGTCTGCTCTTTGCTTTAAGAAGGTGGGAGGAGAGCCACATTTGTATCCACAAGTCTCAACCATCATCGTGAAGATGGGGTGGAAAACGGACAAGAGCCAGGGGTGGGGGTGAGGGGGCTGAGGCTAACTGGGGGCTTCTGGTTACTATGACAGGACCTTTACATTTATGACCTTGAAGCAGCTGTAATTGCCTACAGAAGATTTGCACAGGATGAAGCCGGTCAGCACCCTAGCAGGGAAGGGACTCATGTGCCCTGGCCCCTTAACTGAGGAGCTGCTGACAGTTGATGACTTTGGGCAGAAAACCAATTGTGTTCCAATGGAGGCTTCCCCCTCCCCTGGCCCTAGCCCTAACAGGTATATCTAGGGCACAAAATGAGCTCAGTAGGTTATTTCAAAAGAGAGGGAGAGAGAACGGGGTCCTTAATGAAAGACTTAGAGAAAGAACTGAAGGAGTTGAAGTGGTTTGCAACCCCATAAGAACAACAATACCAACCAACAAGAGCTCACAAGGACTAAACCACTATCCAAAGAGTACACACGGATAGACCCATGGCTCCAGCTGCATGTGTAGCAGAGGATGGCCTTGTTAGGCATCAATGAATGGGAAGAAAAACCCTTGGTCCTGCCAAGGCTCTATGCCCCAGTGTAGGGAAATGTCGGGGTGGGGAGCTGGGAGGAGGTGGGTGAGTGAACACCCTTATAGAAAGCAGGGGGAAGAGGGATGGGATAGAGGGTATGGAGGGGAATCTAGGAAAAGGAATATCTTTAGAAATGTAAATAAAATATATCCCCCCAAAGAAAAAAGTCTCCCATTCTTTCAGCAAGTCCTACAGAGAAGCACAAGAGATAGATAAAACAAAGCACCAGGAAGCTCCGTCTTCCAGACTCTGGTGTACCTTTCTCTTTGGAGGTGGTGGTCAGGCCTTCTCTCCTATTCAGGAGGCATTAGTGTGAACAAACACACTCAGTTCACTGTATAGTAACTATGATAAAAAAAACCACCTTCATCCCCTGACTATGTGCCCCTGGAAAAGGGGTTGAGTTTCTTTTCCTCTCACCGAGCCAGAAGTGCGTGAGCGAAGGTGTGATTGACATTTTCATCTGTGCTGTTTCTGTTGTAGGAATCGGTAGGAAACCCTGGTCTTTCCAGCCCTGTTTACCTGAAGGAGGGGTAGCACAGGGTGTGACCTGGAGGCACCCAGTGGCCGAGTTGAAAGGCTGGGTGGGGAAGAGCCAGTGTCGATGGGATGGTGTGCATTCCAGATCCATCTTTGTAACTCTGTGTCTGTCTGTCTGTCTGTCTGTCCTATCTGTCTATCTGTCTGTCTATCATCTATCTATCATTGTCATCATCTATCTATCTTATTTATTTATTCATCATCTATCTATTTATATATTCATTTTTTCCTCCCCACCCCCATTCCTTTTTGAGCTCGCTACTAGCTATTGGTAGCAGACAGAACACTCTCTATAGTTCTTTCCCCAGATCCAAGGAAAGCATCAAGTGTAGTCAAGAAACACTCTTCCAGATGCATATTCACATTTATCGTGGGCTGGAAACCAACTGCAAACTTTCTTATTTGCCCTTTAAGGCCAGAGGCAGGCTCTTAAGGCAAACTCCTAAGACGTTTGAAGGAACAGAACAGTTGGACTAAATTTAGCTTCCACCAGCCAGTTGGTTTATATGTAATGAAAGATTCAAAAGGAAAGAAACTCAGCCACAGACAGAGAAGGCAGAGATGGATGACAAGAGGAGCCCTAATAGACAAATACATTTTTTAAAAGATGCTGAAGGAATGTAAACACAGTGGTTACCAGCCTTATCATTTCCTTCCTTACCAGCATCTGAGATGCCTAATTGTTATTCATGGAAGTTTCTGGATTGCTGACTGAACTCTGAATTGCCTAATAGGTGGATGCCTGTCTTTCATGTTGCAATAGCCAATATTTTGCACACTGCCTAGCATATAATGAGGGATAATGAATGCATGCTGTATAAGTGAACAGATTGGTGTGTGTGTGTGTGTGTGTGTGTGTGTGAGAGAGAGAGAGAGAGAGAGAGAGAGAGAGAGAGAGAGAGAGAGAGAGAGAGAGAGAGAGAGAGAGGGGCTTCTAGGCTTGTAGATAAGCAAAAGGTTCACATCCATGGTTGGGTTAATTTCCCGTGTCTTGGGTCACTCTAGCAAATACTCCTCTGAGGATGTCCAGAGCCTGTTCTTGCTATTAACCTACTTGTGAACTAGAAATGCTATGCTGGCTTGTTTCATCAACTACACTACAAATTAGGGCCTCTCCCAGGGAATCTCAGTGTGCATAAGAGTTTGTGATAGAGCTAACGAGCCTGAGTGTAGGCGCAGCCATAGTCCAGGTCACATGACAGGGCAGTGACTGCAGGCATCATGGATGCTCCAGCCTCAAAGTTCCCTCTTCAGAGTCAAGCTAGGGTTCATCTAAGCATGAGCTGTGTGAGTCAGAGGAATCTCACATCATTTAAAACATTATTACAGTTATAATTGTATGTCTGTGTGTGCACATGTCACATTGCACGTGTGTGGAGGTCAGAAGACAACTTGTAGGAGTCAGATCTCTCCTCCCACCACGTGGGTTCTGGGGATCATACTAAGGCCCTCAGTTTGGCAAAGCAGCTTTACCTGATGCACCATCCCATCTCTCAAATCTCGAATGAACGAACAGAGTAAAAGTTGAAAACTGAGGAGACCAAACATGGTACCAGGTAGGATGCACACATGCAGAACTCGAAGCTCTTCCTTATCCTTCTTTTTCCACTCCATGGATCCTAGAGTTACAAATGAATTCCAACTTTTTTACTTCCTTGAATGGTGTCTTAATAAAGCCAGGGCACAAAAATGACATGCCCGGAAGAGAAATTTTGTAGAGTTTAAAGATCATGGTTAGTTTGAAGCAATTTTCTTTAAAGACATCTAACTCCTCTACCATTGGACTTAAAAAACAAAATCAGAATTTCTATGCATCTAACAATAACAACACACATATTCCCATACCTTCTAACCTCTCCATTCAGAATGACTGGGACGTAGACAGACAGTAATAGCTCAATTAGCAACTAAATTTTCAGTGACACCTTTCTCTTGCAGACAGACCAGAAAGCTGCAAGTATACATAGCAAGAAGTAAAAAGATGTGTTTTAGATCCATCCTGAGAAAAAACACCAAGTGGGTTAAGTTGAAGTCTACAAAGAAGACGAGGCAGAGTTGGGCCACGGGAGCGGTGGAAGCAAGCCCACCACCAGGTACGGCCTGGCTCACAAAGGTGCCATCAATCAGGTTGAAGAGTGACCGAGAGATAGAGATGCAGGTTAAAGGTAGAGCTCTCACAAGTTCTCAAGTTCTGTGTCAACAGAGGGAGTTTTATCTCTTATGAGCCACCTGAATACTTGTTGCTAACCTAACCAGTGACTAAGCCAGTTAAAACAGAGTTGAAGACACGGCTGAAGTGGCAACTCTTGACATCATCACTGTCCTCATAACCCTCCTTCTAATGTTGTTTTCAATTGCTAACTCTTCTCTTAGCTTCTCAGCCAGCTTCTTCTCTCCCGCTGGCTCTGGAATCTGACAGAGCCAGCACTTCCTCAGTGGGCAGCATTTTCTCAAGAACCTTTCTCCTTTCCACTGCAAACCTCGCTCGCCAGCGTTTGAGTGAGAAACTCTCAGGTTAAAAGAAGAAAAAGAGAGTTGGTTAAAGTGAGAATTACTCTAAAAGAAGCTGTGGGCTGGGAGATGGCTGAAGGAGCTGAGGATTTTCAGACAGGATGAAGAACACTCCCTTATACCGTTCTGCAAGACGCTTCTCAGTGCGAAACTTTCTCCCAGGCAGAAGAGCAAAACCACGAGGACACATCTCAGTTCCCCATCACTGACCCCCTGGCTAACACAGTGTGGAGAGTTGTCTCAGAGGAAAGGTGGGACGTGGTAACTGTGGAGACTTTACGTGGGCATACAAGCCAGACTCCAACATTGTCTTTGTCTACCCACATTAAGCCAAACCAAGCTTGGTATGCAGGATGGAGGGTCCCAGTTAGTAACTTGGCTGTAAGTGGTGTCAACCAACCGCAACTCTGAAGCCACAGGAAAGATGCTGGAGATAAAACTCCCAAGAATTGATTAAGACCTGGTACCTTCCAGGGCTTTCTGTTGGTCTGTACCAGAGCATTTACACAACAAACACTCACTGCTGACAGCACTGGCTAGCCTGAAGCTTCACAGATTTCCACACTGGGGACTCATTGCTACCTTGGGCAGGGGCTTTCAGAGCCCTGGGCTTTTCTACCTGCTGGGGCACAGCAGTTGCCCAGGGAAGAATTCTGGCTTGTTTATTGACCTCAGGTGTTTTTTTTTTTTTAATTCTCCACCAAGTTCTATCACTCCTTGGTCCAAGGATCAACTGAAGTTGGTTGGTTATCAACTGATTTTAGCAACGATGCAGAAACCCCTGTGGAGTACAAAGATCAAGACCTCAAAGTCCACAATAAACCCAGAAATTACTCCCAACTCTCAGGGCAGTGAAAAGAGCATGTTAGACATGTGTGTCATTTCCTAGTGTGTTATACACACACACACACATAGACGTGGGCATATGTCTACTGTGCTGATACCGATGCAGGGTGACAGCAGCTGTCTCCCTTTCCTGACCTTCTAGACCTCATTTCAAACGGATTGGCCAGACTTTCCCCAGGAGGTTACAGGTCAACACAGTCAGCTCCTACACGGGGTGGCACAGGATATCAGATCACATGTTTGCACGGCAGGTACGTCACCAGCTGAGGCGTCACCCCTACCCTCACATTTTTAATCTCCCTGCCGGCTTCTGGCTTGCCTTAATCCAGTTTTACGACACGATTTTGCTCAAGGTAAAATTTTATGAAGACCATCTGACTTCCGCTGTTACCTTGGGGTTAACCTGCCAAAGTGGCTGGCTGACAGAGAAATGTAATCCAAATACATTATTTCCCTCTTCTTTCAGAGTGGCTGACGGCGCTCACTGTGCAGTACAGGTGCAACCAGAGGCATTTCCTGCATGGATGTCAGGGCTTTAATCAAAGTTTATTTGTAACACATGCACAACTCGTCCTGCGAGATGGGCATAAAAGGGTCCAGGAGCAGAAGTCTCTGGATAATGGTGACTTTGGAAATAACAAAAAGGAAGGAAATCATAATACAAAACAGAAAAAGAAAGAAAATCAAAAGAAAAAATAAAAAGGAAAGGAAAAATACTTTGAAGGCGCTTTTTCCATAGGAAAAAAATATTTTATTTTTTTAAGAACAAATTCATTTTGAAACAGACGTGGAATGTGGCTGCTCGGATCTCATTTCTGGGGCTCAACTGTCATGTGGAACTAAAGCAGATTAAAAAACCTATGACAGGCTATTAAAATAAAACAAAGAAAAAAATATTTATAACTCAAGCATAATACTGTGTTACTTACAAATTGGACAACGAAATTAAATAAATATTCATGGTACATAATTACGGCACAAATATGCAGCAATTTGGCAACCTTTTATACCTTTTTTTCCTCATTACAGTGCAAGGGGGGACACTGCCGTTTAACAAGCTGTAGCTAAATACATTGCAAAATTCAGATTTTATACAAAACATCTTGCTTAGACTTTATAAAAAACCAACATTGCTCTATGTACACAATCTGGGTAAGAAAAGCCATTACTGTGTTGTTCTCATGTGTATTTTTATTAAAAAGGTGAATAAGGCTACTGTAACACCCGAATCCATAGACGGTAAGATCTGACTATTTACAGCGTCTTCACTTAAAACAAGATGGTGCTCCGAAGTCAGGCGACTAGGGATGAGAATACAAGCAAGGCATTTACAGTAACTTTCCAAAGCTGAACCAACTCCAAAGAAGGGAACAGTTGGTAGATTGTCATTTTCTGCACCAGACACAAAACAGACGCACAGGACACTTCTCAATGGGTTGCAGGTAACTCAACTCTTCATCTGATTCTTCACAGTTTAGCATAGAACCAAAACGTAGCCAACCGATGACACAGACATTTGATTTCATTAAAATCAGACGGTTTCCCATGTCTCCCCTCCTCATCCCTCTCCCCCTTCCTAGGATTAACTTTTGATGGCTTACAAGAAAATCTTGTATGAATGCACAGGAGAGGCTGGGGTGATGGAAAAATTACATATGTACTGTGGCTGATCGCCATGGCAACCTTCCACAGAAATATGATATAGATATATATAATATATATTGGAGATATATATTATACATATACGTACACACATGTACCACACACCCACTCATATACACACGCACACATCGAACCAACATCATTTTCAGGTTTGGGAAGTAGGGAATAATTTCTGTGACAAATCATTTTCGCGGGTACTCACTGGAGGGCTGAGAACCTTCAAATGCTGTCATTAGATTTTTTTTTTCCTCCCAATTCAGAAAGCAAAATGTTACCATAGTAACAGGACTCTGTTAAAGATGTCTATTTTGCATAGCACTTAAAAAAAAAAAAAAAAAAGGAAGGCTTCCTGCTTCCTGCTTATTTTTCGGGAAAGGCAGAGAGGGATGGGGCAGGAGAGGGGGAGAGACCCACAGCTAAACCTTCAACTGTAAACCCCTCAGTGTGACCTGCTAGATTCTAGAGAACACTTCAGCCCATAAGGCAAGGGAAAACCCAACACAGAAAGTAAAGGCCAGCACATCCTGTCGCTGTCTAACCCGGGGCACGGTCACGTTGATTTCCTGGTGTTTGGGGGCTGGCATTCCTAGTCTACAGTTGGAGATTTCCACAGGACCTCGGGTCTTTGTTTTTGCTGTTTGCTCTCACTATTGGTTCTTGTCTCGTACTTTTGGGGAGTAGCTATCCAATCTTTCACTTTTAAAGCACTAAGCGCCGGGATCACTTTAATCACCATTACCAATGAACTCCACATCTTCTGGTGTGTATTGTGTGTAATCTTAAAATATATATTAGTAAAAATCTTTCATTTCATATCCCTTGTGTTCTATACACCTATTATAAATATGTCCTATCTTCCTCCTTCCCTTCCACATCATAACTTACTTCCATCTTAAGGACTCTAAGAGGTGGGCCGTGTGTGCTTTGCTTTGACATGGAGCCCGGGTACAGCCTTGGGGCCCAGACAGCACGGCCATAAACCAAAAACCAAAGTGTAAGGCTCAATCAGGGAAGGGGGAGGGGCACTTATGGGGACTGGGGGTCTGACCTACCTTTCCTAATGAGAATTCTCCAATAACCTCAGTGGTGATGGACTTACAGCCTGTTTGACCTTTGGCTTTTCAACTTCTAGGTCAGATTTGGCTCTCTGCTCCTCTCCTAAATGCTTTCCCTGTGTTTAATAAAACGTGGTAATATAGCAGCTGAGTCTGCTTAAAACATCTCCCAAAGCAGACGGACTCTCCCACAGCTCCACGGCTGCGTTTTTTTTTATTGCCAGTACCTCAAGTCCTGCTCCAGTACTTCACCGGAGGCCTGCCCTCTCCCTCTGTGCTCTAGCTGGTCCTTTCACAACAATGGCCCCTTTGTTCCCCTGCAAGAGAGGTACTTTGATTCCCTGCTGCATAGCTGTGTGACAGTGAGCAGCTCCCGACCACAGTCAGTCATCTCCCACCTGTCTCTGTCCTCTCAGGAAAACCAAAGCACTATCTATTGGTTCCTTCTTGCGTCCCTACTAAGCTCGAGGGGCATCAGCCAGCACCTCCTCCTCCCGGCTGACCCAGCCTCCAGGCAAGCAGGTTTCTGTACCTAATACCCATCTGATTTGATCTTGGTGTAAAGGCGGAGCTGGGACTCTGGTGAGCATCCTGTAATGATGTAGGACGTGGAGTGAGGGGTCCGGGAGATGCTGCAGAGCCCTGGCAAGAGAAGGAGTGAGTGAGGACTAAACACTAGAGATCTTTGAAAACCTTACTGAACCCGAGGTCCGAGTGATAAGTCCAGTGTGCACGGCAGGAAACGTGGAGGCAGAGGCCGACCTGGTGCGCAGCCTTCTCCTAAGATGCTGCTGCGCCATCCACAGCCTACCGTGTCCTCCCCGGGCTCTGCAGAGGCCTGAGTGGCTGGGTGCATGGCTTGGAGGTCCGCGTGGGAACGCGGCAGTCCAAGTGGGGATCTCCTAGCAGTCTTCCAGCTTCCGGGGAGGGTCTGTGGTCCCCAGGGTCGAAAAGCTACAGACTACAAAACTGTCCAGATCCAGGCTCTTCCAGGAGGCATCCTGCCCCCACAGCCAGGCTCAGGCAGTCCCTGTGTGCCCAAGAACGAGGCGCGAGTTCCCTTGGGAGGCGCAGGTCTCAGGCCTCAGACCTTGTAGTAAATGTTGGCAGGACTCTGTGGGGGCATCTCCTGCACGATGTACACCGGGTGCCCATAGTCCCCGCTGACCTTCTCGTAGTGCGGGCAAAAGACGCTGTCTGCAGTCCTTAGCGGTATGATAACGTCACTGGGCTCCGAGCCGTTGTTGTTGCCACCTCGCTTGGGCGTGGCCAGTGTGCTGAGAGACAGCGTGGTCGTGTGCTGTGGAGAATGTTTGCGGTGTCTCCTGCGGTACTTGAGCAACAGCACCACCAAGGTGATGATGATGACGATAAAGATGATGCATCCTGATGCAATCCCTGCGAATAAGGCCACTTCGGAACCCAGGAGATTGTTCCCGGAATGCCCCGCACTGTTGCCGTCAGTGCTAGAACCTGCACAGGAGCAAGAAGAACCGGTTACCAGAGTCCTGGTTTTGCGCTGTGGCTGGCAGGGCCCTCCAAATGTAATAATTAAGTCTGTCCAACGTTCAACCCACGGGGCAAAGGAGGAGCCTCAAGGTCCAACGCTCTCACACCCCCAGCCGCTTCCTTGTCGGTGTCACGCGCAGCAGAATGTCACGAGACAGCCAGAAAGCCAACCCCGGGCCCCCCTGGCCCCCACATTTCATGGTGATGCACCAGGCCCCACTGGAAGAAAGGCACTTGCCGCTACTCCGGAGCATGGTGCAGCCCTGGCCTGGCCTGTTCTTCCCTCACACTAGAAACCGGGTGTTACGCACCTCTTCAAACGCCCGCCCTCCGCACAGAGCCCTGCCTACCAGCAGACGTGCGCCAGAGAGGAAGGAATGATGGGACCCGGGAAAGGCTTCAACTCGTAACTCGGTTGTATTATTTGATTTACACTTAAAATATATTTGGAAGGCAGCAGACGCTCTGGCACCGAACAGACTGCTAACCCAAATGTTAGCACTAAAGAATTGCCTGGCACAATTATACTATCCATTTATCAATTTGTCACAAGAATTTGACACATCTTGTCACTGAAAGTTAGAGAAAGAAAAGGGGAAAAAACTTCCCTTTCTTGACTCTTGGAAAGAGACAGAATATTATCATAAATCCAAATTCTCATCACCTCTAAACCAGTACAAGAATCCAAAAGTGCTGAGCTGATGTGTGTGTGTGTGTGTGTGTGTGTGTGTGTGTGTGTGTGTGTGTGTGTGAGTGTGTTATTCCATACAACGACATCAGCACAATGAAGCAGGACTGTTGAGAAAATGAGCCCATTTTACACAGCACGCTGTACTTTGGTCAGTAGGCACTTTAATATTTTATTTTACACACAGAATGTAAAAAAACATTAAGAACAGCCACCTGGAAGGTATGCCATTAGGCGGCGTTTTCTAAGATTCAGAAAAGGATCTCCAAGGCTCTTTGTGGATTAGATGTAATTAGACAAGGATTAGGGCACAAATTATATATACATTAAATCAGCTTTGGGATGGTGTCAGCAGTGAGCAGGAGACGGCATTAGCCAATGAGAACCCGTCTGGTGGAGCATCACTGGTAACTGACACATCTGTTAGCTCTGCTATTGAAACTGTAAGACTTTGATGGGAATAAATTAGTCTGTCTTATTGGCCAAGTTAATGCCGGCTCACTGAGCGTGGCACACAGGCACCGTGGCTGCAGTGAATCCCACCAATGCACAAGTACTCTGAGGATTCTCCGCCTCTCGGGGGTCTAACAAACACACACCACAGACTCACACACATATACAACACACCACTGTACCTGGATTTGGCTTCACAAAGGGACTTGTTGTTGAACTTCTCCCATTCGTACCAGCTTCTAGCTCTGGACGTCTTGTTGGATCGTTATTCCTGGTTGATCCAGCAGAACTTGCATCTATATGAAGAAGAAGTGATTAATCATGGCACAGACATCTGACTGTAGCTAGCTTCAGAGCTGCACAGATATCTCAAGAGGCATGAATAGCAACGAACATAAGACTCTTTATGCAAAAGCACTGTGAAATTCAAGAATATAATCTTCCTTTTTAATCAGAACGGTTATCCTACTTATTTCAGAGGTTTAGATTGGGAGGCCATCTGTGGAAACTATAGGGATTCTTGCATTTGGCAGTCAAAGCATTGCAGATGACATTTCAATTTAACTGAGCAAGTTGATTGACTACTATACCAGTTTCTAATTAGAAGAATAATTCTTTCTTTCTGCACAATAGGTTATTCTACATAAAAACATGGCTCTTTGGCTGTCCAGATTTGAAAATGAAACAAAGCTGCAGAACCACTGTTTACATACTGGATACTTTGATTTTTTTTTTTTTTTTTTCAATCAAAGAGGTATTCTGCATTGTAAAGAGAAACATGCATAACACAGATACTGTCTTGCTGACCTGAGCTTTTAGAGAGATCTCTAACAAGAAAAGCTGAGCATATCACCTTTGGGGACTCTGCCAGTGGTTCACAGTGCAGAGAAGGGTCTGCCTTCAGAGCTAAAGAAGGGTGACAGTGAGTGTCACCTGGTGCCACTAGCTGGGGACACACCAGGTCACAGTGGCTTCACGAAGAAGCAGATGATCTTTACCTTGTCCAACTTTCATGAGGATCTTCATGGCTCTTGTCTGGCACACCCCTCCCTCCTGGTTATCCAGGCCCTCCAAAGACCCATTTGATGTAGCTGATTAAAAATAAAATGGACAAAACAAAAAAATAAAGAAAAAATCAGGAAATCAATAGGCAAGATTACATGAACATGAAATGTCTGAAACCAATTTGAAAAATAAGAATTCACTCTTTGTCACAAGTTCTCTGAATGTATGGGATGCTGAAAGCCAAAAAGAAACAGAAACAGAAACAAAGAGAAATGGATCCTGGAAACATTGTTGCATGTAAGCTACCTGCTTCTAAATGTGCTTAAACACCCACTCCGGTACATATCTGACTTAGTATTGCTCTACAGGTAAAGGGGATAGCATCCTCCAAATGCCCACAGACTGAGAGGGGGGCCAAACCAGAAAGCACAAAAGAGTGAACCCGGTAATTTCAAAACTCAGCAATCATCTCCCAACACCTGCTTCCTCCACTCCAGACTTCCTGTTTCAAGAACAATTAACTAGATGCTCTGCTTGTCAAGCTTCCAAGTTCTGCGAACACTGGCAGGGAAGCCTTCTCACACCCCCTGCTCCTTTCTCTAGCCTGAAATGTACTGAAGAAGCATCCTAGAGCTCAGGTCTTCCGAGTCTGCCTTCTACTCACTGTGGAAATGCCAGAAAGCATGTGTTATCCAGAAACCCCCATGAGCCTCTGTCTGCCGCCAGGCTTTCGGCTGGGGAAAGCTCTAGCTGATCAGAGGGTTAGCACACTCCCTTCCCTGTCCCAGATCTGTGACAACTTGGATATAACCAGGTGGGGAACACCTTGTCCCACAAGTGGATTCCCTTTCCACCTTAACAATGAGGGACCAGACCAAAGACCCCCCTTCTACCAACATCTTTCTGTCTTTTAAAGCAACTATGTCCTATCTCCACACAGAGCTGTTTGTCCTAGGCGGGTGAGATCTCTAAATGGCTTTGTAACTAAAGCTGTGAAGAGATGGGCTGTCAATCCGTGTAATGAGGAGCAGGCTTTCAATTACAAGTCAAGTTTGAGTAGGAAGAGAGGGTGGAATGTGCTGGACACTCTTCCCCTTGAGTTCAAGGGGCAAGGGACAGAAGTGTTTCATATACACGTCTGTAACTTCAATCACCTTCAACTTTGGCTATCAAAGTCCTGTCTACAAACACAACACTCAGAGAGAACGAAAACCGGACAGGTGTGCTCGAAACTCCTCTTGATTTGGCTGTTTCTATGTTCTAGAATCAGACTCTAGCCTCACATTTCCCCTAAAAGCAAAGGATGCCTCTTCTGCATATAAATATCTGGCGCTTAACTGAGAGTGTGCCTAAGTCTGCTCTCATAATCGCATCTCATTCTTCTGCTGTGGTTGACACTTAGAGTTTTTCCTGGGAAAACACCTAATAGTTGCTATAAAACTTTGCTGGGGAGCTGCAGAAGGCTACACAGTGTCTGCACACAGATGGAGGAAACTTTTGTCAGATAAGTCAAAATCAAGGTCTAGAGAGACTGCTTCTGAGCATCTAAAAAGGACCTTTGTTGTTACTTTAACTATTTTTCTCCTCTTTCTCTTTCCCTTCTGCAAAAACAGTAGCTCAGTCTCAGAGCCTCTCTAAGGCTTCTCACGGTGTGGGTTCCTCTCAGCACTGCTTCTAGGGTGATCTAGGGCAATGTGAATCTTCCATTATTGATTAGAGTTCTCTCATGCCATTTCTTGGGAGTCAGGATAAGTCTTCCATAGAGAAAAAGGGAGAAAAGTGATCTGGTTCGTTAAATCACCTAGTTTGCTTAATTTAAGGAGAATGCCAAAATTTAGGCTCACAAACACATAAAGCAATTCATGCTAAAGTGCATTCTATTGAAACTTAAATAAACAACTTTTCTTTTCTTGCTAACAGTCTCCACACCCATCTGACAAGGCACAGCAATAACTAAAAACTGAGCAGGAAGAGGGAGGAATGGGGGGGGCAGGGAGGATTTCAGGAAGGGATAGAACTACAAGCTGTCAAGAAGGATGGGAGTGGGGTGTGGGAGGATGTGGAAGGAGGGGTGGGCTAAAGGGGGCAGGGAGGATTGCAGATCTCTTTGGTTTAATCTTGAAGGGAAAGATCAGCTTCAGATTGAGAAAAAGACTGGATACCAAAAAGAAGGCAGGCAGGGAAGCCCCGCCTCCTTCAAGAGCCTGTACTAGCAGGGCCGCTGGTGAATTCCATACACAGAAGGAGAGAATAAATACTTTTTAAAATTTGCAATGTCAGGGCCTCTTCTAAATCAGAACATCTGAGCTGAGTTCCCCAGGTTAACCCCAAAAGATGTCCACCAGTTGTAAAGATCTCTAAAGAAATTCAAATAAAATTTCAGTCTGTGCTTTAGTACCTGGAGGCCACAGAACTGTGGGAGGGAGAGGGGTTGTATAAAATGGAAACCGCTTCACGGCTATAAAAGCTGAAACTCCCCTTGACTAACCAAAAAAAAAAGTAAGAAATGGAGGTGGGGGAGGGGGTGTATCATTATGAGGAAAGGGTGGAAAAGACTGGGGCAAGCAAGCATTCTGATCACAGACACCCATACACATGCGTGCGCACACACACATGCATACACGCACACACACACACTCAGCTGCTGTTCCTTTTAAGCTAACTTGGGAAAGTCAGAAGCAGAGCCTAGGAAGAACTCATGATCAACTGTTGCTAAAAATGAGTGAGCTGTGTGGCACTGTGACCAACTGTTGTTAAAAATGAGTGAGCTGTGGGGCACTGTCCCACGAGCCTCAACGAAAGGTAATGGTCACCAGGCAATGTGAGGCCTAATTCTAATCAACTTGATCGGGTCAGGAATACTGTAGGGCACTTGTGACTCTTGTGTCTTTGAGTGTGTCAGATTCTCTTTCCCGACATCAGCCTGGGGTGGGTCCTGACAGGACGGTGGACAAAGTGAGAAAGCCAGCAGAGACCAGGCCCTCTCACTGCTTCCAGCTCTAGAGGAGAGCAGTCTAATCCTTCACAGGACTGTCTGCTCGGATCCCCTTAAACTGCAAGCCGAAAGGAACCTTCCTCCGCTAAGCTGCGTCGGTCCATTTTCAGACGTTCCTGCCAACAGTGAGCTTTAGGAGTGTAACAGCAATACAAGCCTTATATGAGATGTGTAAGGCTTAGCTCTGAGATGAGTATGATTTTTCTACATGTCCTTAAAAGTTAATAATTCAATCTAGAAGAGCTGCCCTACTGGAGCAATGGTGCTGTGTTCTGTCTCAATTGTGCCTGTTTCCGACCACGAGCTACTGGAACACATCACAAGGTTGGTATTCTGACATCCCCGGTCCTCACCCCATCAACCCGGAGCCTAGAAGCTTTAAAAGGCTCAGCGCTGATTTTGAAACATAACAAGAAAATTGCTAATACTTGGGAATAAACTCTATTTCCAGTTCATTAGATAGATTTACAACTATTTATAGCTTTCATCCGAACTTCCCAGGGAACTTTTAACTTAAAGAGTAAAAATAAACATTACTTCATTATGCTTAGTTTCCTTTGTATCAATCCATCAGCATTATCTAATGTGGCCACAATCATTGTCTTACCAAATGGATGAAATTGCATTTAATCACCAAGAGACAGGAAAAATAACATTGTTATACCTAAGCTTTTAGTTAGTGCCCAGACATTTTTCTCCCCTGGCCTAGTTGGGAGGAAAATAGACTTTATAAGATTAAAAATTACTAGAAAACTTTCTCCATCTAGTTGGGAGATAGGCTTAATAAAGGTACTTGGGCAGTTTATAGATGGCTTTTAAAGATCTTGCTTCCTGGGTTTCACTCAGAGCACCACTACACTTTCCCGTCTCCGCTGGAGGGAGCAAAGATCACTGCTCAGCAGAAAAGCACCCCAAACTACTGGGTGTGTTATCCACGTCTGCAGTCCTAGCCACCAGAAGCCTAAGACATGAGGATTAAGGGTTTGAGGCCAGTGCAGGAAACATAGGAAGACTCAGTGTCAACACACACACACACACACACACACACACACACACCCCAAACCAACTATACAGAGTTTGAGATGCCTGAATTTCCGATCATTTGCAGATCTTCTGGGCAGTGATTCTGGCTACCTAAGCCCAAAGAGAGCTAAGAGGGGTGGAAGCAGATAAGCCGAGCACACAGAGTACTGCATGTCAATGTGCCTTCCTGTGAATGCATCTGCTCCGCTCCAAAGCCAGGCTACAGCTGTTGGCTGTATTGAATCCAGTGGAGAAGCGGAGGGTCGTCAGGTGGAAGGTGAAATAGCTCACATTCTATGATTCAGAACCATCCCATCAAAGGACACATCTTTGGGTCCTATGGGGAGAGTAGTATATGAATGTGGTTGCCACACTGTGGAGGATCGGTCACACTATTTTACATGTCCATGAGGGACATTTGAAAGTAAATGGGTCAACTAGTCAAAGAAAGTTCACCAGAGAGGCACATGGTAACCAGACAACCAGGGAAACCCCAGAAGCTCTGTCCTTGCATAGGGCTGACCTTGATGGAGTGTCTTCCATTAGCTAGCGTTCAGCATCTCATAAGAAACTCTTGTCAACACCAAATTCTATCTGTGCTGCCCTTGTCTGCTGGCTCTATACCACACACATGCCAACTCCTCTTTCTCGGGTAAGACTTTCTATACACCCCTCCCGCAAGCTCAGCACAGGCATCTGAAAAAAACTATCAGGGGCCTAAATGGCAAACTGAAAAAGCCCTTCTCGAGAGGCATGTGACTTTAATGTCACCCCCAACACAGAGAACCAGGCCACTGTGTCCTCCCACCCAGGGCTGCGTCCGAGTGTCAACAGAACAAAATGAAAAGTGTTGAGACACATAAACCGAGAAACAAGGATGCTGGACAACATGAAGTTATTCGATGTCAGCGGACAAGCTGGGCTAAGATCGGCTGGCTTAGACTGGTATCAGTTTAAATTCCCCAGAGATAAATGCAGATTCAGAGCATACACCACAGAGACAGGATTCTGACTCCAGAGCCCACATTAATGCGTTTTCATGGCTCGGTTAGCAAGGTCATTCTCCGAGAAAACTGACACAGAAGGAGAAAAAGTTCTAAACACAGAAACAATAATGTCCAGGAAAAGCCAAAAATCAATGCCTATTTTTAAGAAGGACAATGAGACAATGTCTGAAACAAACACCAGCTCAAAGCACTGGAAAGAAGAGAAAATTTCCTTCCTTTTCTTTACTATTTTCACTGTGGCTGCCTCGGGAAAGAGTGGAATGTATCCCCTTGGTTTCCAAAGAGATAACAGGAATCTGGCTAGAGAGCAGGGGCTCAGACCTCCTCCTCTCAGAGTATCTCACTCCATAACACCAAGCTTGAGCAAAAGCACCATGGTACAGCCCCTCAAAGTGTCCCATGAAGAAACAAGAACACAAAGCAAGAGACAGTCATTCGACAGAACACATTCTCAACAAGAAAGAAAGCACCGAGCGTGGCTCCTTGCTGGGCTCCCACTCCTGTTTGATGAACTTTCTTTGCAGGTAGGAGACTGTCCAGAGTTACAACATTATAAACCAGCAGGGATGGAGGACATGTTTCTCATCCAAGGGAACACGGGCTCAACTCACAGGAACAATCACTCCCGTTAAAACGGTGTCACTCTTACTGTATTTCAAAATCTCCCAGTTGCCAGTCACACATAGAGAGCAATTGGCCCAGCAGCTTCCACATAACATAATCTCTTGGCTTCTGTACTGGGCAACATGATTTGGAAAAGGCCAATCTAAGAATAAAAACTTAGACATCCCCTCTTCCAGCATTAAGGAAAGACTGAAGCTGTGGCTTAAGTATGTTTTTGGAATAGGTTTTCCTGTGTGTGTTGGGAAGGCTGTCTTTATTTCCTGAGCTCAGGAATATGAACTGCAATGGTATAGTTCACTGAGAGCTCAGAACAGAAGTCTGTAAAGATGTACCCACTTGGACATGTCTTTTAGCAAGCTGTTTTTATACGGATGCACACTAGGAAGACTTTAATGGCATTGGTTACTTGATCACTTTCAGGAGCTGAGGACACCACATAATCATGTGTTCAAGAGTCAGCATAGTAAACAAAGCCTGGACCCCCAAGGGAGAACAGCTGCAATATCTCATTATGAGCACCATAATGCCATAGCTGAAACTAAGACTTATTATGGGTTACTCCTAAAACCTTTCAACCACGGAAAACCATATGAAGAGTAAGTGTGTGCCTATCCTGGATGAGTCAGTTACCTCTGATAAGCAGTCCTCAAAAGAAAACGGTTCACAAAAGAGGGGAACAAGAATACAGGCAGACACATGCTTGTGCACCACGTGTCTACACAGTAAGTGTGTGGATGTGTGTGGATGCACACATGTACGTGTGCATGTATACATATATGAGAGTGCACCAAACAGGTTGAGGGCCAGGTATGGTGGTGTATGCCTTTAATCCCAGCACTCAGGAGGCAGAAACAGTTGGGTCTCTGTGAGTTAGCCTGGTCTACATAGTGACTTTTAGGTTAGTCTGTGCTACAGGCTGAGGAAGAAGTCTCAATGCTCAGTACCTAAAACGTTTCAGACTGGAATCTTGGAATTTTGGACATTTGTACAGAGTTGTTAGCACCAAAAGGTTTGGGTTTTGGACTTTGAGTTTCAGGTCAGAGCTGTTCAGCCTTTACCCTCTGAGCTCACTGCAGGCTCCTGACACTGTCCTGAGAAAAGTAAAAGCAATGCTATAAAATATCTCTGGTCCTGGTTTAATTCAAGAGATGCGTAAGCATGGAAGGTCATTTACAAAGCTATGTATTTTTTCCTCAAAATATTGTTCCCACTAATTCAGTCTCTTGATTTCTAATGAATTCTGTTGAAAAAAAAATGTTGCTTTCTAGTGTAAAATGTTACTAAGTCTGTAGTGACTTGCACAAGCAGGAATTCTCATTAGGCAAAAATTAATAATAACAACAATAACAGCAATAAGAAAAATCTTAAACAACTCCATTTCAAAAGTACTTTCTTATTCACATACTCTAGGGAGTATTGCTACAACCCAGAGACAGTCATTAGAGTAAAGACAGTAAAACCAACAGTAAAATAACAATCATCACTATGAAGGGGTCACCATCAACCTGAACGAAAACTAAGAGAATTGTGTTTTAAAAATAGGTTGCCAGATGACCATTTCAATAGTAATGGCTAAAGTCTCATTTTAAAAAATGATATCATGGTTCTAAAGATAAGACATAATTCTCCATTGTCCATTAACTTAAAACCCCAGATTTTTAAAATGAAAACTTCCTGCTCAAGACAGTGATAACATCTCACGAAAATACTCTGAATCATGAGCCACATGCAGCTGAGTGGATTATTTGTAGCACATAACCCATTCTCTGCTCTCTGGTTTGGTTCTGTTTTGTTTTTAACGTTCTTGATTTTTAAAATATCTTTGTGGCAATATGAAGATCTCTGGTTAGGAACGGGTTAAACATCACATGTCCATGGGCAGTGGGGATGGGGAAGAACATCCCACAATCCTCTTGCTTGACAGACTGTCACTAATTGCAGGCAATGATATTAATGACCCAGTAATTACAGAAAGAGCAGCAGTGAGGTAGAAAACATCCATCCAAGGGGAGTTCATGGCTAGGTGGTAGCAACTTCTGCAGAGGCTGAGCTGATCCCTGCTGACAGCTTAGGATGGGACGCTTCAGAAGAGGCAGCCTTACCCCTGTGGCCAAACAGTGTAGATGGCCATGACATTATTTGCTTTGACCACTGAGAGGCCAGCAGTAACCCTGATAACGTGCCCCTCTTTAAGTCTGTCCTATGTGTGAGCCTTACCCATACATGCACAAAACACGTTCTCTGTTCAAAGAATCCAGGGCAGTTTCTCAGACATTTATTTCAGTGAAAGAATTAACTTCATTCCATAGTTTAACAGAGGGAAGAGGAAAGCTGGGTTGACTCGCTAAAGCAAAGTGACTTTTAGGCAGACTTAGCACTCAGCAACATAGTCTGCTTTCTCTATATGAGATGACTATGCTCTCGCCCAAGATCTATCAGTCTACCCCGCTACCCACCACCCATCTTCTCATCTGCTCCATCATCCATATATCCAACAGTCTCCGTAACTACCTACCATCCATGACTCACTCACCATCTCCCGTCCACACACATGCAGCACCTGCATTTAGCCAAGGAAGCTTAGCATCTCTTAATGTCTCTGTTCCTATACTGAGCTAACTTGATTATTATAATTACATTATTATTTAGCAACTTCTGTTGATGAGCTCAGAGTACTTGCTAATGCCATAGAATCAATCTAGTAAGACCTAATGGGGTAAAAAAAAAAAAAAAAGCAAAAAAGATTTTAGATCTATTAGTAGGTTTAAAAATAGGAAAATCTGAAATGTGAGCAGGGGCCTTTCTCCTGTGTTTCTACCTGTTGGCACTGCTGTGCTGCCTGGTTAGTTCCCAACCCCCGGACTTGGTCTTCTGGGCAGCAGGGACTAAGAACATGTCATAGCACCCAGCTGCTCTACACACTCCTGTGGGATTTCCTTAGTTCAGCTCGAGATGTATGACCTCGTCAGTTATATGTTAGATGACAGGACATGTATGCTCCAGGGTCTGACCCGCTGCGCTGTCATGCGTGTGCTTTGCATGACTGCACACCGCCATCACTATTATTTTCTATGCATACTTTTTTTTCTGCTGTCCCTGAACATATATCATGCATGTCTGCATGTTCTCTTTACGGTGCACACATGGCCCAGGAGCCACAGCTACACACTTACAGTGGAGACCTAAGGGTTTGAAGGCCACACATTGGGTTTTGGCCCTGATGTTTCACAGCATGTAAAGTGTTCTAAGCCACTAACACTGTTTGGGTTTCCTCACAGCAGTAAAAAATTTCCATCTTCTGTGTTGCTAGACTTGAAAGTGAGGCGGGCATGAAGGCCACAGCACTACCCGAGGATCAAACACATCAGACTCAGAGTTAGCGCTTTAGGAATAAATTCCAGCCTCTTAAGAACTATATAAATCAGTTTTTCTCAAAATAATCTTTTTTTTCCCTCCAAAATGTCTGTCTATGCCTCTTGGCTATTTTTTTAAAGTGTTTTATTTTGCTTTAAAATTTTATCTTCATGATGAATATTTAAGGGCTGTTAAGAAAGAATCGTGTCCTCTTTTATGCACTGGGTCTCGAGCACTGTTCAATTATTTATAAACCTATGTGAACCGTTAACAAGCTATAAATAGGAGGTTGGAGATACAAAGATGAGTTTTATTCTGAGTAATTCCGGAATAACTTCTTGGTTGTGTTAAGTCCTTCATTTCTCATCTCACTTACTTTGTATTCACAGTGTTTCTTCCTCCATCTCTGCTCCTCACACCCGATCAGTCACTGTATCTGTTATTGGTTACTTTCAGAGCTGGGGTGGTAATGTCAGGCCTGTAGCTGTCTGGTGCACATGAGTGTGTTGTCTCCGTTTACCAGGAGATACCAATGATTGTAAACAGAATCCCACCCAGGCTTGCTTCCATGACTCTGCTAGACTTGGGAGCCCGGAGTATCTTGGTGCAGTCTCAAGATAGGCAGATGCAAAACTGAGCTTTCTTTAGATTAAATTCAACATGGAGCCCTCCTGGTCCGTGGGGGAGGCTTCCTACAGATAGAACCAACTGGGTTACCCCAGCATGATGAGTGATTTTTCCTGTGTCCTAGGGAACCAGAGCATGTGAGAGGCTGGTGACTGGAAAGTAGGAGCCCCAATTGTAGGTGTGTCAACACTTTCCCCTGCCTGAGTCTTCAGGGTCTGCCAAAGAACCTGCTAGCAAGCTCAGGCAGTTCCAGAACAAACCATACATAAACGTGTGCTTCTTGGTCAAGGGAAACAAAGGGACTTGAGTGACAGTCAAAGTGGGAATTGCTAATGAGTAGAGATGCCCAGAGTGACTGAGGCTGGGCAATGCTCTGTGCTTTTCTTTATGCCCAGACTACAAACCGAGGATACTTTCGGTACCCATCCTTTCCAGGCACCCCGTCTCGCAATGAAGCCCACTTTTGCCTTCGACCTCAAGCCTCTTACTGCCTTTCAGTTCCACTTTTAACTTGCTCTTGGTTGGTAGTCACACATGGACACCAGCAATCTGACATCTCCAGATGAGACTGAAAATGTGCTTAAAAACCTCCACTCAGCAAGTGGGTGCAATGACGTTATCAAACACAAAATTTTGCCCCTAAGGCAGGGGAAAGGAAGACAGGATGTGGTTCTGTGTCACTGCATGGCTGCTGGACACCACCCATACATAAATAACCCACGGAATAAACTCCATACCCCTTATGGACACTATGTGTGCCTCCATGTTCTAAAAGCTATCTTCATGACAAGGGGCATCTGAAAGCTGCTCTGGGATTTAGTCTTTGTCCAGAGAGACAGCACAGGACACTCAGTACGCCGGTGTAACTTGCTACACTCATCACTCAGAACGAGCAAATCAAAGCCAGAAGAAAAGATATGCAACATATGCTCCACCAGAATAAGGAGCAAACTATTATGTTGGCTCTTTAATATTATTTGGCTTTATTTGTGCAAATAGTTCTCTTTATTTTGTGATTATTATCCCCCTCTAAAATAAAGTGTTTGCTTAAAAAAGTTCCAGCAGTGCATGTGGAGCCTTCCAGGTTTGGCCTAGAAATAGAGGGTCCCCTAAACTTGACGGCCCAGCAAAGCAGGCTGGACATGGAGAGCAGACTTCAAGAAGGCACTCAGTGACTTCAGTAACAGGAACTCAGAAATGGCAACTTCTAGATGATGTTAAGACACTATGATCTGCCTATGGGTATACAATAAAAAAAAAATCAAAATTCAAACCACATAGAAGCAAAGGCAAGAAAACGCCTGCCTCAGGACAGGGTTTCAAGGCCAACAAAAGGACCTGGCTAACTCAGTTAGCTAACTCTGAAGACGCTTGGGCAGTTTCTCTAGGAAAACGTCAATGGTAAAGACTGGGCACTCAGACAGTAGATGTTTTCCCAATAAGGACCGGACGGATTGTTTAAAACAATATATCCAACTGTGAATATTTATTGCAAGTGGATAATATCAGAAGATGCAGCTACTTCATAAACAATTAAGCAAAAGACATGATAAAAATAACTATGGGTTATATAAACCCAAGATCTGTTTTTAAGGCCAGGAAGGATCTGAATGTACTAAAAAACGGGATTTTCAGACTGTGCGGTCACAGTAGCCCCATCTTTGGATCACGTAGGACTACAAGAGTTTATTATGTAAATTAAGCCCAAGGCTGATTACTGAGCTAGGTGGGTCAAGAAGTCAATTCTAAACACGAAGGAACTCCATATATGTCACTTTGCCACTTGTCAAAGCAAACAATTGTGTGCAGCAGGGTTAATGAGGAGGCCTCCAGTTCTAACATGTTGCATCTTAAGGGAACCCAAGTCAAATGAAAAATCCTTGTTAGAAGACTGGGACCAGATCCTGTCAGCTGTAACTCAGAAGTCCTGGTGACTTGGGCAGACGGTCTATAGGTCTGACCATCACAGTTTGGACAATAGGGATAAAAGAATGTTCTAGAAATTAGACGTGACTTCCATCCAGCTCAGGCATCAGGCACGAGGCTCTGCAGTCCTGTGAGACAGCAGCAGAGCCATGTGTACCTTCCCACCGGGGCACACCAACCGCTTCTCCAACTGTAGCTGCTCCCCCCACCCCCACCCACTCATGGAAACCACCCTATTATGCTCCTGATTCTGCCTGGTGTCATCAGCCAGTTCCTAAGACCTGGAGTCAGAAACTCAAGTACTGATATTAGCTCCTATCTTAAAAGTAAATCAGTCCTTTGCAGTATTAAAAATACACTTGTGGATCTGAGCTTTTCTTGTCTCGCTACCCAGCCCTCTTAATGAACATAGTGGGATAAAGATTATTGCCTGCACACACTTTCCTTCTTGAAGAAGAAGGAGAAGAATTTGACTGTGTGTGTGTGTGTGTGTGTGTGTGTGTGTGTGCAGCTTGCACACATCTGTTTGACAGGAAAGGCTGGCGACTTTTTCAAGTCCCTTGGCTGTTTTGGTGCTATTTTAAAATTTGATCTTATCTTTTCCCTCCTTTCAAGGGAACTTGCACAGAAATGGCCGCTGCTACCATGTGGGTGAGAACCTGGCTTCTACCCGTTGCTAAGTATTTGAATGCTCTCTTCTGCCTGTGACGTACGGGAAGCCTTTCAACTTCGCTGCGAGCAGCCCTGGGCTTCCTGGAAAAGTCCTGAGCCACTCACAGGCTTGGGAATATCTTGTTAGAAGAAACATTCCCGCAATGCTCTATTGATTGCAACAGGACAGCCAACGTGTTTTAAAGACGCTTTCTAGTCATCGAACGTACAGAAGAATCGTGTGTGTAGAGCAGGATGGCTTCCGGGTTGGGGTCATCTTGCTTCAGCCTCTTGAACTACAAGCCACACCATGCTTTGACATGGAAAATCCTAACTCTAAGGACAGTTCTGAGGGACAGAGAGTAGTGAGGAGCATGTTAAAGACCTGTTAATGTGACCTAACGTGGCCAAAACCAAACAAACAAAACAGATAGGTACCAGTATTGGGTAGATTGCTATTTTAACTACAAACTAAACTGTGTGTGCAAGTCTAAGCCTCCTATACACTGATGTAGAGCCGTCACGACGGCTCAGACACACTGTGACTAAGAGATGCTGAGAAACCACCCATTTAGCCACATATTGTGTATATGATTTCAAATGGAAAGCTGAACCTTTAATGTTTACCAAGCTCCCACTTGCACTACGTAGGAAGCTGGGGTTTTCAACACCATCATTCCGAATGTGGGAGCCCTTGGGTTTCCTTTGTGGCATTCAGCGTCAGGGTTAGGCGTTCCCCGTCTTTGGAAGGGCTGATCCCTTTGAGCCTTTCTCTCCTACTCTCACCCGAAGCAGGTAAGGTTCAAAGATTCTGAAGGGGACAGTTTTATTCTCCATGCTAGATTATGGCACCCATTAAAAGTCTTTGGTTGTCTGTGTGTGTGTATGGTGTGTGTATGTGTGTGTGGTGTGTGTGTATGTGTGTGTGGTGTGTGTGTGTGTGTGTATGTGTGTGGTGTGTGCATGGTATGTATGTGTGTGGTGTATGTGTGGTGTGTATGTGTATGTATATGTGTGTGTGGTGTGTGTGTGTGTGTATGTGTGTGGTGTGTACATGGTATGTATGTATGTGTGGTGTGTGTGTGTGTGTGTGTGTGTGTGTGGTGTGTGCATGGTATGTATGTGTGTGGTGTATGTGTGGTGTGTATGTGTATGTATATGTGTGTGTGGTGTGTGTGTGTGTGTATGTGTGTGGTGTGTACATGGTATGTATGTATGTGTGGTGTGTGTGTGTGTGTGTGTGTGTGTGTGTTTCCAAAAGTTTAGCATCCATCTATTTTACCTTGTAACTACTTTGTATCTTCAAAAATGACCGATTATCTTACCACCCCATCTGCCTTGTTTCATCTCAGAATGCTTTTATTTTCATTTTTTGGTAATTATTCCATTAAATATCTAACTTACCACTTTCTCCCCTTTTCTTTTTGTTATTCTTAGAAATCTGTTCTCTATGTATCATGTTAGCGTCAAAATTGTTTCTTAGTCTATGTGGCATTTGAAGCAACAGACTAAGATAATCACTGCCCGTGAGCACCTTTGCTTTAGTCACTAATCTGTGCGCACCAAGGCACTCCTTGGAGATACAGTGAACCACTACTCCTGCGGTATAAAGAGCAGACGGTAACAGGAGAAAGGCGACTGGTTGGTTGGTAGCCAACCCGGGGGCCAACTGCACACCAAGGGACTGAAGGCCAAGAAAAGAGCGCAAAGAGTGTAACTCCAGGGCTACAAATGTAGTTCCGAGGTCAAGTACTTGTCAACGTGCATCAAGAGTTTCATCCTAACTACACACTGCAATTTAAAACAACAACAACAACAACAAACCCCCCAAAGAATATTCCTTGAACCCAGACAGATTAACCAGAATCCATTGTCTAAATCTCTGTTGTACCAGATTCCATCGTACCAAGACCACTGGCTGACTCTGGGAACAAGCCTGCTTGGTGCTGGCTGTAATGTACACACAGTAGGCGTGTGTCCCAATGAGCACAGCTTCACAGTGCAGTGCAGATTATCTCCATTGATATCTGCCCTCTACCCCTGAAATTATGCCACCGTGTTATGACAGACACGGGGGTGTTATTCGGACAGCACACCCATTATTCCTTTCCACCAGGACCCAACAGGACCGCTTGCACTGACTTGGCTCATCTGTGAGCCCCCCCTTCTACGCTCTGAGCTCTGCCTGTCTGGACTAATACAATCATGGCAAACTGTGCCATTGTTACTTTCTGTCCTCTTTCTCTAGTCTTGGCCCTGAAACACGGTTCTTAGAACAGGATGCACAGTCATGAGTGAGTGGATGGATGGATGGACGGATGGGTGGATGGATGAATGGCGAGAAAAAGCATTACACAAATTCACCTATCAAAACCTCACCCAAGGTCCTTAAAGATGGTTTTGTTAGTGGAGATGCTGAATCCCTTCATGTAATTTACTTATTTTCACACTGTAAGAATCCTGGCAGGTTCGCCCCTGCTGAGTAGTTATATTTAATTAATACTGTTACTACAGGGTCCCAAATTTCAATGAATAAAAAGTAATAATAAATGAATAAAGCTTCGACAAATTATTTACCATGGTAATTTAAAGGAAACAGAAATGAATACAAACCTACTTAGCTTATCCTAATTCCTACAAAATAAAGAGAGAGAACTATACTTACATATAATGTAGTAATCTTTGTTCTTCTGAAATTCTAGACCCCAGAGGTTAGGGCTGAATTCTTGAAACTTGATGGTGAATTTCACATCTTGGTCTGGTCTGGCACAGTTGAGCAGTGGGGTATTTTCCTTCTTAATAGTGCATCTGTCTGCTTGGTCTTTATCAACCATATAAACTTTATAATATTCATACTGGCCAACAGTTTTAGAGTCCACTTTGGGGCAAATAATATCCAATTTGTCTCCTATCTGTGGGTATAGTACCAGGCCTTGTCCGGGTAGAAATCTAAAAAGCACAAAAGAAAAGCCACTGAGTTGATAAAAGTGAACATCTTAAGGACAGTCATCAAAGAGCCAGGTGTTACCAATCACCCCAACCAGGACAGCTGAGCACTGTGCTCTGATTCACCAAAGGTTTTCTTCCCTGGGGCAAAGAAAGAGCCTTCCTGAGGCTTTTAGGATTAACCCAAGAAACAAAAGGATGAACTCTTCTTCCTTTGAGGCGTCAGGACCAGTGGCATGATGACATGGTTCTCACCCTGCCCTTGTAATATTCCAGTGTTCTTTTGTGCAACTTTATAACAACTCTTCCCCCAGTGCTGAGTCAGACCTTCCCACCTGTTTGTTATTTTTTAACCATTGGCATGCCAGAGAGATCCCATCAATTCCAGGAACAGAGCATGCACGGAGCCTTTGTTGTCCTGGTCGTTTTCATGTGCTGTTGATGTTAATTAACAGACAAGTTTCATCAAGAATGTTTCAAATTACTTATCATAATTAGTCAGTCAGTGATCAAACAATGGGCTTTTTATTACACAGAACAAAAGAAATGTCTTACAAACCCATAAAAGATAACCAGAAATAATTAGTGTCGTATTGATTCATCTGGAAGATGAAGAGCCCTCTCCTTATGAGGACAACAAGTACCCTCCTTGCTCTACAAATCTTTCCCTTTCCCCTCCCTTGAGATGTATTTGCTCCAATTAATTTTTTCGAAGCAAAGCAAACCTTTAGAACTAAGACTACTGATACAAAATCCCTTGGATGTTCCCTGCTAAAAGATCTCCTCCTTTCCTCTCTTGCTGGCCATGTTGCTGAAAGATCTTCCCTAATGGGGAGTTTCTCTGAGCTGCTGAAACAAGAGCTTCCTAATGAACATCCTTCTGCAAGTGCTAACGCTAACAACACACTCAGAGAGAGCCGCCAAGCCTGCAGGCTCATTAAAATATTAAAGCTCCGGAACAGAGCACAGCCTCCCAATGCTTCCAGCTTGGGCTCTGGCATCATTTAGCCAGAGAGGCCCACCAGCCATGATGACCCTTGGGGCCAGAATGCAGCAACAGATGAGAAAAGGATGATGGGACTCCGAAAGTTCAAATCCACACCAACTAAGGTGATTAATGTAATCAGCCACCAGTTTTCAACCAGTGTATTGGGTGGTTACAAAGTAGCAGATAGCCCAGCTCACACTGTGGACTAGTATTCAAAACTGATACTTCAAATTTTGTTTTAAACTTTGTACATGTGTACAATGTATCTTGGTCTTACCCATGCTCTACTCCCTCCATCTCCATCCCACTGTACTCCTCTCCCTCCAGCATGTGTTCCTTTTCCCTCCCAACTTCATATCTTAAAAACAAGGCAAACAAACAAGCGAAGTAAAGCAGCGGCACACCCAGGACTACGCAGAGAAACTATCTCCAAAGATCACTAGTATGACTACTGATGGTGATGACGGTGATGATGATGATGACGACGACTCGCTGAAACTTTTTAAAGGTGAACATACACAAATGCATGCACACAAAATTGCTTGTTACTTCTTTGGGTGTTATTGTACAACAACAAAAACAGGATGGTCTACTGACATCAATGTCTCATTGTTGTTTGTAAGTCAGTCACTTTAGCAAGAACATATGAACAGTTGAGATGGCTCAGTGGGTAAAGGCGCTTGAGACCAAGCCTGGGACCCTAAGATTAACCCCAGGGGTCCATATGGTAGGAGAGAGGCAAGCCACCCAAGTCACCTCTGACTTTAGAGCACACTGCTATGTGCACTAGCCCTTCCCTGGAAATACAAAAAAAAAAAAAAAAAAAAAAAAAACTTTTTTTTTTTGAGTGAGAAACAAGATCCATTTATAATGAAATCTTTCTGTTAAACAGAACTCAAGATGAGCTTATAAAATGGTGACAAACTTAAAACATCCGTGTTTCCGTGTGTATTTCACTGAAGAATTCTCCAGGACTTGACAGACTGAGGTAATTACCGAGGACCTGCCTGGCATTTTCTACAATGCTCAGGAGACTGTAAAAATACAACTCCTAAAGAACTTCTCTCAAGGTGGGTTCTTCTTGCTAGATGGAATTCAACTCAGCTCCACCAGGCCAGAACATGACCCACTTCTCTTTCTTAACCAAGAATTCCCACGTGGCCAGCTCCCCCTCCGCAGATAAGTCACCAGGCCTCAGAGCCGACCCTAATGCTGATGAGCTGAGGTATACAAGAGCGTGGGCATGCCACTCAGTGTGGCTTCACAAACTGCTGTGCTTTTGATGATGTTTTCAGCAGGAACATATTACATAAATAATTTGACGTTTTTGATTCATCTCTGCAAATCAGCCTTGATATTTAGCTTTGATTCAGTGTGCACAGTTTGATGATGGGCCATCAAGGTAACCTGTGGATGGATAGGTGGAAGGGAGGGACCCTACGGTTTTAGTACACATATATGATGTATTTCAGATTAAGCCTACTCTTTTTAAAGCTTCAAGGAAGATACAATATAGTAAGCTTGAAACAGAATTTGATCTGTTGCCTCTAACAAGTTGCTGTTCCAAGTATTTATTAAGGGGGTAGGGGTCTTTGCATGGCAACCCACAGAAAAGGACCCAGCACTGGAGTGCTGGACACCTGTATCAGAGTCTATCTTTGGAGGGTCCAAACACCATCACTTCAACTGGTAACACAGGGAGTGCAGCTTGGCAGAAAAAAAGTCATCACAGATTTCCCAACACAGGAGAACCCTCACCTTCCCAGAGCTACAGAGATACAACTTAAATGACCAAAGTGGGGCTTTTGGAGTGTAGATCATTGTCCTCCAAGCATGACCAGCATTTTCATCGGGACAGCTGTGACTACTGATCGGGCCTGTCACCCGTTGATATTCCCCTACGGAAAGAAGGGGTGGGGAGGGTCAGCGAACCTTTGGACTCTGGGTGCTCCTTCACCTTCCAGCTAGCTGAGTGTAATTCTGTCCCATGGCCTTGTATTCCCTAGGGGTGCTAGCTAGTGTTTATAGACTGTGACCGGTTACCGAAGGCAAATGCCATTATTGCAGCCACAGAGAAGTAGCCATCTATGCTGGGGTGAGACAATTCAGTGGTTTGGCTGCCTCCGGGACTCCATCCTCACATAGACAATCCCTTACCCTGGTCTATAAACGAGCCCCCAAAACCTCATTGGTTCCCCAAGTTGGGCTTTGATAAAATTGTACTTTGGTTTGTTAGTGTCCTATGAGGACAGGGTAGGCATTTGCCTACATCTTCCCAAGGAAAGAGTCTACCCAGGCTGGCCTGGAACTTACTAGGTACCTGAGGCTAGCTCAATGGTCCTGCCTCAACTGCCCAAGTGCTGAGATTACAAAACATGCATCATATTGTTCTAAATGCTCTAAGGGACTTTAACAGATGATGATTGAGTTTTTAGGAGTTAACAACTCAGCTCCCTGAAGTTGGGCTGCTCCCATATGTGTGATTCCACAGCGAGGGCCCAAGTGGTTATTGTACCATAATGCTCAATAAAATGGTGTCCTAGTGGAAAAACACCAGTGGGTAAATAGAAGCAAACAGTAGCACATGCTGAAGTCAAAGTGCCCCAAGTGAAGGCCAGCCCAAAGCAGAGCTGAGCCTTGCTCCCTGCGCCTCTCACAAGTCTAAGCCACGAGTGTATGCCTTGTATAAGAGATAAAGCCTTCAGAGGAGAGTGAAGAAATCCAACAGGAAAAGCCCCTTCCCTGCCCCTCTCAGCTCCCATGGTGTTCACAGGAGTGTCAAAGTCTTGTTTTGTGAAATACATGTTTTTTTCCTAAATCAAGCTTTTCATTGATATGCTATGAAGTTAAAGGGAATGGAGAGAAAGTCAATATCTACTCAGGCCTGCAAGAATGCCACAGAGAAATATAAATATGGACACCTAGCTGCCTGCCCTGCATCCAATGGCTAGAACACAAAGCACTTTCTGAGGTGGCCACCTGGCGTGCATCCCTTGCAGAGAACCAATAAGGTGAGAAAGAAATGAGCCAACCAACTAGAATCTGTGTTTTAGATGTAGACATACAATGGACTCCAAACAATTCAGGCAGATACTATTCGTTTCTCAATCACACTTAAACCACGCGGCCATAAAACCTGTTAAAACCAAGTCAGTCTAACAGGACCCTGCCTCACTCTGACTTGTTTTGGCAAACTGGGGTAAGGACCACCTTGCAACCAAAACCAGTTGTCACCTACGCCACTTGTACAGAGGGGTGTGGATTTAACTGGAACGATGTTTCTGGCCTAGCCAGGAGAACTGAGCAGGCGCTGCTTTCCGTGCTGGCCACTGAGCATCAACGCGGAGCCGGCAGTCTACCAGGAGCACACACCACCCCAGGGCAACTTCCACCCTGACTCCCAATCCCATTCACTTTCCCTGGGGAGTCCCTCGGGGCTAATGGGACAACACTGAGCAGAAACAGGTCACTCCTATGGTTTTCCCCAATGACTCATTTCCAGTCAAACAACAGATTCCATCAATAGGGAGAGAAGGAAATAGGGATAGAACAGGCAACTCTGAAGTAGGGTTTCCAAAGCCAGAGTCCTGGTGTAAAATGACAAAATACCAGAATGTAGTTTTACCTGTGGGTTGCCTATTAATTTAACTCAGGTTTGAAAAAGTGCTTTGCCAAACTAGACTGTAGCAAAGTATTCTACACAGAATACTTCGGGTAACTCTAATGATCTACATTAAACATTAATATTTAGTAATCTAAATTAGATCTCTAATAATTTAAACTAGACATCTCAACTTCATACTTTTCATTGTAAAAAAAAAAAAAAAAACCTCGATTAACATCACGACTTAATGTTCGTGGTGGAGAACGTAGCAGAATTAATGAGCAGTAGAAGAGAAAGCACAGGCCTGTGTGTGAACCGGGCTGGTTTCAAATGCTGGACTAAAGCACAGGAAACATAGCCTGAAGCATGTGACTTCTGTGGGCACAACAGTCATGTTACCCTGTCCATAGACAGGTACTTGGGGCCAACTGAGCTGAGGACCTGCAGTTTTTCCCTCCACCTCTCTCTTATCAGGAAAACCCCAATTTCCCTCACTCCTCTTTTAGTGTCCACATTAGGGACCTCAGTGCAGACGCCTCATGACTTCATCTGTTTCCTCACGTTGGCAAATCACAAAGGCGAACGTAGAAGCTGCAGCCCAGCTGCTCTACGCTGATGTTGCCTGTGGCAGCACAGGTGAGACAGCAATACAGAAACAACAACGCAGAGAAAAGGGTGGCCTCCATGTCCGGCCAGGTGGAGCTCCTCCAGACCAGGCAGTGCATCTTAGAAATGCCAAGCAACAGCTCCTGATGGCAAAATGTCAGTCGGTGTCTAACACAATTCACCAGGAAAAAAAGCTGATTTAACTGTTTCCTCTTTCTGCACCATTAGGCCAGGTACAAGCATCTATGAGAGTCTGTCCCCAGAGTTCACAGAGCAGATGATATAGCCAGGTTATAGCCACAGAAAACTGTAAGTTTTCCTATGTGCAGAACTTTGCAAAGTCAGATTCATAAACCAATATACAGCATCTCCCACAGGACACTCTAGCCTTCCTGTCATTTGAAACGTCATCTAGTAGAAGCACTTTGCAACATCGGTTTGGTCAGTCATAGACTGCACATGGAGAAGTCCATACCCCATTGTCTTAGTCTGAACATCAGAACCACCTAAAGAAATATTCCTTTAGAAAGATGCCCCACTGTTAGTCAACCCAGGACTGTGTATGACCACTGACACAGATGACTTACTCCAGCTATGGATAGGCACATCTGTAAACTACGTGGCCTGCACTGGATTGACCACAGAGACCAACATACCCAGACGGCTGCACCCCTGACAGGTACCTGCAACCATTTGGGGCTATGGTAATTTTCAGGTTTCTGTGGGTTTCAAATTTCTCCTAAGTAAACAGTGATTTCATGAGCAGACTGGACATTACTTGTAAATGTACAGCTTCAAAAACTAAACCTGCTGGGCCTAGAGACACAGGTCTGTAATCCAAGCTACTCAGGGAGTCGGGGCAAGAGGGTCACAGTCCTGAGGTCTGCCTACACTACAGAGCGTGTACAGGGGTAACTCGGTGAGGCCATGTCTCAAAAGAAACAGCAGAGGAAGTGCTGAGAAGACAGTGTCTTAGCCCTTGCCCAGTGTGTGCGTGGTTAGGTTTAACCCCAGGATCCCAAAACTTCAAACAATGAACAAACATAAAAACCTGAAGTGTATTTTTGAACTAGTGTTCTTAGCTCTGATTTTGGAAAGCACTTTAAATGTTTTAAGGCTTATGGCTATTTTGACTTTCTGAATTAGGAAGCAGGACATGACACTGTGGCCTATGTGTGAGACAGCCTTCTAGCCCACAAATTTAGAACAGACAGCTATCCAAACAAATGAAAAATAAGAGCTAAATACAATTAGATTTCATCACTGATAAAATCAGGAATTGGGCTGACAATTTTAAGGAACAAGTTTTACAAACGGGGACACCCTAGTTTGTAAGAAAACCCCAGATCACATTAATACATTAGATTATTCCTAAGGCAGCACTGTATATCAAGGATACTTGGAACCTGTCATATTTTGTAAAACGTCTGTGCTGCTTTTTAACCCGTGGTAAAGGCTACAGGAAGGAGGAGACAGCAGTGTGTAGGCTAGATCATCACTCTCCAAGGATGGACGCTAGAGCCTTAGGATAGGGCCAGTCTCCTGCCTCAACTCTGCAATGCCTGTGATGTCCATATACAGTTAGGCCAGCATGACACAGCAGATGAAGATTCCTCTCTGGAATGTTCCATGCAGCCGGGAAGATAAATATTCCCCCAAGAACGGCTTTGTGCCGTGAGTGTGTGGACTTGATAAAACAGGCGGAATATTCAGTCTTGTGTTAGTCCATTTACTGCTGCTTTAGATTAATCAGCTGCTCTAGAAATGCCCTGAGCAGAAAGGTTTGTTATAAGATGAATAAGTTAAAAAAAAAAAAAAAAAGGAAAAAAAAAAAAAAAAAAGTAGTCCCCAAAAAAGACACTGCAATCGTTTCCAGAAGGAAGTCCTGGGAAACATTTTTGCCTCCCCCTTTTTGGTGAATAGCACTTTACTGCCCCCTTTGGCACTTCAACATCAGAACAAGAGTCTACACAGACTTATTCTGAAACCAGAGAAATAGTGGGGTGTAACTAGGTAGCTCTAAGGTGTCAGGCTCACACAGAACTAGGTTACCAGACACCATGCTTAGAGTAACAAGTAATTACCCTGAAACTTCCAGCAAGCACACCCCTGTGTTCTTAGTGGCTTCAAACTGTCCAGAAGTAGGTAGTAATTGGAGGCTTTAACTGACATTTTCTGCTTTAATTCGAACGTGCAATGTGTGTTGGAACAGTGGCCTGTTTTCACAGGTGCCCCTTTTCTTTCGGGTTTTCTAAAACAAATGCCCTGTGCAACCTGAGCCCGATTTATTCAAGGATAAGAACAGGGGCCTGAAAGCAGGCTGTACAACTGGGGACCATCAGAGGGTTCCAAATGGGAGCTGGTGAGGGGTGGGGTGTGCATTTCAAACTTCACACCAACCACAAGCCAAACCTTTTCAAGAGCCGAAAGATGAGAAGCCCAAGCACCCGAGAGCAAGCACACAGCCCCAGAACCAGTTCAGCAGCTCCAGCAGGCGGGGAGCTGACTGAAGAAAGGGACCAAGCGAGTTATCTAATAGAGGGCTTTCCTTCTCCTGGCCTGACATTGCATCCCACGGTAATGCCATGGGAGATACTTCCCTCCAAACGCATACCAATGAGTCCCAATGACATTAAATTCCGAAGCTGGAAGCTGACGCTGCTCTCACAGGTGTGTGAAAGTGGACACCTTTTTATGTTAATCTTCTGTTTGTGATAGGATGCTAAGCAAAATACGGGTAACTAAAGTAAGTTTTATCTTGAGCCGCTCAGAGATGTCATTCTCGCCATTTAAACAGTTTCTTCCTCTCTCCCAGGAAAACAGTATTTGCAGGCATTTGCTTCACTTCTACCTATACGGTCTTTACTGTCTACACACCTTCATTCCACAGAGGGGCACACGGGTAAGAGGCTGGGGTTGTGTTTTCTGCTAATCACGCCCAAGTCAGACTACAGCTGTGTGATGTTTCTCTCTCCCCTTTCAAGTCAGCAGACACTATCGAAATCTGCTATGGAATTCAGAACGAAACCAGGTCTCCATTTATGTAGCTGACCAAAGGATATTCTCTGCCTAGCCTACCTTACCTCCCTTCAATTAGAAAAAAGAAAGAAAAATTCACAAACATTTGTGGCCGGCCAGGGCAAGACTCAAAGGCCAAAGCGTGAAGCTGGAGGGCTGTGCACTGGAAAAGCTATGGGGATAATGGTGCGTGCCATACTGCCCTGTTGGCAAACCAACCAGGCCGGCTCCATGATTGAAGCTGGGATTTCATAACCCCTGTGACAAGAGGCATTGCAGCCTTCTTTCCCAACCTTCATTTGTTAGCACCTGCACGGTCATGTTTCCAGCCGTGCTTTTAGCAAGAGTCTATAAAGGAACGTGGACCCCATGTTATTTACAGGCCAAGCCCTAGAGGGAAAGATGTCTCTCACAGAGGAAAGGTCCAAAGGGCACCTCCAGCTAGTTCTCCGTTGTTTCAGAGCTCATTTACCTCAGTGGTGAAGTCACAGGGATGAAAGCCACGTGTGAATTTAACAAGGAGTGAGCGGTTTGACGCTCGGAGACCAGGCATCCAGGAGTAGTGCTGGCTGTGACCCCTGTCCCTTTCCTCCACCCGCCCCCTCCACACCAGCACACATTTCTCTAAGGAAGCCCAGTCCCTTTTGTGAGGTGTCCAGCAAACAGAAACCCCTCCCTACTGTGTGCCTGTCCCTCTCATCTCTTCCCCTACAGAGAGGAGCTCAGTGCCTTTGGCAGCTGAAGGAGTAGGTCCACAAAGGACAGAAGGGGCCATGGTACTCAGCTTTGTGGGTCTGAGGGGGAATCTCCTTGACAGGCAAGTTCGATAAGCCTAGCAACGACAACAGTATGCAAGGTTGTGTGCAATGGTTTTACAAGCCCCTAAAGGGCAGCTTCCCAGCACTTCCTCCTTCCCAGGCTCCAGGAAAAGGGTCAGACACAGGTTCCCTTGGGTGTGGCAGGAGGTATCTTACTCCTGTCACGGCCAGTGGAGAAGAGGAAGGAGAAACCCAGCATGTAACAGAGATGAGGTGTGGAATTGGTTACTGACTGGTACAGGTCACACGGTGGAAACATGAACAAAGGGGCTTTTCGGTGACTCTTCTCCCTGGCCCAAACACAGGACACTCCAGAGTCACTCCACCAGACTGCCCACTGAACAAGGGAACTGGGCAGGGAGAAGCTGAGAGGAAGCCATGCTGAGGAGCCTCAGAGCCCGAGAAGATTCAGTTGCTTTGTCAGGCGGGCAGTTTGTTCTGGTAGTAGGCAGATTGGCAGTGAAGAAAATGCAAATCCAGAGGCGCCACCATGGAGTCCAGAGAACCCCAGGCCCACCAATATTCACCGCCTGGCTTCCTTAAACAAACTGCTCCAAACTTGCAGAACATCAAAAGCCAGATGGGCTGAACTGAATGAATCCACAGGCAAGAAGCCAGACTCCCCGTTCGCTCGCTGTAGAAATAGGCCTGGACTTGATTTGAGTCTTCTCAGCTCTGACAAGCTGGAAGCTGGCACAGTTCCCAAAATCCAAAATAAAATGGCATTTAATTATGACTAGACTCTAAAAAAGATGTCATACTATCTCCTTAGTTTGACGCATACTCAGCAGCAAGCTTGAGATGGCTCTGGAAGCCAGACTTTCTCCCAGGAGGAACTGACCAGTCACCGGGGGAACTGACCAGTCACCGGGGGAACTGACCAATCAATCATTGAGATTCTTAAAGGGAAAATGATGATAGTCAAAGGGGTCATACACAATAAAGGCATTAATATGATATGCCATAAAAACTGCCTAGTCATCCTTCAGTTGCGCTGACAGTGACTGCTTCCAGTGCTGTGGCCTTGTTAGATGGGAGCTTCAAAGGGTCCCTTTGGAGCCGTAGACCAGGATAAAAGAGTTTCTCAGTGTTCAAACAGTGGAAGACCACATTCAACACTTGTCTTTTCTCTACCTTGTGTGGATTACTTTAAGCAAATACACACTCAACTTACCCATAGCCAATTTCTTATGTCGGCGTAAAAGAATTGAACAGCCAGACACCAGAGCACACTTCAGCCAGATCTACATCTTAGCTTCCTATGACCTTGGAAAACTTGGTTAACTGATTCGGTCCCAGTTCCCCTGACTAGTATTAAGAGGATAATAAGACTATTTCCCATTGGTGGCTGCAAGAAAGTTCAATGAGGACATATCCAGGAAGTTCTAAGTGCCGGGGGCGGAGTGGGAGGGGGTTCACACTCCCCATCCATCTCCGAACCTAGGTTGTATTCACTCCAAGACAGACATCTTTTATCAGAATACACAAAATGGTTTTGTACAAAGAACCCACTCCCAGTGCACAGCTGAACAGTTGAACGGAGTGTCCAGGGCTCGTACATGCACTTGAGCTATAAGACAGCAAGGGTGGAAAGCAGAGAAAGAGGGTCCAGCCTGGTAATAGATGAGAGAATTAAAAGGTGCTTTGTCGGTTTTCAGTAACCAAGTGCTTTCATCTTCTTTCCTTGCAAAAGGATGGTATTTGTTAGACGTCAGTAAATGTGACTAACAGTAGCTGCTGCCCCCTGGTTTCATGTGCCAAACTCAGAGCCAGGCCCTTTGCACATTTAATCCCAACCACCATTTTATTACTCTCTCTCTCACCACCACTATGTGACTGTCTCTAATTCAAAGGTGGGCGAGTGAGCAACACAGAGCATATTGTTCTAAACTGCACAGCCAATCAACAGCTAAGGACTGGCTCACTCAGGTGAACTCCAAAGCCACCGTCCTGGTGAAATCAATGGACTGACTTGCCCATGATGACACTCACTTTTAAAACAATGGGTACTGATAATCCCCACATCAAAAAGACTGTTGAAATCAATGAGTTGCTGTCTCCCAGGATTTGTTTTATTTTCCACTCATGGGACCTGACTCCATGCTGTGGCTATTCAGAGGCACAGAACACATCACAGACGCTGCTCTGGGCTGAACCTGTCCTGCCTTGTGCACTACGGCTCCTCAGCGATCTGCCATGACTGTACTCAGAGATACGGCTCTCATTTAAAATCAAGTTTCTTCTCACGTGGACTGCTCTCCTACCCAGGACTGGCTACCCCTCCCCTCCTCTAGGAATAACACCACGATATCCCAGCATGAAATGTTTCTGTTTCTACTTGGCCTTCAAATCTCAAGGAATGAGCCAGGTAATGAGATGACTTTAATCCCAGCACCAGGGAGAAAGAGGAAGGCAGATCTCTGAGTTTAAGGCCATCCTGGTATACAGAATAAGTTCTAGGACAGCCAGGGTTACACAGAGAAATCTTAAAAACAAAACAAAACAAACAAAAAAAAAAAAAAACAAAAACAAAACAAATCAAAAATATCAAGTAAAGAGATTTTTCTGCTTTGACTTTGTTCTCAGTGTAGGGCCTTATTGAATTAATTAACCAAGTTACCATTGCCAATTGTCTTGGGCCCTTGTAACCTCTAAAATGAAGAACGGAGGCCAGGGTAGAGGCCAGGCTTCCTCCTGGCTCTTAAATAGCCTTTGAAAGTAGGAGGGTTGCTACATTCTCCTAGCAAAGGCTGGCCCAAGGACATTCTCCTAGATTTCCCACCACCAGTAGTTGGTAGCATCTGGGAGCTGGCAATAAAAGTCCGAGCCTCACCTTAGCCCTCAGGAATCAGAAACTCTGGGGTGGGTCCAGAAACCAACTTTCACAATCCCTGATGGCAACTGACTTTGGTACCCTTGAGTTCAGGAGCCTTTGGATCTGGAGGATGGATCTTGACTGTCTGACAGCAGGTGATAAAAACACAGGCAGCCAACAACATAAATCTGGGTTGTGCCTGCCCATCCCACAAATACTTACTAGATGCCCACAAGGGTCAGAAGTGAATGAGCTGCTGAGGTGAGGCGCTTCCGCCCTTGCCTGCAGAGTCAGCAGGTGGTAGGCACCTAAACATGCCTGGAAGCTGCCCAGTGGGTAAAGACCTGGGATTTAACTGCCAAGCCTACAGGATTGCAAAGGAAGGCAAGAAAGAGATTGTTTGATGTAGATCATACATACAGAAGAGGATGCCTCTAGAGGAACTTCGGTCTTCCCTCATGATCTGTTTTCTCACAGAAAGAGCAGATTGGAGGCCTACAAGAAGCTTGTTTGAAACCTAAAATAATTCAAATGACCATTACATGGAGAGTGACATTTTCTAACTTCTTCAGTTAGATACATTTTGAGTTGGAGATTTACCTGATTTATCCTGCTCCATTGAATCATTAGACAATTCTAACTGAGGGTAAATGTGCTAGGGACTCAGTAAGGTAACATGAGCTGGGGAAAAGGCATTTTTATCAGGTGGTGTGACCAACCACGCTGTCATGAGCCTGGGGCTCATCTGCTATCCCATCAGCGGATGTAAGAGGTCATCTTGAAGGCAACTTTGCTACCCCACAAGACACATACCTCATCACTCCCTGAACACACAAGTGCCAAACTTAGGAGCAGCACTCATACAGATTCTAGGGAGATTCAATCTGAGTATCCAAGAAAAGTGCTGATAAATGTCTTGGTGCTGATATGGATTCCCACCACTAGAGAAGGGCTATAAACACCGTAATTAAAATTTGACACAATTGAATTCCAATAGCGAAAATGAGCTGGGTTTTTAGAATCATCCTGTAGATTCTATTTACAACACTGATGCAGGGGATGAACGGGTAGCTCAGCAGTGGCTCATCCACAGCACTTGGGAAGGACGCCACCTGGGCGTTTCCAATTCTTGCCCACGTCGGCTGAGGAGGATGGGAGGCATGAACCCTACCTCCTTCACTGGAGGACGTTTGCTCTTCCTGTTCTGCTTAGAGACTACTCTGGGCAGGAAGATCCTGTTTTCTGTAAGAGAGCTTTTCCCCCACTCTATGGTTTTAAAATTTGAAATCAGCCAAGTCTGTATCACAGACCCAGAATGCTCTGCACTAGAAATTATATGTTCGACTTTGTACATGGAAAATATTTGAATGAGCCCCTGCTGGCTCCATGCTGCTGCCCTGGGAACCCAGTGCAGCTTCCCCACACTGTTAGAGCCCCCCACTCTGATAGAGGACACTTCTAAATATATCGTGCAGGTATGCTGCACGGAATGCAGGCCCCGGGACGTAGTAAGGGGCTCACCTCTGGGCGGTCAGTTTACGCAGGGCTGTCTGGCATGGCCCTTTAATCACTTTAACCCTGTTCCTAATAGAGAGCTGGAGGCCAAGGCGATCCAGCGTCTCCTTTTGTCGGTTGCCCGCCATAAATATGCACCAGTCTGTGTGTGAAAAGCTGAAGGAGACGGCAAGCTTGCTGGACATTTATCATTCTCCGTTCCCTGCTAACAAGCAAATACTTTAGTTGAATGGGCCATTAGCAATCATTGTCAAAGGGAGAATGAAGGTGCTAGGATGTGACCGGCTTGTAAATTAGGGGTGTCCCTCCTCTGATGACTCTCAGCAAATCCGGTGCATCTTTTAGGTGTAGTTTCAGAATTAAGATAGAAAGAAGGGTACAGAGAGGCGGGTGTCTGGGTATGTGAAGTGGGAAGTAACAGTGCTGTCTCTCCGAAGGGCACCTAGCTACAGCCCCAGACTGTGACCAGCGAGAAACTGGGGAGAAAGCCAATAAAACTGGTCTAAAGAGCATCTTTACTGACGACCTTCATCATCTGTATGGAAACAGGTTTAGAAGAGGCTTTCAACCCACATGCTCCTGTCAAACAGCTCCCGGATCCCATGTGTAAAACACCTCCAGGACCCACTCCGTGAAGAAAGCCCTTGTCCTGAAGAAATAGTGAGACTTTCTTAAAATGCCAAAAGATGACGATAAAGCAAATATTTCCTTTCTGGTGTCACTGTGCACCCCGCCAGGCGTCAATGGCTCACTTTGTCTACTGACTAAAATGGGGAGTGTTGAAGAGCAGCAGTAACGCCCAGGTCCCTGACAAGCTGCTGGGGACAGAGGGCAGGAACAGCCAAGCCACCAAAGTCCTGCCCTTGCCTTTAGTGTAGGTCTGCACTACCATTTTACAGTCGAGTCATCTCCAGAGAGCTTATCCCAGCCAACTCCCAGATTACCAGTCTCAGTGGTCAAGAGAGCCTGGAACCTCTGGAGTCCAAGTTTTGACATAATGGATTATCTGAATTAAACTAAATCTTACCATTTTCAATATTGTAATCTGAGTTTTTTTTTCCCTTAAATTTCCCCAGGGAAGGAAAGACCAACCTCACAGAAGAGGCCCAGGTAAGGGCCAATAGCCCAAGCTTTTCTTTGCCTTGGCACTGCAGAGATACAACACCCCAAGTGGGGGGGGGGTCCCCAAATCAAAAGGCCTCTGTTTTCTTTTCAGATAATTCAAGGCCTACCTATCCTCCTTCTGGTCTGTGTTGCCGCCCAGCAGGTCTCTGCCTGAAGCCCAAATAGATGAAGGCAAGGGCGGTGAAGGGCAGTTAATCCTACAGAATGGCTGGCTCTGTCAGGCCAAGAGTTAAGCAGGAAAAGCTTCCAGGCCCTAAGGACTGCAGTGAGCTGTGAGTTTTAATCAGCCTCCATCTCGGTCTATAAAGAGGCTGTCAATGAAAGCTTACCTTGGCCACATTATCTCCCACCAATGAGCAAGAACTGCACAGCTCCCTTTCTCGGCTTCAGCCATCCCAGACCACAAGTGGAGCTTTCATGATTCTTAATCCTGGCTCCCAAGTCTGTATGGCTCTCGCATAATACCAAACAGCCTGGAGCAAGGGCCTTCGCCCCACACCCTTCTCAGGGACGTGTCATTTCTAACATCAAGCTAATCTATATGTTGCCATGGCTCCCCCTTTATCTGCCTTTACATCTTATGAACTGCATGGATTTACCACATTATTTTTATCTGAAAGACAGAAAATGGTGGTTTTATTGCCATACAATCAGATTACTGCCGCTAGCTTCTCTATGCCTTTTTACCATACTTCAATCAAAAGGGATCAGTTTCTTTATGCTCTGCCCTTGATTTACTTTACATCTGTAAAGACGTAGTCTGGGTTGTAATCCCCTTATTAACTAAGACCAGGGTTGATTTGCCTAAAAATAAAAGCAAATTGTGTCAGACCTTTTCACTTTGTTTTTGATTCCGAACTACAAAATGGATTACTAAAGAAATCTTCAGAGTTCACACGGCTGGTATAGTGCTGAATTTAAAATGAGAATTAAACAAGTTAAACAGGGGAGCCATGTCAACGGTTTGCGTCTCCCATCAAGGGAGAAGGGCCGACTGCTTGCTTTTGTATTCTTGGCTTTACAGAGACAATGAAGCCACAGGAGTTTTTTCCAAGCTGTTCGGAACACTCTCCTTCCTCGCCAGCCCCCTTCTAATCCACCCCTTTATGGGGGAGGGGACCTACCTAGAGAGACAGCTCAGTCCTCTCCAGAAGCTTACAGTTCTGCGGGATCCGCATGTTTTAATCAAAATATTTTAAACAGTCCGACACTTCTCTCTGTGCAGAAGTATTCATGACCTGAAAAACAGGTTCTTTATGCAGGGCAGCAAAAGCAGGCAGCAACTAGAGACATCTTAATAATCTTTTTTTTTTTTTTTTTTTTTGAGACTGGGCTTCTTAATGTCCAGTTTGTAATTAGATAGTTCAAGTTTTCATCAGAATGTCAAAGATTGTTCCTTAAAACAATTCTTTTCCCAGGGTCTACAGTCTATATATGCTGCTCTCTGCCACTCCCACATCTATGACGAGGTCCTGCAGTCATGCTCGGCTAGGGAACAGTCTCCCATTCCACGGATGCCTTCCGAAATGCAGCTTCAAGTTAGGTGTCAGGTTAAGCTTCTGGGAGCAACCCGAAACATTTCAGTTGAAGATTAGACAAGGATTTAGTTACTTCAGTGCCCACAATGCTGATCTGAAGGAGGCTATCCTGTGGACCCACCAACAGGATCTGTCTTAGTAAGAGGTTCTAGGGAAGCTAACAAACCCACCAGTTCAGCAGACTGGAAACCATCCCAGTACAAGGTCTTTAGGTGGTCCCTGGGGGTGGTTAATTCACCTGTCTTCAAGACAGTCAGAACCAACCGCCGGGGTCATTTGCATTTCTTTGCATTAGTAAGACAAGTGTCAAGAGCTAAGCTTGGTCAAAGGTTTAGAACCACGCGCCCTAGCAAACCATCTTAGCCTCAACCTTCCTTTTGGGGGCTGGAAGCTGTAATTGCAGGAGGTTAAGAAGTTCAGTCCCAGGACGGATGACTGAGATTCTCATCTGAAAAGGCGTCCACGTTTGTCTTTGTGTTCTGCCTGGCGCTGCTGTGGGGCAAGGACAAGGCACAGCCTAGTTTATCATCCTGACAGAGCATGAGGAGTGTGGATGTGAGACAGCTCCAACCTCCATGCTTTGTGGTTTGCTCCCCCCACCCCCACTCTCTCTATTAAAACCAACAAGACTGGCCCAAATGCAAACTGTGGAACATAGTTCAAGGGGCTATTCAATCAAGGCCTGAATCTGCATCTGTCTATCTACAACAATAGGAATTTCAGACACAATAGAAGGTAGGCTGGCGTATATGTGTTATTGGCCGGTTATTTAAACAGTGCTATCCATTGTAGTTTAGTTTATCAATCTGACAGGCCTGTATTTATTCAGAGCCTGACTAGGGAGAGGCCTGTGTTGCAGGTTATCTGGATATTACCCAGCCATTCTTTTGTACCAACTCAGCCAATTTCAGGAATTCAGCATTATGTGTGGAGAAACATTACATGGGAAAAGCACAGTGCTCTAAATTAACTAACTCTATGTAATACCTATAGAATAAAAACCCCAGACATAAATTAATACTGGAAGGAGATCTTCAATTTATTTTAGAATACTATATCAGTGTAGAGTTGTTAATCCTAAATGAAACTGTTGGTCATTAAAACAAAAACAAGTAGACACCACTTTATTATGGCTAAAACACTACACTGGGGAGGGGATTCTACTGAAATGTTAATTAGAAATGGCTGCCAGGCTTTGCTCCTCTTTCCAGAACTTAAAAATAGTTGAAAATTGACCTAAACAGCACCAGCATCTTCAGATACAATGTGACTAATCTGACAGGGCAGCCGCATAATCTCTGAGTACACAGAACTTCTGATTATTACATAAACTCTCCGGGATGGGATGGCAGGCAGTGTGATTAAAGTAGTTATGGAGACTCCAGTTCACAAAGGATTTTCTGGGCTCTACATGCACACAGCTGCTGCTCGCTCCCGGTGTCGACCACCTGCTAAAAAGGCTGACCCCAGAATGAAACAAATCTAATCACCAATGCCCGTCTCATGACGAGTGACTTGTCCCACAGTGAAAAGTGATGTGAAGCTTCCAAACACCCAATTACCTACCTGCCACATTTTACCTACAGAAACTTTTCTCTGGAAAAGCGAATGAGGGAGGAGATGCGGGCACCAAACACTAAGGCCCTTTTGTATTACTCTTCCTAGGAAGAAGTCTTTCTGATCTCACAGACAGCATTCAGCCACAGGCTTTCCCAAGACTTCCAGCCATCCTCAGGAAAATTCTAAGGCATTTTATTGTGGGGTCCGGAGAGCGGTCACACCAACTGCACGGTACTGGGAGGGAGGCCTCCTCCTCCAAAACCCAAGGCCCTAGCAGCTCTGTATACATCTGTGGCCACAGCTCCAGAAAACTATACTGTTGAAGATTAAATAGTGAGCAAATGTGGATTAAGTCACTGCTCCTCCCCTAACACATTTTAAATCGAAGACGTTATTCTCCAGGTGCGCTTGGTGGTGGTGGTGGTGTTTAAAACAAGTCGGTATTTCTAATCCTCCCGGCTGCACACCCAAGTATATTGGTCACTACAGAACACAAAAAAGATGGTTTTGTTGCTCAGAAGGGGGTTTACAGGAATTTCTTTAAACTAGATTTAAATATAAATATTAAGTCCTGACGGGTGGTGGGGTGGAGGGGTGGTGGACTCAGCCTCCCAAAACGAGGCTGTGAGTGAAAGTGCAGCGTGAAGAGGGGCAGGCAGCCCGGGGAGGGAGGGGGATGGGCGCGCCCATAGCTAGCATTCAGCAGGGAAGGGTGACCTCTGTAGGTACTGCGAGCGTCAGCAGCAGAAACCACCAGGGCCCCAGAGTGGTGAAGGCTGCCGCGCTCGGATCCCAGTCAGGAGGTGCCTGTAGATCCCGTGTGGCTGCAAAGATACCACACCAGGAGGGCAAACGCAACACCTTGCCTTAAAAAACAAAACAAATTCTTCTTTAACAGATCAAGACTACACCAGAGGGGCCCGCAGTAACTTTGAAACAGGGGCCTTCTGGCAGCACGCAAAAAAAAAAAAAAAAAAAAAAAATGGTTTGGGTCATTTACAACTGTAGTTTTTTTGGAGGTTTTTTTTTTTTTTTTTGAGTTTGAGTTTTTTTCCCCCTTTGGAAGGGAAACATGTTTGGTCAATTATGTTGGTGAATTTGAAATTTACCACTTTCAAGAGAGTAAGTACAATTCTTTGCTTCTGGGGTAATTTAAAAAACAATTCGTTCACCTCTACTCTGAAGCTGTTCACCACACACTCAACTCCAATTAGGCCATTGATTTTGCTTCTAATCCGAAAGATCTGACTCCAGCCTGGAGCCAGCCACGTCTCCACGCTTTCCTAGGGCTGAGTCCAGAATTCCGCACAGCACTTTCTGGCGGTGGTTGGAAAATGAGGTAAGAGGCAGCACCCAGGCGCGGTTACGGGGGCCATGGCTGCGCACACCAAGGATGGCTAGCATTTTCGAAACACGGAGCGCACTCTGGGAGCCCAGACCTGAAAGTTAGTCTCAGGCCTGGTTTTCTCCCGACTGTGCGCGTTGCTAAAATCAAGTCTGATCAAGGGACTCCCGAATCCCCGAGTGCAAAGGCTGCAGCGTTGACTGGGTAGGGCCGCGAAGGCGTCGTTAAAATTAAGCCACCTAAGCCGACCGCGCCGCACTGGAGCTAGACTACCAGTTCCGACGCGAAAGGAGAGGCCGACATGCATAGAGCTCGCCGCCCGATTTCTCGGGCCGAGCCACCGAGCTCCCCCGGCTCAGGGACACCTCGGGCCCAGCGTCCCTTCCTCAGAGACTCTCCACTACCCAGACCCTCAATCCCTGTCGCCTTCTCCCTGGGCCCGACCCGTGGCTCCCGCGCTCCTCGCAAGCACAGCATCTCTCCCTGTCCCTGGAGCCCGCCAGTGTGTGTCTGTAGCCCCGTTGGTGGCAACGTCCTCGAAACAGAAGGGAGGGCTGGGTAGCGCCATCAGACACCTTTCGGGACATGCCACCGATTCGCCAGGGCTTTGGGACCCCTAGAGCACTTGAGGTGGGAGCCCCAAGAAGAGTACCCTTGGAACCCGCTCTCTCAAGCTCAGCCGGTTCCACCTAGAGAGAGAAATGTGGAGGGGTGCGGGGTAGGAGACAGGAGCCCCAGGTTCTAGAAACAGGCTCCAAGGCCTCCTCCCGCCCGGACCATACGGCGTAGCCCCCGAGCGCCGGCCGAGGGCACCGCGGAAGAGGGAAGGATCGTGGACGCCACTTACTTGGAGTTCGAGGAATTCCAGTAGATAGGCTCTAAAACTATCGATCTGGAGATCGCAGTTCTGCACAAAACCATCAAAAGTCCCCAACAGTACTTCCACACGGAGTCCCTCCTGGACCGGGCCATGGCCATGGCCAAACCGCTCCCAGTTCTGCGTACTCCGGGACGCGATGGGACCGGCCACGGGCCGCGACCCCCAATCCTCCCGGGCGGTCGCGCCGCTCCCGCGGTCGCCGAGGCCAGGTGCGCTCGCCCTGCGCAGTCCTCACCGCGCGGGGTGGGGTCGAACGCGCGGGGCGCGGCGGCTCGGCAGACTCCGGGCTCCGGGGCGCCGCGCCGGACGCAGCTGGGACAGCCGGCTCCCGTGCGGCTCCAGGGTGCCGGGCCAGCCTCGGAGGGCGGGCGCGGCGAGGACACTGGGCCGGGACAAAGGCCCGCAGCGGAGAGACGAGTCGGTGTGAGGTGGCGGGTGCTGCTCCCCGAGAGGGGTCGCCTGACTATAGATCCAGGACAGCGGGCAGCGGCCCGGGCAAGCGAGCGCCTCGTCGGCGCGGTTCCATGTCCTGGAGCGCAGAGAGAAAGGGCGCCTCCTGAATCCTCGCAACTCACGGCCGCTAAGCAGTCAGGAGAGCACTGGGACCCCCGCAGGCGTCTGACGCGCGCGGGCCTTTGTGTGCGGGGAGGGCGCCAGGACCCGCGTTGCGCGCAGCTCCGAGATCCGACCGGTGCCTCAGTCCCCGCCGCGAAGAGTCAGCGCGCCCAGCGCGCTGTCAGAGCACTATAAACGTGGGGCCCCGCCCAGTCGCTCGCAGTCCATTGGCTCGCCGTACCGCAAACGCGCGCTGATTGGGCAGCACTCCTGTCCGTCCACCGCCCCTATCCGACACTGGGTGCCTAGAGGTAGGGCGCCCCTGACAGGTGAGCCCTGCTCCCGGGACGAGCCCGGTAGAACAGCGGGGACCGCGCACTAGTGGCCCTGTGAGGCGCAGGGCACAGGGTTGGCCACCTCTTAGCTACTCACACCGGCAGGGTGGCCTCGGCCCGAAAGTGCCTGGGCTGCCGAGTGCCCTCACTAAGAAAGGGCAAGACTTAGTGAACGCAGCGTTCCGCCGTGCGGCGCTCGGTCCCCGCCGCCTCCCGCGTGTACGGCGCACTGGTCCTTCGTGGATTCCTTCGAGCCTCTAATTGAGTGCCTTCTAGCCTGATTCTGGCACCAAGTGATCCAGCCTGACCTGACGCAAGTCAAAACAGACTCCCGCGAGGCTGCGAGCTTTAGCAGCCCACCGGCAGTGCGAGCCCATCTGCCGCCCATCCCGATCCCGCGCCCCAACTCCGTGCGCCCCGCGAGTATCTCCGTCCGCTCGTTCCCTTTCCGGTCCTCTCCCCACAAGAACAGTGCCTTCAAAGCTCCACTGCCAACGTCTAAGTGCACTTTTCTTCACTAACTCCCGGGAGACCCCGCGACCCCACAGTGGCCGGGAAGTTAGGGGTGACCCGGACGACTATTAGTCAGAGAAATGGCAGTTGTGATTCTCGGTTGCTTGCCCAAGACCGAGTTTGAGAAACTGCACCACGGCTGTTGACTTCTACGGATCCACAGCGCCCACTAGCGCCCACTTTAGCCTCTCCGTAGTTCAGAACAAGCCTACCAGCTACCGGATCAGATCTTAAGGAAAGAATCCAGATACTCCAAGTAGGAAAAACAACTGCTTAAGATGCCCGGTAGCATGGAAAGCTCAGAAGGTGGAAGGCACCGGTACGGCCCACGGCCCGACAAAAATTAACCACGTCTGTTCTTAAAATGCTGTCCATCAAAACCTGAATTTCTTCAAACGGAACTAAGCCGTTACCACATCAAGATCCTTAAACACAAGTCACATGAAGTTATGAACAGTCCGATTTAGTTACTGACTGGGTCCCTCCCCCCATCCTTCTTTCAAATAAATTTCGAGCTTTAAGTGTTTCCTTTCAAAAACCGTAATGTAAGTTATGTAATGTAATGTAAGTTAATGTGTACTGCAACTAATTGTTGCTTTGGGAAAACTCGTCTAAGGTCAAAACACTACAACACCCAAACTATTGAACACACCGAAATACAGCCTTGAGAAAACCTTTTCTGTAATTACTATTTTTATGTTTGCCTGCAATACGACTGGGGGTGGAGTACTGAGATGGGATTCACGCTAGGCTAAACAAGGCGCGCGCGCGCGCACACGCACAAACGCACGCACGCACGCGCACGCGCACACACACACACACACACACACACACACACACGACGGGAGGGGGCGGCGGGGGGGGGGGAAGAGGCACTTTAAAAAAGATCTCACTTAAGGAATTCATAGAAATCTAGTGTGAAGTTAAAAGATTTTTAAGTCATGGTCTGAAAGGTGGCTTGGTATGTGTTATGAAATTTAAGTTGTGACCTCTTAGTTCCCCATACATCGTCTCTCTGGTAAACTAAAGGAGGAAATTTGTAATGTCTAAAAATAACCCAGCTTCTAAAAATGCCATTTTCAGTAAGCCAGATATTCTAACACCCAAAGCATTTTACCTTAGGGACAATGTAAATATACTTTAAAAAATTACAGACATAATATTCCTACTGTGGTTTTTCAAGGGAAAATGGAATTCATATATCTGTGGTAAGCAGATACCTGTGGGCACCAAGAACTAGTAACTGCACATTTAACACTGTGGCCAACAAGCAATTTGGAGAAATTAAAACATTACCTCAAGCCATCCATATTTAACATTCAGGCAAAAATGTCACTGTGTTCTATACAAAAGGCAATCACAGAAGAAATTCTAAGGCATGGCTACACCAATCAACACTGTAATGTCTCTGACTGAAACTTCATTTTACAAGTAAATTCTTGGGCTTCTTTTGAAAACAGGACACAATTCTGCCAAAAGACAACAAAGTACTTCTGCAGAGGAAGTCACTGATTTCTAAAGCTAAGGATGTTTCTCAGTCAACAGACTTGGGAATTTTACAAAGCATGAATTCTTAGAGAGGCAGCAAATGAGAGTTTTAGAAAGAACAATCCATTAGCCAGCAAAAATGTGCCATACAGCATGGCTTAAAGTCAATGCTCTGTCTTCAGACTGTCCCGCTACCTGACCACACCAAAGGCTCCAAATCTTAAATCTTTGATTTGGAGGGGAAAGTGTGATCACAATCCTTAGGAACGGGTTGCAGTCAACTGGCTCCAGTTCAACCTTTCCCTTTATGTATTAATGGACAACAGCATGCTTCAAATGGTACTGCATTTGTACACTGTAAACAGTGTAGGTAGCAGGAAGTGAAGCCTGTTTCCTAATGTGAACTGGAAGGTCTAGAGGCCCATGAAGTCCCACCCAGCAAACTGGGCTAGGTATTGGGGGTGGACAAAGTCCAAGTGTGTCATTGTCCTTACTATGAACAGGTCTCTGCTTTATGAGCTATTAGGTATTTGGTTTGGAACGTGTAAATGCCACCTGTAACCTACAAATGGAACCAACGAGGGCACTACCTAGGTAATAGGGAGAGCTCCGTGTTACAAATGGCCAGAGAACTTAGAATCAACCAGTCCCACGGCTAATTCCTGTATCTGCCAACTAATCCAAAGTGAACAGCCATTTGCTCTAGGAGAACCAAGGACCACCGAGATGTATAGTGAAAAAGCATCCTTCATTCTAATCCCACAGGTACTGAGATGACTGTATGAAACTGACTGTATGAAACTGCTGGGTCATCAGCATGCACTGCTTTTTAATTTACTGGTTTCAAACCAAGCTTAAATATGAAAAACACAATCATCTCCCACATCCTCCAATCAATAATCTGAGGATAGGAGGGGGAACAATGTACTTTTCAAATAGTGCTTGTCAATCCAATGATGACTGGAGTATAAAAGTTGCATCTCTATACATTCTGCAGAGCACTCAAATATGGAAAACAAGCATGGGGGTTTGCTTAGATGGGGATGAGGGGCTCTCATCACACTGGAATCGTCTGGACTCTGACCTGCTCTCCTGCACTTCAGAGCAGCCCAATTACGCCCAACAAATGGAAAGTGGCTACACATGCAGGGCGCTATGCATTAGCCAGTATGGACATACATCATAGTGACCGTGCCCTTCACCAGGGCAACTCGATCATAAAACCATCAACATATACTTCACAGATGGCAAAGGAACCAAGACCAGTTAAATGACAGCCCAACACATGGAAAGCTAAAAGGCTTGCTGCATGTCTTGCCTTTAGACCTAACAGCAAGCATTCACAATACTTTTTGGAGCAGGTGGTTAGTCCCAGCTTCAGCACCAAAGGCTCTAGGTGAGAAGCAACTGAACTGAAGACAACTGTCATAGCAAAAGTCTGCGCTCATAGCAGACTAGGAAATGTTCAGTAACAAACCGAGGACCGTAAATAAAGCCTGATTCACAGACACTAAGTACAATGGCACTAGACTCTTATTTTACTGAAACGTGTAAGAAATGACTTTAAAGTACTACTATATCCAAGTGGTCACACACACACACAGGCAAGCAAACACACAGCACACATGCTAGAGACATATACCAGTACAATGAACTGACCTGGTCATTATTCAGAACAGCAACAAGCTCTTTTACTACATCCTAAGCAAAACTGAAGTAGTCCTCATGTAGGATTCCCTTCCCCTACTTGAAGCATTAAAGAGTTCTCACACCAAGCTAATTTAAAGGTTTAGTTTATATAGTTGAGATTTCTGCAAACTCCACAATATTAATGGCAAGAACTACAAATTTTAAATATTATAATAAAAATAAACAGTCAATAATTCTATAATGCATCAAGAATTTCAAGTAACTCAAAGAAACAAACTGAATTAAAGGCATATTCATATTTAGTAAGTCAGGGAACATCTGAACTGCTGAGAGGGGAAACTACTTTTATAACATGTATACAAAGCAATGGAGCAAAGGAAAAACTACCACATTGTTAGAGCACAGTGAAAGTAGGTGCACAATACTGACGACATCCGCTCCTGTAGCCTGGCACACCGTAGTAATCAGTTACCAAGCACAGGTCACTCTAGTATCTTGGAGTCTCAACAGCAGACACTCCGTCACCTAGCAACTGTGATTTCCTTTCACGTGTGGCCAAAGAAACGGGGTGACAGGGTAAAGGCACAAAAAGGCTGATCTCAAGTGTCTGGAGCCAGCCTACTCTTCAGACAGTGCTTAGAACACCAGCAGAGTGAAAGCAGCTTTAGTAATGTGCCCAAGCCCTGACTCTGCAACCAAGAGCAACAATGACTCTGAATTGAAGAGTTACATTAAAGTAAAGGAATCAGGAAATAATTTGAGCTAAGTTAAGAGATACAGTTTTATAATCTAGTCAGGTAAATGAAGCAGAAGTGTACTTAGAGTACTAAGGTATCCTGTTCACTAAAACCTTCAACTACATACCTCATGCCTACTTAAAATTCTATCTTTAAAGATATTTAAAACGATTTCATTCTTCTTTACCACAGTGAAGAGTTGAAGCTAAAGCAATACCATTTTCCAAAGCATGCAAACACAAAATAATCCACCGATTCACCTCAAGCAACATTTTCAATGAAAAGGATGACTGACTCTGGGATCCTTATCCTCCACAATGCCATGCCTACGAACCTCAGAGAGCATTTTATAGCCCTGCCTTAAGTGTTGATAAAACTAGTAAACTTCCAACAAATAAAAGATTATATGAGGCAGATTCTACTGGGATATATATAAGTTTTCATGTGCAAAAATACCCAAAACCCAAGCCCACAAACCTAGTGAATCTAGCGTTTTATCATCTCCAACATGCTAGGGTGAGGACTATTTTAGCCATTTTGAATGTACAAAGGCCAAGCTCTAGCTGATGGTCCACCCTCTCTGAAAGTAACAATATTCTGTAGTTAGAACAAGTTTTTAGTGTTTATTAAGTATAATTTGTATAATTTCTATAACAGAGGCACAGGTTTGGTATTTTCCAAAGATAACACTTGATGTTATAATTCTTTTATCAGCATAAAGTAGTGTCTGTAAAAAGAGCCAGTAAGTACTAATTCACAAGTATATGTGATGTACAAAGAAACCCTGTGAAAAGTATCAACCGGAGGAAATATAGTTCAGATCTAAGGCTTCTAAAAGTAAACCACCCTTCAGACTTAACAGAACTTAAAAAAAATTGCTTAAACATTATGAATTTAAGACTTTACTTTATTCAGCAAAATCATTTATTTACAGTGGGGAATGCTGGTTTGATTTTGTCAATGAAAGAAACAAAAGTCCGACAGAGACAATACTGCACTGCAGGTATTTCTGTAGCAGGTGACCAACTGTTTCCTTACCTGTTGTCAGGAACGTCAAGAACCACAGCATCACAAGGACACTGCTCTAACAACACCACAGGTCCAGTAAAACCCTGGGAATTTTGCAATGCAATTACCAACTTTTTCTTTTTTTATAAATGCATAAAAAAACAAAAAGTCAGCAAAACCAGCATTATGACGTAGTAAACAGAGTATAACTCCGAAGTCAGTGGTCAGTGAACACCTTACCAGACCAGCTAGTCACCAAGTGACCTGCTCTTCAGCAGACCCAACCAGTACAGAATCCCAACAGGTGCAAAATACACCACTTCTAGAAGACAGCAATGATCTGATAAGGACTTGACTTAATGGAGGAAAAGAGGGAAAAATAAAGGGATTGCAGAGCATAGCCCCTATTAGAACAAGCTAACTTTCCAGATTTTTCCAAATTAAAAAAAAACCAAAACAAAAACAAAAAAAAACACTTCAACATGAAGCTACAATACGAAGTTTTTTCATTTTTCTTTGCAAAAAGTTCAGAGTTTGCCATTCAATCCTGGGTTTTTAGTGAGAAGGACAGTTTTGGCCTGGACTTCCCCTTGCCCAGGATAATTTTTTGTTCTTCTTTTTGTTGACGCTGTCGTTCTTGTTCTAGTTTCATCCTTTCCTCATGAATCTTTCTTTGTTCTTCAACAATTCTCAACTGTTCTTCAGCCTGAAAGTTAAAATTAAAAATGAGATCCGTCAGTCCTGTCTCTCAAGTCTCTTTCAGCTACCAGGTAGTAACGTACAAATCTATCTAAACATACAGTAGAAAAACAATAATTGAGAAAAGAATTAATTAATCCTACATATTTTGTTTCATTTATTAAAAATGTATTTTACAAATTTCATACCTTGATCGCAAACTTAATTGTTTTGATATATTATCAAGAGTAACAGTTATCTACCACAACACAGACTTTAGTATGTGTTAGATACAGATATGGTATCTTTTCAATTACTGTATTTATAATCAAACACATATAAGATTTGTAGTTACAATCCCCACTTTGCTTCTATATTATTAAGTCAACAGTAACCAAGAATTTAGCCAGTGGTGGATCTCTGAGTTCGTGGCCAGCTGGCATACAGAGTTTCAGGACACCCAGGGCCACACAGAAAAACCCCCACTGGAAAAGTAAAACCCTCTTCTCGATTCTCCTAGGTCTAACTTTACCCCTTCTCCTAGAGGACATTAGACATCTGGATATTTTGGTGAGAATGACACCCAAAGGGTAGGGGACAGGGACAGTGCCATGACAGCATGCACAACAAAGAATCAGCACCCTTAATCTACCCGTGTCATTAGAATGATTAGATAGACTGTTTTAACCCTTGTATATCTCCATCAGTAAGGAGCACATGCTCCCATTTTTGCCCATTTCACTGACCTAAAACACCCACTGTCCTTTGAGCCCTTCTGTTTCCTTTTGAAGTTACATTTCTAGTCATTGCCTCTACCTTATTTCACTTAAAGCTGTTTTTAAGATAGTAACCAAAAATAAATCCAGTGATTCCCCACTATTTTGATTACAACCTTCTGACCCCTCAAGTCTCCTACCTTCATCCACAGTGTCACACAAATTGGTAACATTCTCCGTTCATCAGCACTCACTCCTCTGGCCTCACAGTACTATTTTTTTTGCATTCAAGTGAAATGCAATGCAGCTAGAGGCCTTTGGCAAAGGACAGAAATGACTATTATGGAACACAAAACATGAGATTATGTCCTGTGGGTACCAAAATGGCAGTGGTGTTGTGTGGGCTGTAAGCATAGCTACAAGAGGAAAATGGGAGGAACTTAGCAGCACTCAGGGTAGACCAGATAAAAACTCCAGAGCAATGATGGCCAATGCATTCTCTGTCCTCCTCCTAGGCAACTAATGAAGCAGCCTGTAAACCACGTGCTGAAGAGACCCAACAACCTCCCAAACTCTACAGACTTAACAGTTAAAATATTCCACTCTTTCTTAAAATAAGCGCATCCTTAGAGGATCTAGTTCTTTTATCCCCCTTTCTAATTTTTAATATCATATTTATTTATTTAGTACATAGAGGACTACCACAGCACAGTTGGAGTCAGAAGTCAACTTATAGGAGTCAGTTTTTTCTTTCTTTCTAACCCTTTAAAATCAGATACAATTTCGATTCCATCAATGTGTGACTGATAAGCTAGCTAGATTCAAAGCTACTTTACTAAAATTTACTCAGCTACTCCAGTGTCTGCAATTTTTCATAAATACATCTGTAAATGTGCAGAATTTATAAATATTGTATGTACACAAGCCAGGTCATTGATGCTGCCCTCAATGACTTCTTCAGTCTGCTTTGGGACCACCTCTCAATAGGCCTGGTTAGGCCAGGACGGCTGGGCTACCATGGCAAGCTAACAGGCCCAAGGATACTCCTTGTCTCCACCCACCCAGGCTGAGATTACAACCTTGTGTTGAGAAACATGTGCTGGGAATCACATTCCAACGTTCACACTTACACAGCAAGCTCTTTTCTGACTGAGCCATGTTCCTGGACCCCCAGATTCATAATTTTACAAAGGTTGTATAGTTTGGAAAGAAAACAATGAGGGCTAAATAATCTATAAAACACCTGTAAAACAATATTGAATACTTATAAAAAAAACAAAACAGGTATGAAAGTGGTGGCTGGAGAGAGGGTGAAGCAGTTAAGAGTGGTGATTACTTTCCCAGAAGACTCAGGTTCAATTCCCAGTACCTCATGACAGCCCACAACCATCTGTAACTCTAGTCCCAAAGAATCTAATACCCTCTTCTGTTCTCCTTGGACACTGAACCTATATGGTGCATACACATTCAGAAACATCAATAGAATATTATTTAAAAGCAACAAAGAAACAGAACTAGAGAGATTGTTCTGGGGATAAAGTGCTTGCTGTGCAAATATAAGAATCTGAGCTAAGATCTCCAGCACTTGTGTAAGAAGTTGGGTTCAGTGACAATCCATGGCCAGAGCTGTAGGAGTAAGAAGATCTCTGAGGCTCACTGGGCAGTCAGTCTACCTGAAATGGTTTGTACCTGGTTCTTAAGAGAACTTGTCTCAAGATGATAGGAAAGGCATATCCTCGTGTGTGAGTGTGTGTGCGCTCATGTGTGACCAGAGGAGAATAAAATTATGACATATTTATATGCTTGAACATATATTTCAAAAACTCTGGAAAAACAAAATCACAATTTGAATGTCTCCTTTGATGGTGGAAGATGGAAAGTGGAAAATTAAGGTTTTTGAAAGAAAAACTTAACTTTGCTTAAATAATAAAACAAACAAGCCCCCCCCCCAAGACTTTAAATGTGATCACATTACTTTTAAAGCAAAAATTCAGTAGCACAAACTTTGCTTTAGCAAATCATACTGCACTGAGCTTAAGCCTCGGCTTCAATTAGTCCACAGTATCAGTGCCTTTATGAACTGTCATATCTCAGGGTAACCTAGCAACAGGATTCATCTCCAGTACTAGAAGCACAGACAACACATAAGCTAAGCAGACAAATGCCCTGCCCATGCATTCACATTTCTTAATGCTAGTGCAGCTAGCTTCACATTCCTTGACAAATGGAATGCTTAAATACAAATTAGGCAAGCTCACCTTTTTTGGTACCAGGCTCCCCAATGATGAAAAGTTAGTTAGTTTGCTATCTAGCGTATCTGTGAGCCATGCCAGTCAATACCTTACTTGCTATGTATTTTCCAAGCCCTGACTTCCTTTAATTAACTTCCCAGCCCAGCTGACACAACCTGTCTTCTCCCCTGCTTGTTCCCGTGTGATGAGAAGGTGTTTAAATGGGGAAGAAAAGAACACAATACTCACTTACCCACAAGGGATTATTCAGTGGACATCCTGTGAGGCCAAGGTTAGTGTCCACTACACTGCAGTCATTAAGACAACCGTTTCTAGCCATTAAGCCTAGAACTCTGCATCCCACTGCCTTAAAGTGGCTGGTGAAAAAAAGTCACAAAACTAAAAAAATGTGACTTAGTGTAATTGCTTCTCCCAGCAACTTTTATTCAATCTAGTTTATAAGAGCCTGCCTACCTACACAACATAATCAGTATTCTCCTTCTTGGACCGTCTAAACTCTGTAACAATCTAAAGGAAGAAATACTTTTTTATTCATAGTGATTAAAGGGAAGGCACTATGCCTTCTACATTTTAAACCCTCTAAGACAGAACACTTGATTGACTGCCATTTGTACTTCTAATTCCCATGTTTATTTTCCTCCCTGGAACATATACACTAATGTAAATCTTGTTTTGACAAGGGAATGTTTAAAAAGAAACGAGCACCATGGATGGAAAGGGACATCCAGCCTATAGGGGGTCAAGACAACTAGATCTGAGGTCACTTTCAGCTACAAGACTCTGCCTCAAAACATACAAACAAACTAAAACTTTTTTAAATGTGATGTGCTGGTCAAACCTTTATTCACTTCTCTCTAAGTTAGCATATACAAGACTTAAAGAGAACTCATTCTCACTGACTCTACATCCGTTTCTCCTCAAATTTAATTATTTATTAACTCATGAGTCAATTTGAAAATTCAATTCTAAATACTTCAGGAGACTTTGTATTGCTTAGTTTGAGGGTTAGGTGGGAGATTTAAGGAATAGTCTCACAGCTTCGAAGACCCTGCTCTGTAATATGGACAAGAAAAATGGTGTCCTCAGGGCTTCCTTTTGACTTTACATGCTAACATTTCGCATTAAGAGCTGGAGAGACGGCTCAGCAGTGAAGAGCACTTGTGTGTTACTCTTGAAGAGGACCCAGGTTCAAATCCCAGTGACCACAGAGTGGCTCACAACACTTTATCAATTCAGTTTCTAGGATCTAAATAAAACCCTCTTCTGACCCCAGCCACCAAGCATATACGTGGTGCCCACATATACAGGCATCTAGAAGGAAGTTAATAAATCAAACAAACATTAAAATTAAAAAAGTAAAATTTCACATCTAAAAAAAACTATGTTTCTTCATCTTCTACACCCCAAAACCTTTGTCTTGGGGAAACTTTTTTGTTTATGTTATTCATTTCATTCTAAATGCCTACAAGGTTTCCTTCAAGGCCTAGAGCTCTCTGGCACACTCATATTCAGGTCTTCCCCATCTTGCTCCCTCTAAGCCCCACTTGGCAAGTTTGGCCAATTTCCAAACAGTATAAAAAGAGAGTTAATCAGTGTTTTCTTCCCTCATCCTGATTTTTCAGTCACTTTATTTCATATTAAATTACACATCTGGTGCCCTTTCCTGAGGAGTATGCACAGTACTATTACCTACTCTAAACTCTTCCTCTAAAATGTCTACAGTGACATTTTAGCCTATATATGCTCACACCTTAAAGGTGCCCTCTTTCAAATTGTGTGATTCCTGGGTCTACTGTATAAAAAAAGTCATCACAGTCTGCACTGTTTAAAGAAGTATAGGATTCCTATGAGAGCAACAGGTCTCCAGCCAGCATCTTTGGAGCAAAGTCAACTCTCCAGCCTCTGGCTAGAGTAAAAAATAATCTGTTCCATTCCAACACTAACCTTTAAGGGAACTCTTATCAATCCGTTCACCTTCCCATTAGCATTCCCCATGAAGATTGGGTAAAGGTAAGAAAGGATTTTATTTCTCAGTTCCAGAGGTCAGTATTCAAGATGCTGGCTATCCAGTGAGGAGCCTGTGACTCTATCACACTACATGACAAATCAGCATGGACTAAGAGTAAGATGGACTCAGCCTTAAGACCTAAGTACTCCCTTCATAAAGGTACCTACCCCCAAGACCAAAGTAAATTACACTTTATGATGTGCTTCAGTGAAAACAGGCATTCATTCGAACAACAGCAGTCTCCACACTGGGACCCCTCCCCACCACTCCTCATTTCTGAGTGTCACTGAGATGGCCTGGGGCCTATGCAACACACACAGAAAGCTGTCTAGATGCAAAACCTTTCTAGAGCAAGTTCTTTTATGTCTTTGCAAAATGCAGTATTTTGGTTTATATGTTTGGCTTGCAGGCATGTGTGTGCACCATAAATACTTGGTATCCACAGAGGTCAGAGAACATAGAGGATCTCCTACGACTGCAGCACAGAGAACTTTAAATGGTCAGGAAACAAACCTATCCAGCCCTTCCCTTCTGTGATTATCTCTTGCAATCAGGGTAGCCTGAGACTCTCCTAAATAAACAAGTATGTTACTTCCTTTTAAAGTTATTTTATTCTTCAGCCTCTTTTTGCTATTTCTTATGGGGGCTGAAAAGCCTTACCTTCTACACTTGGTTTAGAATCCCTGTGAGTTTTACCTTTCACATAGCACAAGACACAACTTGGCTAGCTAGCTAAGTACCAGAGTCTTCCCTCCAGTTTCAAATGACACATTAACAATCTGAACACTAAAGAAGCACCTATAAACAATCCACATTTCTTCAGTCTTAGAAAACAGCATACACTATGTATTTCCTATTATGTGCCTCAACATCATCCCAAGGAAGCTTTATTTTGGAGTCTAAGTCATGTCAGCATGTGTCTTAGGGTTTTACTGTAACAGACACAGTGACCACTACAACTCTATTCTAAGGTTTACAGAAGCTGAAAGTTCTACATCTTTTCCAAGGGCAAACAGGAAAAGAGGTCTTCCAGGCAGATAGGATGAGAGTACTAAAGCCCACGCTCACAGTGACACACCTACTCCAACAAGGCTACAGCTCCTACTAGTGCCACATCCTGGACCAAGCATATAAAACCATCACATTCCACTCCTTGGCCCCCATGAGTCTACGGAGGCCATACCTACTCAGAGCATAATAAAATACAGATTTAGTACTACCATGCCTAGACCTGAACTTAGCTGGGTGGGTTCTTATCATTCCCTTAATTCAATAACCTTGAAAACAGGATTTAGCTCCATTTCACTTCCTGGTGCCCTCTTTAATACTCAAATCGTGTACTTTATACTTTTCCTTTCTAAGCTTGCTACGCTTGTTCAAAATTCTCTTCATGAGGCTTAGCTAGAGAACAAAGTCTATTTATTGGGCTTTTTTGAGACTTCCTTTGTCAATGCATATAAATCTCTTTACCTTAGCCTCAGATAGACTCCTCAGACAAGGGCAAAAAGCAGCCACATTCTTCACCAAAATATCATAAAAAACAGTCTCTGGACCACATATTAAAATTCTTTTCCTCTGACACCTCTAGAACCAGGCTTCTACATTTCAAATCACCCTCAGCAACAAGATTATCCCATTTTCCTACTACCAAGCTTCACTTAAAGCATTCAATGGCTCTCCAAATCCACATTCTTCCAAACACAAGTATGATCAGGCCCATCACAGCAAAATCCACGGTACCAACTTGTGTCTTAGGTTTTTACTGCTGTAAACAGACACCATGACCAAGATAACTCTTATAAAGGACAACATTTAACTGGGTCTGGCTTACAGGTTTAGTCCATTATCATCAAGGTAAGAACATGGCAGCATCCAAAAGTAGGCATGGCACAGGCAGAGCTGAGAGTTTTACATCTTCATCTGAAAGCTGCTAGAAGACTGGCTTCTAGACAGCTAGGAAGAGGGTCTTAAAGCCCACGCCCACGGTGACACACCTACTTCAACAAGTTTTCCTAATGGTGCCCTAGACCAAGCATATAAAAATCACAGCATGTTATCAGAAATGGGCTCCCTTGAAAGTGTCAGGAGCCCCTTGAATGCTTCTTGCTTCTGTTGCCTCCAGAGACGACATCTTCTAACCACATAAATCTTTAAATTCACCCTTTTGTCTAACGGAGATGAGACCTCCCTAATATCTAAGAACGATATGCGCCTTCATGCACAGGTAAAGATCACATTCTAAAACCTCATTCTGCTGTGTCCTTACTTCAGCTTCTCTGATTTATGTCATCAAGTTAAAGAAAAAACTCACTCTACCTTACTCTTAAAAGGACTAGAGAGATGGCTCAGTGGTTAGAGCACTGATTGCTCTTCCAGAGGGTCTGAGTTCAATTCCTAGCAACTATATGGTGGCTCACACACAACCATCTGTAACGGGATCCAATCCCCTCTTCTGTTGTGTCTGAAGACAGCTACAGCATACTCATCACACACACACACACACACACACACACACACACACACACACACACACAAAACACACAAAATCACTTAAAAAACCCAAAACAGTATTTTTTAAGACTTAAAAATCTTTAAAGAAAAAATTATTTAAAAAATGTACAAGAAATAAAACTCAATCACACCAGCAAAAAGCACGCCTCACTTTTTTGACCACATAGAGCAACATCCAAACATTCTAAGAACTAGGTATAAGGGAAGTGTGAATTTCTCAGTATACTATCACATGCGCTCAGAATAGAACAAAATCTTACATTGCAAAGCGAATGGTAATTTATACTTAAGTATGTACATCTTTTGACTTTCAAACATGAAATTTTCAATCTCTCACATAGTGATAATCTCACAAGGGTAAGAAGTAACCTATTTCAGTATTAAAAATATCTGTCAAGGTGTACTTTGCGTTGATTTCAAGCCTTACTCAAAATTCATTATCCTAATGACTCCTAGCTGAAATGATCCAGAGATGGCTAAGATCAATCTCTACACTGCATGGACAGAAAGGGCATATGTGGATGCTGTCCTTCTTTCTGGTAACCAGTCAGAATACATCCCTCCACAGCAACAGCTAAACTCTGCTGGTAACATGCCTAAAACACTGTACACAGGAATTTGAGTCCAGTCTGCGTTACAAAACTGGGATCCATCTCAAAAGGCGCAAAACTAGAACTTTAAATTCTGCGTCCTTCACACAGTAACTTATACCTTTATAGGCATAGCATGCAAAACCTGGAAAAAAACATCAAAAAAAAATTTAAATGCTTCTTTAAAAAAAGTAAATTGGGCTGGAGAGACGGCTCAGTGTGGCTGCATGGCACTAGGATTGGACTCTAAATCTCCTATCACCATGTAATAGTATTTCATCTGCGTCTGAAACAGGGTGAAGGTGGAGGCGGGCAGATACCCAGCCAGTCTGCTAATATGATTAAACTCCAAGTTCGGTAAAACCCCATTTCAAACAAGCAAACACTATAAAGGTGAACGTGACTGAGGAAAACATGCAGCACAACCTCTGGTCTCCCCCAGTGCATGCACACTCAAACACACGCTGATTCTGCACTAATGACTCAAGTTATTTTAAGAAAGTTGGCTGTCAATTCAAGGTCTTTTTATGTCTTAAAAAGTATGACTATGCTTTTTGTGAGCTAATGTCCAATTATAATACACAGCAGTTCTGTATCTGGCTACTCTGTACAGTATGTCTCATCTGTTCAGAAAAGTTGTCTGAAGAAGAAAAAAAAAAAACAAACCTCATTTGACAACTGGACAGCTTTCACTCCTAAGGGTAAGTACTGTGTGCAAATGCAGTTTCACGTGAGTAAATTTAACAAAAAACATTTGTTAGCAAAATTTAAGGTTTGTGGTATATAGCTATTGTTTTAGGCATTTTCTGAACCTTGCATTATCCATATTCCCGTCTAAATCCACAGCATCACCATGAAAGTGCTCCCATCATTCTTCATCTTAGTCAACAGAGTATTTCCTAAAGAATAAAAACTCCCAATTTAGCCAGGTCATGGGTAATAGCTCACCCCTTTAATCCCAGCATTCTGGAGGCAGAGGCCAGAGGATCTCTGAGTTCAAGGCCAGCCTGGTCTACAGATCAGGTTCAAATAGCCAGAGCCACACAGAAAAACCCTGTCTGAAAGGGGAAAACAAGCAAACAAAAATCCCAAAACCAAAAACAAACAAAAACCCTAACTTGGAATTGGATCTCAGCTAAGGGGGAGGGAAAAGGTTTTCTATCTCTTAACAGATGTTAAGATCTGTTTTCTAAAAATTAAAGTAGTTAATTTATCATACCATATGTAAATAATTATATGAATGTTTCTGCATTCTTATCAGGAAGCTGGTTACCCTTTCAGAACTTTAAGTACCAGGCCCACTGTCTCCTCAGAGCACTTTCTTTTCTTTCCTGGCCTGCCTCTTGTTCTCACACACACCCTTCTAGGCAGGCTGGCTACCCACACCTGTCCATAACTATTTTCAGAGACTCCTCGTGCTATTCCCTGACTTACCTCAATGCCTTGGCTGTTTTATTTCTTTACCCTCTTATGTGCCTTCTATCCAATGCCTAACTCAAGAGGTATCTCCTGGGAGGCTTCTGGACACCCCACCATAACTAGGTCAATTTATATCCTATTATCCACACCATTTAAACATTCCTGTACTGTTAACTTTTCTTACAATCAGCTGTCTCCTCAGTAAAAAATGTTAAATGATTTACAAGAACATAATTCTTTATCTTCTTTCCAAGCAACTTTTGTCAACATAGATTTTAGTGAATTTATGTTTCTCCTCAGCTAGAATGTTTTCTATTTCTTGTTTTCTACAGCATATAAACAAGCACATTCATTACAAATCTCAGCAGGTACAGCTGCCGTTTCAGTCAGGCAAGCACCACAGTTGATGGAGCTGGTGAAATTCTGTGTGTCTGCAATGACCTACTGCTTCTCCTTCCCTTTCTCATGTCCTTCATTTCAGTTTCAGTGCCTTGTGTCAGACATTCCAGTAAACACAGAGCAGCACTCAAACTACAAAGCACGTACAGGAATGATAGTCAGAGATTTAACATGCACCTGCCCTCATCTTCATATACAATTCATCTTTGACTCTCTCATGAAGGACATTCCACTTCCTTACAGACAAAGTTTTCTTCATGAGCCATTGTTACAGTGACCACAAATGAGCTATATATAGATACATCCAGAGTTTTTATCAAAGTCACTAGAAGTCCAGGTATTCTTCCACCAAATTTTGCTGTCAACATGTCATCAGAATGTCACCCCCTACAGTCTATCAGCAAACATCTATAACTGTGCACATCAACCCAAAAATAGAAAACAAAGCAGCACTATAGGGTTTACAGACTTTAAAAAAATAAAAACTGACCAGCAGCTTTTCCTCTAGACTGGTCACCAATCTCTACACACACACACACACACACACACACACACACACACACACACACACACACACACACACACACACACACAGCCATCTGGTCCTTTTACCACATCCTCACAGAAATAGTTCACAATCATATTTCTCTTCTGAAGTGTCTGTCACAAACCAGACTTATTTACCCTTCAAATTTCAATCTCCCAAACCTGAAATAAAATATTCTCCTTTAAGGAGAATATCAATCTGTTCTTCCCCCAAACTTAAGTCTCAGCAGCAAATAATGTTTCTTGATCTTGTTATTTTTACTGCATGCAATTCAGACTTCTCTAGAGTCTCTCTTGGGTTGTGTCCACACTCACAGGCTAGCTATCTTTCTTGAGATTTTGAACTACTTACAAGCAGTCACTCCTTATATTGGCCAGTTACAGTTTTTAATTGACCAACATGTTATATGACACCATGAAATAGTAAGTTTAGTCTCTGTATTTCCATTTAGATTAAAATATGCAAATTGGTATATACCATACCTGGAATTCCAGCACATAGTAAGTAAAAGCAGAAGGATCAGGAATTTAAGGCCAGCCTGAGATATGATACCTAAAGGCCAAGGGGGAGGGAGGTTGAGGAGGTTTGTGGGGGGAGGGGGCCTAAAATGTGCTATTATTTGATCAAATGTACAGTCTTGCTTCTGTTTAGTGATGGGGTGCATCTGTATCAACTACCTAAAGAACCTGGGTGTTTTTCTTTTGTTCCCTGATGGTTGGTTTGCAGGCCTAAGAAATGTTAAGGTTAAGACTGAGATTGTAAAAACAGAGAGTAATATATCTCCTCCAGAAAATGTTTTAAAGCACCGAAAATGTTATAATCTTCTCCAAAACTCAACCTCAAGGTCCTTAAAGTAGCCTTCAGAACCTCAAGTTAATCTACTGACTCAGCACAAATCCATTCAATCTGGAAGACTCACACGATGCCTCCCAAATGCACAGCACTCACCAGTTTGGCCTGTGCTTCTGCGATTTTCCGGTTATTTTCTTCTAATATCCGCTCCAGTTCCTCACGCTTTGCTCTCTCTTCCTCCTAAAGGGGAGGACATGTTACAATGTTAGAAAAACAAAAGTGTTTACCTCTACAGCAAATATCTACTAATCTTCCTCTCAACTCTGTTGATCTGACTTACAGGGCAGCTTTACAGCTACCTTTCTGTCTGACAAAGGATAAACTGTGCAGCCACTAAAAAATTGGTTTCTAACACTAGATTTAAATCATCCCTCCCAGTCCAAAACAGCAACCGACTAAACCCTCCCTAATAGTCTCCGGGCAATTATTACTAATACTTTAATATCACACAAATCAACAAGGACAACTACAAAACTGGATAGTATTTACCAAATTAAAAATATATATAAAATATAAATAAAGTGAATATTTGTCTCACCAATTATGGATACCTACGTATTCTTTACCTATACTCCTTTAATCAGCATTAAAAGTTGAGTATTTACTGTCTTGTCCAGTGTCCTGCAGAGTGTGCTCCTCGGCTGCCATACGCGCCAGCTTCCTCTTTAAAATGATTTGTACTGTTAGCTTGGCAATACCTGCATCAGCAGCTCAACCATTTATAAAGAAACAACATACAAGGAAGGCTGAGCTGAGGAATGCAGATGTTTATGGTAAGAAGGAACAAAAAATGTAATTCATCATTCCTAAGGCAAACAATTAATAAGAAAAATACATTTACTGTTAGTGAAAAATACAAATGGTAATCCATACTAAGGACTGCTTCCATGGGGCATGGACTTAACATCAGATGTTGACAATCACTAAAGGCAGCTTATATTGTTCATCTACAATCTGCACTGAAATTCAGGAATCCAGGGGATGCACAGTCAGGAAATAAAATTCTGTCATTTTTTTCTTGGAGAATTTAATGAAGTTTTATAATGCAAACTATATGAAGATTGCTTGATGGTTTGGGCAGTGCTCAGATCACAGCAGACATACTCAAATGATTTTAGTATTTGGAAAGACTGTCAGAGGATTGTGTCCGTGTTAAAAAAAATATGTTAATATGAAACAAAAAGCAAATGAAGAGAAAAAAATCTTGCTATGATTAATAACTCGCTACAAGATAGCACAATTACTCCAAAAATATCTCCATTATTAAGGGCATTGATATAAATAAAAATACCATACACTGAATTTTAGTCTGTGAAACCAACTACAGACAGGTCTATGTAGTTAAGACAGGACAAGGGAAATGCACTGTACAAGCCAAGCTTACTAGAAAGCAGAGATTTAACACAACGTCAACTTGTCCACAGTAACGCCAGGATGAAAAATGACAGTAAGTCATGTGTTTAAGCCAAATATTTATCAATTTATGTTCAAGAAAACATTAACTACAGATTCCCTGTGTCACACAAATGGGATCTGTATGTTTGTTAACAACTGTGAATGGACACTCAGGGCTGAGAAGCAATTCGCCCTGAGTGCTTCTGTGACTTTCGCCACACTTTATGATCCTGGAGTAATCAGTGCAAACAAGCCATAAAGCTTCAGTAGCAAATTACTGTCTCACAGAAAGACATTTTCAACTTCTGCTCCAGCTGCTGATAAAACAAATCATGTGTTTAGCTTGACTCCAGACAAGGACAACCTGTTCCTTCAAAACTCTCTAGAGAAAAAAAGGAGTTGTTAGTAGGTACTTTAAAAAAATAAAATATAAAAATAAAAAAAGATGAACAATCTGGACATTTTTTCTTAAAAGATTCCTTGAAACACATTAAGAAAATGGAGGGCCTTATCATCAGAATGCTAGAATTAGTCCACTGTGTTGAAAGGATCGAGGGAGGGGATGAAGGAGAACAGAAGGAAAAAAGGAATAGTGAGAAAACCTATGTATCAAAAGCAGGTGCTGTCACTCAATGTCAGGCCCTGCTCTCTGTAATCTGACTGAAGGCAAAAGCCTCTCACAGTCTAGGTAGCAGAGTGAAAACAGAAGAAAATGCAACCGCGGGTGGATCTTTAGCCTTTCCCCTTTACCACTCCCTGGTTCCCCCTACCCTCCCAAAAAAGAATGTAGTCCTGCAGCCATGGCAAAAGTTTCAAACACTTCTCAAATACGTAAGCCAGTTCCATTGGATCAAAAATATCCTTGAGTAAGTTTTAAGAAAGTAACTTTAAGTACCAGTCAGCACTTCTGGCCAAAAATCATCTTTCGCAGCCACGTAAGTTTAGATGAGAAAGGAATTAGATAGTCGCATTCCATCTCGTTCTGGACTGAGCAGGAGGCACACCTGACACTGAAAGTTTTGCCATGGACTGTCTCTACTTTCCAAACGACCGAGCGTTACCTCTCTAGCTTTTTGTGCTGCAAGCTCAGCTTGTCTCTGTCGCTCGAGTTCTTCGAGCAACTGCTTTTCCATGATGCGTTTGGCTTCTTCGACCCTTCGGAGAACTTCTCGCTCAATTTCATCCTTCCTTTTCTCCAATTCTTCTTCTACCCTTTTTGCTACCAATTCTTCCACTCTTCGTGCTGTTTCTTCCTCAATGAGTTTTTCTTCTATTTCCTGCTGTCGACTAGCAAATAAAAGCAGAAAAGATAACTTAGTATTTTAAAGAACCTAAGAATTAAAACCCATTTTAAGCCTACTAAATAAATCAATGTGTCTCATTTCTTATACCCTAAATAACTGTATAGCTTATTTTCACATCACATTAAGAAACAAAACAAAAACAACAGGATAAGTAACACAGAAATTCCAATGAAGATAAAAATCTTTGAGGGGGGGGCTTATACATTCTAAATATAGAAAAGCTAGTTAGTATAAAACAAGAGTCTAAATCAATACATTTATTTAGGAACTGTAAATCTGAAACAGCAATCTGCCTCTGCTGGACTCCATGATGCACCTAAGCCACTCTATCCACTCACGTTCCCAACATAGCGCCCAGTTAGCAGCACTGTGGCCTGTTCTCTGGGTTCTGAACTTCTAATCCTGTTGTGCCTTTTCCTCTTTGAATATTTTATTTTATTTAAAAGTTGTTCTAGAATACAACAATAAAATATATTGTATTATCAAAGATAAATAAAGTATATTACTATTCTTATTTTAATCCCACTGACAGGGTGCTTACTGACTAGAAATAAAATTTTCTCTAAAAATATTTATCAAAGAACTACCATGGAAAAATTGCACATTTTGTTAAGTCACTGGTCCCATACATCTATTTTGAAGTTGGTAGGAGAAAAAAAACCTGAAACGATCTTCCGTTTTTTATTTTATTAGATGTTAAATGATAATAGTTTGGATAGAGTGACAGCATGCTAACACTACACTGATCTTTTAAATATAGCTACTAGAAAATATTAAGATATAAATTTTGATCATATTAAGTTTCTACCTAGCAGTGGGCTAAGCAGTATTATGTGCAGAATGAACAAATTCAAAGGTTCTTAATGATACATCTAAAACCAAAAGAGGCCAACCTATTAATACTTTCCCCCAAAGTATCAAATTATCAAAACAAAAATAACTTACAACTTTTACCTTTAGAATCTATTTGACATACATCTGATGAGTCATTCAACTTTGTAGTCTGGTGTGATCCTTAAACTCTGATACATTTCAACTCAATTCCTACCCAAGGGCTCTCAGTTCAACCCATCATTTCAGCTTCTACACTTATCCTCTCCCTCTTTACCAGAGACAGAGATGGGATAGTAAGTCTGGTTTTCCTCACGATCCTAGCTATTTCCAACAGTGTGAGGATTTATCTGTATCTTTTAATATTTCCTTCCCAACTACAAGTTTCCAACAGTATATGAAAGCCTATGATTTAACACATCCCACCTTTTAAACTTCCTATCAAATAAAGAAATAATTAGAATAAGCCTTTTGTCAATAGCCACTTGGTAAGAAACAGCAGATATCCTCTAAAAATAATAAACTATCCAGGAGAAACAAAGACAGAGAATAGATATCTCAATTTAATGACAACCATGTATAGAATGGTTTTCCTGCCTACTGAAAGGAAAAACGAAAGATGAAATAAGCTAGCATTAGACAGTATTATGGGCTGCATAGGACAGTAACAAAGATAAACTACTGTGTATGTACAACTTTTCAGTTACTTTTATAAAATCAGTCAAATGCAGTGGCACCTATGGAACTCAGCTTTCTATCTTCAAAAACTAAACTCTTGGTTATCAGGGTGAGGTGGAGCAGAGTGCCAAGTACAAAGGGAATAATAAGACTCGGTGACAGAGACAGGCTAGAGGACGAGGGAGGCAAATCAAGGCCCTAGGAGAGCTCATCAGCAAGACACACAAGCTCTCACTCACTGTAACAGGAACTTGGTAAAGTGTAATAGACTCCTTTTGGGTCAGGCAGTCAAGCCAATCCTAAGCAATACAGCGAGACAGCAGTGCCACTGGCTGGTATGATGAGCCAAACCCATTCAACTTTTACTTACAGCAAGAGCCAAAGCAGCTTCAACCATTAGCTCTGGCAGCCTTCATTCCCAGTGATCACACCAGCCAGAGGTAATGAGTTGCTGCTGAACTAAGGTGGATGTCAAGTCTAACTGTAGCTCAGGTTTTATAGTCTACAGCAGTGCAGAATGAGAAGTGGCTGCCCCCATCTCCCTTTGTTCCTGGGGGAACTGCAAGACACTCCGGCATGCCTCCAATAGCCTTATTTATGCACCCTAGATGAGAAGTGGGCAAGGTCGGGCTTCTAGTCCTGCTACAGGCCTCACAGAACATAACTTTAGTTGTTACTCTCAATAAGATTAAAGAGACATCTTCAGGATCCAAAGACAAAGACTGAATCTGTTTCTAGAATCAGTGGCAAAAAAAGGGGGAGGGGGTTCATATTATCTTATTACCTTCCACATAAAATTCAGAAAGCCAACAGGCCAGGATGCCCTGCTTACTGGTTCTTTGGGAAGGGGGAGAAAGATTGCTGTATCTTGTCTTTCTCTAAATCTTTGTATCAACTCATCTGCTGAGCCAACTTTGCTATGAATCTCCTAGGACAAGGTATTGAGTCAAGATCAAGGTTTTATCAGGTGGCACAAGGTCCTCATCATCTCACCAATTTCAAGGATGGTAACTGATTAAACACAAAGCAGGGCTGCACAGTTCTTTGGTGTTAAGTGAGGGCACTGTTTGCTATGTAGGACTGATGTGTTTAAGACATCCTGAGAACCAGGGAACTCAGTTCTTGGAACCTCCAGGAATTACTTAGTAATTACTAGTAAACTAATACTTCACACCTAACAAAGTACTAAACACTGTGCCACTTAGTGTTTATGTAGCGTGCCATTATTAAAACTCCTGTTTCTGAGGTAAGTTATAGTCAAGAGTGAACAAGATGAACATGGTGGTGACATAATAATGAACCTTAACTGACCCTAAAGCTAACGGGCTTATATTTTGCTGCCCAGCAGTTTCTCCAGAACAAAGGTGAAGTAAGGATGGGAAGAGAACAAATACCAAGGTGAGCTTTGTATTTGTGCTTGCTCCACCACTGTCTTAATAGCTCTAAGTTCCAAAAATACATAGATTCACAGAACAAAATGAGCTCTGCATATTCTTCTAAGAATTATGAATTCCAATTCCAGTTCATCAGGGACACTCTTATGCTCCTGATTTGTAATTTAGGTAACACCAAGAATTGAAAACTCAAATGTCACTAGCTGGAGGAAGTTACTAGGTTGTTCGATACCTTTTTTTTTCAGCAGTTAATACAACTTAAAAGAGTAAGAAATGTTAATATTGGTATAGTGTATGGATGAGGAATCACTTCCTTAGCTGAGATCCAAGAACAAGAGTAACATCTGATTCAATTGAGCCATGTGAATTAACTCCTCAAAAATGTGAATAAACGTAAAGATCCACCTTTTAATTATGTTACTGAATCATTTTAATAAACCAAGATTATAATTACTGGATTCCTTCTTGAATTATTCGGCAGGCTGCGCCTGCAAGCATGGTCAGTTATACTCAGTGACACTGACTCATTCTCACACCGAGCACTACGTACTTGATAGCACCTCCAATCTTCATATAAACTCAGATCATTTACTTAAGGCCTCGGAGTTATACTAGTCTCCAATTATCAAGACATTTAACTGGTTAAACCCAACAGATGATTCTTGTTCTGTCTTCATCCAATCCCAGACTTCATGAAAACAACAAGTCACTCATATTACTAAGTGTCACCTTGTTCCACCCGGGATTTTTACTGCAGAAATACATTCCCTGAGGGGTTTCAATCCTTGGAACCAACTGCTCTTCTCTCTTTATATAGTCCCCGTGGCATTCTATCTATTCTCCACCTTAGTTAGCTCAGCTCTCTTTCATATACAGAACTAGAACCTAGGTGTGCCAAGGGCAGACTCCTGCTTTCCCTCTCAACTACACTGCTTGGCAGTCTGGTCTCATTTTAGGCAGCAGAAGGCAAAGAATAGTCAGTTGCAGTAGTAACACTATAAACATGAAAGCCAACTCCGATGCTTTGCCTGTAACCTACACTCAACTGTATGGACCCTAAATACTTTTTCAGTCAGTTCCTTTTCCATTCTAACAACTGCTTGACCATTTCCTCTACTTACCTTCCTTCCACTCCGTTCTGAGGGATCAGGAAGACAGCTTACTCCTTTGGTTGACATATACACTACAAGTCTGACAGCCTCGCCATCTCCTACCCTCCCCTCCAGGTGAGATACTTCCAACTATATTATTACCTATCATCTGAGCTAAATCACAATGTCAGAAGGAGCAAACCAATCGTCTTTCATCTTCAACTGCACCAACCATACCAAGTTCCTGGCACTTTTTAAAGGTTCAGTAACTGCCAGTAACTAGCTGAACAAACAAGCCAACAAGCATTTCTAAGTAGACACTTTCCGTCACTCCCAAAACTCCGCCTCCATTTCTTCAGTGTATTCTCTGCAAGGCATTAGACCACACTGGAGTAGTGTCTAATGGGTGCATAGAATTTAGTACTGACATACTGCCAGCCCTGTCCCTCCCCTTCTCTTTCTAATGGTATGGTTGGACACAGCTCTGTGTCCCATCATTTCATCCTACGCTGCACACGTGCACATTAGCACATCAAGTTTCCTTTGTTTTCACATGGAGAATTGTCAACTGTCACACACACTTTTTCCTATGTTCTACTAGGCTACATGCTTGTTCCAGACCCTAATAGGATTCTATTTGGCCAAGGTGTACTGAGAAACAATCTGGTACCAGTGCAAGCCAAAGCTCCAGTCCCACCTAAAGTATTAGCTGTGTTCTATCCCCAAAGAAGTTATCTTCTGGAAAACCTGCCTGCCACAGAATCTGCCTTCTATTTTTTTTGCAGAAAATAGAAACCCCTACACAAGTCATATACACAAACTACCCAGTTCCTGCTTCACAGCCACTTATTGAAGTCTTCAGTTAAGAACTCCGGAAAAGATGGCTGGCTTAACAGGGAACACAAATGCTTAGTATTATTGCTCCACGTGGCTGGGGGGGTGAGCACATCTAAAAGAAAAACTCGTAGTTCACAACGTGCAAGTTCACTATGGTTAGGTCATCAACACCTACTTTTACATAAAGACTCCCCACTCAAAACCACGCGATCTTCACCCAAATTTCAAGTTAAGTCCCCTGACGGTAACCGGTTTTGCCCAATGTGAAAATTCGGTTAAGGGTACTCTGAAACTGGAAGCATTTAGGCGGGCAACAGCAGGATCAAGCATGCTCACTAGAGGGGCTGAGACCCAGACAAAAAGGGGAGGGGACGAAGGCACCCCAGGTGTCCGCTGCAAGTTTGTGCGGTTGTATAAAAGGAGGTTCAGGAAGGGCCCACTCTAAAGCAAGGGGCGCACCAGGGCGGACCCCCTCACAGGTGCCCTCCGCTCCAACGCCCCAGGCCCAGAGATGCGCAGCCCCGCCAACCTCCCGCCTCGCGCCCTCAACTCGGACTTCCGGGCCGAAGCTCCCGCCCCACCGGCCCCGAGCGCGCCCTCGCGCCTCCAGTCGCGCGCCCCTCACATTTTTCGCTGTCGCTCGAACTCCGCCTTCTTCTCCTCCTCCTCCCGTTTCTGCTTCTCATCCAGGCTGCTGCGCTTGCTCACCGTGCGCCCGAAGATGTCGATGCGGTCGGGCGGGGACGAGGCGCGCTCCCGCTCGCGCCGGGATGCCGCCGCGTTGGTGGAGCGCGAGCGGGAGCGCGACTCCCGCCGCCGGTTCCGTTTGCTCTCCCGGGACTTGGAGCGCTTCCGCACCCGCTCCTTGTCCCGCGAGCGCGAGCGCGAGCGGCTGCGCTTCTTGTTGTGCTTGGAGCTCTTAGTGTGCTTAGAGCGGGACGAGCTCCGGCTCCGCGACCGGCCCATCCTCGCGCCGCGCGGCGCCCGCCGCCTGTCGTCCGCTGCCCGCCGCAGGCCGCCCCTCGCCGCTGGGAAGCGCGGCTCCCCGCCCGCGGACCCTCCGCCTCGTCCCAAGCGCACCCGCCACGCACACGGCCGCCTCCGCCGCGAAGGCCTAGCAGGCCTGGCCCGGAGTCCCTAAGATGGCAGCTGTGGCAGCACCGGCCGCCCTTCCCACAATGCCCCGCGCCGAGCGTGCCGGCACGAGCCCCGCCTCCTGGCGACGTCGCCTAGGCGGGCCGGCGAATGTGGCCGAACACACTCGGCTCTTTCCGCCACTGTGCAGAAACTAAAACCCAGAGTCCTCAGGTCTTTCACTGCTACCTCAAAAAGACCCACAAAAGCCTTAGGAGTTAGAAAATATTCATGATGAACCCTGGCTGAAAAATAGAATACGGCCCGAACAATTGGGAAAGTCAACATTGAGAATGTATCAACTGTGACCCTGATATGGTGGTACATGCCCATAATCCTAGCTCTTAGCAGACTGAGTTAGAAGGATCATGTTCAAGGTCATCCTTGGCTATGTAGTAAGTTGGAGGCCAGCTGGGGATACATACATACATACATACATACACACATACATACATATCACTAAATTAGAGCAATTCCCAGAAGAGTCCCAAGTTATCTTAGGAATGTATATTCAGAGCCAGTTAAATAGTTTTATTTAAAAGATTACATCATTGTAGATTTCCGAGAAATTCAAGGCCAGCCTTCATATGAGCTCAAGACCTAGTCCCAGAGAGCAATGGCTCTCTTTAAAGACATTGGAAAGAAAAAATGGGTAATGACCTATCTCATTGAGTCTTTTAGCTTTTGAGCTGCTATAACAAAATACCAATAATTCATTATGTCATACCAAAGAGAAAGTTGTTTCCTACAGTCTGGGTACTAAGAACTCTATTAAGTAGTGGGTCTGATGCTATAGCCGGAGGTCTTAGGAGGGGAGAAAGAGCACGTAAGATAAGTGTTCCCTTTCAAACATCTTAACAAGAACCCCACCCCACACACACACAACTTAAACCAAAGCCCCAGGGCTTACTCTCTTTCCCAAAGGGCTCCACCTTTTAATGCTGACACATTGCATATTAGATCCAATTCATGTATTTTGGAAGAAGGGTTCTTCTGGAGGTTCCAAGGCAACCTGAGGCAGCATGGGTTTGTGTGTAATTCTTTTGAGACAGAGTTTCTCTTTGCATTCCTGGACAGAACTGTGGCTATCATGGAACTGGTAGTCTAGTCAGACCTGGAACTCAGAGATCTGCCTGCTTCTACCTCCCAAATGCTGGGATTAAAGGCGTGTACCATCACCACCCTAGCCTCTTTCATTTTATGTGTGTAGTGCTGGGAGTGTAACCCAAGGTCTTGAGCGAGGTAGGCAAGGGCCTGCCTCTGTGCCACATGCCAGTCACAGGACACCTTCTTATAAGAACTGGGTGTGGTCTTCCTCCTTGCTCCAGTGTGCCCTTGTTTTTATGACATCTGCCGACATTCCATCCTTTGTTTCAAGAGAGACAGGAGCTTGAAGGGAACGCCCCCATCAGACTTTCAGTAACTTAGCAGGCTGTCAGTCACTTTAGCAATTTTCTATCTATCAGAGAATTGCTCTTTGAGAGAGACACAGCCTCTTGATCTGCTTTCAGGCCTGGCAACTGGTAACATTTGGCTAACATCCTGAATCAGTAAATAAATACAGCAGTCTTGTCTGGCTTCCATAGCAACATGAAACGGCTTTCTAGAGAATTTTAAATGACAGAATTTTGCACAACTTCCACCCAGAATAAGCCTCTGGCCATCGAATCTGGGGAACTCAAACTTCTGAAAACTACCTTTTGATTCAGTCTAAAACTGTTTTGTTCTGAACAATACAAACAGCCTTTCCCTTAAAGATAAATGATCACCTAATTCTTCATCTGAAACTAAGGTTGGGAGGTCCAATACTATCCAAGGTTAATTACAAGTGTATAGGAAAAAAAGGAAGCTCTCCTGTGCCTGCAGGAAGAAACTAACAGAGAATCTTCTACTGAGGAAAAGGTTCTTCTGTGTACAAAAGGCCCACACAGGTATGAGATGCAGGGACCTGGGATCATCCTGTTCAAATGGCAAAGAAATGGGTCAGCAAAAGCTGTTGATAGGACCAGGTTGAATGACACAGGACTTCCTTCCCAGAAGCTTGGTTGAATTGCACAGGATCACACGACAGTGACAAGAGGGTCACATGGGCTGATCTTTGAGCGCTGGGAGAAGCAACCAGTCTAAAGTCAAGGCCAAATCCAGAGCATCAGAAAATGTGAACTTGGTAAGAGAGGGCTTTTGTTTGTCTGTTTAATGGATGATTTTCAGCAGCTGCCTGGGTGTTGAATGGAGGTACAGGAAAAGACCATGGCAGCACCGAGAAGCCCTGGCCCAGGTCATCTGCACCAGTTCCATGAGTTAGGAAAGATGTGGTCCTTCCCAAACCAGTGTGTCTCAAAGCCCTGGGTGCTGAGAAGGGGGAGAGCTGCGGTAGCAAATGCTAGAAGGTTTGAGTAGGAGGTTGGCCAGAGCCACAGCCACCTGAAAGAGAGGTGAACAGAACTAAAGGTTGGAGAGCAAACACATTCTCACTCCTCCCTGCGGACAAAAGAGTTCAGCTCCTGGATGAGGCAAGGAAAAGACCATAAAGGGCCCATGTGTGCCCTCGTCAAAGGAAGCAAGAGTGCTTCAGAGAACCTTATTTGCAGCACAGAAGGAAGGGGTTGTCTCTGTAAGCAGACACATCCTGAACACAAAAGGTAGGGCATTTCTTGACCCTTCACTGTGGTTCAGGGGCACCTGGCTTGGGTATAAGAAAGGCACGAAGGACAGCTCAGTACCCTTCATTTCTCCCCCCTCTGGCCCTCTCTATAAAGATATTTCCCTTCCCTCTGGAGACCTGCTTTCACAATCCCATCAAGTCGCTTCCTCAGAAACTTTCTCCTGTGTTGGTTTATTAAGGGAGCCTTGATTTCTCCAGCACAATTGGACAGTCACCTTGCTGGACGCAAAATTCTAGATTAGGGAGTCTTCCCATTTCAAAACCTTGAATGTTTCCCTCCATCCTTCTTGGCATCTGGCTGGTGACAGATCAGCAGTCCCCTGTGCTGTCTCTTTTCTTCTGGCTCAGTGGGCAAAGTGTCCCCAGCCTCAGCTCCTCCAAAAGTGTCTCTTTTTGCTGTTGTGCAGTTTAGAATATGCACACTGATTCATGGTAGATGAATGCTTCCCGCATAGGAGGCGGTAGATCTGACAGGGATTTCCCAATGAAGGACAGAAATGGGGCTGTCCCTCTTTCAAGTTCTCAGCAAGAGGGGGATATTACCGAAGTGACTGACAGCTACAGTGCTGGAAAGTCAGATGTGAATGCCACCTTCATATTTCTGTTCTTTTTTTTTTTTAAGAGAAAGTCAACTCTATAGCCAAGTCAGATCTTGAACTCCCAGAGATCCGCTTGTCTCTCCTTAGAACCAGGGTTAAAGGTAGGTGTCCCCCACACCGTTCTAACTAGCTTGCACTAGCCTTCTTTCTTGTTCCTCCTTTAAAAAAAAAAAAGTTTCCTGTGAGTATTTTCTTAAAAGCTTCTTTTTCTGCTTTCGAGTCCCATCTGTCTGTCTGTCTGCCTTCCTGCTCACTCTTTTCCCTCAGAGTCACACACATATGATTCATAGGTACTTGGGATTCCTGAACTGGAAACTCTATAGCCTCTGCTCTAGTGAGCCCTGATTCTCAGCCTTGCTTTGTCTCCTTAGATGTGTTCTTGTCCTATCACTCGGCTTGTCATTCCTGTTGAAAGACAGAAGAATCTGAACTGAGAAGCTCAGTCCTTGACAGAATGTGTCGTGCCTAGCAAGGAGCTGTCAAGCTGCATTGAAATCTGGCTGTACCTGGTCCTCAGCAGTTGCAATGTCCCTTTGAAGAGATGGAGACACAACCCCACCCTGCCCACAGCATGCTGAAGAGTCCTTTTGATCTTTAGGAAACTCAATGGGGGCCAAGTCAGGACTCATAGCTTTTGAGCAGTAAAGAGTTTAAGAACGAGCCAGTGGAGAGTAAAGATGGGTTTTTACTATTAAAAGAAGAAGAAGAAGAACAGTGCCAGAAAAGAATAAAGCAGACTTCAGAGCATACATGTGGGCTTCTCAACGGAAAATTGCTTAAAGACATACTAAGTTTATATTAAACATTTCAGTAAACATCAGAGTTTACTTAAAGACATTTTTGGTATAGATTTTAAAGCTCAGGGGAAAAAAGGAGAGATGCTCTGGAAAAGAATAAGACATGCCCAAATGAAGGTGTGGGTGCCATAAGGGAGAGTCGGTTGCTTGTCTTAGCATTAGCCATATGTGTGTGTATTCACATATATGTATAATATATGTATGTACTGTCTATGTATATATATACACACATATATAAGTGTATGTGTATACATATACACATATATACTCCTAACTGCCAGCAGCTCATCGCATATATAATATATACATATATGAGATATGTATATATTATATATATTTGTACCCTTTTGGTGACTTTCCAGTTACATCTCAAAGGGTTGCTAAGAAGCCTTTCCCCTCTTTTCTCTTTGGTAAGTGAGACTATGGGGTGGCTGCAGAAGTATGTTGGATGGGGCCACAATCTCGTAAGATGAAAAAAGAGCTACAATGAAGCATGTAGAATGTGTCTTATTGTACATGGTTTCCTAGGAAACCATAGGTTTGTAGCTGGAAAAAAAGGGCCTCCTGAAAAGGTTAACAAAACCAGAATTCTCTCTTTTATTATTTTTATTTGGCATGTACATGTGTGTTTACACATGCACACACACTCATGTGTGCCATGCTACATGTATGGAAGTCAGAGAACAATCTGTGGGAGCCACTTTTCTTCCTCCACCACCTGAAATAGAACCCAGGTTACAGGGCTTGAGGGCGAGCACCTTTGCCCACTGAGCCATCCTGCTAGCCTAGCCCATGTTGGAATTCAGTTTCTCAGCTTCAGCCAGGCTCCTTCACCGTCTCCACTGCTTTTCCTTCCCATCCTGCCTTCCTTCCTGACTCTGCCTTAGCCTCTCTTGGAGTCTTGGTTTCCCTGGAAACGCCTCCTTCCATAGCTCCTAGCCTTGGCATGTCTTCTGCCTGTAGCCCCATTCTTTCACAGAAGCTCACTGAGGTGATGTGGAAGCTATAGTCAGACACACACACACATATGTCTGCATAAGCCTGCACTGTGTCCTTCACAACTATTTCTCAGGCTGGGACAACCGTGAGAGGACTTTTCTTCTGTCTTTACAGTAAGAAAAGGTGGGAGTTCCCGGAGGAAAAAACAAGCAAATCTGCTCCCCACCAACAAGGCCCCCAGGAGTTTTGAACTCAATTTAGTCTGTGCCTAACGTCCAACCGCTCAGCAATGTCTTCCAACCTATCACTGGCTTCGGCCTCAAGTAAAGTGATCTTAAAACATTCCCCCAACATCCCTGGCTTCAGCTATCTCCAGGCCCAGTTCGGAAGCAAATGGGTTCACAGTGCTTTGAGGGGCACATGGGGTGTTGTGCTTCACCCTAGCTGGGATGCAGATCATTCTTTTGTTCAGTGTATCCATATAGTGTAAGCTGCCTACCCCTTGACTACTTAGTAGCCATCTTGGTTAAATCCTCTAAGAGGTATATGCTAGGTATAGTAAAACATATTATGTACAGGGGTGTTGTTGTCTGCTTTGTTGAATCCATTGGAGCACTTGGCATGAGCCCTTGTAGATAGAAAGAAGCTGTTATATTGTAGGGCCTCTTCCATTTTCAAGGTTTATCCAGTGACCATAGTCCTGTGATAGATCTAAGAAAAGTCATTGATTTTCTGTGTCTTTAGCTTGTTCTTGTGTCGAGGAGAGCCATTCTAAGGTCTCTATGAGTTTGCTGTTTGTTTTGCATTTAAACAAATAAGGAAATATACCCTTTCCTCCAAAAAAGTTGCTTTTGGTCATGGTGTCTCTCCACAGCGGCAGTCACCCTAACAAAGACAGTAAGCTACTCATTACTACAGTGAGTACCTGAGATGATCAATTTACAGAGAAAATGTTTATGCTAAAGGTGGCAGCTATGATTCATTAGGCCCCTTTGTTCAGTAACATGGGACTGACACCATATCAATGCAGGACAGATGATGGAGAAACAGCCCAATGTAG